>NC_064423.1:39975000-40585000 GCF_023375975.1 Astyanax mexicanus | reverse complement strand
TGCTCAGAAAATCCAGGGACACTTTTCCTCCCAGGATCCACAGAGCATGTGGAGGGGCATCAAGTGCATCACGGACTACAAATCTAACGTTGCACAAAGCTCCAAAGACCCATCCCTGCCTGAGGCTCTCAACACGTTCTACGCCCGCTTTGAGAACCCTGACACACCCCCCAGCACCAGACTCCCACACTCACCAGGAGAGGAGCCCCTCAGCGTGACACCAGCAGAAGTAAGGAGGACGCTGAGGAGGATTAACCCCCGGAAAGCTGCCGGCCCGGACAACATCCCCGGACAGGTGCTAAAAGACTGCACAGACCAGCTCTCGGACGTCCTGGCCGACATTTTCAACGCGTCCCTCATCCAGGCAGCTGTCCCCACTTGCCTGAAGACCGCCACCATCATCCCGGTCCCCAAGAGCTCCACAGTGACAGGTCTGAATGACTACCGGCCAGTAGCCCTCACTCCGATAGTCACAAAGTGCTTTGAAAGACTGGTTCAGACCCACATCAAAGCCACCATCAACATCACTGTGGATCCACACCAGTATGCATACAGGAAGAACCGATCCACAGAGGATGCCATTTCCTCCGTGGTCCACACTGCCCTCACCCACCTGGAGCAGAAGGATTCCTACGTCCGTATGCTCTTTGTGGACTTCACATCTGCTTTCAACACCATGATTCCTCAGACACTGATAACCAACTCTCCTCACTTGGACTGAGCTCTTCCCTGTGCAACTGGGTCCTAGACTTCCTGACCAACAGGCCGCAGTCTGTGAGGATTCACAACATCTCCTCCCCCTCCATAATCCTCAGCACTGGCTCCCCTCAGGGCTGTGTGCTGAGCCCCCTCCTGTTCACACTGCTCACATATGACTGCTCACCTCTCCATCCAGGCTGTCATATTGTGAAGTTTGCGGACGACACAGCAGTGGTTGGATGCATCACAAACAGAGATGAGTCCAGCTACAGGCAGGAGGTGGAACACCTGGAGGATTGGTGCAGAGAAAACAACCTCTGCGTCAATGTAAAAAAGACAAAGGAGATGATTGTGGACTTCAGAAGGGGCCAGCATGCCCACCTCCCCCTGCACATTGGAGGATCTGCGGTGGAAGTGGTCGACAGCTACAGGTACTTGGGTGTGCACCTGACCAGCAACCTCACCTGGAGCAACAACACTTCCACTCTGGTCAAGAAGGCACATCAGCGGCTCTACTTCCTCAGGAGGCTGAGACGAGCTGGACTCGGGAGCGCAGTCCTCACCTCCTTCTACAGATGTGTGGTGGAGAGCGTCGTGTGCTCCAGCATCAATGTGTGGCATGGAAGCTGCTCTGCTGCAGACAGGAAAGCACTGCAGAGGGTGGTGAAGGCTGCACAGAGGATTGTTGGAGTTAGCTTCCCCAGCACCACAGACATTTACACCTCCAGGTGCAGGAAAAGGGCCACCTGCATCAGGAAGGATCCCACCCACCCAGCACACGCACTTTTTGTCCCGCTCCCCTCAGGCCGGAGGCTGCGGAGCATTAAGTGCAAAACAACAAGACTCAGAAACAGCTTCATTCCGGAAGCTGTAAGACTCTTAAACTCCACTTAACAACACACTGCACTGACACCAAGGACAAATTACTGTTTACTGTTTACCAACATGGTCACTTTACTTGCACTGAGACACTTTATCTCCACTGCTCTAATTCACATTATCATGCTGCTATAGCACACTTGCACTCTGGACTTCATGTTGCTGAACCTTTCTACTCTCTATTTATTTATTTTATTCTTGGGATATTTATCTATCTATTTTGTATATTCTATTTCTTTTATTGTATTCTTTTTTTTATCTATATATCTATTAATAACAGCTCTTTGGGTGTAAAACTGGATCGTGAGATCACAATTTCGTTCCACCTCATGTACCACATGTGATGCGAATGACAATAAAATCTCCTTGAATCCTTGAATTTGTAGCATGAAGGCAGACAGGGAGCAGAGAAACAGAAAGAGTGGAGCTTCTGGAGTAGGGCTGCACGATATATCGTTTAAGCTTCGTGAAAATGATGTGCGCATGCACAATAGTCAAATCACAGGAAGTGTGATGTCACTTAAGGCAATTAAATCAAACACGTCATGTTACAATGTTTTGATTCTCGACACAAGAAGTAGATACACAGCGCTGTCTCTGTGTCTGTGTGAGTGACAGGCTGCTGCTGCCTGAGAAGCGCGAGGGGGAGGGGCATGGCCTCCATCCACATGGTTGGGCACGTGCTTGTGAACGTGAGCATGTGTGGAAAGCTGTGCTCCTCAGTCCAGCACAGTTTAGCAGTGCAGATATTTCCAGTTACTGAATTCACGCTTTTAATCCCAGAAAAACAAACGCTCTTATTTGCCTTTTAAAAAACTGTTTAAATGCTGATTAAAGGGCTGATTACTGTAGTTTTGCTGTTTTCCTCGGGTTTTGAGTTGAGCTCGGCGCTGACTCAGCTCTTGATTGGTCCGGACGCGAGACAGCGTGCGGGTGGGGGCGGGGCTGGTGATGTCATGGGCCTTGCATTGTTTAATGTTGCGATATATATCGTCAAAAAAAAAAAAGAACATTTGCAATGTATTTTTTTTTTGTGTTTTTTAAAGTAAGGTTCCGGTTCCCAGCCAGTCTGTGAACATGACCGAAGCACAACTGGAATATATTTATAGCTAAATTAACTCACATTCCCTCTCTTCAGGCACTGCACCTTAACTCAACATGCCAACAAGGAACAGCCCCACATCCTTTATCTGTATTTATTTAATAACGCCTCAGTGCTGCATTCCTACAGTATGATCTCACGTTCACTAATCAGAACCATGCACACCAGACCCAGACCAGACCCCATCACTACTGCTGCACTGCTGCACTCACTCCCAGAGCTCCACCAGCTAACTCCACCCCCCGTACACCACTCCTCGTACACCACTCCCCGTACACCACTCCCCATACACCACTCCTCGTACACCACTCCCCGGGTCCAGCCGGGTCCCACCACATCCCTTCACCTAGAATACAGCCGATTACAAAACGCACCATGTTAAAAACCATATTACTTACTTTTATTTGTATGCTATTCATATTCAACAATCAAATGATGCAGGGGTGAAACGATTACTCGAGTAACTCGAGTAAGGACCAATATGTAACTAATTTTCAGTATCAAATTATAAAATAATCAGGATGTATCATCAGATATTAAGGAAACATGTTGAGTGAAAGCACATGAACAATATTATACCCTGAAATATTATGCTATATCACCCACCCCTAATTATCACATCTGGGTACTACTTTTTTTTACTGTTTTTATTAAAAGAAATATTCACACTGTTCTCATTTCCCATTATATATCAGACTCCTCAACTGCAGAGACTGAACTGATGGTTTTTCTGTACATGCACACACACTCTTACCCCACTTACCCCAGAAAATGGAAAGCACTAAAAACCCTACTACCTCACTGGACTCTATTGCACACTGTGTAATAGAGGTAATTACTACCTCACCTGGTCTTTTTTGCACACTGCATAATTTGCACACTGTCTTGTTATTTATTATTCTTTGTCTGTATTGTGTTGTATTGTCTGTCTGCACTTTTGTACTGTTGCACTATTGTTCTGTATACACTGTGTTTATGTGCACCATGGTCCCTGGAGGAACGTTGTTTCGTTTCACTGTGTACTCTCTATATAGCTGAAATGACAATAAAAACCACTTTGACTTTGACTTTAGAGATTAGAGATTATATCTGTGCAGTATAATTTATTTTACTTCAATCCTGGATATATGGAGATATTTGGAGGAGTGCGTTATTACTATTATTAGTATCATGATATTCTGGATCACTGACTACTGTTACAAATCTGATATTTTTTTTGTATTTTTTTAATATCTCAGTTAGGGTACGCCATATCACTTTTTTATTTCTCAATTTTATTTTGTTGCAAAAGTGTATTCTTGAATTTTTTTTTTTATTTAGTGTTTTGTCATATCGCCAAGAGTATCGCTATCGCGAAAATACCATGAAATATCGTGATATTATTTTAGAGCCATATTGCCCACCTCTACTGCAGATCTTTAAAAGTCTTAAAAAAGTCTTCACATTTATCACCACAGAAAAATACAAATAAATACAATTTTGCTTTTATTTTCATTATTTATTCATCTTCTAAAGCCCTGATTAATCAGATATCTGGAGATTTCCTCTCTGTGGAAGAACGTGAAGCGTAAACCAGGTTTCCTGCACCAGTTTGACTCATTATTCCACACACTGCGTCTGACTGACGGGTTTAAACAGCCCACACTCGTATTCATCACTCACTCATCCCTCAGAGATCAATCCCATGACTTCACTACATCACCAGACCTCCACCAACCAACTGACTGACGTACACCGGTGACTCGACACCGAGTGATTGGTGAATTACATCATACTGATACAGTCCAGGCTGAGGCTGGGTACAGGGTTCTGCTGGGCATCAGGAAGTGAGAATAGAGGATAGGGCTGGGTCGATACATGGACCTAAAATAATAATATCACGATTATTTTATTTTATTATAATATCAGGATATGTTTTACAATAACAATATTCTTGGTGATATGATAAAACTTTAGTTTTTGAAAATTTAGTACTGCACGATTCTGAAAAAAAAAAGTCATCGCAATACATACATTTTCTTTTAACAATATAGACCTTTGCAAAATAATAAAAGAGCACTTAAAATGACGAGTTTCTTAGATTTTACCAAATTGAAAACCTCAAGATAATCAAGAGAAAGATGGTTAAAAACAAGCCATCAAACCAAACTGAACTGCTTGAATTTTTGCACCAGGAGTAAAGCAGCATAAAGTTATCCAAAAGCAGTGTGTAAGACTGGTGGAGGAGGTTCGAACCCCAGCTTATGCAGCTTTTCCATTAGCTGCCGGCACTCAGAGGGAGCACAGTTGGTCTTGCTCTCTCTGGGTGGGTACAGTACAGTAGATGGTGCTCTCTCTTTCCCCTCATCACTCCTAGGGTGATGTGGATCAGCACAAGGCTGCGTCTGTGAGCTGATGTATCAGAACCGAGTCGCCTCGCTTTTTCATCCGAGCGTTAGCACTGTGATGCTACTCGGCAATGCTAAAGCTTCAGCAGCAGCAGTTCAAAAAGAGGTGGAGTCTGAGTTTAAATGTGTCAGAGGAGGCGTGTGCTAGTGATAGGAGTGCTAATATCTTTTTTAAATAAATCACCAAATATTGATTTCTGAACTCTTAAAACTTTATGAATATGAACTTGTTTTCTTTGCATTATTTCTTTTTTTGTTATTTCAGTCATTTCTCATTTTCTGTAAATAAATGCTCTAAATGACGATATTTTTATTTGTAATTTGGGAGAAATGTAGTCTGTAGTTTATAGAATAAAACTACAATGTTCATTTTACCCAAACTTTTACTAGTATCGTGATAATATCGTGATAATATCGTGATCGTGAGACCCCCAGGCTGTGCAGTGAACTCATAGACTCATAGTTTCCTCAGCAGATCCAGGAGGCCAGTAGAGAGTGAGCAGCAGCAGAGGGACTTCCTCTTCCCGAGATTCCGGTTTCTCCGCAGTCATTAACCCGACGTGACTCAGCCGGAGCCCCTGAATAAAGCACAGCTGAGCGGGAGAGCGAGGGGCTAAAGCCAGCTGGGTCTCTCTCTCTCTCTCTCTTTCACTGGCAGACACTTCTAGAAACACTGGAACAGGATGAAGACTCTTTTCATGCACTCACCAGTGTTCAGAGGCTACTCTCGTTTTCACCACAGTCTGAGATAATAGTGTCATCCAATCAAATACCACCTACAAATAGGGGTGGGACAATACTGCGGGGAAAATTAGTATTTAATAAGTGTTAAATACGATTTTGCAGTTTTTCCCGCCTACAATTAATGTAAAGGTATGTAATTTTTTTATTGTAGGTACACTTTAACTGTTTATCAAACAATCAATCTTTATTTTAATTTAGAATTTTTTAATTTTTTAATGTAGCCGAGCATTTACAAAATACAGGTATTGACATGACTAAATTTAATAATTTTAAAATAACAGTAAATAATAAAAAAAAAATAGATTAAATAAAAACTGAATTAGAATATAATAAAAAAAAATAATAATAATAATAATAATAAACTTGGTTTCATTGATAAGAAATTAAGATTAAAATAAGAGAAAAATTAATACAACCAAAACACAGCTAAAATTAAGCTAAAACTAACTTTTACATAATACAATAAAGAATACAAATAAATAAAAATAATAATAATAAAAAACTAATAATAATAATAATAATAATAAGAATAGTAATAATAATAATAATAATAATAAGAAGAATAATAATATAAGAAAATCAAAATAAGTTAAAGCGCAGTAGTGCAAAACTATTAATAAAAAAAATCTAATTAAAATGAGGAAGGAAATAAAAAGGAAATAAAGAACTAAGAGAAGAACTAAAATAAAAAAAATAAAATTAATAATTAATTATAAATAATATATGAATTATATATTAAATTAAATTAATTTGCCTTTAATTTCATAAAATAAGTATTTGATGCATTTGAAAATCAGAACTTAATATTTGTACAGAAACTTTGTTTGAGCACCAAGTGGTCCAGTGGGCTAAGCCCTGCAACTATGATCAGGAGATCGCTGGTTCGAATCCCAGTCATGCAGCTTGCCATCAGCTGCCTGAGCCCTGAGAGAGCACAGTTGTTGGCTGTTTGATCATCATAATGTTTTTGAACATTAATGGTCTTTGCTACTCCACTTAAGGATATTTTCAAAGGTCTTTAAATGTTTCTGATCGACTGCCGTTCATTTTTCACTAAACTATTTTTTTCTTTATTTAGTTGAGTAGTTGTTGTTTCTCATAATCTGGATTATAATATTACTCTATAAATATTCACTATTCACTGTATACCTGTAACTCTACCTCTTCACTACTTTACTTTAACTGATGCTCTCAAACACTTTATTAAGAGACAAGAAATTCAAGTAATTAACTCTTGATGAGTTCAGCACAGCTGTTAACTGAAAGCCTGAATTCCAGGTGATTCTACCTCATAAATCTGACTGAGAAAATCCAGCAGAGATGTGTAAAACTGATCATCTAAGGAAGAGGTGAATCTAAAATATAAAACATATTCTGGTATATTTAACCCTTTTTTGTTTACTAAATAATTCCATATGTTTTTCTTGATAGTTTGAATGAGTTTAGTATAAATCTACTACGAAAAAAAAAATTAAAATAATGAAAAAACTCTGAATTTTGACTGCTATTATATCTATATAGATGTGTAGCTCACTCGGATCACTAATAGTGCTTTCAGAGGACCTGAATCAGCACTGTATCCAGTAACACATTACAGACCCGGCATCACTACCAGCGGGAAACACAATGACCCACATGCCTGATATGATCACATATTAGGAATTAGAAAAACAGGTCAAAGCAATATGGCAGCAAAATGTAAAAAAAATATATATATATATATAAATATATGTTTAAAGACAATGGGCCCTATATACCTATTTTTACGCCTCACGCTGGCCTGGTTTAAATAGCAACAGTGCTTCTGAATATATCTACACTATTTATGTTCAGGTACATTTCTGGAGTTTTTGCTTGTTTATCTTGGTAACAGAAAACACAGGAGCTCCACTGACTGAATACAACCTAGACAGACGTTCATTGCTATCTTGGCGCAATCCCAACGCCCACATGACATAGACAAAACCTTTTGCAACATGTAGTCTAAGGTTTGTGGACACAGCTCTGATAGCAACAAGTATTTACACACCACCATTTAGCTAAAAGTATTTGGACATGTAACCAAATGTTTTTGGACAGGACTGATACACGTCTGCAACATTGTACACAGCCCTGAAAACAACGTACATTTCTGGAGTTTTGCTTGTTTATCTTGGTAACAGAAAACAGAGGAGCTCCACTGACTGAATACAACCTAGACAGACGCCAACAGTCAGACGCTTATTGCTATCTTGGCTTACCCCAACGCCCAACTGACATTGACAACAACCTTTTGCAACATGTAAACTAAAGTTTTTGGACACAGCTCCGATATCAACAAGTATTTACATACCACCATTTAGCCAAAAGTATTTGAACTGCCATATATAACAAAAAGTTTGTGGCCATAGCTCTGTTAGGAACATATATCTGCATTCCACCATTTAGCCAAAAATATTTGGACAGAAAGATTTTATCAAAAGTATTTGGTTTGCAACATTTAACCAAACATATATGCAGTCAACCACTTATCTAAAAAGTATTTGGACTGCAAGATTTAATCAAAAGTACTAGGACACGGCTCTGTTAAAACATATATATGCAGTGCACCATTTAGTCAAAGTACTTGAACTGCTACATTTAACCAAAAGTATTTGGACACATATGTTCATACATGTATATGCAATACACCATTAATCTGAAAAGTATTTGGGTCGTAATATTTAATCACAATTATTAGGACACAGCTCTGATACCAACATGTATTTACATTCCAAATGTTTTTGGACAGCACTGATAGTTTTTGTTTTTGTACACAGCTCTGAAAACAACATCTACAAGCAGTCCAACGTATAACCAAAAATATTTGGACTGCAACATTTAACCAAAAGCATTTAGACACAGCTATGATAGCAACATGTATCTGCATTCCACCATTTGATCAAATGTATTTAGACACAGCTCTGTTAGCAACGTGTAGATTCATTCCAACACTTAGCCAAAAGTATTTGAACTGCAACATGTAACCAAAAGTATTTGTACACATCTCTGTTGGCAACAAGTATCTGAATACCACCACTTAGCCAAAAGTATTTGTACTGCCTCATATAACCAAACGTTTGTAGATACAGTTTCGATAACAACATGTGTTTGTATTCCACAAATTTAACCAAAAGTTTTTGTACACAGATCTGTTAAAAACAGGTATATGCAGTCCATGATTAAGCCAAAAGTATTTGGACACAACTCTGTTAAGATGGTTGGACTGCAAATTTAATCAAAAGCATTGAACTGCAACATTTAATCTTAAGTTTGTAGAAACAGCTTTGTTAAAACATGTATCTGCATACCACCAATAAACCAAAAGTATTTGGACACAGCTCTGAAAACAACATGTATATGCAGTCCCCCATTTATCTAAAAATATTTAGACCGCAACATTTAATCAAAAGTTTGTAGAAACAGCTCTGTTAAAACATGTATTTACATACCACCATTAAACCAAAAGTATTTGGACACAGCTCTACTGGCAACATGCAATATACATTCTACCATTTTGTCAAACGTATTAGGACACAGCTCTGAAAACAACATGTATATGCAGTCCACCATTTAACCAAAAGTTTTTGGACACAGCTCTGACAGCAACATGTATTTATATTCCACCATTAAACCAAAAGTATTTGGACACAGCTCTGAAAACTACACATACAAACAGTCCACAATTTAACCAAAATTGTTTGGACTGCAACATTTAACCAAAAGCATTTGGACATGTTGTTAGCAACATGTATCTAAATTCCACCATTTAGCCAAAAGTTTTTAGACACAGCTCAGAAAACAACATGTATCTGTATTTGATAATTTATCTAAAAGTATTTGGACAGCCAGATTTAATCAAATGTTGTAGAAAAAGCTCTGTTTGCGATATATATCTGCATAACACAATTAAACAAAAAGTATTTAGACACAGCTCTGAAAACATGTATATGCACACCACCACTAAACCAAAAGTATTTGGACACAGCTCTACCGGCAACATGCAATCTACATTCTACCATTTAGTCAAAAGTGTTTGGGTACAGCTCTGCTAAAAAAAAAAATTATCTGTATTTCAACATATAAACAAAATAGTTTGGACTGCAACATTTAACCAAAAGCATTTGGACACAGCTCTGTTAAAAACATGTATATGCATTCCACCATTAAGCCAAAATATATGGACACAGCTTTAATAGCAACGTGTATTTGTATTCCACCATTTAGCCAAAAGTTTTAGGACTGCCAGATTTAATCAAAAGATTGTAGAAACAGCTCAGTTAAAACATGTATCTGCATTCCACCATTAAACCAAAAGTATTTGGACACAGCTCTGAAAACATCATGTATATGCATTAATCAAAAGTTTTTGGACACAGATCTGATTTATCCAGAAGTATTAGGACAGCTCTGGTACAGTAAGGTTAATTAGGTTAATAAGGTTAATTGGGTTATTGAGCTGATCTGAGTTTATAGTTGTGAAAGTTGCGGCTCGGAGCTCCGGGGAGATTCCGCCGCTCTCTCCCCGGGGCTCCGCTCTCCGCTCCGGCGGTTAAATAGCGCTGTAACCCGATACTGAGCGCTGTTATTCCAGATTATTCTGTGTAATAATAATAATAAAAATAAAAATAATAAGATGTTTATGGAGCTGCTGCAGCAGCAGCAGAAGGCCTCGGCCGGATCCCGAACCCCCTCCTCCGGTTTAAAGCTGCTGGGGTCCCCGGTTCCTCCCCTCCGCCTCCCGGCCCCCGAGCCCCGGCCCCCGGCCCTCAGCTCCAGCCCTGCCCGCATTCCCTCACACTGATGCCCGGGAGCGCAGCGCGCAGCCCCGGCCTCCTCCGCCGCTTACCTGGATGAACTGTATCGTGAGCGCCGACTTTCCGACGCCGCCGCCTCCGACCACCACCAGGCGGTACTTCTCCTGCACGGAGCCGTCCTTCCAGCCCGCAGCCATGGGGGAAACACTCTCACACACACCGCCAGCGAGCGCTCTCCCGCTCCGCCGTGTCCCGCAGGCCCTGGAGGAACAGACCGCGGCACTGGAGGAGCAGACAGGCCGGGTTCGGGGAGTAATCCGCGGGGGGAGAGAGGGGAAATCACCCGGGGAGCGTTCAGCGCTGGAGCCGCCTCAACCGTCCGCCCTCCGCGCAGCCGTGTGTGTGTGTGTGTGTGTGTGTGTGTGAGAGAGAAACAGAGAATGTGTGTGTGTGTGTGCGTGTGTGTGTGTGTGTGTGTGTTTGAAGGCTGCAAGACAGGGAAAAGATAGGAGTGCTTGGTTTCACCGTTACACACGGACGACGCTAGAGGGCGCCGTCGGTCACGATACATACAGTCATACCCCCTGCTTTTATAGATCTTGTGTCCAAATATGTTTCTTTGAAGTAATAAAACACATCAGTCCTGCTTAAAATTATTATAAACATTTCCTAAACTTTAAAAACTGCATTTATTGAGGCCATTTCCGCAACCATCTGCGTCTCACGGCTATCAGCTCTCCCTATTGCCCCGCCCCTAAACCCATACATCACCCAGTGCCCAAATACATCACCCAGTAATACCCCTCCCATTTTTGTAGCTTTTTCATTTTCAATTTGAGCTGAGGGTAGAGTCAGCTAAAGTTGTGTTTTTGTTGTTTTTTGACTCTGATCAAAGTTCAAACCTTAAAAAAGTAGCTTACATTACATTTGATTATATTACATTATATTGCATTTAGCTTTAAATTAAAAATTTGCTTTAAAAGATTTATCCAAAGCAACTTAAAAATAATAATGTACATTAAATTTGTTAGAAGACATAGAAATTCAAGGCAAAACATTTTAGGAGACCAAAAGGTAGAAGTGGGATAGAAAAGGATCGGAAGGAGGAGGGATTGTTAGAGGTGTTAGGAGAGTAGGTATTTTATTTTATTGTTTTTAAAAAAAAAGTATTTTATAATTATATACAAAATTTTGCTGACACCATAGAGTATTAGCTGAACATTTTTTGACTCCAACATTTAGCCATATGCTTGTGGATACAACTCTATTGGACAAATGATTTTGCATTCCAATATTTAGCTAAATGTTTGTGCACACAGTTCTATTAGGCATATGTTTTTGGACACCAACATTTAGCCAAATGTTTTTGAACTTTTTTGGTGCACGTCTTGCTGAAGCATCTGTGACCAAGACAGCAAGTCTTTGTGATGCATCAAGAGCCACGGTATCCAGGGTAATGTCAGCATACCACCAAGAAGAACCGACCACATCCAACAGGATTAACTGTGGACGCTGTAAGAGGAAGCTGTCTGAAAGGGATGTTCGGGTGCTAACACCCAAAAAACATAAAACCACGGCTGATCAAATCACGCAGAATTCAATGTGCACCTCAACTCTCCTGTTTCCACCAGAACTGTCCGTCACCACAATCAATTATTGTGCTCTAAAACCAGGTGTTTCAGTTGCATTGTTCAGCCTCTGTATATAAAACCTGAGAAAGAGCTGAAATCAGCTCTGTGGGAGTTAATTCAACACTTGAGTTTTTGCTCTGAAGTGATTGGAGGGGAGGGGAGTGTCCATGTATCACATGTGTTACTATAAAAGGTCTACGTCCTCAGTTCTTGCTTTTTAAGATCAGTATGTGGTGGAGAGAGCTCTGGATGTTATTCTGGTGCTGCAGGGATGCACTGGGACCGGCTCGCTCGGAGTTAATTGAAATTCCTTAAATTCCTCTGGGGCTCCGTCTGAGAGTGGGAGTCAATAAGAATCTGTTATTTCTGCAGCTGAACAGTAAGAGCAGTAAGAGCATCACATTAAACACAGTATACACATATTCAGATTATGAAGGAACACATAAGGAATCATGTAGTAACTTACTCTGTAAAGAAGCATTTAAGTTACTCTTATCTGGGGAGCTGTTTGTTAACTTGCGGTTTCTAAGGCTGGTAACTCTGATGAATTTATCCTGTACAACATAGGAAACTCTTACTCTTCCATCCCTTCCTATTTTCCTATTCCTATTTCACTCTTCTTCTCAGTGATAAAACTCGTGCATCCAGAGTGCAATTGAAAAAAACAGGAGAACCAGTGAGTTTTTAGTCTTTCTCGGTCACATGACATCAGTAGTTCAGTAGCTCCTCCATTTCCACTCACTGTTGTGTTTTTTTTTTTTTCGTGGATCTCTGTGGAAACGTGCACCTAAAGTGTAATTACGATGCGCTGCAGTGGACAAATAGCTATTTTATTAAACGCGAGGAGACGAAATTCTAAAATTACTCTGAGAAAAACAGTAGATAATTCAGCCTGTAATTTTTAATCAGAGGACGTCTGAGAAAAACACGTACATGATCGCTCTGGACGGGAATAAAATCACAGAGGATAAAAACCGCCACAAAAGAGAAAATTACCCCCAGAGAACCCCCTGAGAAACTAATCCCACCCGGACATGGATACATTTTTTTTTTCTTTATTTGGTTGAGTAAAGTGCTTACTTTTCAAGTAATTAACTCTTGATGAGTTCAGCACAGCTGTTAACTGAAAATCTGAATTACAGTTGACTTTACCTCATAAAACTGACTGAGAAAATCCAGCAGAGATGTTCAAAACTGATCATGTAAAATTTTTGTTTACTAAATATAATAATTTAACGTTCTTCTTCTTAGTTTGGATGAGTTCAGTATTAATCTACTATGTAGAACATTTAATGAGAAAAAAAAAAACCCCAAAGAGTTTAAGGCGTGTCCAAACTTTTGACTGGTCAGTAAATTTTACATTTCATTTAAAGTAAATCAAGGGATCAGAGTCTGGAGGAAGAGTGGAGAGACACACAGTCCAAACTGCTCGAGGTCTAGTGTGAAGTTTCCACCAATCAGTGATGGTTTAGAGATGAGGATTTCATTTTCCAGCAGGATTTGGCACACTGCTTGCCAAAAATACCAATTGGTCTTAATATGTAATATTTTTTTTTTTTTGAGACACTGATTTTTGGGTTTTCATTGGCTGTAAGCTTCATAATCATCAACAATAAAGGAAATAAACACTTAAAATAGATCACTCTGTGTTTAATACATCTATATAATATATGAGTTTCACATTTTTAAATGCATTACTGAAATAATGTAACTTTTCAATGATTCAAGTCCAAGACTAGGCTTTATCTCTGTCTGTAATTTAAAAAAAAGTAATGAAGAACAAGCTTCTGACTTCTTCTAAAGGCTACAACAATATTAAAACAATAGATCTGTTGAGAAAACTCTAAAAGAAAAATCTAAAATCTGCAATTGTTCAATCTAAAATAAAACATACAGTTTGAAAGTCAGAGGTTTGAGCAAAAGGAAAGCTGTGCAGGTGCTGAACCAACAGAACAGAGTGAAATTACACCCAAAAAAAGAAATTAGGAAGTAAATGTGAAACTAACACAGAAAATTCCTTCCCCCTAATACTAAAGTGAAAAAACACACACCCAGAGTATATTTAAATACACACAGTGCCAGTTCAAAAAGTGGAAACACCTTAAATTCAGTGGGTTTTGAAGAAAAACATATGGAATCATTTAGTAAACTAAAAGTGTTAAACAAACTAGAATATGATTTTTATATTTTACATACTTAGATGATCAGTTTTGAACATCTCTGCTGGATTTTCTCAGTCAGTTTTATGAGGTAGAGTCACCTGGAATTCAGGCTTTCAGTTAACAGCTGTGCTGAACTCATCAAGAGTTAATTACTTGAATTTCTTGTCTCTTAATAAAGTGTTTGAGAGCATCAGTTAAAGTAAAGTAGTGAAGAGGTAGAGTTACAGGTATACAGTGAATAGTGAATATTTATAGAGTAATGTTCGAATCCAGATTATGAGAAGCAACAACTACTCAACTAAATAAAGAAAAAAATACTTTAAGAAAAAAAATGAAGGATAGGATTTCCACTCTTGCTCGTGAATATTCATACATGCAAACATATCACCTCTGATTGGCTAACAGCACTGCGACACCACGAGTGAGACGAACAGCAGTTGGAAAGGTTTTAAAAATAAAGAGATTTTTACACTAATAACAGTCTTTACAATGTCATATGTTACTTTATAACATGTGTAATAATGCCCTGCTAAGTGCAGTTCAGCCTATACTGACCTAGTCTTAGAGTCTCTCAGAGTAAAACACCAAATCCACCGGAGATCCTATTTTAACCTATAGTTACTCACACACAGAGGTGGGTAGTCCAGGTCCAGAAAGTAAAAATCCACCCTGAGGTTTTGTTGGCTGAGCCGCAGCAGAGCCGCCCAGGCAGTTGAAACAAAACCCTGGGGTGGATTTTTACTTACAGGACATGGACTACCCACCTCTGCTTACACTAGATAGCTAGTTAGCAAAGTAATTAGTGTAAACAGAAATATTTCATTGATTTCATGATTTAATAATAAAACACTGAAATAATGGGAAGCAGTCAATACCTGTTAACTAGTTAATTTACCCACTTTTAACTTTCATCAGATTTTCCTGATTTTCTTTCCTGATCCCTAGAGACTCATAGAGTCTCAGTAAATGTACACCTATAGTTACTTACATAAGATAGCTGCTGTAAACAGAACTATTTCATGATTAAACAAAACACTGATTTAATGGAAAGCTCTAAATATTTAACACTGTTCACTAAATTGCACCTTTCATGAGTTATGGATTGAATTCCACATACCTCATTTAAAAGTCAATTATAAATGTTCGAAACATACACACCTACCTATCTCTGATGTGTTATTTGCACAAATAACACATGAATGAACTGCATGCTGTTTCTAGCGCTGTTAGCTCCTTCTATCTGACAAGACGGTGTGTCTGCTCGGCTTTAGCTCTTCCTGTGGGCGGTCCTGAGCCGAGGTGGGCGGGGCCATGAATACCAATTCACGGGTTGATGTAGACACGGTGCTTTTCCTGATCGACTCGTTTGTGTTTTTCTGAATATTTTCTTTTACTAGCTGCTGCAGACATGGAGGAAGAGGTTGAGGAAGAGTTTCATCATGTGCAGCATCATAAACAACTCAGAGAGACCCGTTATATTTCACTAATAACAAGAAAAAAAGAATTTAAACAGAGTGAGACCTTTAAAATATAAAAGTAAAAGTAATGTAAGGGGAAAAAGACCATTATGGACAAATGCTTGGGCCGCGCCACAGACTGCTATAATGTGCAATATAGTGTGTGTAAAGGAATTGAACAGATTGAGGCAGGCGGTGATGTGTGATGTGGAGTAAAGGTTTATTGAAACAGAATACAGATTAACGAGGAGACGATCCTCTCAGAGTGTTTAAGAAGAGCCGTGTTGTAGAAACGCTGAATAATCCTCTCACGCATATTTCACAGGATTACCCAGTAAAACGGGCGACTCAGTGGAGACAGGACAGACAGGAGACAAGAGACAGAGGACACAGGAGATAAAGAGAACCACACACAGAGCTTCCAGGTGAATCCTCACTCAGGTGCAGAGCCCAGGTCAGCCTAAAGCTTTAGGAGATGGTTTTCTTCTGGGAGAGGTTGATCTTGTCACCCAAACTCAACGCCATACCCTGAGGAGAATAAGAATAAGAAAATATTAGAATATTATGGTCTATTTTCATATATAAGGTGCACTGGATTTTAAGGCGCATTAAGCGACACTATTAAGGATGCTACATCAAAGTGAGCAAGGGTGTCGCCATGTTTCCCTTCTAATGGGAAAGCTGGGGGAAATGCCCAAGTAAACAAAACTAATTCTTAAAAAAAAAAAAAAAAAAAAAAAAACATTTTTTTTAAAGTCAAACGAGTGCTGGATGTTAATCTACACAGATTTCTCTCCTGTAAACTGTTTATTTATTTAGTAAATAATAATTTATTTAGTAGTTCATTCACTAGTTAATTCATCTACTGTTTACGTATCTTTTGCACTGCTTAATTTAATTTAAATTATTATATAACTGTGTATTTGCACTTTCTGTTTGCCTGACATCAGTTATCCTCACATTATGCACATCAACTGGTGTTCACTGTCTATTGTGTTCAACTGCACTACCTCCATTCTCCATCTCCATTACACACACACACACACGAAGACTGTACATTTACACTGTATATTCTATTTCTTATTTGATTGTATTTATATGTATCTTTATATTTTATCTTTTTTAACTTTGTGTATTGTGTAACCTGCTGCTGGATGCCAAGAATTTCCCCCCGGGGATCAATAAAGTATCTATCTATCTATCTATCTATCTATCTATCTATCTATCTATCTATCTATCTATCTATCTATCTATCTATCTATCTATCTATCTATCTATCTATCTATCTATCTATCTATCTATCTATCTATCTATCTATCTATCTATCTATCTATCTATCTATCTATCTATCTATCTATCTATCTATCTATCTATCTATCTATCTATCTATCTATCTATCTATCTATCTGGGTGAGTAAAGTGCTTCCATTTAATTACAGTAAGCCTAGATTTTTTTATATTTTATCCAAGGGTGAGCGCTAACCACAGCCTCAGTTAGCTGTGCTACTCAGCTTCCTTATACTCTGTTATTCATAGGAGTATATTTACTGCTCCTTTCAACCTGACCGGTAGAATTCACACATACAGTGCCTTGCCTCCTTGAACTTTTCAACCTTTTGCCACATTTCAGGCTTCAAACATAAAGATATGAAACTGTAATTTTTGTGAGGAATCAACAACATGTGGGACACATTCGTGAAGTGGAACGAAATGTATTGGATATTTTAAACCTTTTTTAGAAATAGAAAACTGAAAAGTAGGGCGTGCAATATTATTTAGCCCCCTTGCGTTAATACCCTGTAGCGCCACCTTTTGCTGTGATCACAGCTGCAAGTTTTGCAGCTTGGGGTTTGTCTCTATCAGTTTTGCACATTCTTCCTTGCAAAGTGAGGTTGGATGGAGAGCGTTGGTTTGTGATGAACAGCTGTTTTTTTTTTCAGCTTTTTCCAGAGATTCTTCATTAGATTCAGGTCTGGACATTGACTTTCTGCCATTCGAACACCTGGATACGTTTAATTGTGAAGCGTTCCACTGTAGATTTTGGCGTTCTTCTTTCCACGTTTCCATAAAGGCCACATTTGTGTAGCGTACAACAGATTTTGTCCTGTTGTCCTGTCAACAGTGTCTCCCACCACAGCTGTAGATCTCTGCAGTTCATCCAGAGTGATCATGGGCCTCTTGGCTGCGTCTCTTAACAGTCTTCTCTTTGTTTGAGCTGAAAGTTTAGAGGGACGGCCGGGTCTTGTTTAGTAGATTTGCAGTGACCTGATACTCCTTCCATTTCAATATGATCGCTTGCATGGTGCTCCCTGAGATGTTTAAAGCTTGGAAAAACATTTTGTATCCAAATCCAGGTTTAAACTTCTCCACAGCAGTATCTCGGAGCTGACCGGTTTGTTCCTTGGTCTTCATGATCAAGTCAAGTCAAGTCAAGTAGTTTTATTGTCAATACTGCATATGTACAGGACATACAGAGAATTGAAATTACGTTACTCTCCTTCCCAATTTTACAGCAAGTACAGATAATAGATATAATAAAGGAGAATGGGAGACACTATGTGTACAATACAGCAGGGACACAAATAGACATACATGAGACAAAAACAAGGTGCAGTGGTGTGGGGGAGGAATAGATATATAAATATAAGTAAATAAGTAAAAATAGATATATAATTATAATATAAAAGAGTGGGAGACACTATATGTTCAATACAGCAAGACACAATAAACATACGTAAGACAATAGTGCAATATTGATGGTGATTGAGATGGAATGACAGTAAAAATAGTAAATAACAGTAGTGCAAATACGGTATATGGTATATAGCTTAAGGCTGGTAAAGTGAATGGGTGCGTAAGTCCTTAAAGTTCACAGTTTAAGTGGAATTAAAGTGCGTATAGACAGTGCAAGTATATCAGTAGTGCAGGTGTTGTGTAGTGCAAGTCCGTTTGGAAGGGACCAGTACTTTGTGTATTGTAGTGCAGAGTTTCAGTACTGTATTAGTGGGGGGGTCAGGATGCTGAGTGAGTGTGTGCTGGGGGCAGGATTGGGATGGGGGGTAGAGCAGGAAGAGAGTTCAGCATCCTCACAGCCTGATGGATGGGGCTGTCCTCGCCCCGAGACTCCGCAGTCTCCTCCCTGATGGCAGCAGGCTGAAGAAGCTGTGTAGTGGGTGAGAGGGATCTCCTGCCAGACGGAGGGCTTTCCGTGTGAGGCGGGAGCTGTACAAGTCCTGAAGGGAGGGGAGAGAGGTGCCAACAATCTTCTCAGCTGCTCTCACGATGCGCTGGAGGGTCCTGCGGCAGGATGCTGTGCAGGCCCCGTACCACACGGTGAAACAGCTGGTCAGTATGCTCTCGATGGCCCCTCTGTAGAAGGTGGTCATGATGGGGGTGGGGGCTCCAGCTCTTCTCAGCTTGCGGAGAAAGTAGAGACGCTGGTTTGCCTTCCTGGCCAGTGACGCTGAGTTGGTGCTCCAGGAGAGGTCCTCTGTGATGCTCTCTTAAACATGCCTTAAACATTGTGTCCCACTTGTTGATTCTTCACACAAAAAATTACAATTTCATATCTATGTTTTAAGTCAGAAATGTGGCAAATGTTTAAAAAGTTTTGCAAGGCACTGTAAGAACTGAACCCCATTAAGAATTTTTGGGATGTTCTGGAGAAGATCTGTGCAGTTAAATTAACATTTTTTTGGTGAGTGATTTACCTGGCTCTTTGCCCGGATGCGGATGTGGCCGTTGACTGGAGCGTCTGGACCCAGGTGGATGGGTTTCTCAATGCTGACGTTTGCCAGGGCGTCCTCCCCGAAGATAGAGCGAGCGTACAGATTAGCAGCCATGAAACCACAGATCCCAGAGAGAGCCTGAGGGTTTAAACACAATCCAGAACCTCATTAACCACCATGTTTCTGTTAGTACGATTTAACAAGCTTTAAGTGTAGCTATAGCTAATATTAGCATATTACCTTCTCAGGAGTTAAGCACTTCATGTTGGTGGAGCCGAGGATGTGCAGAAGATACTCGTTCAGGTCTGAGATGTTGGTGTTAACTGTAACCTTCATTGAAGAGGAGAGGAGAGCAAAGTTGGTAACATAGAAATGGGCATCACAGCCTTAATATTTAAGATAAATATAGCCAACATTGTCGATTTAGGCAGCGTGGGCAGTGTGCCAAGTCCTGCTGGAAAATGAAATCCGCATCTCCATAAAAGTTGTCAGTAGCAGAGGGAAGCTGTAAGATATGAAGTGCTGTAAGATTTTGTGGGAAAACAAAACTGCACTGACTTTAGACTTGATAATAAAACACAGTGGATCAACACCAGCAGATGACAGACATGACTCTCCAAACCATCACTGATCATCAGTACATTTTACATTTCATTTAAAGGAAATCAAGGGAGCAGAGTCTGGAGGAAGAGAGGAGAGACACACAGTCCAAACTGCTCGAGGTCTAGTGTGAAGTTTCCACCAATCAGTGATCAGGATTTCATTTTCCAGCAGGACATGGCACACTGCCCACACTGCCAAAAGTACCCAAAAAAGTCACATTTCCTAAAATATTGATGTTTGGATTTTCATTGGCTGTAAGCCATATTCATGAACAATTAAAGAAAGGCTTAAAGAATTAGAGATCTGACAGGTGCAGTGCAGTAATAAAATCATTAATAAGATTAGAAAAGAATGCACCTATTTACATATAGTGTACAACTACAAGCACAAACGTTTAGCTTGTCAAAAAACAGCTAAAATTGATTGGCTGATAGCTTCCTTTCATTTAAGATCACTTGTAGGTTAGGGACCAATAGATCCTGTGAACCAAATATCAACTTTATAAAATGTATGGCTGCAAAGAATCCTGCATCATTAATATCGCCCCCTATTGGCATACATGAACATAACTTCATGTTTTTTTTTTTACCACAAAATCTTTTGGAAACATTTTTTTTTTTAATTTTGAGCAATAGACAGGTTTGCAAAAAGTAAATTTTGAATATTATTGCAAACTAACAAAGAACAAAGTAGGCGGAGCCTAATAGTTCTATCAACATTTCATGCTTGAACTATGGTGTCACATCAATGTCGAAAGTCGGGGGCACAAAAATACCAGGTAAAAAATATTAAATGCGCGTTTTAGTGTTTTGCATGTATTAATTTACTTCTCGCGAGCGCAAATGTGAAACTCGTGAGCAAAAAAAAAAAAAAAAGGAAATCATGTGGGCAATAAAAAAAAATATATATCAAAATATGAAAGAGCTTCATTTCTCTTCTTCTAGGGTGTTTTTCCCCTCAACTACACAATTGTCTTCGCACACTATGTGCATTATCTGCGGCGGCAAGTGTGGTTTTGACAGTTTGGGGGCGGGGTCAGCAAATGCCATTGGCCGATATCTCCCTGGAAAATGAAAAATTAAGCTTGGGAGCGATATTTAGATTAGTGTGCACACGATTCTATTTTTTTGTTTGCGAGTTTCTCATTTGCGCTTGTGAGAAATAAATGTATACACGCAAAACGTTAAAACACGCAGGTACATTTTTGCAAGCATGAAATGTCGATAGAACTATTAGGCTCCGCCTATGTTGATTTTGTGCAAACCTTCATAATATTCAAAATCTATTTTTTTGCAAACTTGCCTTTTGCTCAAAATATGTAATAAAATAAAAAAAAAGGATCTATAACTTTAAAACACTTGATCGTAAAAATACGAAACTTTGCATGCGATGCCATATTAGACCCCTAATAACCGTTTTGTCTCGAGAGTGTACAGCCTGTTTGGTACCTTGTTTTCCCACTCGAACTCCGCCCACATCTGTCTGAACTCGGCGTCTGTGCAGGAGGCGGGCTGAATGTAGTCCATGATGTCGATGTGAATATCACTGAGGACCACGCAGTTCCTGTCGCTGGCTGCTCCCGACACGTCATACACTGCAAACCATCCCATAATAATATCAGTATTAAACAATGAACATGCATTAATACACTTTCTGATCAAAAACATAAAAAAACCAAGAAGAAGATTCGAGTATAGCAGTCAAAAGTTTGGACACGCCTTCTCATTCAGTGTTTTAATTCCTACATTCAGTAAATGAATAGTAAAGTGATTCAGTCTATGAAGGAACACATAAGAAATCATGTAGTAACTTAAGTGTTAAACAAACCAAATATACTCTGTAAAAAAGCATTTAGGTGCTCTTAACTCTTAAATTTAGGAGCTGTTAACTCTGATGAACTCTTACTATTCCATCCCTCCTGGGGCGGGCCTGATGAGAGCCAGTTCCATCATTATAATGGTTCTGATATTTTTTCCAGTTACTGCACTTGGGGTTTATTGTTTTTTTATTCTTCAAGTAATTTTTATTTTTTATTTAGTTGAGTACTTCTTGCTTCTCATAATCTGGATTAGGGGTGGGCGATATGGCTCTAAAATAATATCACGATATTTCAGGGTATTTCTGCGATAACGATATACTTGGCGATATAGGAAAACTAAAATAATTCATTCATTTCAGAAATATAGTATAATAGTATAACAGTATAATCATAATGTGGTCAAATAAATAATATAGCATAAAATAATATAATGCAGCAAATAATATTGCAGAACATTTAGTGCATGCATATAAACTGCAAACTAAAACTTATATTATACAATAAATACACCTAAAGCTTCACAGTAAATAATAGACTACTTTTAAGACAGAACAGCCCTATTATCACGATATGGATTTTTAATATCATGATATTTCTGTGTAACGATATATTGTATACGATATGATATTGCCCACCCCTAATCTGGATTAGAACATTACTATAAATATTCACTATTCACTGTATACCTGTAACTCTACCTCTTCACTACTTTACTTTAACTGATGCTCTCAAACACTTTATTAAGAGACAAGAAATTCAAGTAATTAACTCTTGATGAGTTCAGCACAGCTGTTAACTGAAAGCCCGAATTCCAGGTGACTCTACCTCATAAAGCTGACTGAGAAAATCCAGCAGAGATGTTCAAAATGAATGAGACTACTCATGTCTGCTATTAATTAAATACGCTGGGTCAGAAAAGTTATCACTTTTTGTATTTTATGATGCAGAAGGTGAGGAAAGCACTGTTACGCCCTCTTGTGGTGCATTACTTTATTAATGAGTGTAACACCAATAATAAAAATAATACTAACAGAATGTTGGCTAACATCTAATACACGTACCGATATTCCCAAATATGATGCCGTTCTCTGTAGAGGCCACTTTGACGTTGGCTTTGATGTTGGCGAAGTCGTGTGGAGCCAGAGTGAGAGGAGACGGCTTCTCCACCAGTTTAAGATCACCTAAAAATATAAAAACACCAGTTTACTTAAAACTAGATCCATTTACAAATCAATTAATCAATCAACCTTTATTTTCACTCAGGGTAACCCTCATTTACAATGCTGCCGAGCATTCATAACATCAAAGGGATTGAAAACATTTAATAACAAATTTGAAATAATATATAAAAAAAAGAAAAAAAAAAAAAAAAGAAAAGAAATATTAATTTTAAATACAAATTTAATATATATAAATAAAATATATATGTAAAACAAATTTCTAAAATAACAAAACAAATTGACACACAAAAATTGAAAAAAATTCTAAAATATAAAATAAGTAAAAAGATAACAGTAAAAGTAAAGTAAAATGTTAAGAATGATAAGAAATTAAGAACAAGAAGGAAAATAAAAAAACAAAACGTAATAATAAATAAATAAAAATAAATAAAATAAATACAAATAAGAAACAAGCTGCATGTGACGCAGTAATAGTTAGATTAGAGTGTAAATCAGTTGAAAATATACGAATTATGATGATAGTTCAATACATGGCTTATTACTGTGACAGAATATATATAGAAAAAGATAAACTAATAAAAAAAATTATGTAATAAATATGTACCCAGTGTGGCCAGTTCCAAAGTGCAGTTCTGTAGAGTGTCACTGGTTTGATTGACTACCAGCACATCCAGGACAATGTCGTACTGGTTGACGTGGACGTAGGCCTCGGCGTAGACCGGGTCTGAGAAACCCGTCAGCTGCGTCACCTGCAGAAAAACCCAGCAAAACACATAAAATCCTGATATTAAAGAGGATATTATTATTTTTACTATTTTTATACTAGGTTAGAATAGGTCTATGTTCTATACAAAACCCTTTCAGTATGAGCTGTTTAAGGGCTTGGTCACTTTTATGCAAATAAGCTGTTGCTGACCACACCCCATCTTAAAAATTAGCTTTTACCACACGTTAATTTTAGCTTAGAAAAAGCGACTTGATGCTAAACTGCAATAAAGGCACAGATCTCTACATCTCCCTCATCTGCTGACTCTCTACAGACAATAGATACAGATCCCTCCCTCAGACGAAGTCTGCTGGATAATCCTGTTGAGTACTGTCTAACATCCATAACCAAAATTAGAACATATACATATATACACAGCTCTGGAAAAAATGAAGAGACCACTTTAGTTTCTGAATCAGTTTTGTGTCAAATGTTTGAATAAAATGAGCATTGTTGTTTTATTCTATAAACCAGCGTTTCTCAACCTTTTTTATATCACGACACCCTTTAAATATATGCGAGAAGTCACGGCACCCCAGTTTACGGGGGGGGAGGGGGGGGGGGGGTTGGGGGGGGTGCTGGCGCAGTACTTCAGTTGAGAAGGGGGGGGGTTTGGGGGGTGCTGGCGCAGTACTTCAGGTGAGAACGAGGGGTGTTGCTGGCGAAATATGAAATAAAATAGCGCGTACATCGCGTGGGGGACAAAAACTCTACAGTGTGTCCCAATTTAGGGGCTGCATCCTTCTGAGTCTGTATTAGAAGACAGATTGCGTCACAGCTGCGCAGTAATACACCGCCTCTGTGGGTCGCATCCTTCAGAGTATGCTGCCTGTGAATTGGGACACACCCCGACACGAGCTGACTCTGGAAAGGAAATATGCACGTGAGGCGCAATATTTTGACGGCACCCCCGATGAAGCCAGACGGCACCCCAGGGTGCCGCGGCACCCTGGTTGAGAAACACTGCTATAAACTACAGACAACATTTTTCCAAATAAAAATATTAATATTGTCATTTAGAGCATTTATTTGCAGAAAATAACAAATATGAGAAATGGCTGCAATAACAAAAAAGATGCAGAACTTTCTGGTTTTTAATCACAGTTTTTTTTTCATGCATCTTGGCATCATGTTCTCCTCCACCAGTCTTACACACTGCTTTTGGATAACTTTATGCTGCTTTACTCCTGGTGCAAAAATTCAAGCAGTTTAGCTTGGTTTCATGGCTTGTGATCACCCATTTTCAATTTGCTAAAATCAAAGAAACTCATCATTTTTAAATTCAAGTAATTAACTCTTGATGAGTTCAGCAGCACAGCTGTTAACTGAAAGCCTGAATTCCAGGTGACTCTACCTCATAAAGCTGACTGAGAAAATGCAGCCAAGAGGTGCTACTTTGTAGAATGTAAAATATAAAACAAACAATTTTTTAGAGAAGTTGTAAATTTGTTTTAAATAATGGAAAAACACTAAATTTAAGGTGTGTATTGTGTATATCCATCTAGGCCTAACAACAAGAAGATTTTAATCCACTGTAAACTGAAGCACAGCGCCATCTGCTGGCCCAACACCTCACATTACACCTCCCTGCTCTCAGACCCTGTTCTGAAAGCTCTTCCTCCAGAACCTGCTGCTCTGGTACCTTGTTGAGTTTGGAGGCGAGCGGGTCGGCTGCCTCCTTCCTCTGCGTGTTCCCCATGGCTGCCAGCAGGCTGAGCTGGAACTGGTCCTCTTTAGAGGTCATCTCGTTCTTAGCCGTCAGCTGCATGAAGGAGATGGGGTCGTCCGCCTGCACCGTCACGTTACGCTTCTCCGACTCTTTCTGTGGATCAAATCAGAGCTAAAACTGAGAACTGGAAACACAAAACACATTCAATAACTCTTATCAGCTTTAGACTAGGGATGTCCCGATCTGAGTCGTCTGATTTTGAGCATCTGCCGATCCGATACTTTGGAAACGCAGTATAAAAAAAATAAAAAAATAAATTGTCCATTTTGTTTGTTTTTTATATTTATTTTTAATTATTATTATTAAAACAATGGTATTTAAACATACAAAATTACTACATGGACATATAAATTATATTCCTATTTAAAAATGCATATTTTCCTAACAGTGAAAAAAGTCAACAATTCTGTTATTTATCATAATTTAAATTATGATTTCTTTTTTTAATATGCTGGTGTTTTCCTACATAATATCAGTGTAGGGTGGTTTACTAAGTCTGGCAGACTAGATTTAGATCTATAGTATCTACTACTGCATCTCAAAAAATTAGAATATCACTGAAGTTACTTTATTTCAGTAATTCAGTTAAAAATGTGAAACTCATATTACATTATATAGATGTATTAAACACAGAGAGCTTTTATTTATTTTATTGTTGATGATTATGAAGCTTTCAGACAATGAAAACCCAAAAATCAGCGTCTCAGAAAATTTTTATATTATATAATAAGACCAATTGGTATTTTTGGGGCAGTGTGGGCAGTGTGCCAAATCCTGCTGGAAAATGAAATCCACATCTCCATAAAAGTTGTTATCAGCAGAGGGAAGCTGTAAGATATGAAGTGCTGTAAGATTTTGTGGGAAAACAAAACTGCACTGACTTTAGACTTGATAATAAAACACAGTGGATCAACACCAGCAGATGACAGACATGACTCTCCAAACCATCACTGATCATCAGTACATTTTACATTTCATTTAAAGGAAATCAAGGGAGCAGAGTCTGGAGGAAGAGTGGAGAGACACACAGTCCAAACTGCTCGAGGTCTAGTGTGAAGTTTCCACCAATCAGTGAATTATTAAAAAAATGGAAAAAAATGTTATATAAGTGTTGCTGCATATTTTTTTTGTACATTCCAACTTAGAAAGATGTTGGGAGTATTCAGCACAGCGACAGTGTCTCAGTTTGAAGAAACGGAAACGTGGCTAATAAAATTAGGGGATAGCTCCATATAGCTCCATTCACACCGGAGTCACTTAAAACACCATTACAGACTAAACAACCACAAACGAAGATTATAAACCCAATAAAAACTGTGTTCGGACCTTCTGAGAGAGCTTCTCCTCCTCCAGGCGTACGGCGAGCATGTGGGACAGGGACCGGCGGCACTCCTTGTTGAAGATGTCGTTCATCAGAGGCGAACACTCGGACAGCACCTTCAGACACAGCGAGATGCGGTCCACGTCGTCGTCTGTGATCGGCTTCTTCGGCAGAGAGGACTTTCCCAAATGGAGCACGGTGGCCATGATCAGCATAGCCTCTGCCACAAACGACTGAAGAACAAAAAAAACATATATCACAAAATATTAAAACCTGCATTAGAACACAGTTATAAGACAGTCTGATAGAGATGTAACAGGTCAAAGTTCTCACGTTTTGCTTCCTTTTATCCTGAACGATAGCTACGTAGCGCAGGGCTACTTTAGTGAGTGTGGTTGCCAGAGATGCAGCAACGTAGAAATCTCCGTCCATGAGGAAGCCCCTCAGTGGAGGCCTGCAGGACACAGAACAAAGAAATGCGTCAAATAATACAGAGAATAAACTCAAAACACAGATTTCTGAAATCTTCAGAGTTTCCTGAAAACTGTTTATTTGTGTGATTGGAGCACTTCTGTTTATTTACAGTAAGCTTAGATTGCTAATATTATGTATGAGGGGGAGTTTTCAGTTTTCAAGTTTCTCCAGCACTAAGGCTGGGTGCAGCAGCATTAGCATTAGCCGCTAACCGCACTGCTTTTCGCTAGTAAATGCCTCCCGATAGCGCTAGACTGAGAAAACCTGATATAATCAGGTGCGCTTAATAATCCGGTGTGCCTTCAAGTCCAAAAAATACAATATGTATGTAATGTATTTCATTGGAAGAGCTCCCAATATATGGAGTTCTGGAAAATAAAAATAAGAGAGCACTTAAAAATGATGAGTTTCTTTGATTTAACCAAATTAAAAACCTCTGGAATATAATCAAGAGGAAGATGGATGATCACAAACCATCAAACCACCAAACTGAACTGCTTGAATTTTTGCACCAGGAGTAAAGCAGCATAAAGTTATCCAAAAGCAGTGTGTAAGACTGGTGGAGGAGAACATGATGCCAAGATGCATGAAAAAAAACTGTGATTAAAAAAAAAACAGGTTTATTCCACCAAATATTGATTTCTGAACTCTTAAAACTACTTTATGAATATGAACTTGTTTTCTTTGCATTATTTGGGATATTTTCTGCAAATAATTTTTATTTGTAATTTGGGAGAAATGTTGTCTGTAGTTTATAGAATAAAACAACAATGTTCATTTTACTCAAACATAAACCTATAAATAGCAAAATCAGGGAAACTGATTCAGAAACTGAAGTGATCTCTTTATATTTTCCAGAGCTGTACATCTATAAAATCTCATTATAATTATGATTAATTGGTTACAGCTGCTATAAAATGGAACGGGAAGCTCGTGAACCCCCTTTACATCGTCAGAACGAGAGAAATAGGGCATCCTAAAGCCTGACGGTCCTCACAGGAACACGCGTACGAGGACTACAGGAAGTAAAGTGGGTCATTAGGGACTGGGGGTGACTCTCTGTATTTAATCTTAGTCAGGATGTAGACGTGTAGCCGTGTATTTTAGGAAGCTGTACCTGTCCTCCTCTTTCTTGGAGGGTCTGGAGGAGCTGAGGGCGCTCTGAGTGACGTAGGTACCCATCTCTGTGACCAGTTTCTGGGCTGGTGCTGCACTGACCTCCTCCTCAGGCTTCACCTCTCCGGCCTCCTTCTTTATCTCGTTCTCCACTATGGGAATCTGCAACACAGGAAACACAGGAAACAGGAAAACTCAGCTCAGTTACTTACTGATACTCTGTAGTACGAGAAACAGGACAGCCATCAATATTAAATATAGACTACATAATATTATTCATACAGTACAGGCCAAAAGTTTGGACACACCTTCTCTTTTTCAATGCGTTTTCTTTATTTTCATGACTGTTTACATTGTAGATTCACACTGAAGTCATCAAAACTATGAATGAACACATGTGGAGTTTTATGTACTTAATAAAAACGTGAGCTGAACCTCCACAGTCACCGGACCTGAACCCAATCCAGATTTGAGGTTTGAGGTGAGCTGGAGCACAGAGTGAAGAAGACAAAGGAGCAACAAGTGCTAATAAACACCTCTGGGAACTCCTTCCTTCCTTCCTTCAAGACTGTTGGCAAACCATTTCATTTCAGGTGGCCACCTCTTGAAGCTCATTGAGAGAATGTCTCTGCTGCTGCTCCATGTTGTTTAGACACTAAGAGCTCAGTCTGTGCAGTGTTCACTGCTCACATCTGTGCCGCACTTCCCATTAAAAACACTGTGTTTAAAAGCGCAGCTGCGGCTGGAAATCAGCATGCACATTTTGATGGGTGGAAGAGGAGAGCAGAGAGAACTCAGGTCAAAGGACAAAGTTACTCAGCCTTGGGGGAAAAACTCTGCAAACCTTCTCCCTCGTGCGGCTCCTGTCCAACCCGTCCACGGTCGAGTGGACTGGGCAGCGAAGTATGGAAACCACCGGTAGCACATCTTCAAATTAGCTTGAGTGGTTGGAAGGGTACCTACGCGGACTGAAGCCGGGCCTTGTTACAGCTCTGCTAATTACTGAGTAAAATCTGATGCCGTTGAGGAGCTGCTAAATCACTGTGCAAAGTTTCCTAGTGGGACATGTGGGATGTCCTCACACCACGACACCATGATATCCAGGTGAAATGTCAATCTCACAAGTTCATTATTGAAATGTGCTTTAATTATACAGTGGGCTTTATAAGAGTCCTAATGGCCTCTGCTAATTGATAACACCACTGACTCTATCTTCATTAATGGATGTGTCTTTGGTTAGATGGTTAGGGCAGTGGTTAGGGCAGTTTTGGGGCTTTTTATGGTCCGGAGCCCAATGTGCTGTGTTTAGTTGAGCTTATAGTAGGGCTGCAACTAATGATTATTTTGGTAGTCGACTAATCTGACGATTATTTTTTCGATTAGTCAACGATTATTTCTGCCATCTCTAAAAACGATAGAAACAGCAGAACATGAGATTCAAATGGCATTTAAATATCCGAACATTGTTTAAACATGGAAATAACTGATATTTAGTGATTTAATATGTAATCTGTTGTGTTTGGGCACTTTTGGAGACACAAACTTAGTCTCCTATTGCTTTTTTTTTTGTCCCCAGCACTTTGTGTAATGTGATACTGTTACAAATGAACGATTATTCGACAATTAAATTTGTAGTCGACAAATTTAAATAATCAACATTGTCGATTATATCGACTAATCGTTGCAGCCCTAGCTTATAGCCATGAAAGTTAAAGACGTTACAATTAACAAAACTAACAAAAGGTTAGGACAAAACGGTTTTAAATAATAGTGTTTGAAGGATTTTGTATTTATTATCTTTTCTTTTTTTTTGCTAAATTTGTAGGAAATGGTTCACTTTTTTGTGTAATAATTAAGATTCAAGATTCAAGAAAAGCTGTAAAATATATATAAAAAAAAAAAGCACAGCTGCAGATTTTCAGTGCTGTGTGTTAAAGCAGCTTCACACTGCACAGATATACAGATAAACACACTGAAACACAGAATCTACTCTCTCACTATATTTACTTTCTTGTTCCGCGCCAGACAGCTCTGACCAATCAGAGGAGACGATGTGCTTGTGTGGTTTATTTGTGCACATTTTGGTGCGTTTAGGTTTTTATACCCGTGTGAAACTAAACCAAACAGAGGGAGAAATCGCCTCGCTTTGCCAAAAACTCACACAAAGCAATCCAGACTGTTCTCATACAGAGTTCCCCAATGGTGGAACAAACTACCTTCTACTACCAGATCAGGAGAATCTCTCGCTATCTTTAATAAACTCCTGAAGACAGAGCTCTTCAAAGAGCACCTACTCTCCTAACACCTCTAACTAACTACCTTCTACTACCAGATCAGGAGAATCTCTCACTATCTTTAATAAACTCCTGAAGACAGAGCTCTTCAAAGAGCACCTACTCTCCTAACACCTCTAACTAACTACCTTCTACTACCAGATCAGGAGAATCTCTCACTATCTTTAATAAACTCCTGAAGACAGAGCTCTTCAAAGAGCACCTACTCTCCTAACACCTCTAACTAACTACCTTCTACTACCAGATCAGGAGAATCTCTCACTATCTTTAATAAACTCCTGAAGACAGAGCTCTTCAAAGAGCACTTACTCTCCTAACACCTCTAACACACTAACTACTTCTAACCTCATTTCCTTCTTCCCCTCCTTCACTCCTCTATCCTATTATTCCCCTTTGACCTCCTTTTATCCCTATCCAAAGATGTTTTTCCTTTAAACTTATTTTACTTGACTATTGTAAGTCGCTTTGGACAAAAGCGTCTGCCAAATGTAATGTAATGTAATGTAATGTAATGTAATGTAATGAGAAACGCATCTTACTCCAAATAACAAAACTCATCAACTGATCCAGATCATAGAAGCTTTCACAACTACAGGTGGTGAAAACGCTCTTTTATAATCAGAAAATTAATTTCTAATTCAGAAATCCTTACAACCAAGCTAAAATGTTTAGAATAAAGTAAAAAAAAAAAAAAAAAAAAGTTTCTTCTGTCCAATTTATCAGGCATTCTTTGTTCCAGTGCCCCACGCTGACCTTATCACCCCTAAAACATGTATATCAAGTATATAATAGTATTTTAATTAACACAATTAATATAGATATAATTACCCTTTACATTTCTTACATTCACTCTTTTATTTACATTTAAATATCCACCAAAAACTTGACGTGTCTTAAGAACAAGAACAAGTGTGATTAACTGCAAGTTAATCACAGAATATTGTTGTGATTAACTGACACCACTAATAAAAAATGTAAGTATGTACTGAAATATTATCACTGTTCTCACTGGATTCTTAGACATACTCAGAAACCGATCATAAACCGATTATATAGAACGAGCTTACCTCTCCGAGCGACCGGCGCACTTCCGTCATCACGCTCTGAATGTCGTCTTTGGTGCTGCAGTATTCTCCCAGAATCCACAGAGCTCCTCTGTAAATTCTACAGCAGGAACAAACCAGAAGATTAACTACTAACACAAATTCAGTTATATAACAATCAATACGAACAGCTACGGCTAACAATTCTGCAAATATAGCACCTGTTATAGATTATTAAATAAGGTAAAGTAGGATTAGATAGCTAGACAGACACACAGACCGATGGAAAGAGTCTCTCACATAAGTGAGGAGACCCCTCACATTTTTATAAACAAGTCAGCAATGCCACCTCATGGCAAAGAACTCTCTGATGATGTGAGAAACAAAGTATTGCTGCTGTACATAAAACTGGCCTAAGCTTTAAGAAGATTGCTAGATTGACAGGGTCGACCAAAGAAGTTGAGTCCATGTGTTCAATGCAATATCTAGAGATTGGCTGCCAGTATTGCTGCAGAGGTTTAAAGGTTGGAAAGTGTGGAACAGATTTCAGGAGATAAATGTGTGTAGATTAATAACCAGAACTTGTTTGACATTGAAGAAAAAAAAAAAAAAAAAAAAGATTTTTTAAGAATTACAGTTTTGGTGACTTAGGCGCTTCCCCCAACAGCAAGACGTGTGGAATTACATTGTTGGGTCCCTATTATCGGCCACCTTACATTTTGCCTAAAATTCCCAGAATTAACTGAAAAAATATGTACACCTGAGCATATATTTTATTAACAACAACTCTTAACATGATACTGGTGGTTGATAATGTGTGTAATAATGTGTATTTTTGAATCGCTGGGCTTATTTATTTGTGGGACCGCGTCTTTGTCTGCGCTGCCTATTGGAGACATAGCTTAGCGCTTCCAGTGGTGCATAATGACATTGCATTTGTCCTGTGTGGGCATACATACTCTGATTCTGTCAGGAAAACATGGCGCCACCCTTGTTCACTTCAATTTAGGCATCCTTAGTAGTGTAGAACATTAAAATCAAGTAAAAAATAGCCATGGTGCTACAGAAGCACGGTGCATGCTTCAAAGATTTCAATGCACATATTTACAGCAATGTTAGGGAAACTAAAACAATGTTTTATGACGGGAAAGAGAAAGGAAACTGCGCAATAGGTGGTGCTGGCCGTTAATAGGGGCACTGGCCGATAACAGGGGTACCTATTATAGGGGTACGGCTGATAATAAGGTTGTGGTCGATAATAGGGTTACGGCCGATAATAGGGGTACCTATTATAGGGGTACAGCTGATAAGGGTATGGTCGATAATAGGGGCACTGGCCGATAATAGGGGTACCTATTATAGGGGTACGGCTGATAAGGGTATGGCCGGTAATAGGGGTACGGCCGATAATAGGGTGTACCTTTTATGACGGTACGGCTGATAATAAGGGTATGGCCGATAATAGGGGTACCTATTATAGGGGTACCTATTATAGGGGTACCTATTATAGGGGTACGGCTGATAATAAGGGTATGGCCGATAATAGGGGTACGGCCGATATCAGGGGTACGGCCAATAATAGGGCACAGTAAATGTATACTGTTATTCAAGCTCTACCTCAACTATTATACACTGTATCAAAGTGAAATATTTCAGTATTATTACAGGTGAGAGCAGTATTGATCATGCATTATTAAAATCTTTACTTCACGGTCTTGATGGCGTGGAAGACCTCCAGCATCTTCTCGATAATGAGTGGCCTGAGGTTGTCAAATCTCTGGATGGCCTCCCGCACAAACTCCAACACATCAGCTGCTGCTGCTTCATTCGTATCGCTCAGGAACTCCATCAGCTGAGATATCACACAAACACACCACAACATATTAATTTACACATACCTTTAATCCACTATAATACACAGTCAACATCAAAAACAAGAGGAAGAAAAACTTAAAGGCCAGTTTATAACGCACAAACATAAACGCTCACAGCGGCATAGGACACTCGCACAGGCTACGCCATTAGCCCTATCTGGACGGGATTATTTTCTGTGAAAAATATCTCACACTTCTACTCAGTGATAAAAATCCTGCATCCGGACTGCAATTGAAAAAACAGGAGGATCAGTGAGTTTTTAGGTTTTTTTCTCGGTCACATGACATCGCGTTCAGTAGCTCCTCCATTTCCACTCGCTGTTGTGTTTTTATTACGTAGATCTCTGTGGAAACGCGTGCCCAAAGTGTAATTGCAGTGCGCGGCAGTGGACAACCAGCTATTTTATTAAAGGCGAGGAGACGAAACTCAGAGATGTGTGTCCGGACGGGAATAAAATTACCGGAGGACTATGGAGTTCAGAGAAAAACAGTAGATAATTCAGCCTGTAATTTTTTATCCAGAGGACATCTGAGAAAAACACGTACATGATCGTTCTGGACGTAATGGAACTGTGGTATAATCGCAATAATACACTCGGGGTTTGTGTTATAACATGTAATATTTGAACTCCCTCTCGTGTGTTATAGAGCACTCCCTCTTGCATGTTATTCTGTGCGTTAAAGTAATAATTCATGTGGCTAATCAGTAAGTTTTTTTTAACCGATTACCAGCCCTAATCAAAAGGTTAAAACTCACCACAGGAATGACATTAGCAGCCATGTCGGGGAATCGAACGCTGCAGGAGTGCAGAGTGCGAACCAGCAGCTGTCTGTATTTATCCGTGTCCTCGTGCTCCGTCACGTTATTGGTCTTGATCACTTCCTTCTTCAGCACGATCACCAACTGCAGAAAACATAGAGAATCATCATGTTTATACATGTATTTCACTGTAAAGTGACAAAAAATTATTTAAGTTATATTGATCTCAAATTAAAAAAAAAAAAATCTAGGTTTAATAAAAAAATCAATAAACTCTAGCTTTGTAACTGAATTACAATCAAAAAACAGGAAAAATATGTTCATACAATGGTGAACAAAAGTTGTGAAATTAATAAAAAGCTGCATTTTTATTTCAGTTAATCTCTAATAAGGCCCGTCGTGATAAATGTTTACAATTTTACATGTACATGTGCATCCCAAAAAAATTTAATATAACTGAAAAGTTACTTTATTTCAATAATTCAGTTGAAAATGTGAAACTTATACTGTATTATATATAGATGTATTAAACACAGAGTGATCTTTTTTAAGTGTTTATTTATTTTATTGTTGATGATTATGAAGCTTACAGCCAATGAAAACCCAAAAATCAGTGTATCAGAAAATTAGAATATTATATAATAAGACCAATTGGTACTTTTGGCAGTGTGGGCAGTGTGTCATGTCCTGCTGGAAAATGAAATCAAATCCACATCTCCATAAAAGTTGTCAGTAGCAGAGGGAAGCATGAAGTGCTGTAAGATTTTGCGGGAAAACAAAACTGCACTGACAACTTTTATGGAGATGCAGATTTCATTTTCTAGCAGGACTTGGCACACTGCCCACAAGTTGATCTCCATGTGGCTCATTCACATGTTTAACAGCAACTCTGGTTGTGTTTGCATCAGATAGGGTACATAAATAGCTTGCCTAGTAACAGAAGTTACAGACGTTTGTGTATGGCTTGATTAAATGACGTGAAGGACTACAGCAGCAGTAAAACTGTAGTATGTATGTTTAGCCTAATTTAAGCAACGCAGCACACAATTACCAACCTCCTCCACGTTACGGGACGATACCAGGTCCAGAGCCAGCTGCAGCGTCTTCTTACGGACCTCCAGATCCGGGGTGGTCAGAACTCTCAGGATATCCATCACCAGATCCTGAGATTAAACCACAGCATTTAACAAAAAAAAAAGAGAGTTAGTCTATCTGTATTTCTAATTTTTCCTAGGGGAAAATAAAGTATCTAATCTAATGTAATCTAATCCCATTTACTATAACACTTTATTTGGATGGACCACAGAAGAACATACATAGATGCTTAACTAACCCTAAGGTGAAAGTAATGATTATCTATTAAAATGTACCTCTACTCCCAACTTTAAGTATTTACATATTAAGTAACTTTAGTATTTTTATATTTTGAAAGTTTAGATAAAAGTTTGGGTTAAATTTTAGGTTTAATTTAGGTTTTATTTTAATGTCATGGTTGAAATTAGGCTTAGAGTTGGGGTTAGGTGAAGATTCTATGGAACCATGCACCAGGCAGCTTGATTAAGGGCGTGTCAGTGTGTCTTTGCTATCGTAACGATGGGAAAAGTACACCTTGAGCAGCTTGAAACACATGAAGAATTAATTAATTCTCCTGATTAATTATGGGTGTGGTTAATTTTGGGCTTAATGTGAAATAAACCAATCAATCATTTAAGAGCCAGGTGCCCTCTGCCTTTGGTGGATTGCTATTTTAACTGCGCAGCCACCTGATAATATTGTATGAAGATAATGTTGTAGCATAATAATATTGCATCATCATAATATTGGTGCATCATGATGGTATTGTATTGTGATATTTAATCATGACAATATCATATCGTGATATTGTATCAGGATAACATTGTATTGTGATCATTTTACAATTAAATCTATATTAAATGGCGCAGCTACCTGCACAAGTCCAACGCTTCTGACCTGCTTGTTCACGAGTGTCTCCTCATCTTGTAAATTTGTTGCGTTGACAATTCACTGCCAAGATAGCAATGAACATCTGCCTGTTGATTTCTGTCTAGGTTGTATTCAGTAAGTCGTGCACCTGTGTTTTCCGTTGCCAAGATATAGATAGCAATACTCCAGAAATGTACCTGAACACACCTCATTTCCAGACCACCACACCCATCAGTGTAGATATATTCAGAACCTCTGTTGCTATTTAAATGATTCAGGTGGTAGGTGTGAAAATAGACTCTTCGCAGTGTGTAAGATAGCAATGAGCGTCACAATGCATCTATGTGATATCATGTGATACCATGTCTTTACCTGCAGAACGCGCTCGTGGGTGGGGTGTTCCTTCAGCTCGATCAGCCGGTCCAGAACTATCAGCTTTACGTTGTTATCGCTCTCTTTAATAATCAGATCAATGTAGCACTGAGCTGCAGCCTGGAAACACAGATACATGGAAGATTTTAAAACGTACAAACGTGAGGTGATGTATTAAACGATCATTAATGATTAAATGGGAAAAGCCTGCAGTACCTTGATGGCAGTGGGAGCACTGGAAAGGGTAACCAGGGTTCCTGCAGCCTCGTACTTCACCGCTGGGCTGGAGGACTGCAGCAGGTTGTAGATGCACCGGATGAAGCGTGCTCTCTCAGACGGGTTTGCATGGCACACCTACATATTAAAACATTAGGAACACATACTTAGGGATTCACGATATTCAGGAGGAGGAGGAGGGGAAAAAAAAGTCACTAATTAAGTCACTAATCAGTCTGTCAGTAAGTCTTTCAGTAAGTAATTTAGTCACTAATCAAGGCATTAATTAAGTCAGTAAGTCCTTTTGTAAGTAATTAAGTCACTAGTCAAGTCAGTAGGTAATTAAGTCACTAATTATGTCAGTAATAAAGTCACTAAATCAGTTAATCAGCAAGTTAGTTAGTAAGTCCTTCGGTAAGTAATTAAGTCACTAATCAAGTCAGTAAGTAATTAAGTCCGTTCTTCAGTAAGTCCGTTCTTCAGTAAGTCCGTTCTTCAGTAAGTCCGTTCTTCAGTAAGTCCGTTCTTCAGTAAGTCAGTGTTTCAGTCAGTCAGTGTTTCAGTCAGTCAGTATGTCAGTAAGTCCTTCGGTAAGTAATTAAGTCACTAATCAAATCAGTGAATAATCAAGTCAGTTTTTCAGTAAGTCAGTTTTCAGTAAGTCAGTATGTCAGTAAGTCCTTTGGTAAGTAATTAAGTCACTAATCAAGTCAGTAAGTCAGTTCGTCAGTAAGTCCTCCGGTATGTAATTAAGTCATAAATCAAGTCATTTCACTAATTAAGTTGCTAATTAAGTCAGTTCGTCGGTAATTCCTTCTGTAAGTTATTAAGTCACTAATCAAGTCAGTAAGTAATTAAAGTCACAAATTAAATTAGAAAGTAAGTCAGTCAGTCAGTAAATCACTAATCAAGTCAATAAATCAGTCACAAATTAGGTTAGTAAGTCAGTTTGTCACTAAATCAGCCAGTAAATCAGTCAGTAATTAATAAAGTCACAAATCAAGTCAGTCAGTAATTAAGTAAGTCAGTAAGTTAGTCGGGATATTTAAACTTTTGTATTGAAGCCAAATGTAACTTTTGAATAATTACAAGTTTACTCTTTTTGTACTGTAATATCAGAAGCATATAATGTGGTCTTAAACGACAATATCATTCATCACAATTATTTTTAACCAACAAACATTGTTGATATACAAAGATAAACAAGACTTAAACTAAAAGACACAAAAGAAACTGAGGCACAGTTAAATTAGTTTTGACATTGTGATAGACTGAGATGTTTTAAAGGTGCCAATACAGCATAATAATGGTGCTCTGACTGATGCTACAAGTGAAACACTGCCAACATGAATTATACCGACATTATTAACTTTATTTTACTTATTCCTGTAGTAAATACAAACAACACTAAAGCTAATCCAAAATATAATGGAACAGTGGTATAATCACAATAACACAATATCAGTGCCATTGACTCACATTATAATATAACATATTATATTATAAAACATATTATTGCTTAATTAACTCCTTTTCTCACCTTATAGATTAGCTCCACAATAACAAGCTGCAGAATGTCTCCGAAAGTGTGGACCTGATCGATGCAGGTGCTGAGGTAATCCAGGGCTCTGTCCTGAAAAGGCAAAAAGAGGCAGGAATCAATAAAATCAGACTGTTTTTATCAGCGATTCTGTTTTGCAGTGAAAACTGTAACTAATGCGTATTGTTACTCTGGGGTGCAGCGCTTTGTACCTGGTCAGCGTGGATCAGCATCATAAACGCGTTTCTCTTGCAGCTTGCATCTTTTTCATTTACCAGAAAATCATGAATCAACTCTGGGGCGTCTGGGATCAAATTCTCGAAGTTCCTGAATCAGGAGAAAATATATCGAATAAATCAGCGTCAGGAAACCCGACGAACAGTGAACACAGTGCAAACGCTCGGATTAATGATGCTGGCTGTTTTATACAGCAAAAGAATCAGTGAATACTAAATTAAAATATCACTTTATGTTCTTTTCCCACATATCTTGAGTGGTCTGCACTGGCTATTTATTGCTAATTTAATCTTTTGCGTTTAAATTTTACTTGATTTCTTTTTTATATAATGATTAATACTCTATAGTAATACTCTAGAACCCTAGGAGCTGCAATTATTATTAAAATGTATACAGGTTTGACAGTCTGACCAGTTATTAAAAACAATAGCTATTAATTTTAAGTTTTTAGCATCCTAGAGATATATACCTACAGTACCAGTTAAACGTGTGAACACACCTTCTCATTCAGTGTTTTTCTTTATTTCCTTATTTAATGTATTTTCTACATCGTAAATTAATAATAAAGGCATAAAACAATTAAGGGACACATGGAATTATATAGAAAACATTATATTTAAAAAAAAAAAAAAGAAAAGAAAAAAAGGTGACTTAAATCCAACTGAGACGGGTGATTTGGGATGAGCTAGACCAGTGTGGTTGTCTGAACCTAGAACCCACACAAACTACTTATTTAACCACAAATACTGAGACTTACTTTATTGATCCCAGAGGGATTCAGTCTGTCAATCAATAAATCAGTTAGTAAGTCAACAAGTCAGTCAGTGGGTCAGTAAGTCAGTCGGTAAGTCATTATATCACTCAGTAAGACAGTCAGTTAGTTACTAAAAAAAGTCAATAAGTCAGTCAATAAGTAAGACATTCAGTAAGTCATAAAGTTACTAAGTGAGAGTCCGTCAGTAAGCCACTCAATCAGTAAGTCATTAAATCAATGAATCAGTAAGTCAATAACTAAATCAATAAATCACTACGTCAGTAAGTCCTTATGTCACTAAGTGAGAGTCTGTCAGTAAGCCACTCAATCAGTAAGCCAGTAAGTCAGTCAGTCAGTCAATGAGTCAGTAAGTAAGTCACTAAGTCAGTCAGTCACTAAAACCATAAACCACTAAGTCAGTAAGTCAGTCAGTAAGTCATTATGTCACTAAGTAAGACAGTCAGTCAGTTACTAAGTCAGTCAGTAAGTCAGTCAATAGGCCTTTGTCAATAAGTAAGAACTGAATCAGTAAGTCAGTCAGTCAGAAAATAAGTCAGTAAGTCAGTCACTAGATCAGTCAGTCACTAAATCCATAAACCACTATGTCAGTAAGTCAGTACGTCCTTATGTCACTAAGACAGTCAGTCAGTCAGTCAGTAAGCCAGTCAGTCATTAAATCCGTAAACCACTATGTCAGTAAGTCAGTACGTCCTTATGTCACTAAGTAAGTCAGTCAGTAAGCCAGTCAGTAAGTCAGTCAGTCACTAAATCAATAAACTACTAGGTCAGTAAGTCAGTCAGTAAGTCCTTACGTCACTAAGTAAGACAGTCAGTCAGTCAAAGTCAGTCAGTCACAAAATCAGTCAGTAAGTCATTATGTCACTAAGTGAGGGTCCGTTAGTAAGCCACTCAATAAGTCAGGAAAAAAGGTTGGTCAATAAGTCACTCAATAAGTCATTGTCACTGAGATTGTAAGTAAGACAGTAAGTCAGTCAATAAGTCAGTGACTCAGTAAGTCAATCAATAACCCGATGAGGTATTTTGTGTACCCACCTGTAGATGGTGTAGATGGCGAGGACGGCGTTGCGGCGGACGTAGCTGTGGCGATGTTCCAGACAGGCACGGATGGCCGGCATCAGCGGCTCCAGCAGCTCAGACTCCTTCAGCTTACACAGGAAGCGCAGGGTGGAGCCACGGATGAACTCGTTGGGATGCTGCAGGTCCTGAACAAACAAATCAGCACATTTCAGGACTTCAGAACCGTGATATGTCCTGTGATTCCCAACCATAATTAAGAATTTCATGCTCGTATATGTACAATAACTCAATAATGTAAACATTATTACAGGCCTAACATCAACCCATAAGAAAAGTACTGAAAACGAATTGATTTGCTGATAACTGATGGTTACCTTCCTGTAGGCATCACAGACCAGAATCATCTCCTGCAGCAGTTTCCCATCAGGTGTGGTTTTGGGCACAATCTCCCAGAAGACCAGTAGAAGCTTTTTAATGGTGTGGTCTTGCAGAGGGAGCACAAATCTGATGATGGTCATTAAGAGGCCTGGCAGCTTCTCACCATTCAGGATCATGATGATGACCTTCTTCAAAGCCTCTGTTTTGGCTTTTATCTCCCCCTTTTCTGTTTTTTTTGTAACAGAAACAAAAAAATTACAACGTGCATTGTCAGTTTATTCTAAAATCTCAGGCAGTCACGTCATTTGGAACACAATAGGTCACACTCCTGCTAGTGCATATTAGAGAGCCAGTGGGCGTAAGCTAATGGCTTAATAATTTTAGATTTAAGCTATTATTCTTTAAAAACATTAAATTGTTTATATAAAAGGTGAATTCATATGAGGTGCATTTGTCATTGTTTATACACTTATTCACAGAAATAAAGAAAGCACAAAACAGGTTTTTTGATTACCTAAATCAGCTTTAAGGCTGACTTCTGAGGGGGGTTCTGAGTCGTTGGTTACATTGATGAGGGTATAACACACATTCTCCGCTGCTGTCATGGTGCCAGACAGATCCTATCCCCCTTCCGGAGACACCAGGCAATGACTGGGGCTACGTTTTTTCCTGCAACAAGAGCAACAACACGAGTGAATAACAACAAAGCAAACCGGTATAAACATAATATTCCCCCAAAAAATGACAATATATGAAGAAATCAGACTTCACTAGAAGAAAAACGAATAAGAATGTAAACAATAGATCATAAAAAGAGATACGCCAACAACTTTAACACGGCTTCTTTTACTTAACAAAATACTTTAAATTGTTCCATATACACTATAAATGGTATTAAAATGCTCAAAATTTAAGTATTCAAAGAGATATTTCTCAAAGGCTCTACTGTACAAGTAACACACAAGTTTAATACTAATTTATAATATTATTCTTATAGCCATTAGTCAATACTGTATTACAATCAACCACAATTACCTTCTTTCTCCAGTTGACAAATAATTTCAGTTCAGTTGTCTTAAAATTATCCTTCAAGTTACAGTATCTATTTATTTATTTATTTAAAAGGGCTATATTTCTGTCCTGTTCTTAAAGTTTATTTGCACCTTGTATCCATATTTGTACTTATTTCTTGTTAATGAACTATAATTTAAGGCTATCAATTATTTATCTAGCTAGTTAATGATGTAGATAGCGTAGGGCTGGTTGTACAAAAAGAAATCTTGATTCTTGAAATATATGAGCAATTCTCGATTACAACATTTAGTTTTTACAAAACAATTTCATGTTTTTATTTGTAAACATATAGCACCATTTAAATTATACATTTAAACCTATAAATTATGACATGTCTCTTCAAACTATCACTGATCATCAGTAAATTTTACATTTCATTTAAAGTAAATCAAGGGATCAGAGTCTGGAGGAAGAGTGGAGAGACACACAGTCCAAACTGCTCGAGGTCTAGTGTGAAGTTTCCACCAATCAGTGATGGTTTTATGGAGAGACATGTCATCTGCTGGTGTTGATCCACTGTGTTTTATTATCAAGTCTAAAGTCAGTGCAGTTTTGTTTTCCCACAAAATCTTACAGCACTTCATATCTTACAGCTTCCCTCTGCTACTGACAACTTTTATGGAGATGCAGATTTTATTTTCCAGCAGGACTTATCACACTCCCAAAAGTATCAATTGATCTCATATAATATTCTGATTTTCTGAGACACAAATTTTTGGGTTTTCATTGGCTGTAAGCCATAATCATCAACAATAAAAAACATGCACTAGTATTACTTAATCTAATTAGGTTATAGCTAGTGGTCCAAAAATTTAACATATCAAATGTGATACACTTGCTAGAGCTTTTTTTTAATTGAGATATGAGCTTACACATACTGCAAATGCCTAAACACCTATTTGTCAGCATATTAGCTAACATATTTCTAACTAGCTAACAGAGCAAATTTAAAACTGCATTAGTTTTACTAGCTTGCTGTTACATTGGTTAGCTTAGCTTAGCATAGCTTTTCCTAGTTAAGCTAACTAGCTAGTTTGCACTAGCTTAGCCGTATTAAAGCATAAGCTAACTAACATCGATAAACATTAGCACTGGTGCTATTCTCAATTAATAACAATTAGTTTAGACGTTTTTAGCACGAACAACATTTTCTAGTACGCAGGGAATAAAAACAATATGATATTTGTTGGTAACTTAGCTAGCTAAATAGTTAGCTAGGTTAGCATTAGCATTAGCTGCTGGTGGTGGTGGCGTCTACGTGGATGTAGAGCGTTAGCTGTGCTCCGTGGCCGCGGTCAGTCAGCGCGCTGCGAACGGTGTGAAATAAAGCATTAAAACTGCGTTACCGCGCTGTTTTAAAGATTCAGAGCTGAACGCGGGTTCCAGTACCTGTTCAGCGGGTCGGCGCTCCTCTCCTGCCCGGGTCTGCGCTCTCCTCTCCGGCTCTGATTCAGCTCAGGATCCGAGTGACGTGGAGCTTCAGAGACCCGGCCACATCAACACTGTACAGGAAGAGCAAGGCGGACCAATCAGAGACGTGGAGGGAACGGGGCCGCGTCCTCAACCACACAGCACGGCCGCGTCACAATTCAATATTGTACACCAATAGTGTACTGAAACACAGTACCAAAAGTAAAAGAATTTAGACACACATTACACCTCTTCTCATTCCATGTGTTTTCTTTCTTATATATATATTTTTAAACATTTAAATTTATTTTATAAACAAAAAATATCAAATGTTATTAAATAAACTAGAATGTTTATATTTTTATATATGTATTGTTGCTATCCAATGAAAAACATGTTTCTCCAAAAATAAAATCTTAGTTTTCACTGAAAATCAAAATTTCAGTTCATACTGAACAGGTACGCTAAATGGCTAGCTAATTCAGTCAGGTAATTTATCACAAACACTAGGTTATCTTACTAGGCACTGGTGTTTAAATTAATTTTTAAAATGTAGTGTTCACATTTATATTAGTGATCTGTGTGCAGCTGGAATAACAATTCTGGTGGACTACATATGGGCTAGTGGACTACCGAGTGGACTACAGAGTATGCTAGTGGACTACAAAGTGGAATAATGGACTACAGAGTGGAATAATGGACTACTGAGAAGTTCATCCCAGAAAATTTATTTTGTTTCATTTATCAATATATTTTGACACACTGTAAGGGACAGTTTGTGTTTGCAAATTATGTAGTAAACTAAAAAAACAACAAAAATGGAGATACTTGTTTTACATTGGACAGCAACTATCAAACACATTATGGTGAAACTGGCACTCATCAGCACCGCCCGAGGAAAGGAAGAGCAAGAGTTCCATCGGTTGCACAGGATACACCATCAGAGCTACCAGCCTCAGAAACCTTAGAGTATTTTGTTTTTTCTTACAATGCAAATGTAATATTGAAGATTATATTAAAGCTATACAAAATCACATACTTAATTATTTAGTTTAAAAAGTGTTAAATATACCAGTAACACATTTCTCTTGAGGATAGATCTGCAGACTCTTGGTATTTTAATCTCAGTGTCTTCATGAGGGAGAGTCCCCTGGAATAGTTTTTTCAGCATCTTAAAGGAAGGAGTTCCTGGAGGTGCTGAACAATAGTTTTACGCTGTGAAGATCCTGCTCATCTTAATTAAATCACGTCAAATCACCATCTCAGTTAATCAGAGGGGATTGTGGAGGATAAACACTGTTTTGCTGTTTACTACATAATTCTATATGCATCCCTTAATTGTTTTAATGTATTTAAAGGATCAATATGCAATTTATTTATCAGATATTAAGGAAACATGCTGAGTGAAAGCATTGGCAGCTCTTGTTAGCAGGGCTTCAGCCAGTACATTCCTATTTTAAGTGTTCGGTCTACTTCGCCTACAGGTATATCAGTGGCACAGCAAATGAGTTAGCTAGCAGGGCTGGTTCAGTTAAACCTCAGCTGCTACACAGCTTAAAAAACTCAGCATGTCTCAAAAAAGCTCAGTAACCAAAGAAGGAATAAAACAAGAGTGAATATTGGCAGTGAGTTCGAAAGCTGGGGAAGACTTTGAGTTCAAAAAGACTATAAGACCAACCCAGAGCTGCTACTTTTCTCCTGAACAGGTAAGCTAAATGGCTAGCTAATTCAGTCAGTTAGTTTATCACAAACACTAGGTTATCTTACTAGGCACTGGTGTTTAAATTAATGTTAAAAATGTAGTGTTCACATTCATATCAGTGATCTGTGTGCAGCTGGAATAACAACGCTGGTGGACTACCTATGGGCTAGTGACTACCCAGTGGACTACAGAGTGTACTAGTGGACTACAGAGTGGAATAGTGGACGACAGAGTGGAATAGTGGACTACTGAGAAGACTATTGGACTACCGAGTTGACTAGTGGACTAGTGGGTTAGTAAACTACCGAGTGAACTAGTGGAAAACCAAGTTGCCTAATTGACTATTAGACTATTGAGTTATAAATAAATAAATAAGTAATGACCTACTGTCCCAAAATAATGAATTAGTATCTTAAAATACTGACTTACTATCTTAAAATAATGACTTACTATATCGACATAATGAATAAGTATCTCAAAATAGTCGTTTAGTTAATAAAAATAAAAAATTGGTATTTTAGGTGATGGGAATGGGATTTCCTATAAAAAAGAAAAAAGTTTTTACACAGTATTTATCAGTAAATTTACAGAAAAATATCTGTTTTGATACAGACCGACAGTAAAGTAACAGATTTTTTTAAAGTAGTGAAACTGACAGTCCATTTGCCTTTTTTTTTTACAGAAGGATTTTTACAGTGTATACTCAACACTGGGATAATTGTAACAGTGGACAGTAACTGTATTTAACCGTATCAACTTTGCAACCTGTACATATTTCATAAAACTACTTACAATACAATACAAAAACGTTTCAGTGCTTGACACACTGGAGTTTATGATACAGCAAATTGGAAGTTCCAGTCATGTGTAATTGTTGTTTTTTGTATTTATTGGAAAAAAAAACACAAAACGTGCAGCAACCATCCCTGTCTCTGGTCTTTCCTACATTAGTGTAACTTAGTGGTTCTATTTCGTTACTATACATCTCTTAAAATGCATAAACTAGTAGCAGAAAGCAATGCATATACTGTAGTTGCATGGGGTGTCCAGAAGTATTTGGACACGTGCACAGTCTGCACAGTACACACACACACACACACACACACACACACACACACAGTGCAGTTATAGTGCTGTATCTGATATATCCTCTAGACGGTGCAGTGGAGCTCCCTGCCTGCCTTCTTTCTCTCTTTACAAGAAAAGCCCTCAGAACCACAACAACAACATTTCACCTTCTTTTCCTGCTCGGGAGCCAAAATGCTGGAGCCCGTTTGAGCGAACATGGAGCGCGTTCGCCCGTCGAGTGCGAGAACCGTCGGTGGCGGCGCGAGGAAACTTTAAACACACGCGGAGAAAAGAGAGCGAGGAGGAGGAAGGAGGAATACCGAGAAACCGAGCATGGCAGTCCGGGAGGACGGAGAGCTGCTCCAGCGCGGCGGGAAGAACAGCGGCAGACAGCAGCAGCAAGACGGAGCCGCCACTGCCACCGCCACCGTCACCTCCACCGAGAGCCTGAGGAACGGCTACGTGAAGGGCTGCGTGACGCCGCTGAAGCAGGACGGCGAGCGGGGGCTGCTGGCTCACGCGTGCCGCCTGTGCGGCGCCTCGGAGCCGCTGCGGGCCTGGGCGGCCTGCGCTGGCGGAGCCCTGGCCGCGCTGGTCGCCGCTCTGGCCGCCGCGTGGCTGCTGCTGTTAGCGGCAGCTGCTTCTCCAGCCTCCCCGTCTCGCTGGAGCTCGGCAGCGGCGGGGCTGCGGGAGTTCGCGGGCGACGCGTGGCACTCCGCGAGCCCGCTGTTCAGCATCGGCTGCGCCTACTTCTTCCTCACGCTGTACCTGCGGCGGGCGGAGCGGGAGAGCGGCCGCGGCTGGCTGCTCGCCCTGCCCGCCTCCTGCCACCTCGGGGACTGGCTGCTGGCGCGGTTCGTGGAGGACGGGGAGAGGGATTCGGACGAGGAAGCCCCGGTGGTGGCGGCGGCGAGCCGGCTGCCGCTCGCTCTGGCCTGTGCCGGCCTGCTGACGCTGGCCCCCGCGGCTCTCCGGCTCCGCCACAGCGTGCTGGCGCTGGCCCTGGCCGCCGCCGCCTGGCTAGTGGCGCTCGGGGGGCTGGGACGCGTGCCCCCCGCGCTCAGGCCTGCCCTCGCCGCCCTGGCGGGAACCGGGGGCGCCGCGCTGGCTCTGGGCTTCGAGCGGCGCTACCCGGCGCGGCAGGCCGTGAGCAGCGCGGGGACCGAGGAGAAGGTGCCGGTGGTGCGGCCGAGGAGGAGATCGAGCTGCGCGGCGCTGGGGGAAGCGGCCGGGGGCTGCTACGGAGGAGCCTGGAAGATGCCCCGGAGGCCCTCGCTGCCCTGCATATCCAGAGAACAGGTGAGATAACAGTTACAACATATGCTGGGGTATTATTTTATATTATATTATTAGCATTACTATTATTATTATAAACATAATTGTTTATTTAGATTGTCACGTGGCTATAAGCTGTATCGTGGTTGGTTGTGTTTGGCACTGATAGGTCAAGAGTGAGTTTTCCCTCGGTTGTTTTGGTAAACTTTAAAATATTTAAAATATGTGTAGTAACTTATGGTGGGGCTACTATATATTGTTGGGCTACTTCTCTGCTACAGTGATGGAAACAGAGTCAGTGTTGCCAATAATATATAAAACAATACATGTAAATACAGTGAATACAAATTATTTTATTAGTATTAATAATAATATAATCATATTTGTTTATTTAGCTTGGCACGTGGCTATAAGCTGTTTGGCCAAGAGTGAGTTTTTCCTTGGTTGTTTTGGTAAACTTTAAAATGTAAATCTTTTTAGTAATAGTACTATATGGTAGTATTGTTGGGCTACTTCCCTAGTACAGTAATAGAAACAGAGCCAATAAGGCCAATAATATATAAAACAGTATTTACAAAAATACAGTTGCTGTGGTTAACTGGTAAATGGAACTTCTATGCAGTTCTATTAACCTTAATTATTACAATTATTTTATTTCTGTAGCAATACAGGGAGGTACTTTAAACAATACAAGGCCAGTAGGTAAAGCACAAGACTATGCACAAGTGTGCATAGAGAAAATACAAAAATACAACAGGTGAGGGACATGTGGGGTTGTTTCTGTTACTAGTAGTAGTATTATTGTTGTTGTTATACGTATTTGTTTGGCTCGCTGTATCGTGGTTGGTTGGGTTTGGCACTGTATAACCAAGCTTGTTTTGGTAAACTGGAGGTAATTGCACTTCTATTCACTATCAATCAACTTTATTATTATTATTTTACTCTAATACTGGGCAGTACTGTTGTGCTACTTCTGTGGTACAGTGATATAAACAGAGACAATACGTTTCCCTCGTTTGTTTTGGTAAACTGGACGTGATTGTAGTTTTATGTTCAGTTTTATCCAACTTGACATTATTTCACATTATTTTTGTACCAATATATTGCTTTACTATTGGGCTAATTCTCTGCAACTGTAATAGAAATAGAGCCAACAATTGGCAAAACACAGTGCAAGGTGCATAGAGTAAATACAAAAATACCATATCCATGATGGCACTTATATTTACTTTTATTCAACTTTATACTCACATTTTATTCAAAATTAAAATATTTGGAGCAATATCTGGTGGAACAGTAATATAAATAGAGCCAACAATTGACAAAATACAAGACAAGGAGCATAGAGTAAATACAAAAATACAATATCTAATATCTATTCAGTTCTATTCAACTTTATTATTATTATTATTATTATTATTTCTGTAGCAATACAATTTAATACTTTTCAGCTACTTCTCTGGTACAGTAATATAAATAGAGACAATATATTTCCCTTGCTTGTTTTGGTAAACTGAACGTAATGGCACTATTTTTTGGCTTTATCTAACACAACAAATTATGTTTGGACCAATATATGGTGGTATTGTTGGGCTGCTTCTCTGGTACAGTAATAGAAATAGAGTCGACATTTTTACAAACACAATGCAAGGAGCATAGAGTAAATACAAAAATACAATATCCAATATATATTCAGTTGTATTCAACTTTATTATTAGCCCATAAGTGTTTTGGTAAATTGGACAAGATTACTTTTTTTTATTCACTTCTATTTAACTTTATATTTATATTTTATTCTAAAGTAAAATATTTAGAGCAATATATGGTGGTACTATTGAGGCAGTTCTCTGGTGCAGTAATTGTAAAGGTCAGGTTAAGGTGCATACAGTAAATGCAAATAAAAAAAAAATAGTTTCTCTCGCTCTTTTTGGTGAACTGGACGTGATCTCTCTTACATTCTGTTTTATCCAACTTGACACATTTTTTTTGTACCAATATACAGCACATATTTTCACTTATTTCACTTATTTATTCATCTTTATTATTATTATTTTACTTCAGTGCAGTACTGTTGGGCTACTTCTCTGCTACAGTTATAGAAATAGAGTCAATAAGTTTCCCTCGCTTGTTTTTAGTAAACTGAATGTGATTGCACTTCTATTCGTTTTTATTGAATTTTGACAAATTATTTTTGTACCAATATATTGCTTTACTGTTGGGATAATATCTGATACAGTAATAGATAAGTCAAGGGAGGGACATTCTGGCTTATTTCTATTATATTTCTAGTTTTATAATAGTGTGTTTATTTAGATCTGTATCGTGGTTGGTTGTGTTTGGCTCTGTTTGACCAAGAATGAGTTCCTTAAAATGTTTTAAATATTTATAGCAATATAAGGTGCTACTGTTGAGCTACTTCTCTGGTACAATAGGCCAAAAATACAATATCTAGACAACAGGTGAGATAGAACATGCATGGATATTGTTTTATATTCTATTATTATTATTATTATTATTATTAAATGTGTTTATTTAGCTTGGCACATGGCAATAAGCTGTATCGTGGTTGGTTGTGTTGCACTGTTTGCCAAGAATAAGTTTCTGCTTAGTTGTTTTGGTAAAAAAAAAAAAAAAAAAAAAAAAAAAAAAAAAAAAAATATATATATATATATATATATATATATATATATATATATATATATATATTAATATATATATATATATATATATATATATATATATATATATATATATATATATATATATTAATTATATATAGCAATATAAGGTGGTACTGTTGGGCTACTTCTTTGGTACTGTTAAAGATTTATTAAAGGTTATTAAAGTTATTATTATTATTATTATTATTATTATTATTATTATTATTATTATTATTTATTTGGCTTGTCGCGTTGCACGAAACTGTATCGTGGTTGGTTGTGTTTGGCACTGTATAGCTGAGAGTGAGTTTTTATATTATTTTATATTTTATATTATAGTTCTGTAGCAATACAGGGTTGTTCTGTTGGTGTACATTAGGGGTGGGCGATATTACTCTAAAATAATATCACGATATTTCAGGGTATTTTTGCGATAACGATATACTTGGCGATATAGGAAAACAGAAAAATAATTAATTAATTAATATAGTATAAGAGTATAACAGAATAATCATAATGTGGCAAAATAAATAATATAGCATAAAATAATATAATGCAGCAAAAAATATTGCAGAATATTTAGTGCATGAATATAAACTGCAAACTAAAACAATTATACAATAAATAAACCTAAAGCTTCACAGTAAATAATAGACTACTTTTAAGACAGAACAGCCCTATTATCACAATATGGATTTTTAATATCATGATATTTCTGTGTCACGATATATTGTATACGATATAATATTGCCCACCCCTAGTGTAAATCTTTGGTTCAGTAATAGGAATAGTGCAAGGCCAGAGGGCAAAGCACATGTTAATGCGTATAGATAATTGCAATAAATACAATAAAACTGTAACTCTAGTTGCTCTAACGTTATCACAATATTTATAGGCATTTTTAATATGTACAGTAGCTATCATGACATTTTGAAATGCAAACTAATACATCAGTAGCAGACATATTTTAAAAACTGCTGTAATGCTATTGCATACTTATACTTCTTCTTCTATATATGTATTTTATTCATTTTCAGCGGTATTATTATTTTATCATTTAGTATTGATACAGTGTAGTAATGATGGGTTACTTCTCTGCTACAGTGAAAGAAATGAGTGAGTGAATAATACAATAATGGACAAAACAAAAGTCAAGGTTCTTACAGTAAATACAAAAATACAGTTGCTGTAGTAAAAAAACAGTCATTCTTCATTCTTCTATTTAGTTCTATGCAACGTTTATTCTTATTTTTGAAACATTACAGGATGATACTGTTGTGCAGTGATGGGAATAGTGCAAGGCACTATTTTCCACTTTTTCTTGCTTGTTTTGTTAAACTGGACGTGATGGCACTTCCATTGACTTTTATTTAGCTTTAAAATTTAAATATTTGTACTAATATCCACGGCACTACTGTTGGACTACTTCTCTAGTACAGTGATCGAAATGGAAATAGAAATGGAATACCAATAAAGCCAATAATAGACAAAACACAGTAAATACAACATCATATTGTATATATTTATTAAATAGCAATATCATGGCTGATTTGTATAGAAACTATGAAGGAGCACATAAGGAATCCTGTAGTAACTTAAAAAACAGTGTTAAACAAACCAAAATACTCTGTGAAGAAGTATTAAGGTGTTTTAAGTTGTTAACTTGTGGTTTCTGAGGCTGGCAACTCTGATAAACCTAACGTGTACAACAGAGGAAACTCTCGCTCTTCCTTTCCTGTGGTGCTCCTGATGAGTGCCAGTTTCATCCTCATCATAAACCATCACTGATTGGTGGAAACTTCACACTAGACCTCGAGCAGTTTGGACTGTGTGTCTCTCCACTCTTCCTCCAGACTCTGCTCCCTTGATTTCCTTTAAATGAAATGTAAAATGTACTGATGATCAGTGATGGTTTGGAGAGTCATGTCTGTCATCTGCTGGTGTTGATCCACTGTGTTTTATTATCAAGTCTAAAGTCAGTGCAGTTTTGTTTTCCCACAAAATCTTACAGCACTTTATTGATGCACTTTTATCAATTGAGTTTAGACAAGCAGCATTATTTTATTTAATATTTACTACTGGTGTTCTGTTCACCTTTCTGTATGTATGCACAGCAGTTTGAGCTGTGCCATATCGTATTGTACATGATAATATCGCCAAAAAATGGTAATATCGTGAACGATATCATACCTTGAAATATGGTGCCATATCACCCACCCCTAATTACCTAATTATCACATCAGGGTTCTACTTTTTTGCCATTTTTAGCAAAAGAAAAATGCACACTGTTCTCATTTCCTATTATTTATCTACTAGATACTGTCCAGTATCATTTATTTTACTTTAATATGGAGATATGGAGATATTTGGAGTGCATTACAAGTATCATGCCATTCTGGATTATTGACTACTGTTAAAAATCTGATGAAATTATTTTTTTAAATATCTCATTTAGCCATATCATATTGCATGCAACAATAAAATTCAAAATTATTTTACTAATTCAGTGTTTTGTCATATCGCCAAAAGTATCGTTATCGTACAAAAACCATGAAATATCGTGATATTATTTTAGAGCCATACGCCCACCCCTAGTTCGTACAGGTGCTTAAAATCCTGGAAAATGCTTGAATTTTAACGTTCTGTTTTTCAGGCCTGAAAAGTGCTGGAATTTTGGAGAAAGTGCTTAAAAAATGCTTGAAATTGTAACTACATTTACTTTACAATAAATAACTATCTGACTAATTAAGTTTGCTTTAAGAAAAAAAATTGCAGAGCCTTAAACTAAAAAAGGCTTGAATTTCTTCTCATTCTGCTGTTAGCAAACACAATACCACCATAATACCATCTTCTGCAGTGTGACAAAAAGGAAGTCAATAATTTTGATATGTAAAAATGCTAAATGCTAATGTATAAATGCTAAATGCTAAATCCCAAATTACTGCTGTTAATTCCAACTTACTTAGAAGTATTTTTTTTTTCTTGGCAGCGTAGTCACTGTGAAGTGTGGAGAATAGTTTTGCATATATATTCATTGATCTATATCGCTAAATCGCAGTTTTGAGATATCACTATCAGTAATTTACCACAGCTGAAAGGTGCTGAAAAAAAAATAAAAAATGGGCCTTGAAAGTGCTTGATAAGAGCTTGATAAGAGCTTAAATTTTACCATGTAAAAGGTGTACAAACCCTGTTTAAAGTACTACAGCACTAGCTGAACCACTTCTGACACCAATCTTATCACTTTAAAGTAATACAAATGTATATTGTGTGTTTTTGAAATTCGATACAGTGTTGCACAGCTGAATAACGTGAGACGATATTGATGTTGGTTAGGGCTGCAACGATTAGTCGATATAATCGACAATGTCGATTATTTAAATTTGTCAACTACAAATTTTATTGTGGACTAATCTTTCATTTATAACAGTACTGCATTACACAGAGTACTGAAGACAGAAGTGCAATGGGAGATGAGTAAATGGTTTAATGATTTAATCACTAAATATCAGTACTTTGCATGTTTAAATAACATTCAGATATGTAAATGCCATTTAAATCTCATGTTCTGCTGTTTCTATCGTTTTTAGTGGTATAAAATGGCAGGAAAAATCGCTTACTAATCGACTAATCGAAAAAATAATCTGCAGATTAATCGACTACCAAAATAATCATTAGGCCTAGTTGCAGCCCTACTATTGATATGATAAAAACGCATCTCTTCAAGACAGCTTACTCTGTAATTCTTGTATTTAAGTTATTTTAATGGATGTGATTGTTGTATCGTGGGCCTTGAATCAGATGGTAAAAAAAAAAAGTAAAACCAGCAGCACTTGTTGATTTGAGAATTTCTGATTTATTAGCAGAACAAAAATAACCAACGCATTTCAGCGCTCAGTAAAAGTTACATAGTTACTTTTAATTATTTGATGTAAAAAAAGTACAACAAATCATCAATTAAATTGTTTTTAATGAACTATTATTCCACATAATAATTTGGGTCTTTCAGGCAGTATTTGTTCAGACCCCCCCATAAAACATTTTCAAGAACAAGTGGTATAGGTTTCTATGATCCATTTTTTCTTCTTTACTATTAAAATTTATGGTCATATAGGTGACTATAAACCGTATTTTTATAGTTTCACAGTTCATTATTATATTTTAACTTGCCATTGCTGTGCTTTAACTGCTATTAACATTTTTTTTTTATCATTTAAGCAGAATGTTAAAAATATTTACCACCACATGCTTTCTCAGGTTTCATGTGGAAGTTTTGAAAGCTGACAGCTCTGTCCGGCGGGGCACATTTTGTAAAGTAAAACTACCTATTTTAAAAACTACTTTAAAAATAACAAATTACTCAAAAAATGTACTCAATTACAGTAACTTGAGTAAATGTAATCCATTACTTTCCACCTCTGGTTGTGGGCCTTAAAAGTGCTTAAAAAGTGCTTGAATTTTACCTTGTAATAGGTGTATGAACCCTGTAAATATATATATGTGTGTATATATATAAATAATTAATTAAATAAATAAATATATATATATATATTTATATTTATATATTTAATATTAAGAGACATCATGAAATGAAACATCAATTTGAAAAATCTTAGTTTACCGACACTGTCAAACATAGATAAAGATAGTAAGTCAAGTAAAACTGTGTATAAATGAAAATAATTAGGAAAATGTATTATTTAAAGTGGTATATTTCATTATTTGTTTTATTACAGAGTCTGTGGCCCGTGACTTCAAATATATTTCTCCTTCTGGCCCCCAACAAAAATAGTTTGGACACCCCTGGTATATATTATTTATTATTACATTGTCTTTAAGGATCCTGATGCGGTACTGTAAGCGTCTCAGCCTGCGCTGATTGTAAGGCGTATAAAACCCTGGTAATTGAGTGAGTAATTGAGCCGGAGCGTGCCGGAGGGGCTGGTTGTGTGCGCAGGACGTGGTGTTGAATTACCAGCGGTACACGGCGGGTGACCTCTGTGCGCTGACCTCTGAAAATCAGCTGAGAGTATTTGTATTAGACAAAGCTGACCTTATTCCACCTGTGCCGTCAGCTCCGCCCAGGTCAGGGGTCCTGTTCAAACAGCACAGTTACTGTAACGTCGCCGCTGGGCCTGCTGCTGCTGCTGCTGCTGCTGCTGCTGCTGCTGCTGCTGCTGCTGCTGCTGCTGGTGTCCAGGGTATATACCCAGGGTTCATCTGAGTGCTTAAAATGCTTGAAAATGCTTGAATTATAAGTCCAATTCCAATTTCCAAGTCTAAAAAGTGTTGTAATTCTGGATAAAGTGCTTGGAAATGCTTGACAACCTTGCTGTCTGTCTGTCTATCAAAAACCACTTTGACTTTGACTACGACAAACAGCTATTTGATTTTAAATTAGTGCTGCAGCTATCAATTATGTCAATAATCGAGTACTCTACTGAAAAATCGTTTTGATTAATCGAGTAATTGATTGATTAATCGGATAAAACAAAGTAAAAGATTTCATGAAAATAAGAAATTTCACTTTCACATAATGAATGACCAATTTAATTTAATTAGTTTAATTTTTTAATTCACAAAAAGTTAAATAAGGCTAAACTAAGTACAAAATTGTACTGCATGTAATCTACACAGTTTTCCCTGCTGGAAACTGTTTATTTGGGCGAATAAAGCTCTTCTGTTTATTTACAGTAAGCTTAGATTTCCAGATTTCCACTAAAGCTAGGTGCAGCAGCATCAGTGTTAGCATTAGGGGCTAACCGCTAGTAAATGCCTTATGACAGAGCTGCACTGAGGAACCTTGAGTGTTCCGGTAATCTAGGGTAATATCAGCTAGTGATTTGTAGCAGTTAGCAGGTAATGCTAATGTTCCAACAACAGTGCTTGCCAGGGTTTGCAGCAGGCTACAGCCCGATATACTCACCTCTGAAAGGCATAAGAGCTAGCGTTTGGCACGGTTCGTGGCTAATGCTAATACTGCCCAAGCGTTTTGTCATATCGCAAAGAGTATCATTTATCACAAAAATACAATATATAGAAATATTGTGATTTATATTATATTAGGGCCATATCGCTCATCTCTACTTTGGATGTTGTTCTGGGTTCTTTTTTTTTTTTGTTGGGATCTCCTGGATGAGTAGTTCATGCCCTTTTGGAGTAATTTCTTTTCGGTCGGCCAGTCACTCCTGGGAAGGTTCACCAGTGTTACACATGTTTTCTCCATTAGTGAATAATAGTGAATCACTGTGGTTCTCTGGAGTCTTAAAGCTTTAGAAATGACTTTATAACCTTTTCCATCTTTTATCTGCTTCATGTTGTTATAAGTTTCAGGTTCTATTATATAAGTGATTTCTTGATTCTACAGGTCTGGCACTAATCAGGCCTGGTTGTGATTAGTAGTGAAATTGAACTCCGCTTTCCAAAAAGTGATGAATCACAGTTAATTAGTTAATTTAATATTTACTCAGTTTATATTTCTCTGATATTAACGTTTTTTGATAGTCTGAGAAACGTAACTATGACAAAAATGCAACAGCAAAAGAAATACTTTTTTGTAACAGGCCTGAGTGTTGATTGTGTACTCTGTGTAAAGGTTGTGGTGATGTTCTGGTGAAGGTTCTTTCTCACGTGTGGCCTCATGACTTTTCCATTCGCAGTGAGAAACAGCTCAGCACCTGTGACTCACTGCACTCGAGCCGGCACTCGGCCCGGCGCTCTGTGTTTAGAACCGGTGGCAGGATCACTGCGTTTTTAAGGTGGACACTGTGTGGAGGGGCTATACTGTCAGCAAATAAAAGTCACAAATGCAACAACAAAAAAAAAAAAGAACGTGTGATTAAATAAGAGAATTAGTACATGACTTTTGCATGGTGTTCCGAGATGCACAAGGTGTACTTTTCCCGTCGTTACGATAGCAAAGACACACTGACACACCCTAAATCACGCTCTAAATCAAGCTGCATGGTGCACAGTTGACGACTCACCTGTAGATTGATTAAAACAGAGCCCAAAGTGGTGTTTTGAGATGCGCAAAGTGTACTTTTCCCGTTGTTATGATAGCAAAGACACACTAACCCACTATAAATCAAGCTGTACGGTGCACAGTTGATGACTCACCTTCATATTGAACAAAAAAGGGCCCAAAGTATTTTACTCAGCCCGGGACTCTTTGTTTAAAACCAGTGGCAGGATTAGTACGACATTTTTAAGGTGGAACGCTGTGTGGAGGGGTCAGACTGTCAACAAATAAAAGTCACAAATGCAACTAAATAAAAAAATTAGTGGGTGATTTAATAAAAAAAAAAATAGTTCATGCCTTTGCGTGGTGTTTTTCAAGATGTGCAAGATGTACTTTTCCTGTCGTTATGATAGCAAATACACTGACACATTATAAATCAAGATGCATGATGCACAGTTGACGACTTACCTTTAGATTGATAAAAAAGGGCCCAAAGATTTGTGCTCTGGCCAGCGCTCAGTGTTTAGAACTGGTTGCAGAATTATTGTATTTTTAAGGTTGAACGCTGCGTGGAGGTGCTGGAATATCAGCAAATAAAAGTCACAAATGCAACTAAATTAAAAATGAATGTGTGATTAATTAAGAGAATTAGTACATGCAAGGTGTACTTTTCACGTCGTTATGATAGCGAAGACACACTGACACACTATAAATCAAGCTGCACGGTGCACTGTGTGGAGGGGCCGGACTGTCAGCAAATAAAAGTCACAAATGCAACCAAATAAAAAATTAATGTGTGATTAATTAAGAGAATTAGGACATGTCTTTTGTGTTGTGTTTTGAGATACACAAGGTGTACTTTTCCCATCGTTATGATAGCAAAGACACACTGATGCACTAAATTAAGCTGCACGGTGCACGATTAACGACTCGCCTTTAGATTGATTTAAAGAGGACCCAAAGTTTTGTGCTCAGCCAGAATCTCTGCGTTTTTAAGGTGGACGCTTTGTGGAGGGGCCGGACTGATGGCAAATAAAAGACACAAATGCAACTAAATATAAAATAAATGTTTGATTAATTACTGCATTAATTAATTGCGCAACATGGGTCAAAAATTACCCAGCTGAGTTTCAATTTTCTATATCTTTGCAATAAATTAATTCAATTTTTTTTGTATTCAAGGTGTTCCTCAATTCACTTGTTTTTGATCATCATACATCCTTATTTTATTTTTCCTTTATTACGTTTTAAACAAAAACCTTTTTTTATACAAAAGCTGCTTCTTTTTTAAGTAAGTAAGAAAGAAAAATAAAAATAAATAGTTGTGTGTAAAAAACACTGCCATGCATGAATTAACACAAAATAATGAATGCAGTTCATTTTTGACCCATGTGGGTAAAAATTCAATATAGAGAAATAATGTATATTTCTTTAATAAAGTGTTAAATGAATGCATTTCACGGGGTTACTCATTTGTTGCTCATCAAAGGGTTACGGAAATTATTAAGTGCCTTTTGTGTGGTGTTTCGAGACACGCAAGGTGTACTTTTCCCGTCGTTACGATAGCAAAGACACACTGACACACTATAAATCAAGCTGCACGATTGACGATTCACCTTTAGATCACCTTTAGGCCCAAAGTATTGAACTCTGCCCAGCGCTCTGTGTTTAGAGCTGGTGGCAGGATTACTGTGTTTTTAAGGTGGAACGCTGTGTGGAGGGGCCGGACTGTCAGAAGTGTTTATGTGGCAGAGGACCTTAAATCACTAAAACCATAACAAAGCCAGATCACCCTTAAACCCAGAGAGAGAGAGAGAGAGAGAGAGAGAGAACAGGCAGAACAGGCTTTCTGAGTTCAGCTCAGATCCATTCTTCTCTCACAGATCTGTCTTTTAAATTCATGAAGTAATTCATTATATAGAAAAAAATAAGAGCACACTTAAAAATTCTGTTTTTCTTTAATTTTACCAAATTTAAAACCTCTGGAATATAATCAAGAGGAAGATGGATGATCACAAACCATCAAACCACCAAACTGAACTGCTTGCTGAATTTTTTTGCACCAGGACTAAAGCAGCATAAAGTTATCCAAAAGCAGTGTGTAAGACTGGTGGAGGAGAACATGATGCCAAGATGCATGAAATTAAAACTGTGATTAAAAACCAACCAGGGTTATTCCACCAAATATTGATTTCTGAACTCTTAAAACTCTTTATGAATATGAACTTGTTTTTAACTTTGTATTATTTGAGGTCTGAAAGCTCTGCATCTTTTTTTGTTATTTTAGCCATATCTCATTTTCTGCAAATAAATGCTCTAAATAACAATTTTTTGGGGGAATTTGAGAGAAATGTAATGTAATCCATTTATCTCAGCAATATGAGTGTTTTTACCTGAAAAAAGCACCACATATGATTTTGTATGATTTGAACAGATGCAAATACACGTAAATACAGCAAAAAGTAACAAGGAATTCTCATTTTTAACTAAGTATCAATTGAATAAGATTTCTCCTGGATGCTCCTCAGCCAGCATGTGTACATTATGTTATTTTATGTTCAGTTCCGTCAGCAGCTCACCTGATTTACCACATTTACCAATTTACCAAACCAGGAGTTGATTAATATGATGAGAGCTAGAAATAACTCTATTAAACTCAGATTAGGAGGAGGAGAGATTAGGAGATGTTTTGTTGTTTTAAGGGAAACTTTAGCTTTTTGTAAAATTGCTGTTTGTATTTATTGTAATGCTGTAATGGGTTTTACTGAGATAATAAACACTTACTGCACAGATAAGAAGCTTTTTCTTTACTGAAATTCCTTCCCACAGGTGCCTAAAACTTTTGCACAGTACTGTATATTGTAGTAATATATGCTTAACCCTTGTGTGGTGTTTGGGTCTGTGGGACCCGTTTTCATTTTTCATCAAATGATACATAAAAAAATATTTTTTATAACTCAAACTCATTGGCATTGGCTCATTTTTTTTTTTGTGTGAAAAACATATATCAAAACGACATTTTTGATAAACACACACTGTACACCACACACACACACACACATTTATATTACATACAGTATGTTTGGCCAAGGGCTAATAAACATTGCTTCATTTGTAAATTTGAAACTAAACAAATTTTCTACTCATATCTTGAGTTTAATTCATTTTCTTTTACATTTTATTAAAAAACTAATAAAAAAAGAGTAGCACTTTTTAAAAGAAATGTAACATAAGAAAGGTAAAGGGCAAATATTAACCATGTAAGCTGTTTATATTTCTTGTAATTTAGGTGAAGCGAGCATGTGTAAAGCATTTTAATGTAAAATTGCTTAATTTTGCTGAATTAAATACAAGTAACAAAGTAAACGAGTAACAAAAATATGAACACCACACAAGGGTTAATGCTGGTGTGTTGGGGAGGTTTTGTTGGGGTGGTCAGTGCTGCGTCTGTTCTGGAGGTTCTGTTCTGCTGTAGGATCACCTCGTGTTCGGGGGACGGTGTGATGGAGGGTGCGAGTGATGCGTGAGAGAAACCAGGCTGTTTTACAGGTTCTGGAACGGAGCCGGCAGCTATTTTAGTCCGTTGTTGGACGTGTTTTTGTCGTAGCTGTGGTGAAAAAGGGCATGCTGGACGAGCTGACATCCTGTGTCGGATGATGTTGAACATTTTAGAGCGTCTGGAGCCGTAGAGTTCAGACCGGAGTCGTGTGAGGTTAGGAGCTGATTGATAGAGTGATTTTACTTTAAATTTTAGGGATTGCACCATTATATCAGTTATATCAAAGTTATATTGGAGTTATATTGGTATCGGATGATATATAATAACATTTCAAATAAGGGTGGGCAATATTATATCGTATACAATATATCGTGACACAGAAATATCATGATATTTAAAATCCATATCTTGATAATAGGGCTGTTCTGTCTTAAAAGTAGTCTATTATTTACTGTGAAGCTTTAGGTGTATTTATTGTAGAATTGTTTTAGTTTGCAGTTTATATGCATGCACTAAATATTCTGCAATATTTTTTGCTGCATTATATTATTTTATGCTATATTATTTATTTTGCCACATTATGATTATTCTGTTATACTATTATACTATATTTCTGAAATAAATGAATTATTTTAGTGTTCCTATATCGCCAAGTATATCGTTATCGCAAAAATACCCTGAAATATCGTGATATTATTTTACAGCCATATCGCCCACCCATAATTTCAAACCAATATTGCTGACGTATTTATTAGACTAGCAGGAAAAGGACCAAGAGATGCTGGCTGCACTACTACAGTCAGCCAACACTACTTTTCAACAGCTAGGTTATTTAAAATTCATTGATTTTTAGCTCATTTATATTTCTTTTCATTAGTTTCAATAGATCTGTTGTTTTATTTAACCTGTAATTTTTTTTATGATTTAACATTTAGTACACTATTAGTACCCCTCATCCCTATCCAACAATTTTTATTTAAATATAAATATGAGAACATATGTCCTAATAATCAGAAAATATACAATAAACTGTTCATTAAATAAAGAGGGTTTAAAGCTGTGAACAGTCTGTGTAAAAACAATATGAGAAACCTTTCTATTTATTGTTTGTATATATTTTTTAAAAGCTAAAATGTAAGGAGTATGAAACTGAAACACCTGGTTTTAGAGCACAATAATTGATTGTGGTGACGGACAGTTCTGGTGGAAACAGGAGAGTTGAGGTGCACATTGAATTCTGCGTGATTTGATCAGCCGTGGTTTTATGTGTTTTTTGGATACAATCCGGGTTAGCACCCGAACATCCCTTTCAGACAGCTTCCTCTTACAGCGTCCACAGTTAATCCTGTTGGATGTGGTTGGTCCTTCTTGGTGGTATGCTGACATTACCCTGGATACCGTGGCTCTTGATGCATCACAAAGACTTGCTGTCTTGGTCACAGATGCTCCAGCAAGACGTGCACCAACAATTTGTCCTCTTTTGAACTCTGGTATGTCTCCCATAATGTTGTGTGCATTGTAATATTTAGAGCAGAACTGTGCTCTTACCCTGCTAACTGAACCTTCACACTCTGTTCTTACTGGTGCAATGTGCAATTAATGAAGATTGAACACCAGGCTGCTCCAATTTAGCCATGAAACCTAAAATCCCACACTAAAATGATGACAGGTGTTTCAGTTTCATTGTCCAACCTCTGCACATTACTAACCATATAAAAATATTTCAAGAATACACTACTGCAACAAAATAAAGATTAAATACAGGGTAATTCGATTTTTATATATTTTCTGTTGCCTGCCTTAATAGATTTAAGGTGCGTCCTTCATCACTCGCTGTTTAAAATACCTGATATATGTGAATATGTGATTCTGACAGGTGTTTAACTTTAGTCCCGGCTCTTCCTCTCGATGTAAAAGTGCAGCTCTTTTTCTTTTTTGGTCCCTTTTTGTTAAATGTCTTCAGTTCTGTTCTTTTTTTTTCCCCCTCTTTCCATTGTTCTGCGTGTGGCCGCTTATATAATCTGGATGAAGTGCACTTCTGAGTGTTTAGGGGACATTAACAAGCGGCATGATATTGGGGGAAAAAGCTGACATTAACTTAACACTTTTGAAATTTTTTGGTCATTTTATTAATCATTAAAAAATATTATTATATTAAATATTATTATTATTATTATTATTATTATTATTATTATTATTATTATTATTATTATTATTATTATATACTATTGTTACATGAATTATTAATATTAATATTTTTTTTACTACTATTTTTTTTTTTTTAGATAAATACCGATAATAAATTATTGCCCATTGGTCTTATATAATATTCTAATTTTCTGAGACACTGATTTTTGTGTTTTCATTGGCTGTAAGCTTCACAATCATCAACAATAAAATAAATAAACACTTAAAATAGATCACTCTGTGTTTAATACATGTATATATTATAAGAGTTTCACATTTTCAACTGAATTACTGAAATAAAGTAACTTTTCAATGATATCCAGGTTTTTTTTTTTAGATGCACTAGTGGTGTGTGTGTGTGTGTGTGTGTGTGTGAGTGTGTGAGAGCACTGGGGAAGAATGTACTAGAATACATTTCCTGGAAATCTCAGAAAGTCAGTGATGTGTTTGTTTGGCTGAGGTGGTTAAAGTCAGGCGTGAGGTGGAACTGGTCAGACGGGCCGAGAAATGCTGGTGTCTGTGTGTGTGTGTCTGTGTGTGTGTGTCTGTGTGTGTGTGTCTGTGTGTGTGTGTCTGTGTGTGTGTGTCTGTGTGTGTGTCTGTGTGTGATTTCTGAGGAATGCAGTTTAGCTGTAGGTACAGTTTTTATTAGACTTTAGCTCTGTGTTTCCCAAAAACGTATTGTTAATTCTGTAATTCTACATTTATATAATATAATATAATAATACAAATTATATAACTATATTTTATGTAATATACAAATCGTATATATACTTAGGATCGGGCCTCACAATTTTGGGGAAAAATTGACATTGCAAAATGTTGTGTGTCAATGATGTCATGATATAAATGCAGTCTGTGGATCAATAATGGGAGTAATATAAATGGTATTATGTTGATATAATCTAAATCTGGTAGGTATTGTCATGTAAATGAGAAAAGAAAACAACACAAGTTTTGGAGCTGGAGTGAACTCTGTCTCTCTGTGTGTTTGGGAGCTGGAGTGAGTGCAGTGTTTGTGAGAGCAGAGTGTGAGTGGGAGAGTGCAATATGTGTGCGAGAGCAGTGTATGTGTGAGAGAGCAGTGTGTGTGAGCTTAAGAGAGAGCAGTGTACGTGTGTGAGTGTGTCTGATTTTTAAGTGTTTGTGAGAGCAGAGTGTGAGTGGGAGAGTGCAATATGTGTGCGAGAGCAGTGTATGTGTGAGAGAGCAGTGTGTGTGAGCCTAAGAGAGAGCAGTGTACGTGTGTGAGTGTGTCTGATTTTTAAGTGTTTGTGAGAGCAGAGTGTGAGTGGGAGAGTGCAATATGTGTATGTGCGAGAGCAGTATGTGAATGTGGGAGAGAGCAGTGTGTGTGCGAAAGCAGTGTTTGTGAGCCTGAGAGAGAGCAGTGTCTGTGTGAGTGTGTCTGATTGTAAGTGTTTGTGAGAGCAGTGTGTGTGAGCGTCTGAGAGCAGTGTGTGCACGAGAGTGTGTGTGAGCGTGAGAGATCACTGTGTTTTTGTGAGAGCAGTGTGTGAGTGTGTCTGATGATAAATGTTTGTGATAGAAGTGTAAGAGTGTGTGTGAGAGCAGTATGTTTTTGTGAGAGCAATGTGTGTGTGAGTGAGCATGAGAGAACAGTCTGTTTGTGAGAGCAGTGTGTGTGCACATCTGAGAGAGCAGTGAGTTTGTGAGAGCATTGTTTGAGAGAGCATTAAGTGTGTGTGTGAGAGCAGTGTGCATTTGAGAGCAGGGTGTTTTTTGTGAGAGCAATATGTTTTTGTGAGAGCAGTGTGTGTGTGAGTGTGAGCATGAGAGAGCAGGGTGTGTGCGAGAGAGCAGTGTGAGCGTGAGAGTAGTATGTTTTTGTGAGAGCAGTGTGTGAGTGTGTCTGATTGTGTTTGTGAGAGCAGTGTGTAAGCATCTGAGAGTGCAGTGTGTGTGTGTGAGAGAGCAGTGTGTGAGGAGTGTGTCTACGCGTCTGAAAGAGCAGAGTGTGTGTGCGCGAGAGAGCAGTGTGTGAGTGTGTCTGATTGTGTTTGGGAAAGCAGTGTGTGAGTGTCTAAGAGAGCAGTGTGTGTGTGTGCGCGAGAGAGCAGTGTGTGAGCGTGAGAGAGCAGTATGTTTTTGTGAGAGCAGTGTGTAAGTGTGTCTGTGTTTGTGAGAGCTGTGTGTGTGTGTGTGTGTGTGAGAGAGAGCAGTGTGTGAGCGTGAGAGAGCAGTATGTTTTTGTGAGAGCAGTGTGTAAGTGTGTCTGTGTTTGTGAGAGCTGTGTGTGTGTGTGTGTGTGTGTGTGAGAGCAGTGTGTGAGCGTGAGAGAGCAGTGTGTGTGCGAGAGAGAGCAGTATGTTTTTGTGAGAGCAGTGTGTGAGTGTGTGTGAGAGCAGTGTGTGTGTGAGAGTGTGTGTGTGTGTGTGAGAGAGAGCAGTGTGTGTGCGAGAGAGAGCAGTATGTTTTTGTGAGAGCAGTGTGTGAGTGTGTCTGTTTGTGAGAGCTGTGTGTGTGTGTGTGTGTGTGTGTGTGTGTGAGTGCAGTGTGTGAGCGTGAGAGAGCAGTATGTTTTTGTGAGAGCAGTGTGTGTGTGTGAGAGCAGTGTGTGTGTGAGAGTGTGTGTGTGTGTGTGTGTGTGCGGGAGCAGTACGGCGGTAGTGGAGCTCCTCTCAGCTGTCACGTTCTCGCGCTCTGCAGCCATGTGGAATGATATAACATTGACGTCAGTGGGGCGGTGACGTATGAGAGTGTGACTCCAGAATAAAGCCCAGTTTTACTTATTGCCCTGTACCATTTACTGCCGGCTCTGCTGCCTGATCTCTGCGCCGGGTACAGTGCCGGGTACATCGCCGGGTGCACCGCCGGCTCTCCTCGGCCCGATCCGACGCTGCATGCTTTACATACAATACATTATTTCACTAATTACAGGCCTCACACAAAAAAAAACCTAACAAACATACATATAAATATATAAAATATATATATATATATATATATATATATATATATATATATATAAATATATTGTTTTAAAATGCTGATTATCCGCTTATTGTATCATTAAACAATAAAAATGTTTGGTTTCCTGTATTTGTAATTGGCTGGTGTAAATATAAACTATAGAAGAGCTACTGTGAAAAAAAAATACATTAATGCTGATATTAATAGTATTATATATAATTTCATATTTCCACATATTTAATAATTTCACAAATAATGAACATTAACAATGTAATATAATAATATGTTAAATAAAAAAAGATAATAAGTAATGTCTCATCTCATTTAAGTATTAATTGACACTAGTTAAAAATGACTAAATTTCAATACTTAAGATTATAATAAATGATAAATTTAGAAATAATAATTAAATTGTAATTAATAATAATTAACATATAACAAGGGTCAATTAATAATTAGTTATGACACATTAATTTACCCTTATTAGTTTGTAACTATCATAATTTGTTTGAGTTTATAATAATTGAATTATTTTAATTGTTTTATCTTAATCCGTCCAAAAATATAGGTAATTACAGATGAGTATATGTGAGTATATATTTCTATATATGTATGAGTCAATCCAGAATTGCAGGTATATTTCACACCTCATAACTTTCACACTAATAAATGTTTATATAAATATAACCTTTTTAGAATAATTATACTGCATTATTCACATTAATTCAGTATAATAACAAAATGTATTAATTTACAGTCTTGTACATTAAATGTGTGGGATGAGATTATTCACATATATAACCAGATTATGAATCAAGTATAATGTTTAAACACAAATAAAATTTAACTAATACTTAATTTAAGTTAGTATTTAAGGGAATGAAGAAGAAAGCTGTCAGAAAGATTCGAGAAACTGCAAGTTTAAGTTCATTTTTACCATCTATTTGCATAAATAAAATAAATGAAAGGAAGTGTTCACTACACCTTACCAAAAAAACTGGCTGCCTCTTTCCGTGTAAATTTCACCTGCTTGTGTGTGTTGAGCAGCACAGCTGAGGTAAATTTATGACTAAAACTGCACTGCTGAGGTAAATGCAGTGTAATATTGTACTTTGCTAGTAAGTGTGTTGTTAAGTGGTTAAGTATTCTCCATGTACCTCTCTTGCGCTTTTTTCTATTCTTATTTTCTGTCTTACTCTGTCTCTCTCTCTCTTTTCTTTTCTTTTCTTTCACTCTCACACAAACACTCAGTCTCTCTCTCTCACTCCATCTCCCTTTCTTTCTTACTCTCACACATTCTCTTCTACTCTTACCCTCTCTTTCATTCTTATTCTCGTTCTCTCTCTCTCTCTCTCTCTCTCGTTGTCTTTAATACTTTTACTCTCTCTCTCACTGTCTCTCTTTCACACACACACACACACACACACACACACACACACTCTACTGTCTCTTACTCTTCAACACACACTCTCTCTCTTTCTTTGCTCGCTTAATTATTTCTTTCTTTCTTTCTTTCTTTCTTACTCTTACACACACACACACAATCTCTCTATCTCTGTCTTTCTTTGTGCATCCCTAGTGTAAATTAATATTTAATTTATTTACAAAAAAGTAAATAAAGTTTTCTTTTTTATTTCTTTTACACTCTTTCACTCTCTCATTTTCTCTTACTTTTACACACACACTCTCTGTCTCTGTGTCATTCTGTGTGTGTAAAGTCATATAAAAACAATTCTTTATTTCTTTTACTCTCTTTCTCTATTGCTTTCTTTTACACTCTTTCACTCTCTCTATCGCCTTTTCTCTTACTTTTACACACACACACACACACACACACACACACACACACACACACACACACACACACACACACACGTGTGCATCCCTAATAAAAGTAATTACAATTCTCTCTTTCTTTCTCTCTTTTTCTTTCACTCTTTCTTTCACTCTTCTTTTACACTCTGTTTTGCACTCTTTACTCTTCCTTTCTTTCACTCTCTCCTTTTCTCTCTTACTTTTACACACACACACACACACACACTTTCTCTCTCTATCTTTGTGTTTTTCTGTGTGTGCGCGCATCACTGGTGTAAATTTATATAAAAAAACAAAGTTCTTGCTTTCTTTCACACTTTCTTTTTCTCTTTCTTTTTCTCTCTTACACTCTTTTTCTTTCTTACACACACTCTCACACTCTTACACTCTATCTCTCTTACTCTTTCTTACACACACTCGTGTGTGTGTGTGTGTGTGTGTGTGTGTGTGTGTGTGTGTGTGTGTGTGTGTAACAGGATGCAATGGCTGCGCAGTCGGCTGCTCTGAGTGCAAACAGATGAGGAAATGCTGGAGCGGCGACTCCAAAACTCGTTACCCCTGGAAACCGTTTGCGTCACGATCAGCAGCAATTAGGCTGCAGCTCTTTAGTTTTTCATGCTGCGCTGCTGCGGCTGCACGACTGCGAATAGTGAACTCGCAGCTCGGCCAGACAGCCCGCCTCTCTTTACTCAGCGCTCAGTTTTCACAAATAAATACACATATATATGTATAAATAAATATAGAATAACATTTAAATAAACTTTTCTTGTAGTATAAAGTATGTTATCTTATTTCCTGTGTGTGCTCAGTTTCACACTCACACACTTGTGAACACAATTGTACGTTTATGACATAATATTTGTATAAACCAATATAAACAACTGTTAAAAGGTTAGGAATGGCTTTTATATTTTATATTAATAATAATATTAATCTAATATATATAAACTTGTATACACTGCAGACTCATATAACAAATGTTATGAACGTTTGACATGTTTTACAGAGTGTTTTAAATATTTTATACTTTTATATTAGTAGCAAAAAGACATTAAGGAATACAGAACAAAACACAGTATAATATATTTAATTTATATTGCATTTTTATATGGTCAGCGCATTTTTTTGGATCATATGAAAATCTGGCAGCAGTTTTTGTTGTATATGGAGTTGAATTGAGTGAATAACCAGACTGGGTCTTTTTACTGTACCCACTACTTGCCTTTTTTATGTAAATTTGTGATTTTTAACTTTAGGAAGCTCAGAAAGGAAGGGTCAAATGAGACTTGTGAGGAGTTTAGGGCTGGACGATATGACACTAAAATAATATCACGATACTTCCGGCCATTTTTGCGATAAAAATATAGTTGGAGACATTAAACACATTTTTAAAATTAATTTTAAGAATTTACTACTGCAACAAAATAGTATTGGGTAGAATACAGAACAAAACACAGTATAATATGAAGAATGTATATTGCATTTGTATGTGGTCAGCACTTTTGTGGATCATATGAATAAATCTGGCTGTTTTTAGGGTTCAAGCACCGAAGGTGCGTAGAACCCTATTGTTTTTGCTAAGATTCTTCTTCTTCTTCTTCTTCTTCTTCTTCTTCTTCTTCTTCTTCTTCTTCTTCTTCTTCTTCTTCTTCTTCTTCTTCTTCTTCTTCTTCTTCTTCTTCTTCTTCTTCTTCTTCTTCTTCTTCTTCTTCTTCTTCTTCTTCTTCTTCTTCTTCTTCTTCTTCTTCTTCTTCTTCTTCTTCTTCTTCTTCTTCTTCTTCTTCTTCTTCTTCTTCTTCTTCTTCTTCTTCTTCTTCTTCTTCTTCTTCTTCTTCTTCTTCTTCTTCTTCTTCTTCTTCTTCTTCTTCTTCTTCTTCTTCTTCTTCTTCTTCTTCTTCTTCTTCTTCTTCTTCTTCTTCTTCTTCTTCTTCTTCTTCTTCTTCTTCTTCTTCTTCTTCTTCTTCTTCTTCTTCTTCTTCTTCTTCTTCTTCTTCTTCTTCTTCTTCTTCTTCTTCTTCTTCTTCTTCTTCTTCTTCTTCTTCTTCTTCTTCTTCTTCTTCTTCTTCTTCTTCTTCTTCTTCTTCTTCTTCTTCTTCTTCTTCTTCTTCTTCTTCTTCTTCTTCTTCTTCTTCTTCTTCTTCTTCTTCTTCTTCTTCTTCTTCTTCTTCTTCTTCTTCTTCTTCTTCTTCTTCTTCTTCTTCTTCTTCTTCTTCTTCTTCTTCTTCTTCTTCTTCTTCTTCTGTAAAAACAGTTGTGCAGCCTAAACCGTAAGTCATAGAGAAATGAAACTTGGTAGGTAGATGTAGGATCAGTGCATCTCGGTGGACAACAAAAATGGCACCGATTGGTCAAGTGGTGGCGCTATAAACAAGGAAATTCATTTTTCACAATTTTCTCAATAACTCAAAAACCATAAGACCTACATTCAAAATTCTTTTTTTGATGGATTCCTTGGGTCAATACCAACAACTTTCCAATTTGGACCATGCACTTCCGTCTATATAGATTTTGTGCTAATTTGCATAATATGCAAAACCTACTTTTGCAAACTAGTCCTAGGAATTTTGACCAATCCTGGCATGTTTGGTATCAAAACACTCGTGAGAGCATGCGCTTCAATATTCATTAAGAAAAAGTTGAAATATGTAAACAATATGGCCGCCATATGCAAATTAGTCCTTCCGGATATATGCCCCATTCACTTCAAGAGGTAAATTTGGAGCACTGTTTCTCAGCAACCGTGCAACCTAGCAAGTTGAAACTTTGCATGCAGAATCTATCATACAGCCTCTAAAGGATGTTCAAAGGGCAACTTAATCAATCAACATGGCTGAACACCATCAGCCAATCAGCATTCAGCAGACATTTTGGCAGGCTGAATGTTGCCCAATCTGGATGATATTTGGCAGTTATGTTTAGGTGGAGACACTGTAGTGACCTGCAAAGTGCTGAAACAATCCGCCCACTGGGGGGCGCTGTTCCAAAAAAACAAGTATATGTCAATCATGCTGTACTATTTTGACATCTAATTGTTTTTGCCATATTTAGTACAGTGGCTCTGACAAATTTCTCAATACAACTATGTTTAAAAAGTGCTTTGTTCATTCATAATTGCTAATTGTTTGAAAATAGCTATATTGAAACTACTCTCTGGATATTTGGCCTATCACCTCCATTTCAGTCTTGCTGCACACTGTAGAGTCTCTAGGTAAATGTTCATTAAAAACATTTGTGAACATTTCACATACAATACTCTCCAGGCATCAAGCAATCTGTGCGTCCTTGGAATTTCTAACCTAAATTGCTGTAACTCTGCAGTATTTGCTGTAATCTCACAATGTTAAAGACCTCTGTACAATATCACTCTGATGAAGCGCCATTTAATGCAGAACTAGATTAAGAATAACTTGACATTACATGTCATATCAGAACATTCACTCCTTTGTGCCTCTTCTCAACATTAATAACAGGTGAAAGACTTTTGATCATTTCTAAATGTGACAGAATGTCTCCAATTGTGTTAGACCTTCTTACACATCACCATCCTATGCTCTAGTAGGCACCATTGTGCTAGTTGGTGCTTGATGAAGCGCCATTTAATTCAGAACTAGATTTATAATAACTTCGTAATTACATGTCATATCAGAACATTCACTCCTTTGTGTTAATTTAAACTTGTTTGGTCAAACATTTCAGCTTGTTCTGCAAAGGTTCAAAGGTCAATCTGAATACCACTTTGTGAACATTCTGGTTGAAGCCACCTGATCAATACCAATAACATGTAGACACCTTTTGACTAGTTCTAACTCACTTAATGAATATCCTACAAAGTTCACTAGATTTACATGTGAATTTAAGCACTGATCAGGTTGAAAGGCCTCTGCTCAACATTAATAACAGGTGAAAAACTTGATAATTTCTAAATGTGACAGGGCATCTCCAATCATATTAGACCTTCTTACACATCACCATTCAATGCTCCAGTAGGCACCATTGTGCAAGTTGGTGCTTGAACCCGATGATTGCCGCTTGCGGCTATATTTGTACTATTTGATGTTGAATTTTGTGATTAACCAGACTGTATCTTTTTACTGTACCTACTATTTTTAACTTTATGTATAATTGTGATTTTTAAGTTTAGGAAGCTCAGAAAGGAAGGATAAGTTGAGACATATGAGGAGTTTAGGGCTGGACGATATGATACTAAAATAATATCACGATACTTCAGGCCATTTTTGCGATAAAATTTAATTGGAGATATAAAAAAAAACACATTTTTAAAATAAATTTTAAGAATTTACTTCTGCAACAAAATTATATAGAAAATAATACAGAACAAAACACAGTATAATATAATTAATTGATATAGCATTTTTATTTATGGTCCGCACTTTTTTGGATCATATGGCAGTTTTTGTTGTATTTGGGGTTGAATTGAGAGATTAACCAGACTGGATCTTTAGATTTTAACTACTTTTTTTCTAAAGTTGTGATTTTTTAAGTTTTGGAAGCTCAGGAAGGAAGGGTCAGTTGAGACATATGAGGAGTGTAAGGCTGGACGATATGGCACTAAAATAATATCACGATACTTCCGGCCATTTTTGCGATAAAAGTGTAATTGGAGATATTAAACACATTTTTAAAATTAATTTTAAGAATGTACTACTGCAACAAAATTGATATTGAATAGAATACAGAACAAAACACGATAATATACTATAATATATAGTGTATAATATAGTGAATTTATATAGCTTTTTTATTTATGGTCAGCACTTTTTTGGATCATATGGCAGTTTTTATTGTATATGGAGTTGAATTGAATGATTAATCAGACTGGATCTTTTGATTTTACTTACTTTTCCCACTAAAGTTGTGATTTTGAAGATTATGCATAATATATTTATGCTAATTATATATTTTGGCCTATTATTATTAAAGTTAAGTCATTTTTGCAGGCAAGTGGGATAAGACAAAATTTTTTAAATGATCAAATCCTCTACAAGAAAACAAACGTTTTAAATATATTTAATAATTTAGAAAAAAAAAGTGTTTTTTTTTCTTTTTACCTATTTTTTTTCCTCCTATTTTATGTGGCCAATTGTTTAACTTTGGTCTCCTCTGACCTCAAAAGCTTCTTCCACATTTTTGCTGTGTTTCTACATGGCTTGTGGTGAACTACACATTAGGGGTGGGCAATATGGCTCTAAAATAATCACGATATTTCAGGGTATTTTTGCGATAACGATATACTTGGCGATATAGGAAAACTAAAATAATTAATTAATTTCAGGAATATAGTATAATAGTATAACAGAATAATCATAATGTGGCAAAATAAATAATATAGCATAAAATAATATAATGCAGCAAATAATATTGCAGAATATTTAGTGCATGCATATAAACTGCAAACTAAAACAATTATACAATAAATACACCTAAAGCTTCACAGTAAATAATAGACTACTTTTAAGACAGAACGTCTCTATTATCACGATATGGATTTTTAATATCATGATATTTCTGTGTTACGATATATTGTATACGATATAATATTGCCCACCCCCACTACAAACTACAAACTTTGTTCTTAATGCCATACTTATCCTATAAAGGCCAGACTGTGGATCTCTGCAGCTCCTCCAGAGTGACCATGGGCCTCTTGGCTGCTTTTCTGACCAGTGCTCTCCTTGCTGTATCATGGCCATGTCTTGGTAGGTTTGTAGAAACAGTTGTTTAATATATTTTTTCGGGCTCATTTTTGGATGGTGGATTGAAGTACAGTGTTCTTTTCCACAACTTTATCTCTGATCTGTCTGTCGAGTTTCTTTATGATGCTGTTTGTTCACTAACAAACCACTGAGGCCTTCAGAGAACAGCTGTACTTGTGCGAGACTAAATTGCACACAGTTAATTCTCCTTATATAGGCGTTTTTAGAATAAAGGGGATTGAATACTTTTGCATGTCACACTTTGAGTGTTTCTCTCTCTCTCTCTTTCTCTCTAATCATAAATATTCCTCACTAGTCTAAAGTTGGACTTACCTCAGGTGTGCTTTACTAATAATCAATTTTCCTCAGCAGTGCTATTTTAATAATGATTTACCTCAGCAGTGCTATTTTAATGTTGGATTTATTTCAGTAGTGCGATTCTAATCATGGATTTACCTCAGCAGTACTATTTTAATGATTGATTTACCTTGGCAGTGCTTTTTTAATGTTTGATTTATTTCAGTACCCTTATTCTAATAATAAATTTGCCTTCAGCAGTACTATTTTAATGATTGATTTACCTTAGCAGTGCTATTCTAACCATGAATGTGCCTTAGGAGTACGGATTTACCTCAGCAAAGCTATTGTAATCATGAATGTACCTCAGCAGCGCTATCCTAAAGATGGATTTACCTCAGCATTTAATGGCATTAATCATCAAAGTAACCTATTTTAAAATTAAACTGAATAAAAAAAATAATAATTCTTTGCAGCAGTGCAATTCTAATTTAAGATGTATCTCAGCAGTGCTATTCTACAGATGGATTTACCTCAGCAGTGCGGTGGTAATGAAATATTTATCTCAGCAGTGTTTTTTTTATTAAATTACACACATTTTATACTCTGTATTTAGGCGTTTCAGAATAAAGGGGGTTGAATACTTTTGCAGGTCACATTTTGAGTTTGTGTATAGAGGTGAGGGGGGAGAGGTCATGTGATTTGTGTACACCTTGAGCAGTTGTTAGATATCAGTGATGGCCCCGACGGGTGATAAGGGTCTTTTCTGGGCCGATGTTGAAGTGGCACATGCCCCCCCACCCCGTGTGCCTGGTCTGGGCCGTGTGATTGGCAGGTGTGGAGGGGGATTTTCTGCATGGTTTATCTGGAGCTGTGTTGCGCAGTAAAGGTTATCAGCATCTCCGTGTTTTTAAGGTGGACTGATTGGCTGATAGAGCACTTGTGGCTTGAGCGGCACAGCCGAGGTAAATCTGTGACTAAAATTGCACTGCTGAAGTTTCTTAACTGTAGTTTTCTAATTCTAATAAAGATTTGGTGCATCTTTCTCTCTCACGCGCCCTCACTTTTTCTTACTCTCTCTCACACGCTCTCTCTTTCTTTCTTTATCTCATCTATTTTTTTGCGTCCTCTGTCTCCTTTTCTGTCTCATACTCTTTTCTTTTCCTCTTACACTCGCACACTTTTCTCTCTTTTTTTCTCACTCTCACACTCTCTCTTTTTCTTGTTTTCTCTATTACTTTTGCTTTTTCTCCTTCTTTTTCTCTCTCTAATTCTCTCTCTTTCTTTCTCTCACTCTTTTATGGTATCTTACTTTTTTTCCTCTTACTCTCTCGCACGCTCTCTCTCTCTTTCTCTCTATAGCTCTCTATCTCTTTATTTCTCTTTCTTACTTTAGCTTTCTCTCTCTCATTCTCTTGCTCTGTCTTTTTCTTTACTTTTTTCCCTCTTTTTTCTTACACTCTGTCTCTTACACTTCAACTCTTATTTAGAAAATCACTTTCTCTCTATCACCCTCTGTATCTCGCTTTGTCTTTTCTTTCTTTCTTTCTTTCTTTCTTTCTTTCTTTCTTTCGTCCGTCTTACACTCTTGCATAGTATCTAACCTTTTCTTACTTTTTATCTTACTCTTTCACACTCTCACTCTCTCTTTCTATATCTCTCTTTCTCTCTTTTTCTTTTTTTCTTTCTCTCTCTTACTTCTGCTTTCTCTCTCTCATTCTCTTGCTTTATTTATGGGTGGGGGTCACGGCCGGGTCGTTCAGGAAGGAAGGATAAGTTGATGCGGTTGAGAGGTGTAGAGCTGGGCGATACGGCCCTAAAGTAATATCACAATATTTCAAGGTATTTTAGCGATAACAATATTAAAAGCCAAATGAAAAAAATAATTGTAAAAAATATTGTAGAAATAAACTACTGCAACAAAAATAACAATGGAGCAATATTTGCTATAAATATAAACAAGCAAAAAAAATCTATAAGCATTTCATAAACAGTGACTTATCCAGTAAAAAAGCCCAAATAAAAATGAATTAATGAACAAGTAAAAGCATAAAGAAAGAAAGAAAAAATAAATGACAAAAAAATCAACTAAAAAAAAATTATAAATATGTTAAAATGCTTAAATAAATTAAAATCTATTTTTTGGATTTTGAATTTAGGTCAAAGGTGAAGCATCAGGTAGATTTCAATTAAAGGTGAATTTAATTAATTAATATATTTTGTTTAGTAATAATATATAGATTTTTGAAAAAACAGAATACAGATTTTTTTTTTTTTGTAATAGGTTTACATTCTAAGATTGGTGTCAGAAGGGGTTCTTCTTTTAGTGTTATGTTTAAACCCCACCCACTAGCGAATCGCTGGTAAAAATATTCTTTTAAAAACATTTAGACCCTTAATTCAAATCTGTTTGACTTAAAACTCATAATTACAAATTCAGACCAAATTTAAACTTTCAGTAAATAGAATAGAATGAAATTAATGTACAAATTTTGTTTGTTTTATCTGAAAATCAAAAAAAATCTACACATCAGAAGTCAATTAAACGTTCAGTGTTCTTAAAATTTCAATTTCTTTAAATTTCTTTCAATTATTAATCAATTATTAGTTATTAATAATTAATATACTCTGATTTGTTTAACAAAATTATTCTTTTGTTTGCTAAATAATTTTGCATGTGTTCATGTATAGCTTTTATGTAGTCTTTAATATTAAATATACAATGTAAAAAGAAAATAGAAAGAAATCTTTTGACTGGTGCTGTGTATTATTAAGTATTTTAACTTTATTAACAAGTAAGGTCAATTTAATTGAAATACCCAAAATGCAGATTTAAAATACTAATGACAGATTTAAATCTCCATAATATATTATAGTTTAATATACCTTAGTATAGTATGTCATATTTCTTTGATTTTTATCAAATTAAAAACCTCTAGAATATAATCAAGAGGAAGATGGATGATCACAAACCATCAAACCACCAAACTGAACTGCTTGAATTTTTAAGCAGGAGTAAAGCAGCATAAAGTTATCCAAAAGCAGTGTGTAAGACTGGTGGAGGAGAACATGATGCCAAGATGCATAAAAACTGTGATTAAAAACCAACAGTGTTATTCCACCAAATATTGATTTCTGAACTCTTAAAACCTTATGAATATGAACTTGTTTTCTTTGCATTATTTGAGGTCTGAAAGCTCTGCATCTTTTTTTGTTCTTTCAGACATTTCTCATTTTCTGTAAATAAATGCTCTAAATGAGAATATTTTTATTTGGAATTTTGGAGAAATGTTGTCTGTAGTTTATAGAATAAAACAACAATGTTCATTTTACTCAAACATAAACCTATAAATAGCAAAATCAGAGAAACTAACTACAATACAAAGGAGAAACACAGTTATTGTGAAAGAATTGTAAAAGTTATTGTTGTGAAAGCCTCGTTCGCCCCCCTTCTCTCTCTCTCTCTCTGAATTGGAAACAGTGTCAGCGCTGCTGCTTTTACACCAAAAGGCGGTTGCTAGGCGACGGCTGACGTCACCGTGGCTACAGAGGAAGGTCTGTGTGTTTAGCTGCCGAGGGCGAACCCGACCAAACAGAGCAGAACTCTGACCCGCTGTCACTGCCGCCGCCACGGAACCGACCCGGCCCTGCCGCGGAGCTCCTCCACCCGGCACCGAGCCAGCGCCGGGTCCCCCCGTCCCTCCAAAACCGGCTCCTGGCACCCTGCCAGCCTGCCCCCCTCCCCCTGCCGGCCCGGCTCTAATGACATCAGTGAGATTTTGCAGAAGGGGAAAAAAATCAATCACTTGTTGTGTCTGCAGAGAACTCTTAACTCCACAAACCGCCGGCCTGAGAGCAGCGCTTTCTCTCTCTCTCTCTCTCTCTCTCTATTTCTCACTCTCTCTCTCTCTCTCTCTCTCTCTCTCTCTCTATTTCTCTCTCTCTCTCTCTCTCTCTCTCTCTATTTCTCACTCTCTATCTCTTTCTCTATCTCTCTCTCTATTTCTTTGTGTGTCTCTCTCTCTTTCTTTGTTTCTTTCTTTGTTTCTTTCTTTGTTTCTTTCTTTGTTTCTTTCTCTCTCTTTTTCTCTCTCTCTATTTCTCACTCTCTATCTCTCTTTCTATATCTATCTCTCTCTCTATTTCTTTGTGTCTCTCTCTTTCTTGTTCTCTTTCTATCTTTCTTTGTTTCTTTCTTTCTTTCTTTCTCTCTCTTTTTCTCTCTCTCTCTCTCTCCTACAACTTCATCAACACAAGCTTTAATATTATTATTCTTAATAGTAGTAATAATTAATTCTTATTACAATAAGACAATGTTTTTTAGCGATTAAAGATGTATCTAATTAATTACAATAAATTTAATCAATAAATTAATCTAAATTAATCATGTATAATTTATAATTGCATTAATTATCAAAATAGCCTGTTTTAAAATCTCAACTGAATTTTATCTGAAGAGCAAAAGAATCATACCTTTTTTCTTAGCAGTGCTATTCTAATCATAAATGTACCTCAGCTGTGCTATTGTAATGATGGATTTATTTCAGTAGTGCTATTCTAATAATGGATTTACTTCAACTGTGTTATTCTAATCATAACTTTACATTAGCAGTGCTATTCTAATGATGGATTTACCTCAGCAAAGCTATTCTAATCATGAATGTACCTCAGCAGTGCTATTCTAAAGATGGATTTACCTCAGCATTTAATGGCATTAATCATCAAAGTAACCTATTTTAAAATCTACAACTAAACTGATTTTTATCTGAGGAGCAAAATAATCATAATTGTTTATCAGCAGTGCAATTCTATTTCAAAATGTATCTAAGCAGTGCTATTCTAAAGATGGATTTACCTCAGAAGTGCTATTTGAAGGATTGATTAATTTCAATAGTGCTGTTCTAAAGTTGGATTTACCTGAGCAGTGCAATTCTAATGATGGATTTATTTCAGTAGCGCTATTCTAATAATGGATTTACCTCAGCAGTGCTATTCCAATGATTGATTTACCTCAGCAGTGCTATTCTAATGATGTATTCACCTCAGCTGTGCTTTTCTAATGATTGATTTACCTCAGCAGTGATATTCAAATCATGACTGTACCTAAGCAGTGCTATTTTCATGATGGATATACTTTAGTAGTGCTGTAATCATAATTATTTTTAGATTTTTATAACTGTTATAGACGTAAAAGCTCCCTGTAATGAACATCAGTCAGTAACAGATACTGTACACACTGTGTATTTCTTAAAAATGTTGGAGATACTAATCTTTTGTACTTAATGTCATTTTTACTTACATTACTTTTACTTTTATACTTTAAGTAGTTTTAAAACCAGTACTTTTACACTTTTACTTAAAAAGAATAAAAGCTTGAGTTGATTCTTCTTCAACTTCTATAGACGTATTTTAAACCCTAGTATCTATACTTCTACCTACAGAGTAATGAATGTAGTAATGAATACTTTTCACACCTTTGTATATCACACACACACACACACACACACACACTCCCCTAGAGAAGTGTGTGTGTGTGTGTGTGTGTGTTTATATATGTGTAATTGTAGGATTATAAAATGGACCCTTAAGGAATAGACACAGGCAGAGAAACGGTTAATTAAAGTAATGAGGCGTAACACTGCTGTCTGCTGAGGTGTGTGTGTGTGTGTGTGTGTGTGTGTGTGGCGTGAATGACACAAGCTGTCATTAGAGATAAACAGGCCAGTGGAGCATGTGCTTTAATGCAAAGTGTGATAGGCGTGTGTGTGTGTGTGTGTGTGTGTGTGTGTGTGTGTGAGGGAATCACGTGGCTGTTGGAGAGTCAGCACTTTGGTAAACACTTTCTACTACTCGCCCCCCCACTCCCCCCAACACACACACACACACACACACATCCATGCACATGCAGTGTGTCACCACTAGGGGTGTGCAATATCACATTGTACCCAATAATAGCTTAATATTTTTAAAACAATAAAAAAATGGTTTTGATGTAAGTAAATAATTACTTGTTGTAATTGAATGTATTTACCTTTTAATATGCAGCATCAAAATGCTGTGCCATAATTTCTTCCTTTATTTAACTTCACTTATATTTGTTTTACATCATATTACAACTGATGAAGGCAGGATTTATTTTTACATTTTAATGCTCTAGTCGTTTAAATCAAAGCATTTATGATTAGAATAGGACTGATGAGGTAAATGTATGATTAGAAAAGCACTGCTGAAGTAAATGTATGATTAGAAAAGCACTGCTGATGTGAATTTATGATTAGAATAGCACTGCTAAGGCAAATGTATGATTAGAATGGAGAGTCTGAGTAGGTCATACTTCTTCTCCATCAGCAGCCGGAGTCCGAGAGAGAGAGAGAGAGAGAGAGTACAGTAGGTCATGCTGCTTCTGCATCAGCAGCCAGAGTCTGAGAGAGCGAGAGAGAGAAAGAGAGAGAGAGTACAGTAGGTCATACTGCTTCTCCATCAGCAGCCGGAGTCTGAGAGAGAGAGAGAGAGAGAGAGTACAGTAGGTCATGCTGTTTCTCCATCAGCAGCCGGAGTCTGAGAGAGAGAGAGAGAGAGAGAGAGAGAGAGAGAGAGAGAGTACAGTAGGTCATGCTGTTTCTCCATCAGCAGCCAGAGTCTGAGAGAGCGAGAGAGAGAGAGAGAGAGGGAGTACAGTAGGTCATGCTGTTTCTCATGTGTTTCTTTGTGATGCTGGTTGGTTCAGGTGTCTGTTAGATGATGTATCAGATCTGGGGACCCAGCGCTTTCCTGCGAGTGTGATGCTGCCTAGTGATGCTGCATTAATTGGCTGCAGTTGAAAAAGAGGCGGAGTCTGACTTCACATGTATCGGCAGAGGCGTGTCTAAGTGTCAAGACCATCACTAGTGATTAGTGATTAGTGACTCCTAATTAGTGGGTGGGGTAATTGGTCTTCTAAACTGGGGAGAAAATGGGATGTAGAGAAAGAGAGTATGCAATAAGACTTCAGGCATGTAACGATGATTATACTATCGGTTAATCGTACAATATGTGGGCATGACCTCAATAATATTTTAGCCAGTCATGCAATATATATATATATATATTTTTTTTTTTTCCAAGCTATGATAAATTCTAATGTTATGCTATTCTATTAGGCTATAGTTACCTATAATTAAATTAATATCATTTATCACAATAATTTCTGGGATGATATCTTGTCCACAAAGGATTGTTATCGTGACGGGCATAGTTGAGATGTTCTGTGGTGAGTACTGAAAGATCTGGCGTCCAAATACTTTAGATTTTAATCGTGATGTTCTGAAATCTCCTGCTGCAGAATAACAGAACAGAATGAGCTGATTTGTGGAAAGTGCTGAATTCCACAGATAACTTCTAAAGACCTGAACGTCGCTTTCGTCTGATTGATGTTCTCTCGGACCTTTAGACGAGGACTCGATACTCGATCCTAAATTGCCGCAGTAACATCTATTATCTGTTTTATCCGCCTGTGGATCTCTTTAGATGACTGTACGCCGTGTTTTTGTTGTCTGTGTTTTTATTAACGCCGTTAGCGTTAATTAGTGCAATTAATCTGGGAATATTATTATATATATATTATATAATAAAATATATATTTTAAAAATATATCAAATACATTTTTAAATCCTTTAAAAAATGACATGATCAAATCGGGGACATCTCTAATTATAATAAAAAAATATATAATAAATATATATAAATATATTTATTATATATTTTTTTATTATAATTAGGGATGTCCCCGATCTGATACTGTAATGTTTTTAAAGGATGGGAATCTGGCATAAAAGATACGGATCACTGATGTATCAAAAATGTCACATTTAACATTGTTACTCCACGAGTTCACTATAGAACAGGGGTCGGCAAATAAGTTTGGCCTCGGGCCAGATATTTCCCAAGCCATTTTTGGCCACAAAAAAAAAAAATCTGTTTTGTAAACTGAAGTGTAATGGGATGGAGTGTAGCTACAGACTAGTAGCTCTCCAGCCCAGAGGGTTGTTGAACCCAATTGCAGGACAGTTGATCTCAAAGCAGGTAAACCCAAGAAGAAAGGAATAAAAAATAAATAAATAAATAAATAAACACCGCTCCTCACACGGGATCAAACCCGTGTCAACAGGGTCTTGTTCCAATACACTACCGCTATCATAAAATATGATACTTCGAATAAATATTAAAAGTCTTAATGATGCAATTTGCTCTAGTCTAGTGTGTATTTCTATTCGATCTTTAAAAAGAAATTGTGTGTTTAATCCAATTTCCTATCAAGTGGTTGGATTGGGGACATTGATTGATTGATTGACACCAATAATATATAAATATAATGTACTTTTGCCAGTCTAACACAGATTTTTTTTGCATTTATATTTAAATACTTATTATTTGTTAATCGATTTTAATCAATTTCACTAGTATGTATTAAAGTGATGAGTTATTAGTGGTGCCGGACGGCTGAAGTGGGTTCGAGACCCTCGGGGATGAAGTGGAAAGTATTCTTTAGCATTCTTCACATGCCGTGCTCTATTAGCGATGCTGTTTGGTTAGTGCAAATTGACACCACATGTAGAAGCTGAAGGACTGCGGGAGAAGATAAAGGGTAATTTGTGTATCAGAACGGCTGCTGGGAAATTCCAGCATCTGATATTTAAAGGCCGTTAATCACGGGACGCCATCCACAAATGTTTAGTTTTAGGAATTCTGAGATTTTAATGAAGAATATAAAGCGCTGTACATATTTTACAACAGACGAAACAGAGCGTCTGCTTTCTACTTATACACTTATCTTTGTCTTATTGTCTAAATGCATTTCCTTAACTGTTGTTCATAGGGATTCACAATAATAATGAATATTGCAATTATATATTTTTTTAAATCTATTTCGTAAAAATTACCTTTTGTGTAAAAAAATGTACATTTTGTATGAAATATTAATAATGTTATAGTGTAACAAAATAAAAGTTACTTAAATAAAGTAATATGACAAGAAAGCATGAGTGAGGGGGAGACTGCGAGAGCTAGTGAGCAAAAGAGACAGCGCGAACGAGCAAGCGAGAGACATTGAGCGTAAGTGGGAGACAGCACGAGCGAGAGACAGAGTGAGTGAGCGAGCGAGAGACAGTGCCAGCGAGCAAGTAAGTGAGAGACAGCACAAGTGAGTGGGAGACAGCGCGAGTGAGCGAGAGACAGCGCGAGTGAGCGAGAGACAGCGCGAGTGAGCGAGAGACAGCGCGAGTGAGTGTAAGAGAGACAACGCAAGAGAGTGAAAGAGAGAGCACAAGTGAGTGGGAGACAGCGCGAGTGAGTGAAAGAGACAGCGCGAGTGAGTGAAAGAGACAGCGCGAGTGAGTGAAAGAGACAGCGCGAGTGAGCGGGAGACAGCCCGAGTGAGCGAGAGACAGCGTGGGTGAGTGAGTGGGAGACAGTGCAAGTGAGTGAGTGAGAGACAGCGCGAGTAAGTGAGCGAGAGATAGCATGAGTGAGTGAGTGAGTGGGAGACAGCTGAGTGAGTGAGACATTGCGAGGGAGCGAAAGCATGAATGAGTGGAAGACAGTGCGAGAGTGAGCGAGAGACATTGCGAGTAACTGGAAGACAATGCGAGTAAGTGAGCAAGAGACAAAGCAAAATTCAAGCAAAGTTTTGAAATAGGCACCTCTTTTTTTTTTTGAGAGAGTTATCCACTACACCACCAATCACTATCTCACTGCGCCAGTCTATACACACAGTACACACTATATGCACCAATTATAAAACATTGTGTTGGTTTTTAATCTTATATATATATATATATATATCTGTATGTTACTCTGGTCTTCAGTTCTGAAGGTCAGATCACCGGTCTATAGCTACTAGCATAATGCAGTGCTCTATTTTCTATTGCAATAAATATCGATATTACGTTATTTAAGTTATTAAGTCCGGTCTAGGACTGTCTATCTCGGTGTAGGTCTGTGTTCTGCAGTTATTAAAGCTGCGTGTTAAAGGCATTGTTCCGCGCTCCGCCTATAATCCTGTGTTTTTACCTTCAGCGGTTATTTAGTACGTCTTTAATTGAAATAATTGTTTAAAGGAAATGAATTCTTTTACCCAAACAGCTATTGAAGGATTAGTCTCCATGACGCAGAAGAATCTGAGGTCCTCACCAGGGGAACGCCGCCTCTGCTAATTGGTTCCTCTCCTCCAGAGTGTTAAACGCCAGCTCAGACTCTCAGAGCTGCTGGTGAAGGTGCTATACATACAGCATACACGCATTTAGCTTTGATTATGGCCCGTGTTTCCACAAGCTTCTGCAGCAACTCAACATTTATTTCTGTTCAGAGTTACATTCATTTTTCTTATATTGATGTTGGGAGATTTGGAGCACAGCTCAAAGTCTTCTTCAGCACATCCTACAGATTCTCAATGGGGCTCATCTCTAAACTCTGTGGTGGCACTCAGTCTGTGACTGGGCAGGAGAAGCCCGTGAAATAGGTAGACCGCTTGTGACTGGGCAGAAGCCTGGGTCCTGCTGGGCAGAAGCCTGTGCCTGGGCAAAAGCCTGTGCCTGGGCAGAAGCCTGTGACTGGGCAGAAGCCTGTGTCCTGCTGGGCAGAAGCCTGTGAAAAGGTAGAACCCTGATAATTGGTAGAAGCCTGTGGCTGGGCAGAAGCCTGTGAATTAGTGGAAAGCCTGTGGCTGGGCAGAAACCTGTGTCTTGCTGGGCAGAAGCCTGTAACTGACTGGGCAGAACCCTGTGCCTGGGCAAAAGCCTGTGCCTGGGCAGAAACCTGTGATTAGGTAGAACCCTGTTAATTGGTAGAAGCCTGTGGCTGGGCAGAGGCCTGTAACTGGGCAAAAGCCTGTGAATTAGTGGAAAGCCTGTGGCTGGGCAGAAGCCTGTGTCTTGCTGGGCAGAATCCTGTGACTGGGCAGAAGCCTGTGAATAGGTAGAACCCTGTTAACTGGTAGAAGCCTGTGGCTGAGCAGAGACCTGTGACTGGGCAAAAGCCTGTGAATTAGTAGAAAGCCTGTGGCTGGGCAAAAGCCTGTCACTAGCGAGATGTTTCTGAATAGGTAGAAACCTGTGTCTGACTGTGCTGAAGCCTGTGAATTGGTAGAACCCTGTGAATAGGTAGAATCATGTTAATTGGCAGAAGCCTGTGGCTGGGCAGTAGAAGCCTGTGAATTGGTAGAAAAGGCTTGTGACTGGATAGAGGTCTGTGTCTGGCTGGGCAGAAGCCTGTGTCAAAACCTGTGCCAGAGCATATGTCTTCTTTTTCTTACACTCATTGAATTTGCTTTGTAAAATTAATTCTAATCTATAGAATTTATCACTGTCCAAAAACTTCTGAACTTATGTGTGAAAGTATTTCCTCTATTAAAAGTACAGTTTATAGTGATGTGTTTTATTAGAATCAGTGAGAGAGGAGAATAACGTCACTCTCTGGGTTTCTGGTGTAAATCTCCATAAATAACTCGTCTTATCTTCCTGAATTAAACCTGTGTTCAGATTCCAAGAAGTCAGGAATTAGGGTCACATTCTTCTGCGTTTATTTTATTTAGCTAAACGTGGAGAAGATAAGAACGCGGGGCTGGATTTTATTACAGTGTTGTTCTATAATTAATATAATGATTTCAGCTAATGCTGCGATAAGAACATAACAGATGTAATCTTTGTTCGTACGCTGTGTGATTCTTAATATGGCTCATTAATATTGATTATGTGCTTCTCTGTAACGTTAGATTAAAGTTGAGTGTTACTTTATTGTGATATACTGTACCAGTCAAAAGTTTGGACACATCTTCTCATTCAGTGTTTTTCTTTTTAATTTATTTAATTTTATTTTATTTATGTATTTTATTTATTTATTTTAACCCCTTAAAATGCCTTAAAATAACTTATTTTACTTAAAGGTTTGTAAATAGACGTAAAAACTGTACAAACGTAACGAAACTTAAGGTTTGGAGGAGATGAACCGTTTGATTTGTATTCAGGAAAAAAATCATTTTAAAATGAAGTTTTATGATTTTATCTATTATATTTTGACATTTATAATAGATTTACTCAAATATATTTTTTATATTTTTCTATTACAATTACAGTTATGATTTTCAGTAATGTTCCTTATCGAACATGAAAGCTTTTTATGTAATGATTGAATATAAATCCCCAATATTTAATGGTGTAATGTCAGGCAGACAATTGACAAAAAACTGGCCTGTCAAAAAAAATTATGTATTTTCTACATTCTATTGTAGATTAATATATATATATATATATATATATATATATATATATATATATATATATATATATATATATAAAACACTGGATAGAGTAAATTCAGCTGTGATATGTGTGTGACATCTGTATATTACTCTGGTCTTCAGTTCTAAAGTTTAAAATACTGACATGTAGTAATTAACCAAATTAATGCTGGATGGTTCTGAGTGTGAACTATTGAAAATGTGTGTTTAAAAAAAAAATAAACTCTTACTTGGCAAAAATATGCATTTTTAAGCTATTTTATAAAAGGCATGCTTTGGGTGTCTATTACATCTCAACTAATCTAAAAGATGAACAAACACTGAACTGCTTTAGCTCATCTAGGAAGGCTTTCCACAAGGTTTAGTAGTGTGTTTATGGTGTTTATGGGAATCAATCAGACACTAATGTTGGACGAGAGGATCTGTCTCACAGTCTGTCCACTATGATTCATCCCAAAGATGTTCTATCAGGTTAAGATCAGGACTCTGTGCAGACCAGTCAAATTCTTCTTCACCAAACTCAAACTCACCAGCTCATCCATGTCTTTATGGAGCTTACTTTGACAGGCCTGTTCCCAAAATAGGGCTGCACGATATTGGAAAACTTTTCTTTTTTTGACAATATATAATCGCGATATTAAACAATGCAGGGCCAATGACGACACCAGCCCCGCCCCCACCCGTGCGCTGTCTCGCGTCTGGACCAATCAAGAGCTAATTCCGAGTCAGCACCGAGCTCAACTCAAAACCCGAGAGAAACAGCAAAAAACAACAGTAATCGGCCCTTTAATCAGCATTTAAATGGCTTTTTAAAAGGTAAATAAGAGCGTTTGTTTTTCTGGGATTAAAAGTGTGAATTCAGCTGTAACTGGAAATATCTGCGCTGCTAAACTGTGTTGGACTGAGGAGCACAGCTTTCCATATGTGCTCACATTTACAAGCGCGTGCCCAACCATGTGAATGGTAACCATGCCATCCCCCCCCCCCCCTCACATTTCTCAGGCAGCAGCAGCCTGTCACTCACACAGACACAGAGACATCTACTTCTTGTGTCAAGAATCAAAACACTGCAACATGAGTCAAGGGTCATGCACATGAAATTGTCCAACATCTCTTGGTCTGCTGAAGCAGTAAGAGTTAATTTTCATGAAACAACCCCACACCATAATCATAATGATCCCCCCTCTACCAAACTTTTTACACTCAGCACAAAGCAGTCAGACAAGAACTGTTCTTCTAGCAAATGCCAAATTCAGACAGAGAAGAGTGATCCTGAGAGAGACCCATGCTTTCACTAATGTGTGTAGAAGCAGTCTGCATGCCCAGGTGCTTGGTTTTAATCACCTGTGAACATGGAAGTGTTTGGAACACCTGAGTTGAGTGATTTGGATGGTGATGAGCGAGTACTTGTGGTTGTAGAAGCTGGTGGAATGCAGGGAGGATGAGGACGCTGGGTTATTAGGGCAGGTTCTGACGGGTCTGTGGGTTCTGGGTTGGAAGTGTGCAGCAGGTTATGGTGCAGGTGTGCAGGACAGGCTGAGAGCTGGAGCAGGTGAGTTTGGTATGGACTTCTGCTCCAGCATAGCATTTAAAAGAAGAGAGAGAGAGTGTTCGGGCTGATAGCTGGTTTTGTGTGAATATTATTCACAGTATTATTGCAGTATTGAGCTTATATGCATTCTTATAGGCAACTCTTCATATATTTTACATATATTTTGAACATCTCTCAATTAATGTATTTTATTGAATGCATTATTTTTTAAAAAACAGTTTTCAGGCATTTTTGAAACAAGCTATCACAGTATTGCACGAAGAGTGTTTCAGTGTCTAATTTAACCTGTTAATTGACAGGATTAAATGACAGGATATCTGCATATTCGTATAATGCCTAAATTTATGTATACGTTTTTTTATACATATATAAATAATAGTACTTTGATAAAACAGCTGTAAGTGGAGCTTTAGCATGGCGTGCAAACACATTTCTTTGATTTTACCAAATTAAAAACCTCTGGAATTTAATCAAGAGGAAGATGGATGATCACAAACCATCAAACCACCAAACTGAACTGCTTGAATTTTTGCACCAGGAGTAAAGCAGCATAAAGTTATCCAAAAGCAGTGTGTAAGACTGGTGGAGGAGAACATGATACCAAGATGCATGAAAAAAACTGTGATTAAAAACCAGGGTTATTCCACCAAATATTGATTTCTGAACTCTTAAAACTTTATTTTTTTGCATTATTTAAAGGCCTGAAAGTTCTGCATCTTTTTCGTTATTTTAGCCATTTCTCATTTTCTGCAAATAAATGCTCTAAATGACTATATTTTTATTTGGAATTCTGCCGTGATTTGATCAGCCGTGGTTTTATGTGTTTTGGATACAATCCGGGTTAGCACCCGAACACCCCTTTCAGACAGCTTCCTCTTACAGCATCCACAGTTAATCCTGTTGGATGTGGTTGATCCTTCTTGGTGGTATGCTGACATTACCCTGGATACCGTGGCTCTTGATGCATCACAAAGACTTGCTGTCTTGGTCACAGATGCTCCAGCAAGACGTGCACCAACAATTTGTCCTCTTTTGAACTCTGGTATGTCTCCCATAATGTTGTGTGCATTGTAATATTTAGAGCAGAACTGTGCTCTTACCCTGCTAATTGAACCTTCACACTCTGCTCTTACTGGTGCAATGTGCAATTAATGAAGATTGAACACCAGGCTGCTCCAATTTAGACATGAAACCTAATATCCCACACTAAAATGATGACAGGTGTTTCAGTTTCATTGTTTAACCCCTGTATGCTCGTGTAAAGTTCAGGACAGGTCAGATTGGGACTGAACCGTCGTCAGCAGCTCTGATTGTCTCTGAGAACATGTGTGTTGATGGATGGCGGCTCGGCCGACGGCGGCGCTGCTGTTGGCTGGAGGTCTGCTGGTCCCTGTTTATACGAGCAGTCTGTCCTCACTGATTCACTCCCACCGTCCCCCCGCCCCCAAATACAGCCAGATGTTCCCTTACAAGGCCGGGGACGATCTGGCTGCTGCCGCTGTTGTATCAGGTAGAGCTTTACTGTGGAGCTCGGCCTTCCTCCTCCAGTGGCAGCAGTGCGCTCTGTACTCAGCTCCAGAGCCAGGTCTTTAACAAAAACTACTCTTTTAACACCTAAATTTAACCCTTCTGTTATGTTCTGGGTCAATTTGACCTGTTTTTAAAGTTTGAAGATCTAGTAAAAATAGTTAAAAGTATTTTTTTTTCCAGTATAAAACTTCTTTTGCTTGCCTTAATTATTCTAGTCATCATATCGCATATTTGCAACAAAATTACAGTGTTATGTTTCAATATTATGTAAAACTATTGTTGGTAACACTTTAAAATAAGACTACCATTATAAAGGGTTTATGAATGGTTTATAAAGAAGTTTATTAATGGTTTTTAATTAGGTTGCAAATACTTTAAAACCCATTAATAAGCAGTTAATTAATATATAACAAGTAGAAAAGGCAACGGTGAGCTGAAAATTAGCAAAATAATGATTCCACACTCATTTATATCATTTATACTGTCAATCCTCAGATCTTTATAGATACTGATTTTACTTTGTGTTTTCCATCAATCAGCATTAAACCTGTCATATTAATATATTTATAAGTATGTTTAACTATTTACCATAGATTAAATGAATAAGTTGCCATTGATGTGTTTTAACTGCTTATCAATGGTTTTTAAGGCATTTACAACCTAATCAATAATAATAAGTAATAATCTAATTTGCAAACCATTTATAAATCCATTTATAGTCTTATTTTAAAGTGGTACTCAATTGTTTTATGTGTTAATAATAATAATAATAATAATAATAATAATAATAATAATAATAATTGTAATAATGAAGTTTATTAATATAGCACCTTTCATACATAAAAATCCTCCTCAAAGTGCTCTACATAGAGAGAAAGAATTGGTTCATAAGCACAACAAGCAAGCAAGGCAATTTTAAAAAATAAAATAAATAAAATAAAAATAAAATAACAAAATAAAATGAACATGAATAAAATATAATACTCAAAAACAGATGTATGACAATTATGATAGAATAAAAATACAGTCAAAACCAGACAGATAAAAATAAGATCTAATTAAAAACTGTAAAATAAAAATAAAAATATAATAATAGGGTAAAAATGAAATCAGAACCAAAAAATAAAACAGTTATAATACATAAATAATAAGAAAGGTCTAAATGAATGCTAGAAAATTAATGAGAAATAAATATAAGAAGCTCTAATTAAATGCAAAAAAAGATATGTTTTTAGATTTTTCTCAAAAATAGAGGTTGCCGCTTCTCTACTCTTTATGAACATGATGGCAATTGTGTCTATTTGTATGTTTGTTCACATACATAACAGTAAACAGTATTTTGGCCAATCATGCTTCAACAACTGTGATTCCATAACATACACAGAGTGCGGACTATAAGTAAATAATTCACAAACTTATCTTAATAAATGATTGATTCATTCAAATTGCTTTTCTCCAACTCATTCAATTCAGTGTGCATTAATTTTTTTCTTCACACTTCGTCACTGTAGTTACTGCTCTTGACTTGTTTTGCACCTTGTATCCAGAGTTTTTAATGGAGTTATTTTTGTCTTTTGTGCTGAATAAATGATTCTGTACCCAGGACTGAATCCATTTGTCCCTTTTCTGAGTGAATAACTGCTCTTTGCTGTTGTTGTTTTTTTTAGTATTTTACTCGGTAAAAAAACACTCATACAGTGAGGAACAGCAGCAGGAGCTCCTCAGATAAAGTGCTCTATAATGTTGACATGTTGAGATTAATTCTATTTGTCTATTTGAATGAAGCTTATTTGCCAAGCTAGCCGGTTCTGTAGCAGCTGGTAAGTTTGGGTAGATGTTTTCTGGAGGCACTAGACCATACAGTATCAAACTTATTTTATTCACCGTTTAATCTTGATCTTAATTTTAATCTGTTTTGAGCAGGACAGACTGTCTAAAAGTTATGTTCCCTTTACTTGCTTAATAAGTATTTTATTAATGGAAATGAGATATTGGGTCATGCTTTAATGACAGCATTAAACCAAATAAAATATATTTTACCTTCTGGATTGTACAACAACTTTATGCTGGAATATAATGGAACACCCAGGACCTGACTGTAAAACATTAGCCTCGCAAAATGAGGTAAAATTCCCCGGAACCTTTGATGGAAGTTAATATAAAATGTGTATTTTGGAGATGCAAGCTGTTGTTTTGTGGACGACGGCCGCGATAACGACGATGGACAACAACAATAACAAGTACAAACAGTATAAACGTCCCTCCAAAGGTACAGTGTGATCCAACGGGTCCAACTGTGCTCATTAAACATAGATAAATAAACTGTGCAGAGGGATACAGTACGAATACATCCCGTAACTAAACGTACCAAAGATGTACCCTTGAGGTTCACCGCCCCAGTGACTAATTTATACCCTTTTTTTAATTCGTGAGGGTGCAGAATTAACTTTTCTGCCATTTCTAGAACTCTAAAACTCAATAAATGCAATAAAATAAAATAAAAACTCTCAGATTTCTATCAAACTTGATATACAGTTATATATCTCAGATATGGCTGATACGTAAATGACTACAGGTGGGTCTTGCACCACAAGAGGGCGTAAGAGCTCTAGTTAATGCCAACCTTGCAGAGACAAAGCTTTTAGTCCTGCTGATGGAAAGGGTACTCATCAGTGTTGGAGATGGTTAACCCCAACCTTGCAGAGACAGAGCTTTTAGTCCTGCTGATGGAAAGGGTACTCATCAGTGTTGGAGATATCTTAGGCTAACATTGCAGAGACAGAGCTTTTAGTCCTGCTGATGGAAAGGGTACTCATCAGTGTTGGAGATGGTTAGCCCCAACCTTGCAGAGACAGAGCTTTTAGTCCTGCTGATGGAAAGGGTACTCATCAGTGTTTGAGATATCTTAGGCTAACATTGCAGAGACAGAGCTTTTAGTCCTGCTGATAGAAAGGGTACTCATCAGTGTTGGAGATGGTTAACCCCAACCTTGCAGAGACAGAGCTTCTAGTCCTGCTGATGGAAAGGGTACTCATCAGTGTTGTAGATATCTAACGCTAACCTTTCAGAGACAGAGCTTTTAGTCATGCTGATGGAAAGGGTACTCATCAGTGTTGGAGATATCTAATGCTAACCTTGCAGAGACAGAGCTTTTAGTCCTGCTGATGGAAAGGGTACTCATCAGTGTTGGAGATATCTAATGCTAACCTTTCAGAGACAGAGCTTTTAGTCCTGCTGATGGAAAGGGTACTCATCAGTGTTGGAGATATCTAATGCTAACCTTGCAGAGACAGAACTTTTAGTCCTGCTGATGGAAAGGGTACTCATCAGTGTTGGAGATATCTAATGCTAACCTTGCGTTAGACAGAGCTTTTAGTCCTGCTGATGGAAAGGGTACCCATCAGTGTTGTAGATATCTAACGCTAACCTTTCAGAGACAGAGCTTTTAGTCCTGCTGATGGAAAGGGTACTCATCAGTGTTGGAGATATCTAATGCTAACCTTGCAGAGACAGAGCTGTTAGTCCTGCTGATGGAAAGGGTACTCATCAGTGTTGTAGATATCTAACGCCAACCTTGCGTTAGACAGAGCTTTTAGTCCTGATGATGGAAAGGGTACTCATCAGTGTTGTAGATATCTAACGCTAACCTTGCTGAGACAGAACTTTTTGTCCTGCTGATGGAAAGGGTACTCATGAGTGTTGGAGATATCTTAGGCTAACGTTGCAGAGACAGAGCTTTTAGTCCTGCTGATGGAAAGGGTACTCATCAGTGTTGGAGATATCTAACGCTAACCTTGCTAAGACAGAGCTTTTAGTCCTGCTGATGGAAAGGGTACTCATCAGTGTTGGAGGTATCTAACGCTAACCTTGCGTTAGACAGAGCTTTTAGTCCTGCTGATGGAAAGGGTACTCATCAGTGTTGTAGATATCTAACGCTAACCTTTCAGAGACAGAGCTTTTAGTCCTGCTGATGGAAAGGGTACTCATCAGTGTTGGAGATATCTAATGCTAACCTTGCAGAGACAGAGCTGTTAGTCCTGCTGGTGGAAAGGGTACTCATCAGTGTTGTAGATATCTAACGCTAACCTTTCAGAGACAGAGCTTTTAGTCCTGCTGATGGAAAGGGTACTCATCAGTGTTGGAGATATCTAATGCTAACCTTGCAGAGACAGAGCTGTTAGTCCTGCTGATGGAAAGGGTACTCATCAGTGTTGGAGGTATCTAACGCTAACCTTTCAGAGACAGAGCTTTTAGTCCTGCTGATGGAAAGGGTACTCATCAGTGTTTGAGATCATTGCTTGCGAGTTTATTTTTATGTACTGTAATTTTAAATAGATTTTAATAGATTTTTTGTAATTAGTAAGATATTTTATTTATTATCATGTTGGAATAAACCTTGAATAAGTTTGCCCGTGGGCCAGGTATTTTGTAAGCCATTATGTGGCCACAAAAAAAAAATCTGTTTTGTAAAAGGAAGTGTAATGGGATGGAGTGCTGCTACAGACTAGTAGCTCTTCAGCCCAGAGGGTTGTTGAACCCAATTGCAGAACAGTTGATCTCAAAGCAGGTTAACCCAAAAAAAAACCCGAACCAGTCATCAGGGTCGTGATCTAATACACTACTGCTGCCCCGACTAGTGAATTGGGACACGGCCGGGGAAAAAACGTCCTTATAAGGTGATAGTGAGACCAAGAACGGGTGGAAAAACGAGAACGAGCGGAAACTTAAGTCACGTTGAGCACGACAGAGAGAGAGCGAGACAGGGCAGGAATATAAACAAAAGCTCACCAGAAAAGCATTTTATTTATATATATATATTTTTTCATTTTGCTCCAAACTTTTACACAAACAATTATAATTCGTTTTTTTTTTACAAATACAAATACAAAATAAACTGCTTTGAAAAATATTGCACTAATCACCACATGGAGTTCATGATTATAATGAATTATTTCATTTAAGTAATATATATATATTTTTTTTTTGGGGGGGGGGGGGGGGGGAGGGGGGGGACAATAACATAATTATTTTACACAAGTGTAGCAATAATAATAAAATAAAAAAAAATAATAATAATTTTAATAATAGCACTAATAACAAAAAAATAAGAATTAAAATAAGAACTAAACAAAAATAATGTTTAATGATAAGTTATATTGATTTTTTTTCTTTTTTTATAATAATAATAATAATAATAATAATAATAATAATAATAATACTTTATTACAACAACAAAAATAACTACAATAACTATAACATTAATAACAAAAAAAAGATAACTAAACCAAAAAATAAAATAAAATAAAATAAATGATTAATGATAATAATTTGTATCAGTGAGAGCCGGGTCGTCGGTAGCGGTTCTGAGACGGATGGTGTAGAGCAGCAGGTTAAGTAAACTCTAAAGCAGACAGGAAGGACTCGGGCCGGCTGGAATAAACAGGAAGAAGTGCGCCGGGCCGAGAGCAGCCGCAGGCTTTTCACTCAGCGCTGAATAAAAACCGGAGCCGGGTTAGAACTGCCAGTCCACCTCTCTCACCAGAACACCACAACCTCCACCAACTGAGGCTCTGACGCTTAACGCTTAATAGGTAGAAGTATAGATACTAGAGTTTAATAAAATACTTCTGTAGAAGTTAAAGAAGAATCAACTCAAGCTCAAGGAAAAGTGGTTTTAAAACTACTTAAAGTATAAAAGTAGAAGTAACTACCCTTTCTCCAAAACACATTTTTCTAAAAGCTATAAAGACTATAATGTTAAAATATTAAAATGATAATGTTGAAAACCTTATATTTGGGATACACTAGGCTCCCAATGTTTCTGCTGCATATATGCCCAATTGTAAATGAATGTATTTTATATTTAGTAGAATGTAACTATATATTAAATATATTCTTTAATATATATATATATATATATATATATATATATATATATATATATATATATATATATATATATATATATATATATATATGATAAAGGATATATTAAAGAAGGGTGTGCAGGTGTGATGGATCACAGTATAAACCAATAGGGAGTCGGAATGGTATATTTTTATACTTATATGTTTATACTCTACATCCAATCACAATCAGATTCACTCTGATCTGGATGGAGAGATTTATCTGGATAGAGGTTTTATTGAACGATGAGAAGCCGGAATTTAAAAAAACGAGCTGAAATGAGTAAACAGGAGTAACGAGGCTGTTTTTATTAAAATGTAAGGAGTAGAACGTTCAGATAATTGTGTGAAAATGTAATAAAAAAATAAACAGTCCAGTACAGTAGAGAGAACCTACATTGCAACTTAACCCTCCTATTATGTAAATTTTTTTAGGAACAGCAATGGTGTTCCAGGGTCAGTTTGACCCGCTGCATCTTTAATTATCCAAAAGATAAACTTAAAAACCCCCCAAAAATCCTTACAAGAAGTGTAAATATAATTTTTTTTACTAACTCAATTAGGATAATTCACTCGTTTTTCATTCAAACTTTTTTTAACGTTTCCCTACTTTATTTACTTTTAAAAGACCAACATACAAAACAATAGTTTTACATAACATTGAAACATAACATTGTAATTTTGTTTTAGTTTTTGCAAATATGTGAGATGAACCATTTTCATATTATATGTTCATTAAACTAATTAAGGCAAGCAGAAGAAGTTTTAAACTGAAAAAAATACTTTTAACTATTTTTCCTAGAGCTTCAAACATTAAACCAGGTCAAGTTGACCCGGAACAAAACAGGAGGGTTAAGTACAGTAACAAACGAATGCTACTTTTTTATATATATATATATATATATATATATATATATATATATATATATATATATATATATAAAAGGTCATATCTTGATATTTTGATTATTTTATGAATTTTTACATTGTAAATTTAATATTAAAGACTATATTGAAGCTATTCAGGAACACATGCTGAATTGTTTAGCATTAAACAAACCAGAATGAGTTTTATGCTTTAGATTATTCTAAATAAGTATTACATGTATCTTTGAGGACAGATCTGCAGACTCTTGGTGAGATTTTAATCTCAGTGTCTTCATGAGGGAGAGTCACCTGGAATAGTTTTCTCAGCATCTTGAAGGAAGGAGTTCCTGGAGGTGATGAACAATAGTTGCTGCTAATTTTCCTAATGCTTCCTGATTTTATTAATGGCTGTTAACTAGGTTGAAAAAACATTAATATAAGTCAATAGAAAGAGCAACAGGCAACAGTGGCCTGGATGCTTATCGTACTTTGTCGTTTCCATCAGTCAGCATTAATATATCTAATAAAATAATATAGGAAAGTCACTTTAATATAATTAAGCTAATGTAATATAAGGTTAGCATACACCACGTTATGACACATTATGATTACTGGATAAATCATTAATCTTGGTAGTTAAATGTAGTTAAAAGTTGTCAACATATATGTTAATGCTGACTTATGGAAACCACAAAGATTAACAGTATAAATAAATGTGATCAATGAATCAGTATTTTGCGAATGAAAAATAAGTAATTGTGATAAACGATGTTGTTGTAATTAAACTATTATTATTATTATTATTATTGCGTACGATTATTATGCGAGTTTATTATGGTTATCTTAGTAATCAGTGCACTTTACTGTGAATGTTAATGTTGAAATTATTTTAAGAAATAAAAGTTAATTACTCTTTAAAACTGTTTTAATGTACTTTTATGCTATTATACTATGATTATATCAGTGTCATAAAATGCTTTTAAAATTACAATAATATAATTTATCGCAATTATTTATTTATATGCATTATTTCTAGGACACAATATTGTCCAAACTTAAACAGTTATTATTGTGACTGGTCTAAAAGTTGGAACAGATAAACTGCTTTTAATGTTATCAATATACTGAGTTATTCTATTAGTTGTAAATGTTCTTGCATTTTTATTATTATTATTATTATTATTATTATTATTATTATTATTATTATTATTATTATTATTATTATTATTATTATTATTATTATTATTATTATTTGAGCTCTCTAAACAAATTCATTATCAATTTGTTGTACAAAATATATATTTTTATTATTATGGTTATCTTAGTAATCAGTGCACTTTACTGTGAATGTTAATGTTGAAATTATTTTAAGAAATAAAAGTTCATTACTCTTTAAAACTGTTTTAATGTTTTCTTATGATTATATCATTATCAAAAAATGACAAACATATAGTTTATCGCAATTATTTCTAGGGTAAAATATTGTCCAAACTTAAACAGTTATTATTTTGACTGGTCTAAAAGTTGGACCAAATAAACTGCTTTTAAGCAGTTAGTTATACAGAGTTTTGTATTAGTGTAAATGTTTTTTTGCAATATTATTATTATTATTATTATTATTTTAAGATACTATGCAATACGCTCCACACACACAGTGCTGCAGTGTAAAGCATGAGCTGGGTGGAGGTGGGCGTGAGTCTCAGGGTATTGTCTGGTTCAGTGGCTGGTTCAGTGGCTGGTCTCAGAGGCTGAGGGCTCTGAATGGTAAAAAATGCCATTGTGGGAAAAAGTTCATCATTGACGTAATAGACTTGACCTTCCTCAGCTTGTGGCATTTTTGTTGTTCCTGCAAACACGTGTTTGTCATTATGCAAGCTCCTCGCCGCCTGGCACCGCGCCACCGCTCCAGCCTGCCGCTCGCCCGCGCCGGGGAGAGTGGCAGGTTCCGCGCCGGGTGAGCCGGTGAGCCGCTGATCTGCTCTGAGCTGCGGAGGAACAGTTTAATCTGCTCTGCTTTGTGTTTCTGCAGGACGTTTCCCCAAACATGCTGAAACAGCATGAAGCAATAAATACACTGTATAAATATACTGAAATATTCAGCGTTTAATACACAGATTTACCCCAAATTACAGCACGTCAACTTCTACTACTGGCATTTTCTCTCTTTTTAATGGAGTTTTTATTAAAAAAATAAGATCCAACTAACATCAGTTTAGAGTATAGAGCTTAACATCCCTCAACAAAACACATTAAAAAACATAAAAGAAATAAAGAAATAAAATGAAATGTGCAAAAATCATAAAAAGACATTAAAATACATGTTGAATTATAAAAAAACATGAAAGACTGAAAGAGAAAGAGAGACTGAAAGATAGAAAGAGAGATTGAAAGAAGGAAAGAGAGACCAAAAGACGGAAAGAAACTAAAGGACAGAAAGAGAGACTGAAAGAAAAACACTGAAAGAGATGCAGAAAGACGGAGAGAGACTGAAGGACAGACTGAGAGAAAAAGACTGAAAAAGAGATGCAGGTAGAAAGACTGAAAGACAGAAAGAGATGCTGAAAAATGGAAAGAGACTGAAGGAAAGAAAGAGAGGCTGAAAGATAGAAAGAGAGACTGAAAGAAAAACACTGAAAGGACAAGGACAGACAGAGAAAAAGATTGAAAAAGAGATGCAGGTAGAAAGAGACTGAAGGACAGAAATAGAGGCTGAAAGATGGAAAGAGAGACTGAAAGACAGAAAGAGACTAAGAGAAAAAGACTGAAAAAGAGATGCAGGTAGAAAGACTGAAAGACAGAAAGAGAGGCTGAAAAATGGAAAGAGACTGAAGGAAAGAAAGAGAGGCTGAAGGATAGAAAGAGAGACTGAAAGAAAAACACTGAAAGGACAAGGACAGACAGAGAAAAAGATTGAAAAAGAGATGCAGGTAGAAAGAGACTGAAGGACAGAAATAGAGGCTGAAAGACGGAAAGAGAGACTGAAAGACAGAAAGAGACTAAGAGAAAAAGACTGAAAGAGAGATGCAGAAAGAGAGAGACTGAAAGACATAAAGAGAGACTGAAAGAAAGATGCAGAAAGAAATAAAATCTTTAATAAAAAATCTTCAATAGATAGAGAGACTGAACAAGACGGAAAGAAAGACTGAAAGACTGAAAGTTAGGCTGAAAGACAGAAAAAGAGACTGAAAGACAGAAGGTGAGACTGAAAGACGGAAAGAGACAGAGAGAGACTGAAAGAGACGGAGAGAGACTGAAAAAGACCGACCCAGAGAGAAATTAAAAGACCGAGAGAAAGAATGAAAGAAAGACAGAGAGAGATTGAAAGTGAGAGAGAGAATTAGACAGTGAAAAGAGGAAAGAGAGAGAGAGAGAGTGACAGCAGTCCTGTAGAAAAGCCTGAAGACCTGATTCTGCCCTGCTTGTGTCAGAGCTGCCTGCAGAGGGGGAGGAGCAGCATGTGGAGGGGGCGGGGCAGATGGGAACAGCAAAGGGGTTCTTGGAAGCTCCACATCTGTATGGTGGGGGTGTGGGGGGGGGGGCATGGCGGGACAGAGAGGCAGGGAAGGCTGTAGAGAGTGCCAGCTGTGACGGGGGTGGGCACGGCTGGAAGGCACGGCGCCGGGTTGGACGCTGTGTGCCGGGTCTGGACCTCCTGCGTCATCAGTGTCTGGTCAGACTGGAGGCTGGAGGCAGGTGGCCTCGCCTCGCCGGCTGTAAATCAGAGAGCCGCCAAAACAGCTGCTCACAATCAGGGATCACCCTTTTAACAGTAGTGCAAACACACACACACACACACACACACACACACTCTCAGTACTGGATTATTATATACTATTTTCACTGTTTTTGCATTATTTGCACTAAAATAAATATAATATAATATAATATAATATATATATATATTTAGAATTGAATTGCACACAGACAGTAAAGTGTGAAGGCCAAAAAATGGTCTAATGTAAGAGAAAACGCTGCAATATATGTCAAATATAATCTACAATAATTCAAATAAATCAGTCACTGTTAGGTCTGTCACAATAATTGCAATACCGATTTATCGCACAATAAAAGAACATGATCTCAATAATTTCTGATCATTGTGATATCGTCTATTGTGTTTAATTGTATGTTTGTTCACACATATAATAGTGAACAGGTGCCATCTTTAAAAAGTGTATAATTGTTTTTTATGCTATTCTGTTATCATTATGTCAGTGGCATTTAGTAGTCTTAAATTTACAAAAAAATATTGTGTATCGCAATAATCGTATCGTCCACAAAAAAAAAACTTATCGTGACAGACCTAGTCACCGTTTGAGGCAAAACTATCCTTCAAATGTTTTAACTTGTTTGTCTGAATATTTTTGATTGCAAAATGTATGTATTTTATACATGCAAGAAATAAGAGAGCACTTAAAAATGTTTCTTTGATTTTACCAAATTAAAAACCTCTGGAATATAATCAAGAGGAAGATGGATGATCACAAGCCATCAAACCACCAAACTGAACTGCTTAAATTTTTGCACCAGGAGTAAAGCAGCATAAAGTTATCCAAAAGCAGTGTGTAAGACTGGTGGAGGAGAACATGATGCCAAGATGCATGAAAAAAACTATGATTAAAAACCTCCAGGGTTATTACACCAAATATTAATTTCTGAACTCTTAAAACTTTGCATCTTTATCTTAAAACTTTGCAAATAATCTTTGCATTGTTTGAGGATTTCTCATTTTCTGCAAATAAGTGACTATTTTTATTTGGAATTTTTATTTTTCACATTTAAATTTTTTGACTGTAGTATAGATTAATACTCAGTGTTGTACAGGTCAGACGCAGCTCGTACATTACATGCTCGTTTCTGCCAGCTGACACGATAGCACACTTAAAGAAATGGGTCGTAATGCATGCGCATGCAAATTTGAGCTGCCACTCGCGCCGGCTGGGCTGCTCGGGTTTCTTCTGACGTCAGGCTGCTGTAAGCGGCAGCTCTGGTTTCCTGCCTGCTCTACTGCAGTCAGAGTATTCATTACAGCCTGAGAGAGCGTTCCCCCCACCCCGACCCGGCGCTGAACCGACCCGGCACTGAACAAGTTTCACTTTAAACCTACCAGCCAAGCCTGGCCTGACCCGGCACTGAACAAGCTTCACTTTAAACCAGCCAGCCAAGCCTGAGCCAACCCGGCACTGAACAGCAGTCCAGCCAAAGTTCAGGTTTTACTTTAAACCTACTAGCCAGCACTGCCCTGACCCGGCACTGAACAAGCTTCACTTTTAACCTGCCAGCCAAGTCTGACCCGACCCGGCACTGAACAGCAGCCCAGCCATGGTTCAACCTTCACTTTAAACCTGCCAGCCAAGCCTTACCCGACCTGGCACTGAACAAGCTTCAATTTAAACCTACCAGCCAAACCTGACCTGACCTGGCACTGAACCGACCCGGCTCTGAACAGCAGCCCAGCTGGGGTTCAGCCTTCGTTTTAAACCTGCCAGCCAAACCAGGCCCGACCCGGCACTGAACAGCAGCCCAGCCACATTTCAGCCTTCACTTTAAGCCGCGAACATTCTTTATTATTTAAAACATTCTTTAGTTCCTATTTAGCTCAATAAAATAGAACTTCTTTAATATTTAACTCTTATCATTTGGTGTAGTATAGAAGAAATGGGTTTTTATCCATTTTTTTATTTTCTAGTTGTTGTTTTTTTATGTCTGCACCTCACAATTAGATTTCAGGGGAAAAAAAATCTTTACATTTTTTTATTTTCCCATCTTGTAACAAAAGTAAGCTACATTATACCATTCAATGTTTGTTACAAGATGCAAAAATTGAAAAATCTAAAAAATATATATTTTTTTATTCTGTTAGCGAAAGGCAGAAATGAAAAATTAAATGAAAAATAAAATATCTCCTACATTAAATAAAAAAAAATACATTTTATACACAATTTTATATGGCCAGATTTAGCCTAAACCTGTCATCAAATTGATAAAATTGGTAAAACTGATGAACGTTTCATTTGCCGAAACCTCACTGAAATCACCAGATTCATTCACTTTGAAAAGAGAATGCACCACAATGCATGTTTTAAAAGTACTTTTTTTAGCATGCTTAGTGCAGTTACACACTCTTACCAAAAACTTTTAGACTCACTTTAATATTAAAGCTTCTTGTAAAATTAAAGGAACAATGGAATTATACAGATACAGAGATTAGATAGTTGTATTCATGCTATTTGTTAATATTTTGGCCCAAAAAATGAATAAAACTGTCTTTTTTTTTTCTCAGTTATGTAAGAGTTGTGTGTAACTCAGACCGTGTGTGTGTATGTAAAGCTGTGCTGTTGTATACTTAACCCTGATTACATTTGTCACGGTGGTGTTACGTGTTTTGTGCGCTATTGTGTGGCGAGCTTCGCTTTCTTTCTGCCCAAAGCAAAACCAACACTGTGCCGTATGTGATGTCATCACCCAACCGCCTTCAATCTGTCCCTGTGGAGCACAGTCCATTACCTCATCACACTGCGTTAATAATTAATACAGCAGCAGTGAGATGCATCAAAACCTTTAGAGTGCATCAGAAGCTTCACTGTGCATCAGAAGCTTCACTGTGCATCAGAAGCTTCACTGTGCATCAGAAGCTTCACTGTGCATCAGAAACTTCACTGTGCACCAGAAGCTTCACTGTGCACCAGAAGCTTCACTGTGCATCAGAAGCTTCACTGTGCACCAGAAGCTTCACTGTGCATCAGAAGCTTCACTGTGCATCAGAAACTTCACTGTGCACCAGAATCTTCTCTGTGCACCAGAATCTTCTCTGTGCACCAGAATCTTCTCTGTGCACCAGAATTTTCACTTTGCACCAGAACCTTCAGAGTGCATCAGAACCTTCAGAGTGCATCAGAACCTTCACTGTGCATGTGCATCAGAACCTTCACTGTGCACCAGAACCTTCACTGTGCACCAGAACCTTCACTGTGCATCAGAACCCTCACTGTGCATCAGAACCCTCACTTTGCATCAGAACCTTCATTGTGCATCAGAACCCTCACTTTGCATCAGAACCTTCACTGTGCATCAGAAGCTTCACTGTGCATCAGAACCCTCACTGTGCATCAGAACCCTCACTGTGCATCAGAACCCTCACTGTGCATCAGAACCTTCACTGTGCATCAGAATCTTTACTGTGCATCAGAACCTTCTCTGTGCACCAGAATCTTCTCTGTGCATCAAAACCTTCAGAGTGCACCAGAATCTTCACTGTGCATCAGATGCTTCACTGTGCATCAGAACCTTCACTGTGCACCAGAACCTTCACTGTGCACCAGAACCTTCACTGTGCACCAGAACCTTCACTGTGCATCAGAACCTTCACTGTGCATCAGAAACTTCACTGTGCATCAGAACCTTTACTGTGCATCAGAAACTTCACTGTTTTTGAGAACGCACGCTCGACCTTGTGTTTGGACGGCGGACGGTCGGCCCTGCGGGTGCCAGGACTTTCCCACACTCGCAGCAGCTGCAGAGCAGTGTGTGTGTGTGTGTGTGTGTGTGTGTGTGAGGGTGTTAGGCTGCACTGACGTCAGCCGACTGACACCCACAGAATCACAGACGGAGACAACAGCACTCACTGCACATTCATCACACACACACACACACACACACACACACTCTCTCTCTCAAAACAATGTTTTTCTCTCCGTCTTTCTCGCTCTGTCTCTTTCATACAGAACATTTATTAAACCTGTAAATATAAACAAGATTCCAGTGAGATTTTGGAAAGAGTGAGTGTTGCTCATTATTCCACATTGAAGTGTAACTAAACCCCCTGATTTTTGCTGAATGGGAGGGGATGGATGATGTATGGGTTTAGGGGCGGGGCAGGAGGGAGAGCTGATTGGGTTGAGCATTGTGCCTCTGATTGCGGTGAGACGTAGATGGTTGGATGTCAGCAGGAGGCGGTATTATTGATTGATATTTTTAGGCATAAAGTAGTGCTGGGCGATATAACGATATCGATTTGTTTCGCGATAATTTTTCCCTCGATGACGATGATAAGCCTGTGCAATAGAATTCGATAAACATTCATTTCCATTTCCGTCTAAGTGGCGCGGCAAACAACGAAAACACAACGTGTAATCAATCCAGAAGACGCTGGAGCAAATTAATAAATAGTTAAGAAAATTGTAATAGTTATTCTCATGCATGCAACAAAAAACCCTAAAGAATAGTGGAGTATGGCCCGACACACGCAAACAACCATAGTGTTTGTACTTTGGGAATAAACGGCCGCACTGTTCAGCACGTTTTAAATAAATTTTAAGTAAATTTTAAGCACTAAATGTAATTAATTCAATTTATATTAGGACCTCGGGGCAGGTGCTGCAAAAATGTGTATGTGGGGCGCGGATTAAAGGAAGAGGTTTTTTTGCGGAGCGGTAACAGGACAAAAACACCTTAAGAATGATGTCTAAATGACTTTCCTCTAATCTAATATAATTTAACATGGTTTAAGGATATAAAATAATTTCTAAACAAACGAACTTTTTAATATTGAGCTTATGGCCCAAGTGCAAAAACACAAAATCATTTATCATTTAGATTATCTGCCTGAACGCGAGCCCGAACCCGAGCTTGAACGCCAGCCTGACTCAGGCGCTGCATGAACTCGGGCCGGTCGAGAACACCGCTTTCCTCTCAGATTAGGCGGAAGAAAATGGTCTTTTTTTTAATGTAACAAATCACACTGTGATTTTTGTGATATTTCCCCAATTACAGCTCAGCTGCGCGTTTAAAGCTCAACGCATGAATTAATCGGTGCGCTGTGCGCCGCGCGTGCTCGCGGGGGATTTGACGCGTCTGTCAAGCAAGTTAATGGACCGTTTTGGGGGCAGAGATTAAGAAGTACAGCAGGTACATCTCAGATTTGTAGTTTAATGCTCTACTAAATTACTGGCTTTAAAACTGGCTCATGATATGGTCGGTTCTGGCTGGATTTTTTCCTGCCTACAGGCTGCATTTGACGGAAAGCAGCTCCTCAGTCAGACAACAGTGTCAGCATACAAATCGTGTGCGTTTCCTACAGGACAAACCATTTAAAAGTGCAGATAAACTCATTAAAAAATCACACAGTGTCTGTCTGGCTTAAAATACTTTTAATAAGGTACAGCTTTTAAATTAATAAATCAACATTCATTAAAAATCCGTGAGAAGTTCTGTATGCTAAATGACAAGCTAAGCTAATAAGCTAATAACATTTAATAATAACAGAAAAATAGATATGAATTTGGAAAATAACCAACTAAAGTGAGCTCAAAATACAATAATAAATATAATCTAACGAATTTCAAAATATAAATTAGAAATATTGAACTTCAATATTAAATTCAACTTCAACTACAAAAAACGCAAGGACCGATAGAACATAACGAACAGAAAAAAATAAATTTGAAATTGGAAAAAAAGTTCAAAATGCTAAAAGAAATAAAACCTAACGAATTTCAGAATATAAAATCTAAATATTGCACTGCAGCAGTACAAAAGCCTAAGTGCTTAAACAAACAAACCAAAAAACAGCCTATCACAAATCATTTTTTGAGCCCGACCCAGCTGAGGAAAAGGTGGGAAATCTTTTTTTTTCCGGCTGGGTCTTGGAAAACTTTGTGGTGAATTAAAGGGGCCGAGTTGCAATTTTTGTTTTACTTTAATCAGTTTTTAATCCGTCTTTTTAAAAACAAATATTCCAATATTGGCTGCCAATCAGTGCCCAATATTCTGAGCTCAAAAAACGCTATTCGGGCCAGCCCTACTAATCTAATATAATTTAACATGGTTTAAGAATATAAAATAATTTCTAAACAAACGAAATATTTAATATTGAGCTTATAGCCCAAGTTTTTTTTTCAGTCATGGAAAATTGGAAAAAATTGGAAAAAAGCCCGAGTTCATGCAGCGCCTGAGTCAGGCTGACGTTCAAGCTCGGGTTCTGGCTCGCGTTCATGATTAATTTGTTTTTTTTAAAAACTAATATTGGAATATTCGCTACCAATTACTGCCAAATATCCGGAGCTCAAAAAATGCTATTCGGGCCAGCCCTAATAATTATGGAGATACAGAAAAAAATATTGTGATAAAACTTCCATCACTCCCTTATTCTCTCACTAATAAAAACAAACCTTTAAGTGTGACACAAAGTGATTTGATTTATATCGTGATACATATCGATATCGACTGATATGGAAAACTATATCGTGATAAGATTTTTTCCCATATCGCCCAGCTCTAGCATAAAGTTTTTATTTAAAAAATATGGTTTAGGGTTTTTAATGCCTTTTGTTAGACAGTTTTTTATGTAAAGGTGTTTGTTGCTAAGGCGATGCTATGCTACAAGTGTTGATTGCTAAGATGTTAATAGGTGTTTCCTGAAGTGTTAAATAGGGGTTCCTAAAGTGTTGCTAGGTGGTTGCTGAGGTGTTGCTATGCTACACGTGTTGATTGCTAAGATGTTACTAAGTGTTTCCTGTTGCTAGACAGTTGCTTAAATAAAGGTGTCTGTTGCTATGGTGATGCTATGCTACAAGTGTTGATTGCTAAGTTGTTGATTAGTGGTTCCTAATGTGTTGCTAGGTGGTTGCTGAGGTGTTGCTATGGTATAAGTGTTGATTGCTAAAGTGTTGATTAGTGGTTCCTAACGTGTTGCTTGGTGGTTGCTGAGGTGCTGCAGTGCTATAAGTGTTGATTGCTAAGATGTTAATAGGTGTTTCCTGAAGTGTGTCTAGACAGTTGTTTATGTAAACGTGTTTGTTGCTAAGGCGATGCTATGCTACACGTGTTGATTGCTAAGAAGTTAAATAGTGGTTCCTAAAGTGTTTCCAGGTGGTTGCTGAGGTGTTGCTATGGTATAATTGTTAAATACCTTAGATGTTGATGGGTCATTCCTAAAGTGTTGCTAGACAGTTGCTTATGTAAAGGTATGTCGCTAAGTCGTTACTATGGTATAATTATTGATTGCTGGGGTGTTGAATAGGGGTTCCTAAAAAGTTGCTAGGTGGTTGCTGAGGTGTTGCTGTGCTACAAGTGTTGATTGCTAAGTTGTTGAATGCGGTTCCTAAAGTGTTGCTAGGTGGTTGCTGAGGTGTTGCTATGCTACACATGTTGATTGCTAAGATGTTAATAGGTGTTTCCTGAAGTGTTGCTTGACAGTTGCTTACGTAAAGGTGTCTGTTGCTAAGGTGATGCTATGCTACAAGTGTCCATTGCTACGGTGTTGATTAGTGGTTCCTAAAGTGTTGCTAGGTGGTTGCTGAGGTGTTGCTAAAGTTTAATTGTTAAATACCTTAGATGTAAAATAGTGGTTCCTAAAGTGTTGCTAGACAGTTGTTTATGTAAAGGTGTTTGTTGCTAAGGTATTGCTATGCTACAAGTGTTGATTGCTAAGGTGTTGATCAGTGGTTCCTAAAGTGTTGCTAGGTGGTTGCTGAGGTGGTTTCTAAAGTGTTCCTAAAGCTACACGATGACATAATGAGAATAAGAATTTGATGTGTGAAGGCAGAAAAGAGAATACTTTCGGCAATACAGTGTAAATATATATAGAGTGAGAGAGGAACCGGTATCATATATAACGCAGTAATCGTTAGTGTGTCTTTTTTAATGCATTGTTTTTCCCTGTTTACAGCCTGTTTATCCGTACCTGTGCAGTTCACCTGTGCAGTAAATCTGTTATCAGTGTGATGTAATCACCCCTACATCACTGATAACTCCGTTCTTTATGTAAGCAGTCTGAAACATAATTACAATAAATTCATCAAAGCAGAAGAGGAGAAGATCAGAGGGGGCGTGGCCTGCTGGACACTGTTAATGTGTAGCAGATGGCATCGGTTGGGTCATAGCATTTAACAAGTATTGCTACACCTTTGAATTACATATTGAAACATTGCTATAAGGACTGGATTGCATTCAGATTTATGAATTTTTATATTAAAATATTAATATTTTTATTGAAACCATAAGTGCTCTAAACTCCCTTGCACTCGCCCCATAATTAGATTTATTATAGTTACTGCTTCATTACTCCACATGGTGGCGCTAGTATCAATTGAATAAGGTTAATAAACCTGCGGTGAAGAATATTAATTGTTAAATTGTGTGAAACTTAAACACCATAAATCCATAATTGCTGGTATTTTATTATTTAGGAGTATTTTATTAATATAACACATGCTGTGAAGTATTGTAAAGAAGTATTGTTATATTGAGTATAACAGAATCACAGTATCGTGATATCATTGTTATTGTGAGCAAAGTATCATGATAATATCTTTATTATGAGATTCTATTGTGTGCAACATATTGTTCTTTTGGGCAGCATATTGCGATAATATTGTTATTGTGGGCAATGTAACGTGATAATGTAGTTATTGTTTGCAACATATAGTGATATATTGGCAACTTATCATGATAATATTGGTATTGTGGGCAACATATCTTGATATCATATGATGGACAAAAATATATTGATATTGTATTGTGGGCAACATATATTTATGATAATGTAATTTGGGCAATGCATGGTGATATTGTATCGTGAGCAACATGTGATAACATGGGTTTTGTGGGGAAAATGGTGTGATATTGTATTGTGGGCAACATATGTGATAATATTGTTATTGTGGGCAAAATGTTGTGGTTATATTGTTATTGTGGGCAACATATCATGATATATTATGATGGGCAGTGTATTGTCATGATATCGTATTGTGGGGAACATATTGTGACAATATCGTATCGTGGGCAGCATATTGTAGTGATGTTTTATTCTGGGCAAAATTATTATGATATTGTATTTTGGGCAGCATATCTTGATATCTTTATTTTGGGCAATGTATGGTGATATTGTATCCTAAGAACCTATTGTGATGATATCGGTATCATGGCCAAAATGATGTGATATTGTATCGTGGGCAACATATGTAATGATATTGTTATTGTGGGCAACATATCGTGATATCATATGACGGGCAATGTATTGTTATAATATCATATCGTGAACATATTGTGGTAATATTGCATTGTGGGAAACATACTGTGATAATATTGCATTGTGGGAAACATACTGTGATAATATTGTATTGTGGGGAAACATACTGTGATAATATTGCATTGTGGGAAACATACTGTGATAATATTGCATTGTGGGAAGCGTACTGTGATAATATTGCATTGTGGGAAACGTATTGTGATAATATTGCATTGTGGGAAACATACTGTGATAATATTGCATTGTGGGAAGCGTATTGTGATAATATTGCATTGTGGGAAGCGTATTGTGATAATATTGCATTGTGGGAAGCGTATTGTGATAATGTTGCATTGTGGGAAACATACTGTGATAATATTGCATTGTGGGAAGCATATTGTGATAATATTGCATTGTGGGAAACATACTGTGAGAATATTGCATTGTGGGAAGCATATTGTGATAATATTGCATTGTGGGAAGCGTATTGTGATAATATTGCATTGTGGGAAGCGTATTGTGATAATATTGCATTGTGGGAAACGTATTGTGATAATATTGCATTGTGGGAAGCGTATTGTGATAATGCGTGCTGATATTGTATTGTGAGCAACATATTGCAATAGTAATATTGTTTTGTTAGCAAAATATTGTGCTAATGTCGTTATTGTGGGCAATATATTGCATCACAAGCAAAATATTGTAATAACATTGTTGTTGTGGACAAGCTCTTAATATGGCAGCAGTGTGTGGGTGAACATTGTCCTGTTGAAATAGATTTGTGTTTATGAGCTCCGGTGAACCTTTTAATTATTTGACATAACATATATTTCTCTACAGGGACTACACAAGCTGTGTCAGCAGTCAGTACTACTTAAAGTAGCTGAATATGTTCATTATATCTTTAAATGTGTTTGTGGTGTCTTCAAGGTCTAGTGTACCTAATGACTTTAAAACTCTGCACGCTCCAGTGAACTCTGAATATAAACACCAGCATAAGTTACTGTTATTCAGACCATTTACCCGCATTTTATCGTTCCAAGAGAATCTGACCATCCGTCCACTACAGTAACTGGAGTAATCTGATACTCTGTGGGTGGTGGGGTGGCACAAGGGCATATAAGGGCATTGTGTTTAGATGCCACCTGCCAGGAGAACGGTACTTGTTTGACTGCATTGTGCTGAGTGTAAAGTTTGGTAGAGGGGGGATCATTATGATTATGGTGTGAGGTTGTTTTTCACAGTTGAGTTGAGTTTTCACACAGTTCCTGCAGATTTTGTGGTAGGGGTGGAGTGTTGATGAAGCGTCCAATAGCATCCCACACATTTTCAGTCAGGGATTACTGCTGGACGATATACTGGTTCATCTGGTTCATTTCCGGAAGGGAAATTAAAACCAGTATGCATTTTCACATACTGCTATACCACGAGAGGCACTGCTGAGCACTGTGTAGAACAGCACAACCAAAGAAGCAGCTACAGCTCGCTAACAAATGCTTGCCAGTTAGCATAACAAGTCTTGCTGTGTCCTGCCTGGAGAGCAATAAGAACAGCACTTTATCTGGGGAGCTCCTGCTGCTGTTTCTCACTGTATGAGTGTTTTGAATTAGAGTAAAATAGAAAAACAACAGCAAACAGCGGTTATTCAGCAGAAAGGATAAAACTCCCAATAATTTTGGATACAAGGTGCAAAAAACTTGAAGAGCAGTAACTATAGCCCTGTTTAAATATATTAGGCTCATTTATAGTGTTTATGAAACTATTCAAAATATTTAGTTTATTAAACAAAGCCGTGTTAAAGTTGTTGGCGTATCTCTTTTTAAGGTCTATTGTTCACATTCCTAAGCTGTTTTTCTGATAATAAAGTCTGATTTCTTTATATATTGTGTAATTTTGTCAGAAAGAGTAAACCCAATAGTAATCAAAGCCTTAATTTAAAGCCTTAGTGTTTTATATTATATGTACTACTAAAAGTAGAGTTAGTCACAAACCTAATAAAAAGCTCAGTTATGCAAAATGTATTCATTAATAATGATTCGATTCTTTGATTATATTGTCTGGAATATAATCAAGAGGAAGATGGATGATCACAAGCAATCAAACCACCAAACTGAACTGCTTTAATTAATTTTTGCACCAGGAGTAAAGCAGCATAAAGTTATCCAAAAGCAGTGTGTAAGACTGGTGGAGGAGAACATGATGCCAAGATGCATGAAAGAAACTGTGATTAAAAACCACCAGGGATATTCCACCAAATATTGATTTCTGAACTCTTAAAACCTTATGAATATGAACTTGTTTTCTGAAAGCTCTGCATCTTTTTTGTTATTTCAGACATTTCTCTTTATATTTTCTGTAAATAAATGCTCTAAATGAGAATATTTTTATTTGGAATTTGGGAGAAATGTTGTCTGTAGTTTATAGAATAAAACAACAATGTTCATTTTACTCAAACATAAACCTATAAATAGCAAAATCAGAGAATCTGAGTCTGAGATTGAAGTGTCCCGCACTATCAGGGATAGATCTGGTGATGCAGCTTCATAAAACATAATAGGGGTGGGCGATATGGCTCTAAAATAATATCACGATATTTCAGGGTATTTTTGTGATAACGATATACTTGGCGATATAGGAAAACAGAAAGATAAATAATTAATTTCAGGAATATAGTATAAGAGTATAACAGCATAATCATAATGTGGCAAAATAAATAATATAGCATAAAATAATATAATGCAGCAAATAATATTGCCGAATATTTAGTGCATAAATATAAACTGCAAACTAAAACAATTATACAATAAATACACCTAAAGCTTCACAGTAAATATTAGACTACTTTTAAGACAGAACAGCCCTATTATCACGATATGGATTTTTAATATCATGATATTTCTGTGTCACGATATATTGTATACGATATAATATTGCCCACCCCTAAAACATAGTATACAGTATATTATCTGTGGTGTCTTTAAAGTGTGTAAGCTCTTGAGATGACAGCAGTATGAGGATGAGCATTGTTCTGTTGGAATAGTGCAGAAATTGAGCAAAAAATGTGATTTTTTATTTTATTTTAATTATTTGTTTTTTAATAACTGTACCGTAAACTTTACAGTGTGCTGTACCGTAAACATCGCCCCTGTCCCTGAGCGGTCTGTGCCTGGTCCGCTCCTGCCGTCCAGGTTGCCATAGTGTTGGTACCACAGTTATTCGCAGGGCTCTGGCGGGTTGCCACGGCAGTGGTAATTTGGCGTAGTGAATGTGAGGTGGTGGTAAGCAGATGCTGATGATGATAAACAGGGATCATCTTCATCTGATCCATCAAACATCTCAGACCTGACACACTGGAGGTGCCTGGATCCGCACTCTGACAGAATGGCCTTAAGGCGGTTGTTGGTATATTTCAGGTTCTGGGCTAATTTCTAATAGTAAGTAGTGTTTAAGTAAGAAGAACGTAAAACAAAGGTAAAAGTAGTTCTAGATGATATTACCAAAATTTATATCACGATATAGACTCTTAAAAACGTTTTACAGCACTGTAATGCAGAGAACAGTGATTCATATGAAGATTTTGTTGCCAATCATTGAGTTGAACTGCATTTTTACATTGCGATAATAAGAGAATTGATCTATTTTGGCATATTGTCCACACCATCATATAGTATCAGTGTGTAGTGCACAATTAGAAACACAGCCTCGGATCATCTTTTAGCTTCTTTTGGCTTTTTATATCTTCTTTAAGCCTCTTTGACCTTTTTTTTTATAAAGCTTTTTGTAGCTTCTTGGAGCTTTCTTGTTGCTTCTTGTGACTTTTGTAGATTTTTATAGATTCTTATAAATTCTTATAGCTTTTTCAAGCATTCTGGAGCTTTTTGTAGCTTCTTGTAGCTTCCTTTAGCTTTGTGTAACTTTTTGAAGCGTCCTATACCTTCTTTGTGCTTCATTTGGCTTTTTGAAGCTTTTTTAGATTCTTGTTTCCTTTTGAAGCTTTCTGGAGCTTCTTGTAGCTTTTATGCAGCTTTTTTGAGATTATTTTGGCTTTCTCTAGCTTTTTGTAACTTCTTGGAGATTCTTTAAGCTTTGTGGAGTTTGTTGATGCTTTTTAGAGCTTATTTGAGCTTCTTGGAGCTTCCTTGAGCTTCTTGGAGCTTCTTGTGGCTTTTTGTAGCTTCTTATATCTTCTTTAAGCTTTGTGGAATTTTTTGATGCTTTTTAGAGCTTCTTTTGGCTTTTTGTAGCATTTTAAGACCTTTCTTGGACCTTTCTTGGAGCTTCTTTGAGTTCTGTGGAGTTTCTTGGAGGTTATTGAAGCTTTCTGGATCTTTTTGTTGCTTTTGGTAGTTTTTGCTTCTTGGAGCTTCTTGTGGCTCTAATCTGTAGATTATTGTAGCTTCTAGAAGCTTTCTAGAGCTTCTTGTAGATTCTTGTAGCTTCTTTGACTTTTCTGGAGCTTCTTGGACCTTCTCTGAGGTTTTTGTAACTTTTTTGAAGCTTTTTGAGCTTCTTTTGGCTTTTTGTAGCTTTTTGTATATTTCTTGGAGCCTTCTTGGAGCTTTCTGGGGCTTCTTGTAGATTCTTGTAGCTTCTTTAAGTTTTCTGGAGCTTCTTTGAGATTCTTTGAGGTCTTTGTAGCTTTTTGTATAGTTCTTGGACCCACCTTGCAGCTTTCTGGAGCTTCTTGTAGCTTTTTTGAGCTTCTTTTGGCTTTTTGTAGCATTTTAGGAGCTTTCTTGGACCTTTCTTTGAGCTTCTTTGAGTTTTGTGGAGGTTCTTGGAGTTTATTGAAGCTTTCTGGATCTTTTTGTTGCTTTTAGTAGTTTTAGTAGTTTGCTTCTTGGAGCTTCTTGTGGCTCTTTATAGGTTATTGTAGCTTCTTCAAGCTTTCTGGAGCTTCTTGTAGATTCTTGTAGCTTCTTTAAGTTTTCTGGAGCTTCTTTGAGGTTTTTGTAGCTTTTTTGTAGCTTTTTTTAGCTTCTTGTGGCTTTTTTGTAGCTTTTTGAGCTTCTCTTAGGTTTTTGTAGCTTTTTGTATATTTGTTGAACATTTCTTGGAGCTTCTTTTGGCTTTTTGTAGCTTCTTATATCGTCTTAAACCTTTGTGGAGTTTTTTGCTGCTTTTTATAGCTTCTTGGGGCTTCTTGGAGCTTTCTGGAGATTCTTGTAGCTTTTTGAAGCTTCTTTGAGTTTTCTGGAGCTTCTTGGAGCTTCTTTGAGGTTTTTGGAGCTTTTTGTAGCTTTTTAGGAGCTTTCTTGGACCTTTCTTGGAGCTTCTTGGAGCTTCTTTGAGATTCTTTGATGTTTCTATCACTTTTTGTATATTTCTTGGAGCCTCCTTTGAGCTTTCTGGAGCTTGTTGTAGCTGTTTTGAGCTTCTTTTGGATTTTGTAGCTTTTTAGGAGCTTTGTTTGACCTTTATTGGAGTTTCTTTGGCTTTTTGTAAATTCTTGTAGCTACTTTGAGATTTCTGGAGCTTTTCGGAGCTTTTTGGAGCTTTTTATAGCTTCTTGAAGCATTCTGAAGCTTTTTTGGGCTTTTTATTGGTTCCTATACATTCTTTGAGCTTTTTTTTGTTGTGTTTTGTATCTTTTTATTGTTTTTTGGGGCTTATTGAAGCTTTCTGGAGTTTCTTGTAGATTTTTGTCGATTCTTATATCTTCTTCGATCTTTGTGGAACTTCTTGGAGCTTTTTGAAGCTTTTTTGATATTTTTGGAGGTTTCTTGGAGCTCCTTGGCGTGTCCGGCTGCCCTCTGTTCAGGCCGTCACTGTGTCGGCTGGTGTGCGAGAGCTCTCAGTATCAGCTGATCAGTGGCAGGTCGGTGGGCAGGCTGTTGGGACAGGTCTGGCACCAGAACGGTCCGAGTGTCCTGCTGCCGCTGACGGATCGGACAGGCGGCACAGGTGCAGGAGACCACGGCATTGTCTGATCTGCCTCCTGACTTTCCCTCTAACACACCCACACACACACACACACACACACACTCTCTTTACTGTACAGTATATCCTCATATCTCCAGCACTCCCCCGTGTGGTCAGATCCGGAGTGTCCAGTCCTGCTGCTCTCAGGAATTAAACATGGCGACCCGTCGCTCACCCGTCCTCTCTCTCTCTGTCTCTCTCTTTCTCTCTGTATCTCTCTCTGTCTCTCTCTTTCTCTCTGTATCTCTCTCTGTCTCTCTCTTTCTCTCTTTTTCCTTTCTCTCTGTTTCTCTCTCTCTCTCTCTCTCTCTCTCTCTCTCTCTCTCAGACTGCTGTTTATCACTGCTGAGCTGAGCTGATTACACTTATTTATATGATTATTATATGACAAGAATGCCAACAACAGCTGAAAATACTGGAAATGACGGATAAACTTTATAAATAATTATATTATATAAACTGTATAAGTTAAAGTAGGTTATGTGTCAATAGCCACATAAAACCTATTGACATTAGACTGGGTGACGTTTTATTTTGTATTATTATTAAAGTATTATTTTGTGTTTCATATTTTTCTTCATTATAATCTTATTACCTTCATTATTATTAAATATTTTTAATTCTGTTGTTATGGAATTTAAAAGCTGACCTAAGTACTGAATCTGCATTTTGTGTAGTTGAATTAAATGTGGATTATAGTGTGTGTAGTGTAGTGTATAGTATGTAGTGTAGTATAGTGTGGATTATAGTGTGTGTAGTGTAGTGTATAGTATGTAGTGTAGTGTGGATTATAGTATGTGTAGTGTAGTGTATAGTATGTAGTGTAGTATAGTGTGGATTATAGTGAGTGTAGTGTATAGTATGTAGTGTAGTATAGTGTGGATTATAGTGTGTGTAGTGTAGTGTGTAGTATGTAGTGTAGTGTAGTGTGGATTATAGTGTGTGTAGTGTAGTGTATAGTATGTAGTGTAGTATAGTGTGGATTATAGTGTGTGTAGTGTAGTGTATAGTATGTAGTGTAGTGTAGTGTGGATTATAGTGTGTGTAGTGTAGTGTATAGTATGTAGTGTAGTGTAGTGTGGATTATAGTGTGTGTAGTGTAGTGTATAGTATGTAGTGTAGTATAGTGTGGATTATAGTGTGTGTAGTGTAGTGTATAGTATGTAGTGTAGTATAGTGTGGATTATAGTGTGTGTTGTATAGTATGTAGTGTAGTATGTAGTGTAGTTTAGTGTGGATTATTGTGTGTGTAGTGTAGTGTATAGTATGTAGTGTAGTGTAGTGTGGATTATAGTGTGTGTAGTGTAGTGTATAGTATGTAGTGTAGTTTAGTTTGGATTATAGTGTGTAGTGTAGTGTATAGTATGTAGTGTAGTGTAGTGTATAGTATGTAGTGTAGTATAGTGTGGATTATATTGTGTGTAGTGTAGTGTAGTGTATAGTATGTAGTGTAGTATAGTGTGGATTATAGTGTGTGTAGTGTAGTGTATAGTATGTAGTGTAGTATAGTGTGGATTATAGTGTGTGTAGTGTAGTGTAGTGTATAGTATGTAGTGTAGTGTATAGTATGTAGTGTAGTTTAGTGTGGATTATAGTGTGTGTTGTATAGTATGTAGTGTAGTATGTAGTGTAGTGTAGTGTGGATTATAGTGTGTAGTGTAGTGTATAGTATGTAGTGTAGTATAGTGTGGATTATAGTGTGTGTAGTGTAGTGTATAGTATGTAGTGTAGTATAGTGTGGATTATAGTGTGTGTACTGTAGTGTATAGTATGTAGTGTAGTATAGTGTGGATTATAGTGTGTGTAGTGTAGTGTAGTGTAGTGTATAGTATGTAGTGTAGTATAGTGTGGATTATAGTGTGTGTAGTGTAGTGTAGTGTATAGTATGTAGTGTAGTATAGTGTGGATTATAGTGTGTGTACTGTAGTGTATAGTATGTAGTGTAGTATAGTGTGGATTATAGTGTGTGTAGTGTAGTGTAGTGTAGTGTAGTGTATAGTATGTAGTGTAGTATAGTGTGGATTATAGTGTAGTGTAGTGTAGTGTATAGTATGTAGTGTAGTATAGTGTGGATTATAGGGTGTGTAGTGTAGTGTATAGTATGTAGTGTAGTATAGTGTGGATTATAGTGTGTGTAGTGTATAGTATATAGTGTAGTATAGTGTGGATTATAGTGTGTGTAGTGTAGTGTATAGTATATAGTGTAGTATAGTGTGGATTATAGTGTGTGTTGTATAGTATGTAGTGTAGTATGTAGTGTAGTTTAGTGTGGATTATTGTGTGTGTAGTGTAGTGTATAGTATGTAGTGTAGTATAGTGTGGATTATAGTGTGTGTTGTATAGTATGTAGTGTAGTATGTAGTGTAGTTTAGTGTGGATTATTGTGTGTGTAGTGTAGTGTATAGTATGTAGTGTAGTGTAGTGTGGATAATAGTGTGTGTAGTGTAGTGTATAGTATGTAGTGTAGTTTAGTTTGGATTATAGTGTGTGTAGTGTAGTGTATAGTATGTAGTGTAGTGTAGTGTATAGTATGTAGTGTAGTATAGTGTGGATTATAGTGTGTGTAGTGTAGTGTAGTGTATAGTATGTAGTTTAGTGTAGTGTATAGTATGTAGTGTAGTATAGTGTGGATTATAGTGTGTGTAGTGTAGTGTATAGTATGTAGTGTAGTATAGTGTGGATTATAGTGTGTGTAGTGTAGTGTAGTGTATAGTATGTAGTGTAGTGTAGTGTATAGCATGTAGTGTAGTATAGTGTGGATTATAGTGTGTGTAGTGTAGTGTATAGTATGTAGTGTAGTATAGTGTGGATTATAGTGTGTGTAGTGTAGTGTAGTGTATAGTATGTAGTGTAGTGTATAGTATGTAGTGTAGTGTAGTGTGGATTATAGTGTGTGTAGTGTAGTGTATAGTATGTAGTGTAGTATAGTGTGGATTATAGTGTGTAGTGTAGTGTATAGTATGTAGTGTAGTGTAGTGTGGATTATAGTGTGTGTAGTGTAGTGTATAGTATGTAGTGTAGTATAGTGTGGATTATAGTGTGTGTTGTATAGTATGTAGTGTAGTATGTAGTGTAGTTTAGTGTGGATTATTGTGTGTGTAGTGTAGTGTATAGTATGTAGTGTAGTGTAGTGTGGATTATAGTGTGTGTAGTGTAGTGTATAGTATGTAGTGTAGTTTAGTTTGGATTATAGTGTGTGTGTAGTGTAGTGTATAGTATGTAGTGTAGTGTAGTGTATAGTATGTAGTGTAGTATAGTGTGGATTATAGTGTGTGTAGTGTAGTGTAGTGTAGTGTATAGTATGTAGTGTAGTGTATAGTATGTAATGTAGTATAGTGTGGATTATAGTGTGTGTTGTATAGTATGTAGTGTAGTATGTAGTGTAGTTTAGTGTGGATTATAGTGTATGTAGTGTAGTATGTAGTGTAGTTTAGTGTGGATTATAGTGTGTGTAGTGTAGTGTATAGTATGTAGTGTAGTATAGTGTGGATTATAGTGTGTGTAGTGTAGTGTATAGTATGTAGTGTAGTATAGTGTGGATTATAGTGTGTGTTGTATAGTATGTAGTGTAGTATGTAGTGTAGTTTAGTGTGGATTATAGTGTATGTAGTGTAGTATGTAGTGTAGTTTAGTGTGGATTATAGTGTGTGTAGTGTAGTGTATAGTGTGTAGTGTAGTGTGGATTATAGTGTGTGTAGTGTAGTGTATAGTATGTAGTGTAGTGTGGATTATAGTGTGTGTAGCGTAGTGTATAGTATGTAGTGTAGTGTAGTGTGGATTATAGTATGTGTAGTGTAGTGTATAGTATATAGTGTAGTATAGTGTGGATTATAGTGTGTGTAGTGTAGTGTAGTGTATAGTATGTAGTGTAGTATAGTGTGGATTATAGTGTGTGTAGTGTAGTGTATAGTATGTAGTGTAGTGTATAGTATGTAGTGTAGTATAGTGTGGATTATAGTGTATGTAGTGTAGTATGTAGTGTAGTTTAGTGTGGATTATAGTGTGTGTAGTGTAGTGTATAGTGTGTAGTGTAGTGTAGTGTGGATTATAGTGTGTGTAGTGTAGTGTATAGTATGTAGTGTAGTGTGGATTATAGTGTGTGTAGCGTAGTGTACAGTATGTAGTGTAGTGTAGTGTGGATTATAGTATGTGTAGTGTAGTGTATAGTATATAGTGTAGTATAGTGTGGATTATAGTGTGTGTAGTGTAGTGTAGTGTATAGTATGTAGTGTAGTATAGTGTGGATTATAGTGTGTGTAGTGTAGTGTATAGTATATAGTGTAGTGTATAGTATGTAGTGTAGTATAGTGTGGATTATAGTGTGTGTAGTGTAGTGTAGTGTATAGTATGTAGTGTAGTGTATAGTATGTAGTGTAGTGTAGTATGGGGTGTAGTGTAGTGTAGTGTGTAGTACAAGCTGCTTCTAAGCCTGGGTCTATCGGCTGTGTGATATGTTTGTAGTGTAGTATATAGTATGTAGTGTAGTATAGTTTGGATTATAGTGTGTGTAGTGTAGTGTAGTGTATAGTATGTAGTGTAGTGTAGTGTGGATTATAGTGTGTGTAGTGTAGTGTATAGTATGTAGTGTAGTATAGTGTGGATTATAGTGTGTGTAGTGTAGTGTAGTGTATAGTATGTAGTGTAGTGTAGTGTGGATTATAGTGTGTGTAGTGTAGTGTATAGTATGTAGTGTAGTATAGTGTGGATTATAGTGTGTGTAGTGTAGTGTATAGTATGTAGTGTAGTGTAGTATAGTATGGATTATAGTGTGTGTAGTGTATAGTATGTAGTGTAGTATAGTGTGGATTATAGTGTGTGTTGTATAGTATGTAGTGTAGTATGTAGTGTAGTTTAGTGTGGATTATAGTGTGTGTAGTGTAGTGTATAGTGTGTAGTGTAGTGTAGTGTGGATTATAGTGTGTGTAGTGTATAGTATGTAGTGTAGTGTGGAGTATAGTGTGTGTAGCGTAGTGTAGTGTAGTGTGGATTATAGTATGTGTAGTGTAGTGTATAGTATATAGTGTAGTATAGTGTGGATTATAGTGTGTGTAGTGTAGTGTAGTGTATAGAATGTAGTGTAGTGTATAGTATGTAGTGTAGTGTAGTGTGGATAATAGTGTGTGTAGTGTAGTGTATAGTATGTAGTGTAGTTTAGTTTGGATTATAGTGTGTGTAGTGTAGTGTATAGTATGTAGTGTAGTGTATAGTATGTAGTGTAGTATAGTGTGGATTATAGTGTGTGTAGTGTAGTGTAGTGTATAGTATGTAGTGTAGTGTAGTGTATAGTATGTAGTGTAGTATAGTGTGGATTATAGTGTGTGTAGTGTAGTGCATAGTATGTAGTGTAGTATAGTGTGGATTATAGTGTGTAGTGTAGTGTAGTGTATAGTATGTAGTGTAGTGTAGTGTATAGTATGTAGTGTAGTATAGTGTGGATTATAGTGTGTGTAGTGTATAGTATGTAGTGTAGTATAGTGTGGATTATAGTGTGTGTAGTGTAGTGTATAGTATGTAGTGTAGTGTAGTGTATAGTATGTAGTGTAGTGTAGTGTGGATTATAGTGTGTGTAGTGTAGTGTATAGTATGTAGTGTAGTATAGTGTGGATTATAGTGTGCGTAGTGTAGTGTATAGTATGTAGTGTAGTGTAGTGTGGATTATAGTGTGTGTAGTGTAGTGTATAGTATGTAGTGTAGTATAGTGTGGATTATAGTGTGTGTTGTATAGTATGTAGTGTAGTATGTAGTGTAGTTTAGTGTGGATTATTGTGTGTGTAGTGTAGTGTATAGTATGTAGTTTAGTGTAGTGTGGATTATAGTGTGTGTAGTGTAGTGTATAGTATGTAGTGTAGTTTAGTTTGGATTATAGTGTGTGTGTAGTGTAGTGTATAGTATGTAGTGTAGTGTAGTGTATAGTATGTAGTGTAGTATAGTGTGGATTATAGTGTGTGTAGTGTAGTGTAGTGTATAGTATGTAGTGTAGTGTATAGTATGTAATGTAGTATAGTGTGGATTATAGTGTGTGTTGTATAGTATGTAGTGTAGTATGTAGTGTAGTTTAGTGTGGATTATAGTGTATGTAGTGTAGTATGTAGTGTAGTTTAGTGTGGATTATAGTGTGTGTAGTGTAGTGTATAGTATGTAGTGTAGTATAGTGTGGATTATAGTGTGTGTAGTGTAGTGTATAGTATGTAGTGTAGTATAGTGTGGATTATAGTGTGTGTTGTATAGTATGTAGTGTAGTATGTAGTGTAGTTTAGTGTGGATTATAGTGTATGTAGTGTAGTATGTAGTGTAGTTTAGTGTGGATTATAGTGTGTGTAGTGTAGTGTATAGTGTGTAGTGTAGTGTGGATTATAGTGTGTGTAGTGTAGTGTATAGTATGTAGTGTAGTGTGGATTATAGTGTGTGTAGCGTAGTGTATAGTATGTAGTGTAGTGTAGTGTGGATTATAGTATGTGTAGTGTAGTGTATAGTATATAGTGTAGTATAGTGTGGATTATAGTGTGTGTAGTGTAGTGTAGTGTATAGTATGTAGTGTAGTATAGTGTGGATTATAGTGTGTGGAGTGTAGTGTATAGTATGTAGTGTAGTGTATAGTATGTAGTGTAGTATAGTGTGGATTATAGTGTATGTAGTGTAGTATGTAGTGTAGTTTAGTGTGGATTATAGTGTGTGTAGTGTAGTGTATAGTGTGTAGTGTAGTGTAGTGTGGATTATAGTGTGTGTAGTGTAGTGTATAGTATGTAGTGTAGTGTGGATTATAGTGTGTGTAGCGTAGTGTATAGTATGTAGTGTAGTGTAGTGTGGATTATAGTATGTGTAGTGTAGTGTATAGTATATAGTGTAGTATAGTGTGGATTATAGTGTGTGTAGTGTAGTGTAGTGTATAGTATGTAGTGTAGTATAGTGTGGATTATAGTGTGTGTAGTGTAGTGTATAGTATGTAGTGTAGTGTATAGTATGTAGTGTAGTATAGTGTGGATTATAGTGTGTGTGTAGTGTAGTGTAGTGTATAGTATGTAGTGTAGTGTAGTATGGGGTGTAGTGTAGTGTAGTGTGTAGTACAAGCTGCTTCTAAGCCTGGGTCTATCGGCTGTGTGATATGTTTGTAGTGTAGTATATAGTATGTAGTGTAGTATAGTTTGGATTATAGTGTGTGTAGTGTAGTGTAGTGTATAGTATGTAGTGTAGTGTAGTGTGGATTATAGTGTGTGTAGTGTAGTGTATAGTATGTAGTGTAGTATAGTGTGGATTATAGTGTGTGTAGTGTAGTGTAGTGTATAGTATGTAGTGTAGTGTAGTGTGGATTATAGTGTGTGTAGTGTAGTGTATAGTATGTAGTGTAGTATAGTGTGGATTATAGTGTGTGTAGTGTATAGTATGTAGTGTAGTATAGTGTGGATTATAGTGTGTGTTGTATAGTATGTAGTGTAGTATGTAGTGTAGTTTAGTGTGGATTATAGTGTGTGTAGTGTAGTGTATAGTGTGTAGTGTAGTGTAGTGTGGATTATAGTGTGTGTAGTGTATAGTATGTAGTGTAGTGTGGAGTATAGTGTGTGTAGCGTAGTGTAGTGTAGTGTGGATTATAGTATGTGTAGTGTAGTGTATAGTATATAGTGTAGTATAGTGTGGATTATAGTGTGTGTAGTGTAGTGTAGTGTATAGAATGTAGTGTAGTGTATAGTATGTAGTGTAGTATAGTGTGGATTATAGTGTGTGTAGTGTAGTGTAGTGTATAGTATGTAGTGTAGTGTAGTGTGGATTATAGTGTGTGTAGTGTAGTGTATAGTATGTAGTGTAGTGTAGTATGGTGTGTAGTGTAGTGTAGTGTATAGTACAAGCTGCTTCTCGGCTGTGTGATATGTTTGTAGTGTAGTATATAGTATGTAGTGTAGTATATTGTGGATTATAGTGTGTGTAGTGTAGTGTAGTGTATAGTATGTAGTGTAGTGTAGTGTGGATTATAGTGTGTGTAGTGTAGTGTATAGTATGTAGTGTAGTATAGTGTCGATTATAGTGTGTGTTGTATAGTATGTAGTGTAGTATGTAGTGTAGTTTAGTGTGGATTATAGTGTGTGTAGTGTAGTGTATAGTATGTAGTGTAGTGTGGATTATAGTGTGTGTAGTGTAGTGTATAGTATGTAGTGTAGTATAGTGTGGATTATAGTGTGTGTTGTATAGTATGTAGTGTAGTATGTAGTGTAGTTTAGTGTGGATTATAGTGTGTGTAGTGTAGTGTATAATATGTAGTGTAGTTTAGTGTGGATTATAGTGTGTGTAGTGTAGTGTATAGTGTGTAGTGTAGTGTAGTGTGGATTATAGTGTGTGTAGTGTAGTGTATAGTATGTAGTTTAGTTTAGTGTGGATTATAGTGTGTGTAGTGTAGTGTATAGTATGTAGTGTAGTCTAGTGTGGATTATAGTGTGTGTAGTGTAGTGTATAGTATGTAGTGTAGTTTAGTGTGGATTATAGTGTGTGTAGTGTAGTGTATAGTGTGTAGTGTAGTGTAGTGTGGATTATAGTGTGTGTAGTGTAGTGTATAGTATGTAGTTTAGTTTAGTGTGGATTATAGTGTGTGTAGTGTAGTGTATAGTATGTAGTGTAGTTTAGTGTGGATTATAGTGTGTGTAGTGTAGTGTATAGTATGTAGTGTAGTGTAGTGTGGATTATAGTGTGTGTAGTGTAGTGTATAGTGTGTAGTGTAGTGTAGTGTAGTGTGGATTATAGTGTGTGTACTGTAGTGTATAGTATGTAGTGTAGTATAGTGTGGATTATAGTGTGTGTAGTGTAGTGTAGTGTATAGTATGTAGTGTAGTGTAGTGTGGATTATAGTGTGTAGTGTATAGTATGTAGTGTAGTGTGGATTATAGTATGTGTAGTGTAGTGTATAGTATGTAGTGTAGTATAGTGTGGATTATAGTGTGTGTAGTGTAGTGTATAGTATGTAGTGTAGTGTAGTGTGGATTATAGTATGTGTAGTGTAGTGTATAGTATGTATTGTAGTGTAGTGTGGATTATAGTGTGTGTAGTGTAGTGTATAGTATGTAGTGTAGTATAGTGTGGATTATAGTGTGTGTAGTGTAGTGTAGTGTCTAGTATGTAGTGTAGTGTGGATTATAGTGTGTGTAGTGTAGTGTATAGTATGTAGTGTAGTATAGTGTGGATTATAGTGTGTGTTGTATAGTATGTAGTGTAGTATGTAGTGTAGTGTAGTGTGGATTATAGTGTGTGTAGTGTACTGTATAGTATCTAGTGTAGTATAGTGTGGATTATAGTGTGTGTAGTGTAGTGTATAGTATGTAGTGTAGTGTAGTGTGGATTATAGTGTGTGTAGTGTAGTGTATAGTATGTAGTGTAGTTTAGTGTGGATTATAGTGTGTGTAGTGTAGTGTAGTGTCTAGTATGTAGTGTAGTGTGGATTATAGTGTGTGTAGTGTAGTGTATAGTATGTAGTGTAGTTTAGTGTGGATTATAGTGTGTGTAGTGTAGTGTATAGTATGTAGTGTAGTTTAGTGTGGATTATAGTGTGTGTAGTGTAGTGTATAGTATGTAGTGTAGTGTAGTGTGGATTATAGTGTGTGTAGTGTAGTGTATAGTGTGTAGTGTAGTATAGTGTGTAGTGTAGTGTATAGTATGTAGTGTAGTATAGTGTGGATTATAGTGTGTGTAGTGTAGTGTAGTGTATAGTATGTAGTGTAGTGTAGTGTGGATTATAGTATGTGTAGTGTAGTGTATAGTATGTAGTGTAGTGTAGTGTGGATTATAGTGTGTGTAGTGTAGTGTATAGTATGTAGTGTAGTGTAGTGTGGATTATAGTGTGTGTAGTGTAGTGTAGTTTATAGTATGTAGTGTAGTGTGGATTATAGTATGTGTAGTGTATAGTATGTAGTGTAGTGTAGTGTGGATTATAGTGTGTGTAGTGTAGTGTATTGTATAGTTTGTAGTGTATTGAGGATTATAGTATGTGTAGTGTAGTGTAGTGTGGATTATAGTGTGTGTAGTGTAGTGTAGTGTGGATTATAGTGTGTAGTGTAGTGTATAGTATGTAGTGTAGTGTGGATTATAGTGTGTGTAGTGTAGTGTTTAGTATGTAGTGTAGTATAGTGTGGATTATAGTGTGTGTTGTATAGTATGTAGTGTAGTATGTAGTGTAGTGTAGTGTGGATTATAGTGTGTGTAGTGTAGTGTAGTGTATAGCGTGTAGTGTATTGAGGATTATAGTATGTGTAGTGTAGTGTAGTGTGGATTATAGTGTGTGTAGTGTAGTGTAGTGTGGATTATAGTGTGTAGTGTAGTGTATAGTATGTAGTGTAGTGTGGATTATAGTGTGTGTAGTGTAGTGTTTAGTATGTAGTGTAGTATAGTGTGGATTATAGTGTGTGTTGTATAGTATGTAGTGTAGTATGTAGTGTAGTGTAGTGTGGATTATAGTATGTGTAGTGTAGTGTATAGTATGTAGTGTAGTGTGGATTATAGTGTGTGTAGTGTAGTGTAGTGTGGATTATAGTATGTGTAGTGTATAGTATGTAGTGTAGTGTAGTGTGGCTTATAGTATGTGTAGTGTATAGTATGTAGCGTAGTGTGGATTATAGTGTGTGTAGTGTAGTGTGGTGTATAGTATGTAGTGTAGTGTAGTGTGGATTATAGTATGTGTAGTGTATAGTATGTAGTGTAGTGTAGTGTGGATTATAGTGGGTGTAGTGTAGTGTAGTGAATAGTATGTAGTGTAGTGTGGATTATAGTATGTAGTGTAGTGTAGTGTGGATTATAGTATGTGTAGTGTAGTGTAGTGAGTAGTATGTAGTGTAGTGTGGATTATAGTGTGTAGTGTAGTGTGGATTATAGTATGTGTAGTGTAGTGTAGTGAGTAGTATGTAGTGTAGTGTGGATTATAGTGTGTAGTGTAGTGTGGATTATAGTGTGTAGTGTAGTGTAGTGAGTAGTATGTAGTGTAGTGTGGATTATAGTATGCGTAGTGTAGTGTAGTGAGTAGTATGTAGTGTAGTGTGGATTATAGTGTGTAGTGTAGTGTAATGCTGCTGCTGAGTCTGGGCCTATCGGCTGTGTGATAGTGCTGTAGTGTATAGTGTGTAGTGCAGTGCTGAGTCTGGGTGCTGTGTAGTGTAATATAGTGTAATAGTGTAGTGTGTAGTGTAAGCTGCTGAGTCTGGGCCTATCAGCTGTGTGATAGTGCTGTGGTGTGGTTTATTGTGGTGTGTTGTATAGTGTAGTGTGTGTGTGTAGTGTATAGTGTGTGTAGTGTAAGAGTCTGGGCCTATTGGCGGTGTAATAGCATTGTGGTGTAGTGTTGTGTAGTATAATATATTGTGTGTAGTGTATAGTGTGTAGTGTAAGAGTCTGGGCCTATCGGCTGTGTGATAGCTCTGTGGTTTAGTGTCGTGTGTAGTGTTGTGTTGTATAGTGTGTAGTGTATTGTGTGTAGTGTAAGAGTCTGGGCCAATCGGCAGTGTCTGATAGCACTGTGGTGTAGTGTGTAGTGTATAGTGTAGTGTAAGAGTCTGGGCCTATCTGCAGTGTGTGATAACGCTGTGGTGTGGTTTAGTGTAGTGTGTAGTGTTGTGTTGTATAGTGTGTAGTGTATTGTGTGTAGTGTAAGAGTCTGGGCCTATCGGCAGTGTGTGATAGCACTGTGGGACTTGGCCTCAGTTCTGTGACTTTCTGAGAGACAGATAATGTGGAAATGCTCTCGGATGACGTAGTTTGGCCAGATAAGATCTGAGAGTGCCATTGTTGACGTCTCAGTGTGGTTACAGTGGTTTGCCTCTCTTCTTTTTCTGTTTTTTTTCTCTTTCCTCTCTGCGAGAGTTCGAGCGCTGCAGCTGCTGAGCACAGGCGAAATCATAAACACAGTTCTGCATGCTGATGCAGATTTTACTGCACTGTGAATTACAAACAAACACATATGGAATTATGTAGTAAAAAAAAAAGTTAAATAAACCAGAATAATGTTTTTACCTAAAGGAGCTCCAGATGTGGTCAGCACTTGTTGCTGCTTTTACTTCACTCTGTGCTACACCTCATCCCAGACTCGTCAATCCCAGACTCATCAATCCCAAGAATATCCATCCCAGACTCATCAATCCCAAGCATATCAATCCCAAGCATATCAATCCCAAGCATATCAATCCCAAGCATATCAATCCCAAGCATATTAGTTGCAGACTCGTCGATCCCAAGCATATCAATCCCAAGCATATTAGTTGCAGACTCATCAATCCCAAGCATATCAATCCCAAGCATATTAGTTGCAGACTCGTCGATCCCAAGCATATCAATCCCAAGCATATCAATCCCAAGCATATTAGTTGCAGACTCTTCGATCCCAAGCATATCAATCCCAAGCATATCAATCCCAAGCATATCCAAATTTATCAATCCTGGACTCATCAATCTTAAATGCATCCCCAGACTCATCACTCCCCAGACTCATCAATCCCAGACTCATCAATCCCAGACTTATCCAAAACTCTCACTCATCCCAGAATAGTGCCCAATCCCAAACTCAATCCCAAACTCATCCCAAACCAAATGCAGTTGGGTTTAGAACTGATGTTTGTGGAGGACAAACAATATTTTGTTAACATGTGTTTTATATAGAAGAACTTTGTGTGTTCATCATAGCCGGTCACAATAATTACATTATTATCACCATATGGTGAATTATGATCTTTCATTTAAATATTATATGATTTATATATTTAGTTTTGTGTTTTGTTCGCAAGAAGCTCTAATTAGTGTGCCGTGTTTTATTACGTTTCGTTTCAGGCAAAATGTTCATTCCAGTGCATTCATCTATAGTACTGATGCCTTCTATCTGTGTATATATAATGTATAATATAAAATAATACATAAAAAGCACAAGCACTGAAAATAAAGGGTGTGTCTAATTTGTACTATAAATGTAAATATATTTTTCTGTGGGTCATGTGACTATTGTTCTACATATATAGTCGTGTGTTCTGCAGGCTGTGTTGATGGATTTGGGCTGATTGTTTTTTGTTCTAATGGTTTTTGTTGTGTTTTTCCTGCAGATGATCCTGTGGGACTGGGACCTGAAGCAGTGGTATAAGCCGCAGTATCAGGTCAGTATTCTATATTTGGTGCCGGGTCCGGTGCCGGTCTCTGTGCCGGGCACTCTATTTGTTTCTCAGTTTTGTGCTCAGATTTGTGCCTGTCTCAATCCCGCACTCTGTGCCCATCTCAGTGCCGGGCTGTGTTTGGCTCTGTTCTGTTTGCCGGGCTCTGGTTGTTTTTTCTGATTTAGTAGGGTTAGTTTTACAGGCTCAGTGCCAGTGCCGGGCTCTGTGCCGGGCTCTGTGCCGGGCTCTGTGCCGGGCTCTGTGCCGGGCTCTGTGCCGGGCTCTGTGCCGGGCTCTGTGCTGGGCTCTGTGCCGGGCTCCGTGCCGGGCTCTGTGCACACTGGTTTAGTAGGGTTAGTTTTATGGGCTCCGTGCCGGGCTCCGTGCCGGGCTCCGTGCCGGGCTCTCTGCTGGGCTCTGTGCACATTGTCTGTTTCAGTAGGGATAGTTTTACAGGCTCTGTGCCGGGCTCCGTGCCGGGCTCTGTGCACACTGATTTAGTAGGGTTAGTTTTATGGGCTCTGTGCCGGGCTCTGTGCCGGGCTCTGTGCACACTGATTTAGTAGGGTTAGTTTTATGGGCTCTGTGCCGGGCTCTGTGCCGGGCTCTGTGCCGGGCTCTGTGCCGGGCTCTGTGCCGGGCTCTGTGCCGGGCTCTGTGCCGGGCTCTGTGCACACTGATTTAGTAGGGTTAGTTTTACAGGCTCTGTGCCGGGCTCTGTGCCGGGCTGCGCTGACGTCACTGCGTCTGCGTTTGACTGTGCATCTCTCAGATTAATACTGAGCGCTCTGATAATCTGCTTTTCAGCTGGTGTAACATTCCCTAAATATTTCAGTGGATTAGAACATTGCCTGAACTTTAGAACAGCCAGTGTGTTTAATTTAATATATTTCTGTGTTTAATATTGGGTGTAATATTTTGTAGTGCTGGGTATTGGACTGGATCATCTGAATTATTTTAATGCTGTTAAGCTAATGCTAATAATGCTATTAGTATTTAGCCTGATCAGCATCAGTGAGTGAATGAACATGATTGTCCCTAAATCTAGACTGATGATGAGTCTGATGCTAAAATCAGCAGAATGTCGCTTCAGTAGCGTCACTAAAACCACCCCCCCCCCCCCCACTAGTGCTGCAGCGCTGGAAACCACAATGTGACAGGAGCTTTTATTATGTAATGATTGTACACATTTTATTATTATTTTTTTATGAATTATAATAAATTTTCTATAATAGATTAATAACTCGCGATTTTAATCTTAATCTTTTTTCTGCTTTTTTAAAAAATAAGTCATTAATTAAAATAGAGACAAAAGAGCACCCATTCGGTTATTGTCAAAACTATAAACTTTATTTGTTTTTTTGAAAGCTTAAAATACATAAATATTAAAAAGTTTCTTATAATATGAGAAAGCAAAACCTTTTATTTTTTATTTTTTAAAAACTGGGTCCTTTTTTTTTATTAATTCATTATATTGTTGTATACTCACCTACACTCTCTATCGCGCTCTTGCTCTCTTTCTCGTTCTTTCTGACTCTCACATTCTCTTTTACTCATGTTCTCACTTGCACTCTCACTCACGCTCTCACTCACTCATGCTCTTTCTCTGTCCCTATCTTTCACTCACTTTTTCAGACGTTCTCTGACTTGCTCACTGTCTCTTCTTTTCTATCACTCACTCGTTCTCTCTTTCACTCACTCACTCTCTCTCTTGCTCTGTTTCTTTATCTGTCTCTCACTGTCTCCCTCTTTCCATTTCTTCCTCTCTCTCTCTCTCTCTCTCTCTCACATGGTCACTGACTCTCACTCTCATGCTCTTATACTATTTCACTCTCTCTCACACTCTTTTTCACTCTCTCTCACTCTTTCTCGTGGTCTCCCTCACTCTTTCACTGTCTGTCTCTCACTCTTTCTCTTAACACTCACTCAATCACTCTCTCACACACTTTTTACTGTCTCACTCTCTCTCTCTTTCTTTCCCTATCTCACTCTCCACCTGTCTCACACAGTCTCTTTCATACACTTTCTCTCACTGTCTCTCTCACTCTCACACTCTCTCACTCTCTCTCTCTCCTTGTCGCTCTCTCACTGTTTCCCTCAAAGTCTTTCTCTCTCACTGTTTCTCACTCACTCTTTCACTGTCTCGCTGTCTCTCTCTCACACTCTTTTTCACTCTCTTTCACTCTTTCTCGTTGTCTCCCTTACTCTTTCACTGTCTGTCTCTCACTCTTTCTCTTAACACTCACTTAATCAATCACTCTCACACACATTTTACTGTCTCACTCTCACTCTTTCTTTCCCTATCTCACTCTCCACCTGTCTCACACAGTCTCTTTTACACACTTTCTCTCACTGTCTCTCTCTCTCTCTCTCTTTCTCCTTGTCTCTCTCTCACTGTCTCTCTCTCGCTCACTTTCTCACACACACACACACACACAGGATCATCTACAGAAGGTATTTATGATCTCAGTACAGGAGCAGGTGGCTAGCAGTTAGCATGTTAGCCTGTTAGTATCTTAGCCTGTTAGCCTGTTAGCATGCTAGCCCTTCCCTCCGGCAGCACAGAGCACTGAGCAGCACACTGCAGCACAGCCCAGTGGATTACCCTCAGCTCTGCTTACATAAGGCCTGCCTGCTGACGTCAGCACCCGCAGGAAGTGCTCACTGTGCGCTTTTCACCCACACACCCACACACACACACACTCAGAGCCCACGCAGCCATACCAGCACTCTACTTTATTGCTCCAGGACATCACGGCTCGGCTGCAGAATCAGCCGCACTCCTGAATCAGACCCAATCCCTGTAATGACGGCAGCGTGCTCTGCTCACGGTTCCGGAGATGGATTAGAGCGGGCCGGGATTACAGACAGCTGCACTGCTGCTGTAATATCATTAAACGTATGTTTCTGAGAGTGGATTTCAGAGCGCTGAAACACCACGCTGCTTCCTTTCCCTTCATCAGGAGAGTACCACTTACAGAAGTGCCCTGTCTTAAAGATCTTCCAACAGGAGATGAGCTGCCCTGTAAAACCTGTAAAAGCCTGTCCTCAGATAGCCGCTGTAGCTCCATGTCTCCACCAGGGGACATCAGAAGACCCCTAGACTGTCTGAACTGTTTGTGGTGCCACTTTAGTGCCAAATAAACTTTTATAACATAATATAAGAGTTAATTTGCAGTAATAATGTGAGTTGAGCATATCTTAAAAACACATTAAGCGATAAGCGATAGGAACACGTAAAAATAGAAAGGGCAACCTAGTGACCTGTTCAGTGATCGGAACCCATTAATGAATTGCTCATAAACCATTAAAGATACAGAGAGAGACATCAATCCAAAAAGGAAAACTAAAAATTTGAAAACTACATTATCTATTATCTATCTATTATCTACAGCAAGTGGCTTAGAAATAACCTGAGATGGTTTAGGTCAGGGGTGTCCAAACTATGGCCCGCGGGCCATTTGCAGCCCGTTTTCTTTTTTGGAGCGGCCTGTGAAATATTTTAGAAATAGAAAGAATCTAAAAGCGGAGAGAGTGCGCATTTCTAGCGCAGAAAAACGGGCCAAAGAGTCTAAAAGCAGAGAGAGTGCGCATTTCTAGCGCAGAAAAACGGGCCAAAGAGTCTAAAAGCAGAGAGAGTGCGCATTTCTAGCGCAGAAAAACGGGCCAAAGAGTCTAAAAGCAGAGAGAGTGCGCATTTCTAGCGCAGAAAAACGGGCCAAAGAGTCTAAAAGCGGAGAGAGTGCGCATTTCTAGCGCAGAAAAACGGGCCAAAGAGTCTAAAAGCGGAGAGAGTGCGCATTTCTAGCGCAGAAAAACGGGCCAAAGAGTCTAAAAGCGGAGAGAGTGCTCATTTCTAGCGCAGAAAAACGGGCCAAAGAGTCTAAAAGCGGAGAGAGTGCGCATTTCTAGCGCAGAAAAACGGGCCAAAGAGTCTAAAAGCAGAGAGAGTGCGCATTTCTAGCGCAGAAAAACGGGGCAAAGAGTCTAAAAGCGGAGAGGGTGCGCATTTATAGCACAGAAAAACGGGCCAAAGAGTCTAAAAGCGGAGAGTCTAAAAGTTGCCAGAATTAAGGAGTTTAATATTAAGAGACAACATGAAATTAAACATCAATTTGAAAAATCTTAGTTTACACAACACTGTCAAAGATAAAGATAGTAAGTCAAGTAAAATGGTGTGTAAATGAAATAATCAGGAAAATGTATTTTTTAAAGTGGTATATTTCATTATTTGTTTTATTACAGAGTCTGTGGCCCGTGACTTCAAATATATTTCTCCTTCTGGCCCCCGACAAAAAAAGTTTGGACACCCCTGGTTTAGGTAGATTATAAATATACAAATATAGTAAATCAGGAAAGTTTAAGAAGGTTAAATTTGTTATTTTACAGCTTCAACTCTTCTTGCAAGGCTTTCCACAAGGTTTAGCAGTGTGTTTATGGGAATTGTTCACTATTTATCACTCAAAATTAATCCCAAAGTCGTTCTATCAGGTTAAGATCAGGACTGAACTGTGCAGACCAGTCAAATTCTTCCTCCAAAAGTATTCGATCACCCATTCGATGTACTGAACTCATGTGTTTTAATAAATCTCTTCCATCTCCACAGGTGTTTAATAATAAAAGCAGCAGCTAGGCATGCTGGGACTGCTTCTACAAACATTACTAACAGAATGGGTTGCTCTCATTGTGCTGAGTGTAAAGTTTGGTAGAGGGGGGATCATTATAATCTCTTGATCTGCTGAAGCATTAAGAGTTCCTTTCACAGGAACTAAGGGGCGGAGCCTAAATCCTGAAAAAAGAAAAAAAACAACAACAACAACCCCACACTATGATTATAATGACCCCCCCTCTACCAAACTTTACACTTGGCATATTGCTTTTTAAAAAACTGTGCAGACCAGTCAAGTTCTTCCTCCATACCAAACTCACCAGCTCATCCACGTCTTTATAGAGCTTGCTTTGTCCACTGGTGTGCTTGTAGTCATGTTGGAACAGGAAGTGGATGTCTTCAAACTGTTGGGAGCATGAAATTGTCCAAAATCTCTTGCTCTGTTGAAGCATTGACAGTTTCTTTCACTGGAACTATAAACAAGCCAACACCATAATCATAATGATCCCCCCTCTACCAAACTTTATACTTTGCACAATGAGAGCAACCCATTCTTTCAGTAATGTTTGTAGAAACAGTCCCAGCATGCCTAGCTGCTGCTTTTATTATTATACACCTGTGGACACGGAAGTGATTGATTAGAACTTCTGAGTTTAGTGATTTGGATGGGTGATCGAATACTTTTTGGCAAAATAGATCATATATATCCTACCCCAATAATCACGACAGTGTCCTCTTAGCAACATCATAGAAACCACTGGTGATGCCATAGCAAGTACCTAGCAACTCTTGGGTGACTTCACTTAGCAACACATTAGCAACCAGCCTAGCAACCACTTGTCACTAACATAGCAACCACTTAGAAACACAATAGCAATAATTGGCAACATTGTAACAGCTGCTTGGGATACTGAAGCAACATTTTTGTGACTGCAACTGATTTTGAAAAAAGACACAATGTGTGAATGGACAAAAATCCAAGAAATATTGGGACTTTAATGTCAGTATAGTTTATATCTCATCTAAATGTAGTTTAAATAGTTTAAATAACCTTTATTTTAGCAGTGTTGGTCATTTTTTGGACATGCAGGACAGCAAGTGTGACCATAAAGGAAGCTGTGGATTTTTTATGAAGTTCTAAGTAGTAATTGTATATTTGTGTGTGTGTGTCTACAGGGTGCTACCTGTGGGAATGGTGTGGATCTGTCGGTGATAAATGAAGCTCGAAGCGTGGTGTCGGACCTGCTGATGGACATGTCTCTCTCGCCTCACGTTCTCTCCTCTCTGAGGAGCGTCAGCAGCCTGATGGGGACGTTCTCGGGCTCCTGCCGACCCCGGGTCAACCCCTTTACCCCCTTCCCCGGGTTCTACCCCTGCGCCGAGATGGACGACCCCGCCGAACGGGGCGAGAGGAAGTCCCTTAAGGTAGGAGAGCAAATTATTTTTGGCAGGAAATTTTCCAAAATCTCTTGGTCTGCGTAAGCATTAAGAGTTCCTTTCACAGGAACTAAGGGGCGGGGCCTAACTCCTGGAAAAAACAAACAAACAAAAACAACAACCCCACACTATGATCATAATGATCCCCCCTCTACCAAACTTTACACTCAGCACAATGCTTTTTACAAAACTGGTGTAACCCAGACTCGTCCATCAGATTGCCAGGCAGAGAAGCGTGATTTTGTCTCTGTCGCTTTGCATTGGATTTGAGCAAATTATTTATGGGGTTTTAATTTAAATTTGACTTAGATAAAGTTGTACATCCTGCAATGTAACCATTGCGCATAAAGACATTGCAGTGGCAATGCTGAAACAATATACTCTGCAGCTCTAGAATTTAGATTATTATATGAAGTAAGGGTAAAAAAAGAAAATATGAAAACCTTATCCCAAACTAATCCCAATCCTCAACCTAAGACCTCATTTAAATCCTCATTCCAAACCTCATCTCTAAGCTAGTCCCCAGACCTCATCCCCAGACCTAAACCCGATCCTAGTCCCCAACACTCATCCCAAGACCATAACCATCATCTTCAATCCTTATCCCCAACCTCATCATCCTCATTGCCGACTTCATTTCAAACTTCACCCTAAACCTAACCCATAAACCTCTCAAAGCTAGTCCCCAGACCTCAACCCTCATCCCAAGACCCAACCTCTCATCTTCAAACCTTATCCCCAAACCTGATCAGCCCCAACTCAAAACCAACTCTCGTCCCAAGACATCGCCCCCAAACCCCATTCATAATCCCTTATCCCAAACCTCATCTTCCTCAACTCATCCATAACCTAATCCCAACCCTCATCCTTTACCCTCGTCCCCAACCCACATGTCCAAACCTCATCCCAATCCTCATCTCAAAGCTAGTTCCCAGACCTCATCCTGACCCCAGTCCTCAACCCTTGTCCCAAGACCCCAAAGCCTCATACTCAATTCTTATCCCCAAACCTCATCCCAAACTTAATCATCCCCAACCCATCCCCAACATCATGCCTAAACTCATCCCCAAGTTCATCCCAAACCTTGTTCCCAACCCTCATCCCTAAACCTCATCACCCCAACTCTTACCTAAACATCATGCCTACACACATTCCCAACCTCATCCAAACCTCATCATCCCAACCCATCCCAAAACATCATGCCTAAACTCATCTCCAAGTTCATCCCAAATCACAGTCCCAAACCTTTTCCCCAAACCTCATCCCTAAACCTCATTGCCCCAACCCATCCCAAAACATCATGTCTACCCACATCCCCAACCTCATTCTAAACCTCATGCCTAATCCTCACCCCCAACCACAGTCCCAAACTTCATCCTAAACCTTGTCCCCAAACCTCAGTTCCCAACTCTTGTCCCCTAACGTCATGCCTAAACTTATCCCCAAACCTCACCCCCAACCCACATATTCAAACCCCTCATCCCAAACCTAATCATCCCCAACTTATCCTCAAACATCATGCCTTAATCCTTACCTCAAAATTTCATCCCACAGCTCATCCTCAAACCTCATGCCTAACCTCATCCCCAAAACTCACCATCCCCAACTCATCCCCAAACCTCACCATCCCCAACTCATCCCCAAACCTCATCATCCCCAACTCATCCCCAAACCTCACCATCCCCAACTCATCCCCAAACCTCACCATCCCCAACTCATCCCCAAACCTCATCATCCCCAACTCATCCCCAACTCATCCCCAAACCTCGCCATCCCCAACTCATCCCCCAACATCATGCCTAAACTCATCCCAAACCTCACCATCCCCAAACCTCACCATCCCCAACTCATCCCCCAACATCATGCCTAAACTCATCCCAAACCTCACCATCCCCAACTCATCCCCCAACATCATGCCTCAGCTCATCCCCAGCCCTCATCCCCCAGCTCGTCCCCAAATCTCACTATCCTCAACTCATCCCCAACTTATACCCAAACTTATGCCCAACTCTGTACATCCATCCCAACCCTCTTCCCCAACCCTCGCCTCCAAACCTCATCCTAAAACTTATCCCCAAATCCAGTCCCAAACTCATCCTCCTCTACTAATACTGATTTTTACTTATAACAATAATAATTAGTAACATATAACTTGAGTAGCCTTAGTTTATAAAACTAAATAGTTTGCAAAAAGTTTTGAAGATCTCACAATAAATTATAAATATAATAATGATGTATCTAATAGAGGGTTAATTTGAGGTGAGCGTGACGTAACTCATTAATGTCAGAAACATAAGTTTTATAATAAACCCCTCCCTCTGTCGTCAGTAACTCTCTCTCTCTCTCTCTCTCTCTCTCTCTCTCTCAGGGTCTGAGCAGCAGGAACAGTCTGCCCACTCCTCAGCTGAGACGAAGCTCCGCCTCCTCCTCGCTGCCTCCTCTGGAGACGCTGCCGTCCCCTCGCTGGGAGCGCAGTAACGGAAAGAGACCTCACACTGAGCTCAGTAGCGGCAGGTCAGACCCTCAGCGCCGGCCCTGGAGGCTGCCGCACACGCCACACTCACACGCCACCTACTAAACTACTGCCACTGCCACTGCCACCGGGAGGAGCCCTACCTACATCCAGCCTCAGCTGCACTGCAGGACGTCACTGATATGCCTGGGGATGAGACACTTACCTATATATACATATACCTACATATATATTTATTTATATTTATATATATATGTCCCATCCCCAGACATATCAGTGACGTCCTGCAGTGTGTATAAATATATATAAATACAATTTGAGAGCACTTCAGTTTCTGAATCAGTTTCTCTGATTTTGCTATTTATAGGTTTATGTTTGAGTAAAATGAACTTTGTTGTTTTATTCTATAAACTACAGACAACATTTCTCCCAAATTACAAATAAAAATATTCTCATTTAGAGCATTTATGTTTAGCAAAAAATGAGAAATGTCTGAAATAAAAAAAAAGATGCAGAGCTTTCAGACCTCAAATAATACAAAGAAAACAACAAGTTCATATTCATAAAGTTTTAAGAGTTCAGAAATCAATGTTTGGTGGAATAACCCTGGTGGTTTTTAATCACGGTTTTTTTTCATGCATCTTGGCATCATGTTCTCCTCCACCAGTCTTACACACTGCTTTTGGATAATTCAAGCAGTTCAGTTTGGTGGTTTGATGGTTTGTCCATCAATCTTCCTCTTGATTATATTCCAGAGGTTTATATATATATAAATATATAGCATGTAGTAACTTAAATTGTTAAACAAACCAAAATACTCTGTGAAGAAGTATTTAGATGCTCTTATCTGGGGAGCTGTTTTTAACTTGCAGTTTCTGAGGCTGGAAACTCTGATAATCTCATCCTGTACAACAGAGGAAACTCTTACTCTTCCAACCCTGTCCTGGGGCGGTCCTGATTAATGCCAGTTCCATCATTATAATGTTTTTGATGGTTTTGCGGTGACTGCACTTGAGGATACTTTCAAAGTTCTTGTAATTCATCTTTTTTATATTGACTGACCATCATTTTTACTTTTCATTATTTAGTTGAGTAGTTCTTTCTTGTCATAATCTGGATTCGAACATTACTCAAATATTCACTATTCACTGTATACCTGTAACTCTACCTCTTCACTACTTTACTTTAACTGATGCTCTCAAACTAACATTTACCCTTTCAGACTCGGCATCATTACAGTAATAATGATAAAACAATGATTTGTAGTTTTTTTTTATCATGTTTAGAGACGGTTTGTGAAATATAATAATTAAAATACTTTATTTAATTGGTTTTAATTTTGTATATAGACTTTTTTTTATTAAAATATATAGAGTCTACCATTTTGTGCATTACAGACAGAAAACATTTTAAACATTTTTATATTTTTCCATCAGTGGAACATAAGTCAGGTCTGAAAGGGTTAAGAGACAAGAAATACAAGTAATGAACTCTTGATGAGTTCAGCACAGCTGTTAACTGAAAGCCTGAATTCCAGGTGACTCTACCTCATAAAGCTGACTGAGAAAATCCAGCAGAGATGTTCAAAACTGATCATCTAAGAATGTAAAACATATAAAACATATTCTGTTTTTTTGATAAATAAATATGTTTTTTTTAATGAGTTTGGATAAGTTTAGTATTAATCTACAATATAGAGTATTTTAAAATAATGTTTTTTTTTTATATTTGTTCTACAGTGCTGGTTTTTATGATGTTTTAAACACATGCTTTCAATGCAGTGGATATTAAAAAAACAATGAAATATTTGAATTAATTGGATGTAATGCATATATAGAGTTTAAAATATCTGTTTTGAGTTACAGACTGAAAACAGCATTTTCATTTATATTGATTCCATCAAAAATAGAATATATTTCTGCTCTGAAAGTGTTAAAACTCTATTTAAAAGGCAGTAATATATATATATATATATATATATATATATATATATATATATATATTACTTAAAGTGTTTTTGGAGAGGAGCTGTACTGTTGATTGTCCTCAGGGTGGCAGTGTTGAACAGATATTAGATTAGAAATCTCTGAGTGCACATATTTACACACATAATCCATAACTGCAAATAAAACATAAATCCTGCTGTTTTTAATCATAATTGTTACTTTTCTGATTTATATATTTTTAATATATCTCTCCAGCAGTCAGGGCTCTTTCTCTAATGGTCCAAACAGCAACCTGCTGACCATCCCCAAACAGAGGTCCTCCTCCGTCACGCTGGCGTTCGGCCACACCGTCCCCCGGAGACCAGGTCAGTTTTATGTGTCCAGTCATACAATGTCCTTTTTTTAGGTTTTTAAACATTATATACTTTTAAAGTATATACAGATACATTTAAGTTATGTTTATGTTACGTTTTTTTATTTTTATTTAATTAATTTCACTTAATAATTAATTTAGTACAATAAATCCCTCAACACATCCCCAACTCATCCCTTAATCCATCCCGTACTCATCCCTAACACTTCCCCAAACTCATCCTCCCCAACTCATCCCCCAACCCATCTGTAACTTATCCCTCAATCCATCCCTAACTTATCCAACTCATGCCCCAACTCATCCCTAACTCCATCCAGCCTTCAACCCATCCCTTAATCACACCAGCTCGTCCCCTAATTTACTGCCCAACTCATCCCTAACTCATCCCGCAACCCATCTTTTACTTATCCTCAACTCATCCCCCAACTCATCCCTAACTCCATCCAGCCTTCAACCCCTCCCTTTATCACACCTCACACATCACAGGTCATCCCCTAACTTACTGCCCAACTCATCCCTCAACTCATCCCTAACTCATCCCACAACTCATCTTTTACTTATCCCTAACTCCATCCAGCCTTCAACCCATCCCTTAATCACACAAGCTCATCACCTAACTTACTGCCCAACTCATCCCTCAACTCATCGCGCAACCCATCTTTTACTTATCCTCAACTCATCCCCCAAATCATCCCTAAACTCGTTTGTAACTCATCCCTAAATAATCCCCAACCTATCCCACCAACTCACCTCCCAACTCATCGCTCAACCCTTCCTTAAATCATCCCTTAATCCATCTCTAACTCATTCCTCAATCCATCCCTTACTCATCCCTCAACCATCTCTGAATCTTCCCCAACTCATCCCCCAACTCATCCCCCAACTCATCCCCCAACTCATCCCCCAACTCATCCCCCATCTCATCCCACCCCTAACTCATCCCTTAATCCATCCCTTACTCACCCCCTAACTCTTCCCCAAACCTATCCCTAAATAATCTCCAAAAGCATTCTTAAATTATTCCGCAACTCATCTCTCAATTATCCCCCAACTCGTCCCTTAACCCATTCCCAACTGATCCCCCAACTCATCCCTCAACCCATCTTTAACTCATCCCACAATTAATCCCTCAGACCATCCCTAAATAATCCCCCAACTCATCCCTAACTCCATCCAGCCTTCAACCCATCCCTTAATCACACCAGCACGTCCCCTAACTTACTGCCCAACTCATCCCTCAACTCATCTCTCAACTCATCCCTAACTCATCCCCCTCCCCATCTTTTACTTATCCTCAACTTATCCCCCAACTCATCCCTAACTCCATCCAGCCTTCAACCCATCCCTTAATCACACAAGCTCATCACCTAACTTACTGCCCAACTCATCCCTCAACTCATCCCTAACTCATCCCCAACCCATCTTTTACTAATCCTCAACTCATCCCCCAAATCATCTCTAAACTCGTTTGTAACTCATCCCTAAATAATCCCCAACCTATCCCACCAACTTACCTCCCAACTCATCCCTCAACCCTTCCTTAAATCATCCCTTAATCCATCTCTAACTCATCCCCCATCTCATCCCACCCCTAACTCATCCCTTAATCCATCCGTTACTCACCTCCTAACTCTTCCCTCAACCTATCCCTAAATAATATCCTAAAGCATCACTAACTTATTCCCCAACTCATCTCTCAATTATCCCCTAACTCATCCCTTAACCCATCTATAACTCATCCCTAACTCATCTCTCCATCTATCCCTCAACCCACCCCCAGCTCACCCCTCAACTCATCCCTCAACTCAACCCAACCCTCATCAAACTAAACCTCGAACTCAACCCCATCTCTGTCCCAAACCTCCCAGAACATTGAGAGAGAGACAGTATCAGTATCCTGAATGACCTGTAAAACACAGTATATATATTAAAATATTTCTCTTTATATTAAAATAATTTTAGTCTTATTCTCAGGTGCGTCTCCGAGCCTCAGTCCGGTTAATTCTCCGAGTCACAGTCCCCCCGGCGCTCCCGGCTCGTCTCTGATCACCCGCTCCCCGGTGGAGTTCCCAGACACCGCCGACTTCCTCACCAAGCCCAGCGTCACCCTGCACAAACCCCTGGGCTACACACTCAGCTCACCTGACTTCCAGCAGTACCGAAGCCCCGCCTCCACCCTGCTCTGCACCAGGTACCACTTTCAGAGCTCATGCGGTGCTGCGGTTTAAAGTGTTTTTGTATTTTGGTGGAGATTTTAGCCACTCATGCTGAAATAGAAAACAGACTACACACACTACAGTTTTACTGCTGCTGTAGACTTTCACACCATTTAAGTAGCTGATACAAAAACCAAGATACAAAGATCTTTAACAGACAAGCCAATTCGACTTCTCTTTTTTGTGTAAAGTCCCTATCCTGACTCACTCTAGCGAACGACTCTGTTAGCACAACAGACCTCTGAACTATTTTTTTATATAACATTATATAAACATGATCTGATCCGTGACTTCAATGGTCCTGGCCATTTCTGAACATTGAGTTTTTGCTGTCAACCTTCTGGAAACTTTAGTTAAGTACTATCATTAAATTTTTTTATTATGATTAACCCTTGTGTGGTGTTCATATTTTTGTTCCTCGTTTACTTTGTTACTTGTATTTAATTCAGCAAAATTAAGCAATTTTACATTAAAATGCTTTACACATGCTTGCTTCACCTAAACTGCAAGCAATATAAACAGCTTACATGGTTAATATTTGCCCTTTAACTTTCTTATGTTACATTTCTTTTAAAAAGTGCTACTCTTTTTTTTATTAGTTTTTTAATAAAATGTAAAAGAAAATGAATTAAACTCAAGATATGAGTAGAAAATTTGTTTAGTTTCAAATTTACAAATGAATCAATGTTTATTACCCTTGGCCAAACATACTGTATGTAATATAAATGTGTGTGTGTGTGTGTGTGTGTGTGTGAGTGGTGTACAGTGTGTGTTTATTGAAAATGTCGTTTTGATATATGTTTTTCACAAAAAAAATGAGCCAATGCCAATGAGTTTGAGTTAGAAAAAATATTTTTTAGTATCATTTGATGAAAAATGAAAACGGGTCCCACAGACCCGAACACCACACAAGGGTTAATTACTGACTATTGTTGAAATGAATAATTTTATTAAAATGTATTATTTATTTAATTATTTATTTATTTATTTATTTATAATAATTGACTCCACTAATATAAATCTAATTCATTTTTTCCAATCTAACACTGATTCTTCTTTTATTTATGTTTAAATACCCATCGTTAAAAGCTTCTTAGCATCTTAAGAAAATGAAAAGTTGCAAATAATCACGATTAATCACAGAATTCTGTTGTGATTAATCTGATTAAATGTTTTAATCGATTGTGTTTGTGTTAGTTGCGGGAGGCAGATGCTGAAGAGCGGTCCGAGTTTGGAAGTGGGTGAGAGTCACCTGCCCTCAGCATCTGAACTGCAGAGACGGCGCTCAGGTTGGTTTAACATCATCACTGTTATATTCACTATATTAAATTATAAAAACATTAAGACAGTTAAACATGGGCTTTAAATGGGACTTGTTATAGAATCACAATAATTACCTGCTTTTAATTTAAAATTTAAGATTTTCCGTGAAAACAAAACTGCACTGACTTTAGACTTGATAATAAAACACAGTGGATCAACACCAGCAGATGACAGACATGTCTCTCCAAACCATCACTGATTGGTGGAAACTTCACACTAGACCTCGAGCAGTTTGGACTGTGTGTCTCTCCACTCTTCCTCCAGACTCTGCTCCCTTGATTTCCTTTAAATGAAATGTAAAATGTACTGATGATCAGTGATGGTTTGGAGAGTCATGTCTGTCATCTGCTGGTGTTGATCCACTGTGTTTTATTATCAAGTCTAAAGTCAGTGCAGTTTTGTTTTCCCACAAAATCTTACAGCACTTCATATCTTACAGCTTCCCTCTGCTACTGACTCTAACTTTTATGGAGATGAGGATTTCATTTTCCAGCAGAATTTGGCACACTGCCCACAGTATTGCCAAAAGTACCAATTGGTCTTATATAATATTAAAATTTTCTGAGACACTGATTTTTTGGGTTTTCATCGGCTGTAAGCTTCATAATCATCAAACATAAAAGGAATAAACGCTTAAAATAGATCACTCTGTGTTTAATACATCTACATGTACAGCTCTGGAAAAAATAAGAGATCACTTAAAACATTTTCAATTAATTTTACCAAATTAAAAACCTCTGGAATATAATCAAGAGGAAGATGGATGATCACAAACCATCAAACCACCAAACTGAACTGCTTGAATTTTTGCACCAGGAGTAAAGCAGCATAAAGTTATCCAAAAGCAGTGTGTAAGACTGGTGGAGGAGAATATGATGCCAAGATGCATGAAAAAAAAACTGTGATTAAAAACCACCAGGGTTATTGCACCAAATATTGATTTCTGAACTCTTAAAACTTGAAAAAATATGAACTTGTTTTCTTTGCATTATTTGAGGTCTGAAAGCTCTGCTTCATCTTTTTTGTTATTTTAGCCATTTCTGATTTTCTCATATTAATTCTCATATTTTTATTTGGAATTTGGGAGAAATGTTGTCTGTATTTTATAGAATAAAACAGAAATGTTCATTTTACTCAAACATAAACCTATAAATAGCAAAATCAGAGAAACTGATTCAGAAACTGATTTTAAATAGGAGACCTCACCACAATGCACATTTTAAAAGTACTCTTCTGCATGATCTGTGCAATTTCACGTTTTCACCAGAGAGGTCTCCAAATCCCCAAAACATACAGACTATTTTAACACTGACGCTTTAACCCTTTATGTTTAGTGCTGATGACTAATAAGAGGTATTTGTGTTCTCACAGCTGAGGGGGGGGAGTACGGCGGGGACAGTCTGATCAGGGAGGAGAGCGTGGAGGCCGAGGCTCAGGGAGAAAGCTCCGGAGCTCCTGGGAAATCCAGAGAACGAGGGCAGCCGGAGGAGGACCAGGAGGAGGAGGGGGAAAGCTCCAGTGTGGATCAGACGCCGTCCAATCCGGAGGTACGCTGACCAAAACAGTGGACCAGAACTATAATATTACAATATTGGATATTGTTTTAGCATCGATAGATGTACAGATGATATCAACCAGATACTATTCATGTTACTCCAATTATTGATGCACAGATTGCATTATTAATATCATGACATATTGTAGCATTATAGGTACTATAAACTATAAAACTATATGTAATGTTCTAATCCAACTTATGAGAAGCAAGAACTACTCTAAATAACAACAAAAAAATTACTTATATAATAAATAAGTAATATAAGTATATACTTATAAAATAAAGTATCCTCAAGTGCAGTCACAAAGACCATGAAAACGGTTATGATGAAACTGGCACTCATCAGGAAAGGAAGAGCAAGAGTTCCCTCTGTTGCACAGTTAAGGTTCATCAGAGTTATTTGTTTCTTTTAGTTTAACACTTTTTAAGTTACTACAGTATTTTTCCCACTATGAGGAGCACCGGATTATAAGGCGCATTATGCGACACTAGTAAGGAACAGGGGTGTCGCCATGTTTCCCTTCTTATTCAGCAGATACTAGCTAGTGGTTAGTCCCACGTAGCATGTTTTAACATGGTAAATGCGCAGATTACAGTCCAATATATTCAACTCTGAACGGCGAAAGAGCTACCGCTTAGCACACTTAGCGGTTAATGCTAATGCTGCTCCTGCAGTGCTAGCCGAGGTTAGCAGCAGCAGGCTACAGGCCGATAATGCTCACCTCCAAACAGCAAACGAGCTAGCACTTAGCACACTTTTAGCGGGTAATGCTAATACTGCTCCAGTCTTGATGCTGAAACTCTTGTATAACATAAATTCATACATAAGGAGCACTGGATTAAAAGACACATTGATGATTTTTTTTTAAAGGAATTTAAATGCACCTTATAGTGCGAAAAATATATTACTCCAATTATTGATGCACAGATTGCATTATTAATATCTTGACATATTGTAGCCATTTACTATAAACTATGAAGAAAAATATATGGAGTTATATAGTAAACAAAAAAGTATTAAACCAGAAAATGTTTTATATTAGGCATTTTCTCAGTCAGTTTTATGAGGTAGAATCACCTGGAATTCAGGCTTTCAGTTAACAGCTGTGCTGAACTCATCAAGAGTTAATTACTTGTATTACTTGTTTCTTAATAAAGTGTTTGAGAGCATCAGTTAAAGTAAAGTAGTGAAGAGGTAGAGTTACAGGTATACAGTGAATAGTGAATATTTGAGTAATGTTCGAATCCAGATTATGTGAACAACTACTTAACTAAGTAAAGAAAGTAAAGAAAAAAACACTAAGAATATTTTACAAAGACTTCAGGAAGTGAAGTATCCTCAATTGCAGTTGCAAAAAAGACAAATGGTTAAGATGGAACTGGCACTCATCAGGACCGCACCAGGAATGGAAGCGCAAGAGTTACCTCACAAGATGAGTTGCACAGGATAAGTATCAAACATTGTATCAAACTGCAAAAAAAGCTTTATAAATGTGATATTTGATATATAACGTTACATTAAATGTTGCATTTTCTGCCATGTGACTGTTGCATGTCTTGTGAACATTGCTCTCGTTTAGCAGTGATTTTTTTTCTCACTTTACGCCCATTAGTAGACGTCTATGATGACCTGGAATAGCCTTTTCTTTTCTGGAGTCAGCAGTTTCTGCACAGTCTTTATGGTGCGGTCTGGTTGTGATTAGAGCAGCAGCTGTTTGAGGGGTGGTAGTTTGGAGAGGAAGCGAGGCTCGCGTGTTCGAATGTGGGAGACGGATTTATAGCAGTGAGCTCTCTCAACAAGCATGCAGATGATACAGTGGCCTGGGGGGGGCTCGTCAGGGGGGGTTTAGGCCATGTGAGGACACGTATGAGCCGAGCGCCGTATCTGCTGGTCCAGGACCAGCTGGGTAACTGTTCTGTAAGGGCCTGCGCTGGAGAATCTGACTGTGGATCAGTGTAAAATCACCATCTGTTGTTTATTATTTCGCAGGGCGAGGAGGAGTTTAAGTTGGACCCCTTGCTGGAGGACCATGAAGGCCTGATGGAGAAGCTCAATAGCTGGAACTTCCAGATATTTGATCTGATGGACAGAACGGGAGGGAAAACGGGGAGAATCCTCAGCTATGTTAGTATAATTAATAGCTTTACACATTAATAAAAATTATATCTGAATTTCATTGAAAAAAAGTTATTTTTTTGGTAATTCAGTTCTAGATTAAAAAAACGCAAAAATATTTTGTATAGTTTATTTTAAAATGAAAATTAAAAATGATATATTATATAAGACCAATTGGTACTTTTGGCAATACTGTGGGCAGTGTGCCAAGTCCTGCTGGAAAATGAAATTCACATCTCCATAAGATATGAAGTGCTGTAAGATTTTGCGGGAAAACAGTGCACTGACTTTAGACTTGATAATAAAACACAGTGGAGATGCAGATTTCATTTTCCAGCAGGATTTGGCACACTGCCCACACTGCCAAAAGTAACAATTGGTCTTCTTTAAATATTCAAATTTTCTGCGACACTAATTTTTTTTTTGTTCTTTCAATATTAATTACTATTATTTATTATTTGTCCTTTTATTGATTTTATTTCTTCTATATTCCTAATGATATACATAAGCCTCCTCACCCATTACTTTCTATATGGACTGTTAGACTCTTAGACTGTTGCACCACCCGGGAGCCCTATTTTCACCCGTCTTTCACCTGGATTGTTTATTTAGTAAAATAATTTTAATATAGTCGTTTTTATTTGTCCTTTTATTGCTTTTATTTCTTTGATATTCCCAATAATAAATAGGCCCCCCCTCACCTATCACTTTTGGCACTTAGACTGTTGCACCACCCAGGAGCCCTTTTTTCATCACTGTCTTTTACCTGGGTTGTTTATTTCGTACAGCATTTGCATGAAGTCGTTTTTATTTGTCCTTGTATTGCTTCTATTTCTTCTATATTCTCAATAATATATATATATATATATATATAGGCCTCCTCAGCCATTACTTTTTAGACAGTACTTAGACTGTTGCACCACCCTGGAGCCCTATTTTCACCCGTCTTTGAACTAGGCTGTTTATTTTGTTCTGTATTTTCATATAATACTTTAATTGTCCTTTTATTGCTTTTATTTCTTCTATATTCCTAATGATATATATGGCCCCCCTCACCCATTACTTTCTAGACAGCACTTAGACTGTTGCACCATCCAGAAGTCCTATTTTCACCACTCTCTTTCACCTGGGTTGTTTATTTCGTACAGTATTGTCATACAGTCATTATTATTTGTCCTTTTATTGCTTTTGTTTCTTCTATATTCCCAATGCTAGATAGTCTGTCTCACCTATCACTTTCTATATGGCACTTAGACTGTTGCACCACCCAGAGCCCTTTTTTCATCACTGTCTTTTACCTGGGTTGTTTATTTTGTACAGTATTTTCATAAAGTTGTTTTTATTTGTCCTTTTATTGCTTTAATTAAATCTATATTCCCAATAATATATAGGCCCCTCAGCCATTACTTTCTAGACAGTACTTAGACTGTTGCACCACCCTGGAGCCCTATTTTCACCCCTGTCTTTGAACTAGGCTGTTAATTTTGTACAGTATTTTCATATAATACTTTATTTGTCTTTTTATTGCTTTTATTTCTTTAATATTCCCAATGATATAGATAGGTCCCCTCAACCAATACTTTCTAGACAGCACTTGGACTCTTACACCACCCTGAAACCTTATTTTCCCAATAATAGATAAGCCCTCTCATCCATTACTTTTTATATGGCACTTAGACTGTTGCACCACCCGGGAGCCCTATTTTTCACCCATGTCTTTCACCTGGGTTGTTTATTTTGTACAGTATTTTCATACAGTACTTTTTATTTGTCTTTTTATTGCTTATATTTCTTCTATATTCCTAATGATATATTTAAGCCTCCTCACCTATTACTTTCTAGACAGCACTTAGACTGTTGCACCACCCGGGAGCCCTATTTTCACCCCTGTCTTTCACCTGGGTAGTTTATTTTTTGTACAGTATTTTCATACAGTACTTTTTATTTGTCCTTTCATCGCTTTTATTTTTTCTATATTCCCAATGATAAATAAATAGGCCCCTTCACCCATTACCATCTAGACCTCACACTGTTGCACCACCCAGGAGCCCTATTTTTTACCCTTTTTTGTACCTAGGTTGTTCATTTCGTGCAGTGTTTTCATAAAGTCATTATTATTTGTCCTTTTATTGCATTATTTTTTCTTCTATATCCCAAATGCTAGATAGTCTGTCTCACCCTATGCTTTCTAGACAGCGCTTAGACTGTTACACCACCCAGAATCCATATTTTCCCCAATAATAGATAAGCCCCCTCACCCATTACTTTATATATGGCACTTAGACTGTTGCACCACCCGGAGCCCCATTTTCACCCCTGTCTTTAACCTGGGTTGTTTATTTTGTAATGTATTTTCATACAGTACTTTTCATTTGTCTTATTTGTCATATTGTTTTTATTTCCTATATATTTCCCAGTGCTAGATAAGCCCTTTCACCCATTACTTTCTAGACAGCGCTTAGACTGTTGCACCACCCAGGAGCCCTATTTTCCCCCCGTCTTTAACAGTACTTTTTATTTGTCCTTTCAATGCTTCTGTTTCTTCTATGATCCCAATCATAATTACACTTATGTATGTTTACCAAGATGAGCTTCTAAAAGGGAAGTTGATGTAGTACTTTATTTTAATTGCAGTATCTGTGCTGGTGATTGGCACATTGTATTATTATATAAGCCGCAGTGGTGCTGATCCTTTACGGCGCTGTGTGTTTGGTCTGTAATAGTGGCCGTCACCGGGGATTCACGCCTCGGTGAAGGCCTGTTGTGTCTGTCTTAATGAAGTTTTGTTTGTTTGGCTGTCTCTCAGGTGGCGTACACTTTGTTCCAGGACACGGGTCTGTTTGAAATCTTCAAAATCCCCGTCCGGGAATTCATGACGTACTTCTGCGCTCTGGAGAACGGCTATCGTGATATTCCCTGTGAGGGTTAAATTAATGTTGTCAAAAGTGAAACTTTAGAGTGGCACGCATGAAGGAGCACGCTTCGGCACCAGCGCCACCAGATTAACAATTACATTTAGATACACTGATCAAGCATAACATTATAACCACCTGTATTCTATAATTCCAGACTGTAGTGCTGTATCTGTATAGTCCTGTTTCTCTGTATAATTTATTATTATTATTATTAATGTAAAATGATGAGTTTTCTGTCAGCACTAACCCGTGTGTTTCCTCCATAGATCATAATCGAGTCCACGCTACAGACGTCCTCCACGCGGTCTGGTACCTCACCACCCGGCCAATCCCGGGCTTTCAGCAGATCCACAATGAACATGTGACAGGAAGTGACACAGGTACCCAGCCTAATAAAGTGACATTGTTTTTGTTTGCAATATGCTATCAGCACATGGAGTCAAATACTAAACTACCCATTTAACTATCCATTTATCCATTACCTATCCATCCTTCTATCCATCCCTCTAACTGTTTAGCCATCCATCCAGCTATTCATCCATCCATTCATCTATAAATCCATCCTTCCATTCATTTACCTATTTATCTATCCATCCATCCATCCATCCATCCATTTATCCACCTATGTACCTATCCATTCAGCTACTTATTTACATATCCATTCATCCATCCATCTACCTAATTACCATTTAATGTCCGTCTATTTACCCATACATCCATCCATCCATCCATCCATCTATAATCCATTAGATATATAGATAGATACTTTATTGATCCCGAAGGAAATTTAGCAATCCATTAATCCATCCATCTATTCACCCATCTATCCGTCAACCTATTTACCCGTAGTTCCATCTATCTTTTGAGCTATTTACCTATCTGTTCATCCACTATCCATCCATCTACCTATTAATCCATGTGTCATCCATCCATCCACTTATTTACTTATCCATCAGTCAACTTATTTATCCATCCATCCATCCATCCATCCATCCATCCATCCATCCATTAAGCTATTCATCTATCCATCCATCTACCTATTAATCCATGTGTCATCCATCCACCTATTTACTTATCCATCAGTCAACTTATTTATCCATCCATCCATCCATCCATTAAGCTATTCATCTATCCATCCATCCACCCATGCATCCATTCATCTGTCAATCCATCTACTTGTACATCCACCCACCTACCTATCCATCCATCCATCCATATTTACCTATTCATACATCCATTCGTTTATCTATCCATCCACCTATTTACACATCCATACATCTACCTTTTTATTCATCCATCCATCCACCTATTTATCCATCCATCCATCCATCCATCAATCCATTCATCTGCTTATACATCCACCATCTACTTGTTTATCCATCCATCTAACTATTTGTCCATCTGTTTATTCCCCCATCTGTTTATCCATCCATTCATTCATCTATCCATTGGTCCATCCACATATACACCTATCCTTCCATCCAGCCAACCAACCCAGTAAACTCGTACAGTGGTGTTACTCTGTACTCTAGAGCTGATCTAAGAAATCTTGAGTCGGCATTGAGCTTTTTTTTTGGTTTGCTTTCATTGTTTGTTTATTTGTTTGTTCTTTTGCGTTTTCTCTCTCTGAAGGCTGAATAGTTCGTCTGCTTGGTGTTTTCTCTGCTAATTATATCTCATGACCCTCTGATCCTGTGGGAATAAATCAGACCTGCCGCTGGCCGGTGTGAGAGGTCTGTGCCGGCGGCGGCGGCAGCTGCCGTCCTGTAAGAGCGGCTGTATTGTGATTGAGATCAGAGGCTGGCTCTGTGCTGCTGGCGCTGTGCTGGCTCAGCATGTTCGGGACTTATTTTAAGCTTGCTGATGGCCGTTTTAATTTCTGAAATGGAGTTCAGTCTGAGTCACCGGGCTGCCGGAGCCGGCGGCGTGGCGGTGCAGGAGGTGCCCGCGCTTTAGAGGTGTTGAATCACAAGCGAACCGGTGACTTCACTCGCTGGCACGCACTGCCGCGGTGCAGATGATGCCCGTTTGGGCCTTTTTATGTATTCTAGTGGAGTATAAACTCGTACGCCAGGAGAATAACATCGTTTTCTGCTGCTGTGCTTCTGAAAGTGTGTTTCTCTGAGGTAGAACTCGTTCACCCGACTCAAATCAGAGTTTTTTTTCATTATATTTAAAATGTTCTGTGTTGTAGATTAATATTAAAGTCATCCAAACTATGAAAAAGAAAAACATATGAATTTATTTAGTAAAGAGTCAAGAGTAAAACTGTTGCTTAATTTAAGGTGGAATAAAAAAAGTCTGGAAAGGAAAAATGCTAACGCAAACTTGCATCATAAACACAAGCGAAATATACATTTACTATTAATGCATCTTCTATTAAGATGCATCTGTTTTTACTACTCTAACAGGCATTATGTAACTCTGAAGTTACTGAAGTGGACAGGACAGTGCTTGCAATAAATGCATAATGCTGTGTAACACGCATGCTTCTTTTATTCCTCAGAAATGCATGTGCACAGCGTGTCCTTCAGTTGCGGGTCAAAGTGTGATTTTTACCTCCAGACTCTAGGGGGAGCCCAGCAGAAAGAAATACTCTCCTCATCCACATTATCTCACGGTCATTAAGTCGCAACCTACTTTTATAGAATTGCTGCTGGGTGGTGGTGGTGGTAGTGGGGGGTAGCTAACTAAGTTAAGCAAAGCTAAGCTAAGTAAACAAAACTGTAATAAAAGACTTTATTTTCAAGTCAAAAGTAAAGCGCTTCCGTTTATTTCCAAATTCCTCCAGCACCAAGGCTGGAGCATTAGCATTAGTGGTTAACCAGCAGTGCTATTCGGGGTTAGAAGCAGACTATAACAGTCCTATATACTCATCTCTGAACGACGAAAAAGCTAACGCTTAGCACAGTTAATGGTTAATGCTAATACTGTTCCATCAGTGCTAGCTGGGGTTAGCAGCAGGCTACAGGCTGATAATACTCACCTCTGAACAGCAAGAAAATTAGCTTGGTTAGGGCCTAATGCTAATGCTGTTTCAGCAGTGCTAGCTGCGGTTAGGAGCAGGCTACAGGCTGATAATAATCACCTCTAAACAGTGAATACTGTAATACTGCTCCAGCCCCTGTGCTGGGGAAACTTTACTAAATCTCCTGCCTGTATAACTCTGTTCTTCAGCAGAGTGTCTTTACTGCTCCTTAATACCTGACTGGTAGAATTCATACATAAGGAGCACCAGATTATAAAGAGCTCTGATGATTTTTGGGAAAATATAAGTATTTTAAGTGCACCTTATAGTGCAAAAAATACAGTAAGTATACTTTTCGCATGAATATTTGTGTGTAATTAAATTAAATCTTTTATTTCCTTGTTTTTTCTCAGATTCGGACAGCGGGATCTCCCCCGGCAGAGTGTCCTACGCCTCGTCTAAAAGCTGCTCGATCTCAGACAACAGTTATGGTTGCTTGACCTGGAATGTCCCCGCCCTGGAGCTAATGGCACTATATGTAGCAGCTGCTATGCACGACTATGATCACCCAGGTCGCACAAACGCCTTTCTTGTAGCCACTAACGCCCCTCAGGTAGGTTTATATAGCACTCAGCTCTCTCGTTTTACATTATTTTAAAATGTTCTGCGTTGTAGATTAATACTAAACTCAGTTGGAATTATTTAGCAAACCAAAAACGTGTTAAATAAACCAGAATATGTTTTCTATTTTACATTCTTTAAAGTAGCACCTCATGTTTAGATGATCAGTTTTTTTGTTACATCTCTGCTGGATTTTCTCAGTCAGCTTTATGAGGTAGAGTCACCTGGAATTCAGGCTTTCAGTTAACAGCTGTGCTGAAAAGAATACCGTCTGTCAATCCTTGAAAAGAACTTTGAAAGTATTCTCAAGTGCAGTCGTAAAAAAGACCATCAAAAGCGTTGAGGATGATGATGAAACTGGCACTCATCAGGACCACCACAGAAAAGGAAGAGCGAGAGTTTCCTCTGTTGTACAGGGTAACTTTCATCAGCTTCATCAAACTTTTTGAATGGTCCTGTATATTGTGCTATTAACAAAATACAGGATTATTTACAAGACTACACCAGAAATCATAAGTGAACCAACCAACACGGTTTTTCAGATTCTCATTAATTGTGGCACTTTATTCACTGTTTTATGAATTAAATAGTATTAAATAGTAAATTAAATTGTGTTGATTTTTAAAGGAAACACTGTTCATTTGTCTTTTTACTTATTTGCCCGTTTACAAAGATGATTTTCTGGCCGATTTTGTCCAAATAATTTCAGTTCAATATTCACACCCCTAATTTTGGGTATATACAGATAAATCTCTAAAAATTAGAATATCTTTGAAAAGTTACTTTATTTCAGTAATTCAATTGAAAATGTGTATATATATATTATAGATGTATTAAACACAGAGTGATCTATTTTAAGCGTTTATTTCTTTTGTTGTTGATGATTATGACTTACAGCCAATATCCAGACAAATTGTTACTTTCTGCAGTGTGGGCAGTGTGCCAAGTCCTACTGGAAAATGAAATCTTCCGCATCTCCGTAAAAGTTGTTATCAGCAGAGGGAAGCTGTAAGATATGAAGTGCTGTAAGATTTTGTGGGAAAACAAAACTGCACTGACTTTAGACTTGATAATAAAACACAGTGGATCAACACCAGCAGATGACAGACATGACTCTCCAAACCATCACTGATCATCAGTAAATTTTACATTTCATTTAAAGTAAATCAAGGGATCAGAGTCTGGAGGAAGAGTGGAGAGACACACAGTCCAAACTGCTCGAGGTCTAGTGTGAAGTTTCCACCAATCAGTGATGGTTTGGAGATGCGGATTTCATTTTCTAGCAGGACTTGGCACACTGCCCACACATATAATATTCTAATTTTCAAAACACTGATTTTTGGGTTTTCATTTTTGGGCTGTAAGCTTAATCATCATCAATAATAAAATAAATAAACACTTAAAATAGATCACTCTGTGTTTAATACATCTATATAATATATGAGTTTCACATTTTAAACCGAAGTACAGAAATATACTAACTTTTCAATGATATTCAAGTTTTTTTAAGATGTGTCTGTATATATAATTTACCTATTTTTGGCAAATAAAAAACAATTCCTTTTGCATAAAGCAGCACGAAAGTTGTAGTACAATACTTAAATAATATTTTGTAGAGTCTACATTGTTAAAAAGCTATAAAAATCATATAAAAGTCAAAATAAAGCTTGATTACAAAAAAAGTACTATATAAATAAAATGAACTACGCAACTATTTGATTTAATTTGATTTTACTGTAATAATCTCTTTTTCTCTCTCCGGCAGGCGGTGCTATACAACGATCGCTCAGTTCTGGAGAACCACCATGCTGCCGCTGCATGGAGCCTTTTCCTGTCACAGCCCGAGTTCAACTTCCTGTCCAACCTGGATCACGTGGAGTTCAAGCGTTTCCGCTTTCTAGTTATCGAGGCAATTCTCGCCACAGACCTGAAAAAGCACTTTGACTTCCTCGCAGAGTTCAATGCCAAGGTGAGCAGCCAGCATTAAAGCGGCAAGATGAAAGTTTAGGGGATTTGGAGACCCCTGTGGTGAGAAAGTGTAATTGCATGGACCATGGGGAATAGTACTTTAAAAGGGGATTTAAAAACTAAATCCCCTGATATTTACAGACTCCACCCTCAGCTCAAATAAAAAAAAAAAAATAAATAAATGGAAGGGAAAGTTTGGGAGGATCATTGGATGATGTATGGGTTTATGGGCAGGGCAGGAGGGAGAGTGCATAGTGTAATGTGTGTCTGTGTACCAAAGTACACGGAAACATCATCCTCACCTATAGCAGTTAAACTTGTAAGGACGCTGCAGAGGCAGAAATTAACAGAAATGTTTTTTTTTTTTTTTCAAATTTTAATCAGGTCTTTGGGTATTTTGTTGCTTCAAAGGAACACATTTCAGCTATTAAAGAAACAATTATGATTTAGTGTTTAATTTGAATGTAATAAGCATAATGCCACCTAAAAGCAGTGTGTAAGACTGGTGGAGGAGAACATGCCAAGATGCCCTGGGTTACCAGAACACCCAGGGTTCCTCAGTCTAGCACTCTGGTTAGCAGCTAATGCTAATGCTCCAACCTTAGGGCTGGAGAAACTTTATTTAAAACTCACGCTTAGACAAAATACTGGAAATCTAAGCTTACTGTAAACAAACAGATGCACTTTACTCACCCAAATAAACAATTAAAAAGTTTTCAGGAGAGAAATCTGTGTAGATTAACATCCAGCGCTTGTTTTACTTTAAAAGAAAATGTTTTTTATTTTAAAGAACTACGTTTTTATTTACTTAGAAACATGGCGATGCTCTTGCTCACTTCGAAGTAGCATCCTTACTAGTTATGATCTGTAAAATACGGCAATAATAAATATGTATGTGTGTGTATATATAGAACAGAACAGTAGTATTGATTGATGCGTTTGACCTCTTTTCTCTGCTTGTTAACAGGTAAATGATGTGAACAGTCCAGGTATCGACTGGACTAATGAAAACGACAGGTTGCTGGTTTGCCAAGTGTGCATTAAGCTGGCGGATATTAATGGGCCGGCCAAAGAACGTAGCCTTCATCTGAAGTGGACAGAGGGCATTGTGAATGAGTTTTACGAGCAGGTAGGAGCTTTTATCCACATTTATTTATTTCTTTATTGCTACACAGTTGTAAAAAATAACATTGGTGAATAGCATTGTACATTTAAATGCTTTTTTTAGTTTTTAATATTTTAGTTTTTGTTGTAACAGCATTCAATTTGCTAGCATTGAAGCATAGTCTTCAGTTTTTAGCAAAAATAACCTAAGAAAAATACACACATTAAGGTTTGTGATAATATTGAACTGATACCACCAGTATACCCGTGTTTAAAACACTAGAAATGCTGATTTATCATTGCAGTTTTATTGCATAATAAACAGTCAACATTCAAACATTCATAACACTTATATTCTTCATAACTTATTATCTACATTTAAATTAATTTAAATAATTGTAATCTGGCATTTAAGTCTTGTTTTTCGTATATATTATGTTGGGATTTTATTATTTTAAAATTATTATAATTGTTTATTAGTGGATCAATAGAAATAACTTATAAGAAAATACATTCTTTTATAAAATAATATACTGACTTCTTTTAAGGGTTAAGGGTAAGTTTTTAGATAGATTTTACGTTTAGAATTTGCCTTTTTAAAGTACAACAGAGAGAAGATATCCTGATGAAAGTCACTTTTATCTTTTTTTAATTAATTAGTCAATATTGCCATGTTTTAGCAAATATTTTGACATCTAGCAACATTTATTGTCATTTAGCAATTTAGCTTCAGCTATTTTCCTCAGAAAAAAAATACATTTTGGCTACACTGCTTACTATGTAACTGTTCACTATGGTGAAGTGGGCGGGATAAAGGATGTGAAAATGACGTAAAGCTGTATTGCTTAAGTCATATTTGTGTAAATAAAGTCTTGTAATATTATTCTAACGCATAAAGCATCATTCCACATGTTCTTTCTCTAAATTATTGACAATTCTGTATCTCTCAGCTTGTCCAGAAATGCATGTTATGCATGCCTTCAGTGTAGGCATCCTAACTAGATTCACCTTATAATACAGTGCACCTTATTGTCTGAAAGATACGGTACCAAAGTTACTGCTTTATAACTCCACATGGTGGCACTGTAATCAAATGAAATAGGGTTAATAAACTTATGGTGGGTCAAACAAGGAAAGAAAGAGGAGTGGGAGACCCCGATGCACAACTGTGCAAGAAAATAACTTGGATCTTAGGAGTGTGCAGTTTGAAAGTTTGAAGACACCTCAATGTAGAGCTGCAACTAATGGTTGTTTTAGTAGTTGACTAATATGATGATTAGTCAATTAACTACAATTGTTTTTAGTATGGTCTCTGTAACCAGTGTTGCCAGGTTTTTAGGCTACTTTTTCCTTAATTTTAAAGCATTCAAAATGAAAATGTGCTGTGTTGTTAACGTCTGTGGCGACCTTGGATATTTACTAGTGTCTTAATGTTTCTGATGGGCGGATTTTTTTTTTTTTTTAGACAGATTTTTACTGGACCTGGCAACCCTGGCGTAAAAAAAAACTTTCGATTTCGATTTTAGTCTATTTTTTGGTTGTTTTTTACTAAAATCTAACTAAAGATGAGTGAAAGAGTTGCATGTGTGCATGTGTACAGCATGTTCTTTAGTGATGTTTAAAGTTGTGCTAAAGTTCACTTTCTGACTGTAGGAGGAGCTCAGGAGCAAGAAATATGAATAGTAATTATTTTGTTAATAACTACAGTAAATGTGATTGTCTGTTTCGCAGGGCGATGAAGAGGCAGGCCTAGGATTACCCATAAGCCCCTTCATGGACCGCTCCACCCCTCAGCTAGCGAAGCTGCAGGAGTCCTTTATTACGCACATTGTTGGTCCTCTCTGCAACTCGTACGATGCGGCTGGACTGCTGCCAGGATACTGGATCGACGGGGAGGGATCAGAGGAGGAAGAGGAAGAAGAGGAGGAGGAGGAAGAGGCTGAAGACACTGAAACTGACGATGAAGAGCTTGAAGATGAGCTACACCTAAGTATGTGTGGTTTATTAGGGGTGGGAGAAAATATCGAACATTGGTATATCTCATATCGTATCGTTTTCGTTATGAAGTGTTATAAAGGTGAGTTTTCAGTCAGTTTTAGTCAATTTTTTTAGTTTCTTCTTGGGTTTTACCTGCTTTGAGATCGACTGTTCTGCAACTGGGTTCAACAACCCTCTGGGCTGGAGAGCTACCAGTCTGTAGCACTCCTGCATCACACTTCATTTTTTTTGTGGGCCGCCACGTAATGGCTTGGAAAATATCTTTATTTATTTATTTATTTATTTTAGATATTTTAGATTAAAATGATAAAATTACACCATTTCTGAAAATTAAAATGTAAAACTATAAATCGAATTAACCAAATTAATTTGTCGATCTTTTCTTTATCACTCTAAAAACAGCAGAAACCACTAAATGTTGGATTTAAACTCTGAGAATATGATTAAATTAGGGTTGTTAACGTTAAAGCGTTAATGTGTGCTGTTAATTTGGAATCAGTAACGCTTTACACACACACACACACACACACCCGCGCTTTACTGCCCTCCTGCTCCTCATCCCTTAGATTTTTATACTCGTCAAATTAAGTTCAAATTTATTCCAGCACCCTACGTTGATTTTTATCTCCCCTCAAACATACAAGTATATACTATATACTATTTTAATTGACACCACTAATATACATTTAATTGCATTTTACATTTCTTACATTCATTTATCCTTTTTTAATTTTTTTTTATTTCATAATTTTATTTCTAGTTTTCTCCCCAATTTACACGGCCAATTACCCAACCCACTCACTAGGACTCCCCCTATCACTAGTGATGCTCCAACACACCAGGAGGGTGAAGACTAACACACGCCTCCTCCGATACATGTGAAGTCAGACTCCGCCTCTTTTCGAGCTGCTGCTGATGCAGCATTACCGAGTAGCATCACAGCGCTAACGCCCGGAGGAAAGTGCAGCGACTTCGGTTCTGATACATCAGCTCACAGATGCAGCGGGGAGAGAGCGCCATCTACTGTACTGTACCCACCCGGAGGGAGCATTTTTTTAATAAGATCATGGTAAAGCTGCATGAGCGGGGGTTCAAACCTGCGACTTTAGACCACTGGACCACTGTTGTGATTAATCAGATTATTATTATTTTTTTAATAATCGATTGACACCACTAGATTAAATCTGTAATAAGATGATGTACAGTGAGTATAGGGGTTGTCTTGTCTCATATCTGAAGTGTTTACGCTGTTTGAGTGTGATTATGATGTTTTCTGTATGATCTGTGTGTTTTTTACAGAATCGGGGAAGAGCCGACGCCGCCTGTTCTGCAACATCATGCAGCACCTGACTGAGAACCACAAGCAGTGGAAGGGCATCATCGAGGAGGAGGAGAAGAGCAAGGAGCAGCATCAGCAGCATCAGCATCAGCAGGCCGACAGCCCCGGCCTTCCTCCATCATCATCATCCTCAGACGACATCCAGGTCATTCAGGAGGAGGCGGAGGAGGAGGAGCGCCAGTAGCAGCTGCAGCAGCAGCAGCAGCGAGACCACCGGCCTCCGTCTGTCCTGAAGCTCCTAGCTGTGGTGGGAGGGGCCTAAGCGAGGTGGAGGGGGCGTGGTCACATGGTCACGTGGTCTCACACACTTTTGCTCTTCTGCTCTCTTTCGCTGCCCCTCCCACTTCTTTCAAACATATATACACAATACATAATACATACATAAATACATACATAGCCCAAACAGGCGCCCACAGGAAGACCCGGTCGGATCTCCCACACTGAAATTCGTCACTGTGCCGACGCTCTCTCCGACGCTAACGCCGTTAGCGCACGTTGTGTTAACGATAAAAAAAAAAAAGAAACGGAAGCGAAAAAGAGAGAAAAAACGTTAAAAAAAAAAAACGTAGAAAAAAACAAAAAAAAAACAAAGGCCTTACTACTGTGAGAGCATCCTTGCTGCAAATGATGGTGGGAGCCCCACTACTATGCACTTTCACCCCGTGGAGAACAGACGGATGAAGGACGGACGAAACGAAAAGAAGTGAAACGAAATGAACACAGCTTTCGAGGAGATGCGTAAAACGACGTAGAAAAAAAAACGTTACAAAAATACGTAACGCTCTCCTCCACACTCGGCTGTGATGCTGCCTTGAATGCAGAGCTCTTAACTCTCCTGTAGGTACTTCTTCTAACAATTATTATTTAAAGACTGAACATTCAAAAAAAAGTTTGAATGATGAAAAAAAAAGCGTAAAAAATGACACTTTTATTTTTATTTTTATTATTTTTTTCTTTCAAGTAATCGTCACTTGTTACCAAAGCGAACAGTTCAAAAACAATGTGGCCGAGACTATTTCAGGCTCAGTGTCAGGAATACTCGAGAAGCATAAATCAAACGTGCCTGTCTGAACTTTTTCATGATTATTTCGTTCGTTTATTATTTTGTTTTTCGTTTGTTTTTGTTTTTTTTAAATAAATGTAGTCCGTGCGACGAAGGGCGGGACTACGCAGGACTACACAGGCTGCTGCACCGTGGGTTCAGTGCAGCTCCCTCCTCATGCTGGCGACACGAAACACTGTATCACTGAACTCGTACGTGGAAATTCTGACGTTTTTTTGAAACTGACTGAAAACGAAGAGAGAGAAATTGAGAAAAAAAAATTATAAAAAATTTACGACAAAAAAAAAAGAAAAAACGAACACTGACATTTACTCCTGCATCGTTTTTTCGGATGCTTTTTTATTCATGTGTACCACCTGCCTTTTGTTTTAGTCTCTTCGTCTCATCATAGTATTTGTTCGTTTTGAATTTTTTTTTTGTGTGAGTGCTCATGGGTTGTTAATTTTAGATTTTTTGATTATTTTTTATTTTAATCTTTTTTTTTTTCCTCTCGTCTTTCCTCTTCAGGAATGCTGAATTGCCAATTGTTGAATTTCCCTCTGTGTGAAGTCCAGCCGTGTCGAAAGCGAGCGTGTGGAGTGCGGAACAGGAAACCTGTTCTAAATGAAAGGATGTTTGTTAGTTTTTTCCTGTTTTAAATGCGTGTTTGTATTATTTCACGGTTACTCAGGATTCACACGGATCGATGGTTCAGCTGACAGTCTGACAAAAATGTTGCATTTCAGAAAACAGAAAAACTCATATGTGTGTGAGAAAGAGAGAGAATGTGTGAAAAATATAATAATTGGATGAAAGAAAGAAGAAAAATCTATATATATACATCCCATAATAAAAAGTGACCACTATCCCTTATCACGTATCGTCCGCCCCAAAAAAAAACTACCGAACTCCACCGAACTGGTAAGAAATGGATCCCTGAAGTCTATTGAGTACGTCATTGAGTACTGTTGTTAATCATTATGCCCATATTTGGTACTTTTTAACCTAAATCAAAATAATAATGAATATGCTTATTAAATACTTAAAGGAGAACTATGGTGTAAAATCAACTTGATTTGTAGTGAAACCTAATAACGAGTATAAACTTTTGTTGAATGGCTTATAAAATATCTCTCCCAGCATTCCGAAAAACAAGACAAAATTTTCCTTTTTTTTTTTTTTTTTTTTGCTTATAATGCAAGTGATTGGGGCATAAATTTGCAATTTGTACTCGATTCAAATCAATTTGTGATTCTGGATTCACAGTTCTGGATTTATTAAAAAATATATATATATTTTCTCACAACAAATTTGAAACAAATTTTAAATATATATAAAAAGAAATTAGACATTTTCTTATTTTCATTTCTACTACTTATTACATATTTTTATATAAACACTCTCTGTCCTGTTCTAAGCGTTTAAAAAAAACTACTGTGCTTTTATATTTTCACAGTTAATCACTTTATGCATTTATTTAGACAATCTAAATGTGTCTAAAATATCATTGTCTGAGCGGACAGTAATAAATAAAAAGGAAATTAAAAAAATATATATTTACTCTACGTAAATATATCTTTGTATCTTTACTAAAGTATACTAAAGTATTTATTTAATTTGGGCACATTTAAAATTCTAACTTCTTCATTTTCAACCCACTACGTTATTGGAGAGACAAACCTTGGAAATAAAAAGCACTTGTGTGATTGGTTTAGTTGGTTTCAGTCAAAAACGGATGACGCATCCTTCACCTTTGCTTAAGCCCACTGGTTCTCTGGTCTGCACGAGCAAGATTGCAGCTACATAACATTTTATAAACAGAACATGGATGTTCTCACAATGTATAATTGTCAAACATTTTTATTGCGATACAGAGTGTAACAATGCTTTGTTACACCATTACGATATACTGATAAAATGGGTAGTAACGTGACCCCACATGCCGCACAGGGAGAAGATAGCTGCACCAGTTGTTGAAGCAAAACCCAAACCACAGGTTTCAGAAGAACAAGAGATCGATACTCACAAAATCAGCTCACAAAATCAACAATTTACTTAAATATACCAAACTCAGTCCCAGGTCTAGAAAAAGGCTAGTGTGATTCGCTTCAGTAAAAAAATGACTGATATATACTCTGCCCTTTGCTTACGCCCACTGGTTCTGTTCTTTTGCGTTGCATCATGCAACGATGCTTTGTTACACTCCTAGTTTCCCATGCAAAGAAATAACTATTTTTACACCATTAAAAACCTTATTTTCTATTAAAAAAAAATTGGCAGCATGTTTATTGAAATTTAATGTATACTTTTCAATAGCATTATTTTTATATTGTGTTTCACATTGATGTCATGATATCCAAAAGCGTTATTACACATTGCATTTTTTTACAGGTGTAACTTAGAATTTTTAGTTTGCCTGTGGGTTATACATGGTCTAAATTTCAGAAGAAATTGAGAACCACTCGGATACGTTACAATGCAAATTTATTATAGAGACATTTTCTGCAACAGCTGGAATTCATGCATTTTTAGAATCAATTTTAGAATTAATTCTTTAATCTGTTCCCCTGTCCGGCTTATCCATTCGTCACTAGCATTGTTGGCTAAAAGTCATTGTATTTGGAAATGCTAGGAGTGAACGGCGGTGGGATATTCAAAAGTTCGTACATGTTCAGAATTTTACTACAACCCAAGCCCATTTCACACTGGATTTCTCCTTTAATGACAAACAGAAAGAAAAACAGATGTTGCTACACTTAAAAATGATATATATATACTCTGCTCCTAGCTTACGCCCACGGGTTCTCTTTGGCCTGTACTAGCGGAATTGCGACTTCTAGTGTTTAAACAAGTAGTAGCCACTGAGAGCTTTATTTTTATATATTTTTGTGAAGCAGTGGAGGAAAGCACTTGAACGCCCTCTTGTGGAGTCTAATCAGAATACACCTGTAATCATTTACGTATCTGCCGAATTTTAAGACGTAATTATGAGCTTTAACTATGAGTTTTAGTCCCAGATTTTACATATTGCATTTTTTTAGTCCGTATGTCTTTTAGGTGTTACTTTGAATTAGCGGAATTGCGACCTCTAGTGTTCAAACAATGCAAAGCATTGTAAACCTATACTTATGTGTACTTATTTTTTGCTATAGGCGTGAAGCAGTGGAAGAAAGCAAGCACTTGATATTAGTATCAAATATGGGCATAACAAGATCATAACAACTCTAATCACACAGCTACGCTAACAACACAGTGACGACACAAGTGGTCTCTGGGATGTGAGGAATGTATTTGATGTATTTGATGATGACGATGAAATGTTTCGTCTTCGTTACGTGTTACGTTTAACGTAATCTGTCCGTGTGGGAAATTGAGTTGGCTTTGAGTTTAATAATGTTGGCATTATTGTTTTTTTAAACAATCAAAATCGTTTTCGTTTTTTAATGTTTTGTTGTTTTTTTTGTTCATCTGTCTTTTTCTGAACACACTGCAGACACTCACATACACATATATACACACGTATACATATACACGCATACACATATATACATATATTTTTACTGAACATAACCATTGCCAAACACAACCAGGCCAGTGCATAAATTTGAAGTGATCCAGGGTTTCACCTCAAAAGCTGTACACTTTTTTATATTTTCTTATTCTCTTCACCACGACGAGGCAGGTTTAATACTAATAGTTCTATATATTTTTGTCTGAAGCAAGAACTCTAGGCATTCCACTAGAATAAAAGAGGAAGAGTGCTGGTGGGAGCGGGACACCGACACGCCTCCTGACCTCTCCTTCATCACCAATTTTTCAATTTTTGATTTATTCTTTTTTTTTTTTTTCGTTTTATTGTTTTATTTGATTTTTCCTTTTTTATTTTTCCTTTTTTTTTAGGTCTGGAGAGGAAAGTTCTCAAGTAGGCAATGTAAATCAAGATAGTATATTTAAAGAAAAAGAAATATAAATGTGCACATTTTACTACCAAACAAGTGTTTAATCTCTGCACACAAAGACTATCTGCATATATATATATATATATATATATATATGTATATATATATATATATATATATATATATATATATATATGAAAGAAATATGTATATGTTATATTTTTTAATTAATCAACTGAATGCGTGCGTCTGTTTTTCTACATACAGCAGCCGGCATATATTGTACATTTGAGAAAAAGAAAAAAAGAGAAAGCTGTAATTATCATCTTTGTTTCCAGAGTTTTTAATCTAATACTATGTGTTTGGGTGTGGTGTTATTATAATTATGATTATCATCATCATTATCATTATTATTAATTATTATTGTTATTATGATTAATATTATTATTATTTTTTGGGTGCACTGTCTGTGTTCCTCTGCATAACCACTTTTTTTTTTTTTTTTTTTTTTTTAGCTGAGAGACCCCAAAGTCCGCCCACACGGCACAAGCTCCACCCATAATTCATCAAACTCCACCCACAGACCCCCAACTCCACCCACAGACCCCCAACTTTGCCCACATACACCAAACTCTACCCACAGACAATAAACTCCACCTACATACCCCCAAACTCCACCCACACACCCAAAACTCCACCTACATACCACAAACTCCACCCATATACACCCAAACTTCTCCCACAGACCCCCAAACTCCACCCACATACCACAAACCCCGCCCACACACCCCCAAACTCCGCCCACATCTCCGCAAACTCCGCCCACAGAGCTGGTTGCTGTGATTCGGCTCACTGCAACAGTGCCAACCGCTCACCGTTCCCTTCAATTCAGAGCTTAATAAAGCTCACATCCATATTTAAATCTGCATTTTGTAATTTTGTATACTAAAAAATATACTAAATTAATTCAATCTCACGTTTAATATAATATTATTTAAATCAGGGGTCCTCAAACTACGGCCCGCGGGCCGCATACGGCCCCCTGCGCTCATTTGACCGGCCCCTTTAGCTCCAACAGCAGTACCTGCTCCCTGGCCCCTCACGCAAGCAGCATTAGCTATACGGGGGGAAAAAACAGTAAAAAAAAAAATGACAATTGGCCATCGAGTGTCTCCGTAGACAGATGAAAAAAAACAGAAGGCTATTTCCCACGGTAATCAGACAACATACTACCACTCGCTCTGTGCTGTTCGCATGAGCTCTGAGACTCACATCTGACGGAATGTCGAGGAAAAGAAAATCGACTCTGAGTGCAGGGTATTTAATCAACAGTGGACCTCTGACTACCTTTTTGTGCAATGTAAAGAAAAGGCTGTTTGTCTCATATGCCAGGAGTCAGTCGCCGTGTTTAAGGAATACAACCTGCGCCGCCATTATGAATCGCGCCATAAAGACAAGTTCGGCTGTCTGACGGGGCAGGTGAGGACAGACAAAATAGCAAAACTGAAACATGTGTTGGAGACTCAGCAAAATTCTTTTATAAAGCAAAAACACCTAAATATATCATCAGTTCGAGCTAGCGTTCAAGTGGCCAAGCTAATAGCTAGCAGTGGAAAGCCGTTCACCGACGGAGAGTTTGTAAAACAGTGCCTGGTGGCGGTTGTCAAGGAGATGTGCCCAGAAAAGGCGGACCTGTTCAGCGCGGTGAGTCTATCCGCACCCACAGTTACACGGAGAGTAGAAGAAATGGGCGACAATTTGCACCTTCAACTGCAAACTCAGACAAAAAGACTTTGCTCCTTTTCACTGGCTCTTGACAAAAGCAACGTATGCGTGACACGGCGCAACTGTTGATTTTCATCCGCGGAACTAATGATAAGTTCGAAGTCACAGAGGAGCTTGCTGGACTACAAAGCATCAAGGGAACGACAACAGGAGAGGACATCTACAGGAAAGTTCACCAAACGGTGGCGGATTTAGATCTGGACTGGGCTAAATTAGTGAGTGTTACCACGGATGGTGCGCTTTGAAGTAAAACTGGGTCTCCTCCTTAAACATGTGAAGGAGAAAAATTTCTGCCATTTTCCCACTACACAGAGTAACAAACATGGAACCTGACATTGACAGTCTTGTCAGCCAGAAGCAGGCTCACAGTTCACATTAACTTATGGAAAAGCACTGTATGAGGTAGGATAATGGAAATTATTACTTAATAAATCATTAAAATGTCTGCATTGTGAATTACACATATAGCATATATTATGCAACCAGTATCACATGATAAATAGTTTTTAATGTTTATTGTTAGTCCGGCCCCCCAGAAGACTGAAGAACAGTGAGCTGGCCCTTTAGTTTAAAAGTTTGAGGACCCCTGATTTAAATATTCAATACTGTTCATAAATTTTATTCATAAATGTTAATTTCAACATTGTTTTTGCTGTTTATATATATATATATATATATATATATATATATATATATAATTATTTTTTATTTTCTTTTTTGATGAAAAATAAATTCTGCATGGTCTAGTAGATTGTTGGTTCGAATTCCAGGTCAGCATCAGCATCCGGAGTCTGAGAGAGAGAGAGAGTACAGTACATCATACTGCTTCTCCAGTAGTAACTGGACTTTTAAATTGGAGAGAAAATAGGATAAAATTAGAAATGTAATTATTATGATCAAAAAATTATCTTGGTAATTTGATACGAATTTTAGGCTATAGATGAAACATCCAGTAGATAGATTTGAGTTTATAACTCTGAGCATGCAAGTTTTCTATATATTTTGAAATAGATTTTTTTTTTCCAAAGTGAATTTGAAATGTCTAAGTTTTAAGGTCAAGACAGAAAAAAACGCATTGCTGATATATTAAATAATTTCATTCATATCTACAAAATGCAGATTATTTTACTAATATATGTGAACTTTTTAAGCTCCGCCCTCAGACACGCCGTCACCTGTGTGACTCCAGGACTCCGGCGGGTTTTACCCGCTCCGACACTTCCGCCCCCATGCTTCACAGATAGCTTTATCAGGGCATTAGCACTGCTCAACCTCAGAAATGCTCTCCCAGCTTCTTCTGTCTCTGCCTGTCTGTCTGCCTGTCTGTCTATCTGTCTGTCTGTCGTGTGCATCTTATTTTTCTTTTTCTTTCTTTTTTTTTTTTTTAGTCCAACACAGTCCCCTCCATCTTCATCAGCACCATCAGCACCCCGTTTATGAACAGCTGTCACCTCTTTATGTAGCAGCCTATTTTTCGATAGCAGTGTCTGATGTAACCGTTTCAGCCTTTTTTTCTGAAGTTGTGGGGGAAATTTTCACCTTTTTTTCATTGTTATTATTTATAGATGTCATAAAAACACCATCCCTGAAAATAACGCAGAATTTGTCCGTGTCTTTACTCAGAAAGTGTGTGTGAGTGCGCATGCATTTCTATATTTGTGAGGACCTTGTAGGGATAATAATAATAATAATAATAATACAGACATCCCACCATTCCTAGAAGTTCCGTGAGTAGACCAGCGTCAGGATTCTGGATCTAAAGGGAAGCTTTAGATCCAGCACAAGATAAGCTGCTGCTGGTTTCTGGATCATTTGCAGATGTTTGATGGCTCACAAACGAAGAGCAGCTTAGTCAAGACTTGGTCAAGAGACGAGACGTTGGTTGAGGACCTGTGGGACATCCTTTGTGAGAAACGGTGGAAAATCTCCAGGTGTTTTAAAGGAGAAATCAGCTTGAACAAGATAGATTTTCAACATAATTTGAGAACAATAACTGGACATGCATAACTCCCACAGCGTTGGATCAATGCTGTGGAACTCTGGGTCTGCTTTCCAGAAGTGTTTGACGGTTGTAGATGATGATACCAGTAACGTTTAGTGCAAAAAGAGCGTCGAACAAACACACAAACAACAAAAAACGGAATATGTGGCATCTTGATGAACCCTAGAGTGGACCTTAATTCACCTTAAGTTCATAAAGCCAAGGCAAAACACATGCAGTAAAAAAAAAATGCTGGTAAACAAGTGAAACTTGCTTCAAAACTTTATTTCCTGTTTTCCCTGAAAGTCTCATCCGATTGCTGTTGTCTGGATCATTTGCAGATGTTTAATGACTTTTAAAAGAAGAGCAGCCACGAGCGAGTTGCAGTAGTTAAGTCTTAGTCAAGAGATGAGAGGCTGATTGAGCACCTGTGGGGCAACCTTAGTGAGAAATGGTGGAAATTCTCCAAGTGTTTTAAAGAAGAAATCTGCAAGACAGAATTTTTCACATTTTCAACATTATTTGAGAATGATAACTGTTCATCCAACAGCGGAAAACACAGGAGCTCCACTGACTCATTAAAACCCTGACAACAGTCCAACAGTCAGAGTCCATTCCTATAGGTGCTCCCAGCGCTGCAGAGCTCAAACGCTAATTTTAACTCAACAATCAACAGAATAAAGAATAAAATAACATTACTGTTCCCTTAAATGAGCTGCTGGTGTATCTTCGCAGTGTGAACGAGCGATTTGTACTCTTTTTTTTTTTTATGCGTTTCAAGTCGTACAAGTCATATTTTTTGTGCCCGAGTGTCCAGGTGAATTTGTAATATTAAATCAGACGTAAAATTAATCTTAATATGACCATTAAATGCCAGATACAGTCCAGCTAAGCATTGTAAGTATACACTCTTGTAAGACCAGGCTCCCCACGGTAGGATATTAACTAGCGTTAGCTAGCTAAGCTAAGCAGGCTCCTTTAAAGAGCTGTGGCTTTGGCTAATGCCCCCCTCCCCACTCTTTTTGACGTTAAATGGTGATCTGTATTGATTTTGTAAATCCATTCACGGTGAAGTACGAGATCTTTGGGGAAACTATAGAAGGTTTGAACTTTATAAAATTTCTTTTTTTTTGAGTGCATTTTGAAATCAAATTTTAGTGTTTGATAAAACACATCCTGTTCATTATAATAGAGAGAGCCACTGCACAGAGAGAGAACGCTTTCCTGGCGGGGGTGCTGAATTCAGCACCCTATAGTGGCTAAATCTGCACCCCCGCCATGAAAAGCACCCCCTCTCGGCAGCGAGTACACACCGTCTTCTTAATAAAAGCACTTTTACATTATTTAGAAGTACAGGGGTTGGACAATGAAACTGAAACAGCTGTCATCATTTTAGTGTGGGATTTTAGGTTTCATGGCTAAATTGGAGCAGCCTGGTGTTCAATCTTCATTAATTGCACATTGCACCAGTAAGAGCAGAGTGTGAAGGTTCAATTAGCAGGGTAAGAGCACAGTTCTGCTCTAAATACTGCAATGCAAACAACATTATGGGAGACATACCAGAGGTCAAAAGAGGACAAATTGTTGGTGCACGTCTTGCTGGAGCATCTGTGACCAAGACAGCAAGTCTTTGTGATGCATCAAGAGCCACGGTATCCAGGGTAATGTCAGCATACCACCAAGCACATCCAACAGGATTAACTGTGGATGCTGTAAGAGGAAGCTGTCTGAAAGGGATGTTCGGGTGCTAACCCGGATTGTATCCAAAAAACATAAAACCACGGCTGATCAAATCACGCAGAATTCAATGTGCACCTCAACTCTCCTGTTTCCACCAGAACTGTCCGTCACCACAATCAATTATTGTGCTCTAAAACCAGGTGTTTCAGTTTCATAGTCCGACCCCTGTATGCTACGGAGAGAGGGTGCTTTTCCTGGCGGGGGTCCTGAATTTGGCGCAACACTGGCACTGGTATAGGTCGCTAAAATAGGGCTCCATGTCTCTTGTCTTCAGGTGCTGAGATGCCGTCCATGATGATGAGACCTCAGCGAGACAAGGTGCTGAGGTGTGAGATGAATGTGAGACTCTAGCAGTGGTAAGAGAAGACAAAAATAAATATTTTAACGTTATCTGTGGCTGAGCATCTTCTCTGCACATGCTGATGTTTATTAAACAGGGTGCTCACAGAGGAAATCCCAGCATCCTCTTGGGTAGAGCCGGCTGGAAAATGACAGTGGGTGGATGATGAGTCCCTCGTCGCGGGGTCTTCCCTGAACTGTCCAAATATTTACGCTAGACTGAGTTACTGTGACAGCGTTACTCATCCGGACTTCTGCTACTCCACTGCAGCGTCTCCAACAGCAGTATTTCAGAATTATCTCCTCATTAAACTGCTGTTATTTATTATAATAATATTTGTCCAAATATTTATGGACACCTCTTTTACAGTAATGAACGTATTCAGCTACTATTTTAATAATAAACATGAATCTATTAGCACTAGGACTGAACAATATATCGTTTTAGCATCGTCATCGCAATGTTGATCATGTGCAATATCATAAGATAAGAAAAATTTTATCAATACATAGTCTGTCCTGTTTTAGTGATCTATAGGTGAGCTCCCAACCGTGCAGCTTGATTTAGGGCATGTTAGCATGTCTTTGCTATTGTAACGACAGGAAAAGTACACCTTGTGCAGCTTGAAATGCTCAAAAGGCATGTACTAATTATCTTAATTAATCATGGGTCTTGATGATTTTGGGCGTAGCCTAATGAAATAAACCAATCAGAGTGTCTCTTGCTCATCATTTTCTTTAAGTCAGGTGAGCTCTGACTTGGGCGGATTGCTATTTTAACAGCGCAGCTACCTGGACGTGTCCAACACAGCAGAGGTTCGTGATAGTATTGCATCATCATATTGTATTATGATAATATTGCATCATTATATTGTATCATGATAGTATTGTATCCTGACATTGTATCAGAATAATAGTGTGTTCTGATATCGCATCGTGATTTTATTGTATCGTGATAATGTGTAATGATAATATCGTAGTGGGATAGTAATGTATCGTGATATCACATTGTGATATATAATGATACTATTGTATCTTGACATCATATCAGCATAATAGAGTACCGTGATATTGTATCATGATAATATTCTTTTGTGACGTTGTATTGTGCTATCATATCATGATATAGCATATCATGAGATCATATAATAATATTGTATCATGTGTAGCGGCTCAGTGGTTTAATACCTGGTGCTAATTGAGATGTTGAAATATTTTTAATTGGGCGCCAGTTATTAAATTAATTTAATTAGATTAATTAATTAATTAATTAATTAATCAAATTAATTAATAACACAAGACATCTCAGGGTGTGGTTTCTACAGGTGACAGAAATTTTCATGACCAAGTTATCCAGAAAAACACACTGAAATGACAGGTTTTGTAAAATAAAAGTATTTATTAAATCACACAGATATGAGTAAATAATTCATTAAAAAGTCATAAATGTAGCCATTATATATCAAATCATAGTGTAGAATAATAAATGAGAAATAAAAGAACAAACACGTTATAATGCTGATATGAAAGGAATAAAGATTAATAGAACTATTAAGTGAATATTTCTAAATAAGGGTCTAAGGCATTTTAAGTCTACGAAACCAGTTCTTATTTCCAACCAAGCAACTCAAAATGAGTCATCTATACTAAAGACGCTCTATTAAAGACCCGACCCAGACCATGACCAACAGACACCATCTGCCGAAAGATTAAACCCAGCTCTGCCTTACTCTGAGGTGTTGAAGTGGGCCTCGGTGACGTCCGTCTGTGTTGGTCGTCTGCTGCTTCACCCCGACAAAGGATCACGTGAGCCTGTCTGCAGGGTAGTTTGACTTCCTGTGTCAGCACGGAGCCCCATTAGAACCCACAGGGTAAATCCCTTCGCTCTCAGGTGGCTTGCTGGTGGCCTCCGGACCGCAGGTTTCTGGGTTGGATCTGGCGGATCTCTTTTTCAGCTGTACTTTAGCTAAACTTAGATGGAATAATGCTTGGCTTCGTAGATTGTAAAATAACCTTAGATATTTTAACTAGGATAGCTAATATTAATATACTTGAAGATTAAATGCACTAGTCTAAGAAAACTAACTTAAGATGACTAAACTAACAGTCTATCCTTTCTCCATCTCTGGGCTCCCTAACCTCTCTCCTCTAACTGTTTTCCTCAACTCATCTTCTCCAACTCCTTCTCCCACTGCTTCTCCTCCAACTGCACTGAACTAAACTCAACTGGAAACTCCAAAACTGGAAACTCTAAACTGGAAACTGAACTGTGTCTGCCCAGTTTAACTATTAGTCTCTGTGGCCTGTTTGGCCCCTGAGCTATGATTGGCCCTGTGGCCCAAATGTCTGTGTTTTGATTGGTCTAGGAGCAATTTCAAACTTTGGTGGGGATTCACAAAGGGCCATAAACCCCCCCTCGCTCACATGGTCAGCATGCTTCAGCATTTTTCTAATAGATCAAACCAAAAGAAAACTCAATTAAACAGTGGATCAAAATACATTTTTCAGCATATCAGTTTGTGAGGATAAATTCAGGAAACAAACAATCTTACAATTGAATCACAATAAATGTAATATATATATATATATTGCCCACAAACATGTACTATTCAAGATAATCTTAGAAATACAACGATGGATGGTACTCTGTCAGAAAGAGATCAAGAGTCATGTTATTATTTAAACCCAATTAAATCACTTAAAAGATAATACATGGTTAAACCACTGATAACCAAATAAAGCAAAATTATCAAATGCTAATTAAACCTTGTTGATTCAGACTTGAATGTGTAGGAGAATTCAATCAGGACACATCCAAACACATATACCATATACCAGACACATATACCATTATTTAGTAAACATTCTATAAAACACCTTTTTTATATAGTCAATATATATGTATTTTAAGCAAAATCTTCTGAGTGAGAAATTCCTCCCCTTTGCTGAGTGCTTAGATAAGCGGTTGGCATCGGAATTTACGACGGTGGGGGAAGGAGTTCTTTCTGCATCCCACCGAATTTGAGCCTGCAATGTTGAAAATGGAATCCCAAGCTTAGAACATTTCTCTTAATTTCATTAATCTTATTTCTAAGTGATTGCAGAAATAACTAGGCACAAACCCCTAAATTGGTACAACATTTGGTGAATTAACAATTTCCAAGGCATTAATTAAGTTTTGACACTCTCTTAAGTCCGCAGTCCCGTCCTAGTGATGGTGTTGCAAATGTTCCAAATGTTTACATTAACTCCGAGGTTTATGACTTGGAGGAATGTAAACAGAATTTTACCCTAAACTCGCATTTAGGGCTCTTGAGCGAGGCTGAGTGAAGAAATAGTCAGTAAATGTCATTTTGAAATTTAAGGTTGTTTGAAAAAAAGATTACTCCAAGGTTTTTTTAGAGTGTTCTGGGTTCGAAGTTTCCTTATAGGCCGTAAAGTGGGGGTAGTGTGTGTTTGTGTCCAAGCAATGAAGAAATCCTCTGGTTAATCCACTACACATGTTAATATCGTACTATATTTTTGTGATATCGTATCATGATAATATTGTTGTGGTAATACCGTAATATATTTTTGTGATGGTATTGTATCGTGATATCGTAATATCTTTTTGTGATATCGTATCGTAATATCTTTTTGTGATAATATCGTATTATATCATAATACTTTTTGTGATAATATCGTATTATATCATATCTTTTTGTGACGGTATTGTATCGTGATGTGATATATCGCAATATCGTAGTATCTTTGTGATATCGTATCATGATATCTTTTTGTGATAATATAGCATCGTAATATCTTTTTTTTTGATAGTACTGTATTGTGATAATGTATCGTGATATCTTTTCGTGATAATATCGTATCGTGATATCTTAATATCGTTTTGAGATGATATCGCATCGTGATGTATCTTTGGGATATCATATTACGATATCGTAGTATCTTTGTGATATCGTATCGTAATATCTTTTTGTGATAATATCGTATTATAATATATTTTTGTGATGGTATTGTATCGTGATATCATATTGCGATATTGTAGTCTATTTGTGATATCGTATCGTAATATCTTTTTGTGATAATATCGTATCCTGATATCGTAATATCTTTTCGTGATAATATTGTAATATCTTTTTTTTTTGATAGTACTGTATTGTGATAATGTATCGTGATCTCTTTTTGTGATAATATCGTATTGTGAAATCTTAATATAGTTTTGAGATGATATCGTATCTTAATATCTTTTCGTGATCTTTTTGTGATAATACTGTATCTTGATAATATCGCAATATCTTTTTTGTGATAATATTGTATCTTGATAATTGTATCGTAATACCTTTTTTCGATAATATCGAAACGTAATATCTTTTTGTGATATCGTATCATATTGTATCTTGACAATATTGTATTGTGATATCGTAATATCTTTTTGTGATAATATTGTATCATGATATCGTAATAACGTTTTGGGATATCGTATCGTGAATATATTGTTTTGTGATAATATTATAATATCTTTTTTTGATGGTATTGTATCGTGATATCGTATCGTGATAATATTGTATCGTGATATTGTATCGTCATAATATAATGTTCTTCAGCTTCTATAGGTTCACAGGATGTGCCAAAAGTCATGGGACACACATTAATCCTTGTCTATCACAGATCCCCCTGTTTTAGAGAACTCGCTCTGTTATTAGAGCAGCTGTTTATAATTAGAGTTTATACGGTTTGATCTGTATAAAGATAAATATGTGACGTGAATCACTGAAGCCGTTTTAAATTTTTAGCTATAGTCAGCAATAAGCCGAGACGGTGAGGCCGGAGATCTGGACATAAAATCAGTGATTTTTTTTTCAGTATCTTGTTGTAAATGGCTGGAAGAGTCCCGGCGGAACCGGAGCCAGATCGGGTTTGGAGTCGAGACGACTTGGCCTGAGAATCCTGGAGAAAAGGTCATTTAAGGAAACAAACAAAACCAGACGGACCTTCGGAGAGAAACACAGTAAAACACACATCTCACACTGTAGAATACAGTTTATATATAAAAAAACTTTATTTAAAACCAATTTATTTTTCTTTTTTACAGTACAATGTATAATAATAATATTAAATGTATATAAAACTATTTGTGCAGAAAAATACAGTATTGGTTAAAAAATACATAAAGGTCCCTTTAGAACTGCAGGTATGCAAACCTTTTATTATTGTTTAAAAAAAAAAATACAAAAAAGTATTCTTATTGAGCCAGTTTGAGATAATAATAGTTTGAAGATAATAATAATACTAATTAGTAATTATTATTATTCATTTTCCACCATTAATGATGAATTTCTTTTTAATATTTAAAATCAGTTATAAAATCAATTCCATGTATAAAAATATTCTGTTTTTTTTTTTTTTTAAACAAACATGGTATTGTGATAGGATGCAGCACCATTCGTGAAATTTCATCACTAATCACTACTAATTATTCCACAGCCAACTGTCAGTGATATTATTATAACACAGTGGAACTGATGTAAAATGAAAGAGTGGGGTCAGTGGATTTTTGGTATTTGCCTGGAGACAGGTTCTTGTCTGACTGCACTGTGTTGAGTGTAAAGTTTGGTAGAGGGGGGATCATTAGTTTTTTTCAGGAGTTTGGGCTCCACCCACTTAGTTCCACACTACTAAACCTTGTGGAAAGCCTTTTCGGAAAAGTTAAAGCTGTTATAGCTTTAAAGGACGGCTTAATATCATATTAAACTCTACGCCTTAAAAATGGGACGTCAGTTGATATGCAGTGATGGCAACATAGTGATGGACACATGGAAGTCTAATACTCTTTATAACCTCTTATTATTATTTTGCGTAAAATAAATAGTTCTGGATGAATTTTGAGTATATAAGTTATTGGTCTAAACCAATAGTTCACAAATTATTAAATAAGAATTATAATAATTGTTAAAAATGTATAAAATGCTGGTTTTAAATCTGCTGCATTAAAAACTGAGTCTGAATAATGGGTCAAATAGTTCACATGTAACCACAATCCCATCCTAGAATGGGCTAAATAAAATATATAGGATTAATTAAAGCTGATTGGGTCATTTGCTTGAATGTGACAGTTTAGTTCTACACTATTAGTGCATCTTTAAAAAAAATAGAAATAAAAAAAATAATTATATTATATAGATGTATTAAACACAGTGATTTTAGTTTTATTGTTTATGATTATGAAGCTTACAGCCAATAAAAACCCAAAAATCAGTATCTTAAAAAATTCTATTTTTTTTATGTTGAGTTTTCATTGGCTGTAAGCCATAATCATCAACAATAAACAATAAAGAAACAACTTTTCAATTATATTCTTTTTTTTTTTTTTTTAGAAATTAAAACCAAAACGTTTAAAAAGCTTTTGTTGAGCCTTATAATTTGTTTGGCTGTTTAGTTCCATTAACCGAAATAATGCTTAAAACCTGCCCAATCACCCTTAACTGTAAAAATAACCTGAAATGATACAAAATCCAGTGAAGTTAAATGATACAAAAGTGATCAGTAAACTGGCAGAATGTAAAAACAATTTTTTAAAACGTTTCTTTAGAGAAATTACAGAGAAACACCGTTAAAAAAAAAAAAACTGGATTAAAAAAACTGCTACAGGAAGACAGACGTCTGGCTGACCCACATGGAAACAGCAGCTTTAGACTTTAATACAGTTTATAATATAACACAAGCTACTAACGGCAGCACCAGGAGATGAAATAACGTGAGGAAATAATATCAAGACCTTAGGAGACCCAGACTTGGACCCAGACGTGGAGCTCTGCGCTGAGATAAATCAGAAGGCCGCTGTTGGTTCAGTGCTGATGATGGGTACGTGTGGCTGAGATCCCGGGAGCTTTCTGGGAAAGGCAGCTGCTCTGCTTCAGCTTGGCGGCTGCAGAACGCAGGGAACCGCGTGTTCTCATTTCGAGGAACACTGTGAAAGTGGTGGAGAGGTAAACTCTGTGAATGATTGACGGAGCGTGGCCAGCTGCGTGAGAAGTTCGTCCTGAATCCAGATGAATCCAGCTGTGCGTATACCCTCACACGACTCCACGCCTCCCGTCCGCGTGACCCCCCCCGCCCCGGCTCTTATCGCGTCTCTCGTCGGCCGAAGTTCCGCGGAAACCTTGGACGAATGATTAGCGAGAGTCAGCGGCAGGGGTCAGTCCCCCCGTGCAGTAAATGCGACGCAGGAGCCGTGCTGCACGAGTTTTCCCAGTAAAGTCCCCTGAGGTGAGAGTCTGCAGCTTTACTGCTGTCTCCTGACGGCGCAGATGGAGTAGGGCAGGGGCTGCAGAGTCATGCCCAGCTTCGGGCGGAGGCTGGGAATGCAGCCCTGAGGGAACTGCAGGCGGAACCGCTGGAGGAGGGTGGTGAAGAATAGGAACATCTCCATCCGTGCCAGCTGCTCACCCAGACAGTGACGTCTGCCTGAGAATAAAATATATATATATATATATATATATAGAATTTATACATCCCTTTCAGACTCTGCATCCATTACAGTGGACATCATGTATTTTCTCTTTATTTTTAAATGTTTTGTTGCACATAAAACTATTTGACCGGAATGAACCAGCCAATGAACAAGCTTAAAGCAATGAAACAGTGGCTTTGCCCCGCCCACTGCACTGGAAAAACAGTAGTACCAGTAGTAGCAGTGGCGTGCAGTTAATATAGTGGGTACCCCTTGTCTCATTTATCGCCCCCCCCCCCCCCCCCCCCCCCCCCGGAGTGAAAATCATGAATCTGTTTGGTTAGATTGTCCTGCGACTTTGCTAATAGCCTCATTACTACACCCTTCAAAAAAATCAGGAGAAGGGGCACGCAGACACAAGGGGGGAGGAGCTATTTAAAACAGCATTTTTGATTGGTTATAATAGCTGTCAGATAGACAAGAGTCCTGTAACAACTGAAAAACACAAAAAAAAAAAAAATAAATAAAAGGACTAATGCTTTGAATTAGTTGCTGTTTTTTATTTTAGTTAATTGAAAAAAAATATATATATGCTTATAGTTTACAATAACTATAATATATATTTCCTGATTAAATAGTATGTAATGATTTACATGCACCTATTGTTACCCCCTTTTTTTACTGTTAAAACATGGTAAAAAAATACAAACATAATAAACAAAATAACAAAATAAAATAAAAAGGTCGATATGAAATATATAAAATATTACCCACAGTCTTCCAATGCAATAGAAATAAAAAAGATATATAAAATATTTGAGTTAATTGTTAGTTAATTAATTGCAAGATTAGCTAGGTTGATTCTGGAGTACTAGTCTATTGTAGTCTTCTTTGTGTATGTGCATTACCAATAGAAAACAGCATTCTTATTCTTTTTTTCTTTACTGGAGATAATAATTCAGGCCTGAAAGGGATAGATACAGCTTAGTTTCTTTGATTTTTTTTTACCAAATTGAAAAAAAAAAAGATGGATGATCACAAGCCATCAAACCAAACTGAACTGCTTGAGTGAATTTTTGCACCAGGAGTAAAGCAGCATAAAGTTATCCAAAAGCAGTGTGTAAGACTGGTGGAGGAGGAGAACATGATGCCAACATGCATGAAAAAAAAAATGTTTGTCTAGACTCTAGTAGATATATAATGGGAAATGAGAACAGTGTTGATTTTACTTTTGCTAAAAACAGCAAAAAAGTAGAACTGATAATTAGGGGTGGTTGATATGGCACCATATTTCAGGGTATAATATCGTTAATATATCATTGCGTACGATACAGTATGGCATTTTTTAATATCTCAGTTAGAGGTGTGCCATATCACATTAAATTGTATGCAATGATAAAATAAAGTTTTTTAATTTTGTTGCAGTAGTGCATTGTTGAAATATATTTATTTTTATTTCAGTGTTTTGTCATATCGCCAAGATATCGTGATATTATTTTATGGCCTCCCTATTCTCTATGATACATGAATATTTGTAATGCACGATGCTGAAACGATATATCGTGCAGCTCTGGATACCTACCCACTGAAAACGGCACGAAGGCGTCTTGTCTCATAAAGTTTCCGTTGTTGTCCAGGAACCTCTCCGGGCAGAAGACGCCGGGTTCCCGCCAGTACTTCTCGTCGAAGTGCACGGAGTACAGGTTGGTGATGACCATCGTTCCTCGAGGGATGGTGTATCCTCGCACCACCGTGTCCTGAGACGTGGCTCTGAAGATTCCCAGAGGAACGATGTTGCAGAAGCGCAGAACTTCGTGCAGCACCGCCTCCACGTACGGCATCCTCTGCTTATCCTCCATGGTTGGAGCTCTGCCATTTAAAACACTGTCGATCTCCCTGTGGACCTTCTCTGCACAGATAAGAAACCATACAATATACAGAGAGCACTTAAAGATGATGCTTTTCCATGATTTTACCAAATTAAAAACCTCTGGAATATAATCAAGAGGAAGATGGATGATCACAAACCATCAAACCACCAAACTGAACTGCTTGAATTTTTGCACCAGGAGTAAAGCAGCATAAAGTTATCCAAAAGCAGTGTGTAAGACTGGTGGAGGAGAACATGATGCTTAAAAACCATCAGGGTTAATCCACCAAATATTGATATATTTTTTGAACTCCATTTCTAAAACTTTATGAATATGAACTTGTTTTCTTTGCATTATTTGAGGTCTGAAAGCTCTGCCTCTTTTTTTGTTATTTTCAGCCATTTCTTATATTTCTCATTTTCTGTAAATAAATGCTCTAAATGAGAATATTTTTATTTGTAATTTGGGAGAAATGTTGTCTGTAGTTTATAGAATAAAACAACAATGTTCATTTTACTCAAACATAAACTTATAAATAGCAAAATCAGAGAAACTACTGATAATACAGGAAATGCTAAATGTCAGGGACAAGATACTAGCTCTAGTCCTGGTTCTGGAGAGTTTCTGTGGAATTTTGGATTTCTGCCAAATTTGCTCATCTTTCTACATGGACAATTCTAGACAGATGTCGCCGGTCACCATCATTACCATCCACCGTACTTGTAGTCCACTGTGGGTGGTAATAATTGCTACCTTCTAAAAATTGACATATTTCCTTTTGGTCCTTATATCCTCCGATACACGTGAAGTCAGAGCTGCTGCTGATGCTGCTGATGCTGTAGCATTGCCGAGTAGCATCACAGCGCTAACGCTCGGAGAAAAGCGCAGCGGCTCGGTTCTGATACATCAGCTCACAGATGCCCTGTGCTGTAGACATCACCCTAGGAGTGATGAGGGGAGAGAGCGCCATCTACTGTACCCACCGAGAGGGCGCAGGGCCAATTTTGCTCCCTCTGAGCGCCGGCAGCTTGATGGTAAAGCTGCATGAGCGGGGGTTCGAACCTGCGACCTCTTAGCTGCTCATAGTGGCAGCGCTTTAGACCACTGGACCACTCGGTTTTGACACACTGTGTCAAAATTTCTTGACGAATATACAAAACTCTCCAAACTGGCCTGGAATACACTATTTTTTACATTGATTCCATTAAAAGTTCAGAAACTCCACCAGTTTCTCACCTTGTACGCTGGGATACAGCGCCAGGTAGAGCATGGCCCAGCGCAGGGTGTTGGTGGTGGTCTCGGTTCCGGCGATAATGAGCTCCCCGACGGAGAAGATGAGGTTCTCCCTGGAGAAAGACGTGGCCTCGTCGCCGGCGCTCTGCTCCATCTCGTCCAGGTAGGCGTCGATGTAGTGCCGCGGCGAGTGCTGCACCCTGCCCTGGGAGAAGCGCTCGATGATCTGCAGCAGGAAGTCGTACACCTTGTTGGCGTTTCTGAAGAGCTTCTGGTGTTTCCCGAAGGGCAGGTACTCGATCCAGGGGAAGGCGTTGTAGAGGAAGGCCCAGGCGCTGGCCGCCAGCTCCACGTTCTCGCTGAAGATCTGGATCATGTGCTGGAAGTCCCGGTCGTCGTAGGTGAAGCGCTGGCCGAATATCACCAGGTTGGTGACGTTGGACACGGCGTTGGTGACCAGGTGTTGGGGGTTGAAGGGTTTGCCCTTGTGTGTGTCGATGGCGTCCACGAAGAACATGCACTCCTCTGAGATCCTCTGGAACATGGCCTCCCCGCTGCCGAAGTAGCGGAAGCTGTTGACGGCCAGCTTGCGGTGCTCGATCCAGCCGCGGCCGTATTTGCAGTTGAGGAGTCCTGGAAGGTCAATTTAAAGAGAATATTTGCTCAGTCTGGAGCTGATCGATGACTCGGGGTCAATAACATTCCTAGAGCTGCATCGTGACTCAATCAGCATTAAGAACAGTTCAGACTAAAGAAAACAGTTCTTTTGTTTTAATGTTAAAAAGAAAGATTGGAACAATGTTTAATGTGAAATTATCGTGAAAAGGTCAATAAAACACTTAGAAATCGAGGTTAAAACTCATTTTTACTCATTTTTTGTGTATTTCGATTTATTTATATCTAAATGTACGTGTTAAAAGATTAATAGAAATATATCGAATCTGAAGAACCTTTTCATCTTCAATTGCTAAAACCATCTTGTTTTTTTTTTTTACTAAACCTTGGAAGAACCTAAAACGTAAAAAAATATATATAAATAATCTTTGGTTTATTTGTAGTTGAGTAGAAAGATGTTGAAACAATGCTTTAAACAATGTTGAAATATCGACAATCAAATATATATATATGTTGATTCGTGAATGTGAAAAAAAAAAACACATCAAAATATATGGGACATATATTTTTTCATTAATGTAATAATGAACTCATCCAAACTATGAGGAAAAACATTTATGGAATTATTTAATAAACGAAGAAAAAAAACAGACTATTAGCTGGATTTGATTTTCTTATGAGTCAGAGTCACCTGGAATTCAGGCTTTCAGTTAACAGCTGTGCTGAACTCATCAAGAGTAAATTACTTGAATTTCTTGTCTCTTAAAAAAGTGTTTGAGAGCATCAGTTAAAGTAAAGTAGTGAAGAGGTAGAGTTACAGGTATACAGTGAATAGTGAATATTTGAGTAATGTTCGAATCCAGATTATGAGAAGCGAGAGCTACTTAATTTAGTAAAAAAAACAAATGAGAAACAAACTGTTAATTAAAAATGATACAATGATGAAACTGGCACTCATCAGGACCGCCGAAGTAAAGGAAGAGCAAGAGTTTCCTTACATTTAAGTTACTACATGATTCCTTATGTATTCCTTCATAGTCTGATAGATCACTTCACTATTCATTTATAATGTAGATAATAGTGAAGCTTAGAACAATGGCAATTAGTCCTAAATACATGTAGGCTTGTTATCTAGAACCATTGCATACTTTATCATCCTCTATTCACACTGTTTTTCACTAGTCTTCAATGGTCTCCATTGGTTTAAATGGTCTTCAGTGTCCCCCCCACCCCTACAAAGTGTCCTATAAGATCAGTAAAGCTGATAAGCTGATAGAAAAACGAGTGAAGAAACAAGGAGGGTGGTCATAATGTTCTGGCTGAACTGTGTAAACTTTGTAGTCCATTGGGTTTAAAGGAATGACCTGAATTGTTCTGGTAATAATCTGATTACATCACATTACTCTTCTGATTGACCTTTCATCTCTAGTTCAGCTCAGCTCTCTCACAGCTCCCTCCCTCCACTCTGCTCTGGAAACCTCGCCAGATAACGTCCCTACCAACAGACAAACATTCATAGAAAGATTTCTGGTGGTTCCTGGTGGTTCACCGGTTCAGCAGAAGCCCTGTGGTTGATTTCTGACAACGTGAGGATTTTCTACTGGAAACTGTTTGTTTTAATTGATCACAATCACATACAGATACATCTAAATAAAATTGGATATCATTGGACATTTACTTTATTTCAGTGATTCAGTTAAAAAATGTGAAACTCATATATTATATAGATGTATTAAACACAGAGTGATCTATTTTAAGTGTTTATTTCTTTTATTGTTGATGATTATGAAGCTTACAGCCAATGAAAACCCAAAAATCAGTGTCTCAGAAAATTAGAATATTATATTGGTAGACCAGTTGGTACTTTCTGCAGTGTGGGCAGTGTGCTGCAAGTCCTGCTGGAAAATGAAATCTGCATCTCCATAAAATTTATAAGCAGAGGAATCAATGTTAAAACTCATTATTATTTAGATTTTTTTTAGCATTTTTATTGTATTTTGATTTCTAAATATGTAAATGTAAGTGGTAAAAGATTCATAGAAACAATCTGAAAACTATTTTCTTGCTCAATCATTCAAACCATTTGTTTTTACTAACCTCTAAAGAATCTATAACCAATAAAAAATGACCTATGGTTTATTCGTAGTTAAAAAGACAGACATTGGAACAATGTTGCAATATCAACAATCTAATATATCTTTTAAAATGAAAATGTGTGCCAAGTCCTGCTGGAAAATGAAATCCACATCTCCATAAACGTTGTAGCTGCAGAGGGAAGCTGTAAGATATGAAGTGCTGTAAGATTTTGTGGGAAAACAAAACTGCACTGACTTTAGACTTGATAATAAAACACAGTGGATCAACACCAGCAGATGACAGACATGACTCTCCAAACCATCACTGATTGGTGGAAACTTCACACTAGACCTCGAGCAGTTTGGACTGTGTGTCTCTCCACTCTTCCTCCAGACTCTGCTCCCTTCATTTCCTTTAAATGAAATGTAAAATGTACTGATGATCAGTGATGGTTTGGAGAGTCATGTCTGTCATCTGCTGCTGTTGATCCACTGTGTTTTATTATCAAGTCTAAAGTCAGTGCAGTTTTGTTTTCCCACAAAATCTTACAGCACTTCATATCTCACAGCTTCCCTCTGCTACTGACTACTTTTATTGAGATGAGGATTTCATTTTCCAGCAGGATTTGGCACACTGCCCACACTGCCAAAAGTACCAATTAGTCTTAATATATAATATTCTAATTTTCTGAGAAACTGATTTTTGGGTTTTCATTGGCTATAAGCCAAAATCGTCAGCAATAAAATAAATAAACGCTTTAATAGATCTATATAATTTATGAGTTTCACATTTTGAAGTTACTGAAATAAAGTAACTTTTCAATGAGACTCCCATTAGGAGACCAAATAATTCAGTTTAAATTAAATACTTCTGAAGAGCATCTTTACACTGTAAAACTTGCAGTGTACACAAAAACTGACCAAGCTGACTCAGTTAAAGGTATTTTATGAGAAACGTAAAAACAGAAAAAGAAAAAGTAAAAAAAAAAGTAAAATTAAATTAAAAGCTTAACAACTTGAGTTGAAAGTTTAAAAACCTGATTTAAAAGCTAAAAAGCCTGAGTTAAAATCTTAAAAACTTTAATTGAAAGCTTAAAAACTTGATCTAAAAGCTTAAAAACCTGAGTTAAAAGCTTAAAAGCCTGAGATAAAATCTTAAAAACTTTAGTTGAAAGCTTAAAAACTTGAATTGAAAGCTTAAAAACCCTAGGTAAATTTTAAAAACTTGAGTTAAAAACTTTAAACCCTGAGTTGAAAGCTTCACAACCTGAGTTAAAAGCTTAAAAAACCTGAGTTGAAAGCCTAAAGAATTGGGTTAAAAGCTTTAAAATGTAAGTTAAATGGCTGACAAATCAGGAACTCCAGTTGAAATCACAAAACCTAACTGGATTAATTCATTTAAAATAAAAAAAGTAAGTTATAACATATTGCTGTATTTTTTACAGTATATATACCATATTAAAATCACCAAAATATTTGAAATAAACATGTTTTCAGGTCATCTGACAGCATTAACACCACCTTTATTTTTATACACTCTAGACTGTACATAATCATATCAGCTCTTATCTTATCAGCTCTACTGAGCATAAAGTACACTTTATAGTTCTACTGTATAATTACAGACTGTAGCCGTATACCGGTTTCTCTTTATACTTTATTATATACAGTAATGTGATATCATCATTATCATGGGAATATTCCCACACATAGCATAGTATCATATGCAACTGAGATTCATTTCGTTTTTTTAGCTGGGAATTTCTAATGATTTGTGATTCTCTGGTTAATTTAAAGGGGATATTTTATGCAAAACTCACTTTTTGCATCGTTTTTCTCCTTGGGTCTCCACCGCCCCTATAAACATCCCAAACTCCACACTGCATCATGACTCAAACACTATTAAGAATAGTTAAATAAAATGTTGACATAATGTCAGTTGTTTCAATGTTGAAAGTAATGTTGAGACTATCTTTACTGTTAAACGATTGTAAAAAAAAAAAAAAAAAAAAAAAAAGGTAATCTAAACTCTTATAAATCTTCTTATTAATATTATCATTATTTAGTTTTTTTTTAGCATTTTATTATATTTAGTTTTTGAAATATCTAATTGTATGTCTTTTAAATAGAAAACAGTAACAGCAACAAACTAGAAAGTAAAGTTTGCAAATTTACTTCTGCTTTAGTCTGAAGAATGTTTTTTTTTTTGCTGCAAGTGATTTTTTTTTTGGTTAAAACCAATGTTTTTACTTAACCCTTGAAGAACCGTGCAAAAAAAATGTAGAACAGACAAAAAAACTAAACTTTGTAATTAAGAAGTGAGATGTTAATTTAACTATTGAATTTTTCCAGGTCTATGAAATGCATCTATGAGCCGTTTGGATGCTCCTCCCTTATTGTGACATCACAATACATAAACCTGCATAGAACCACCCTGGCTCCACCCCTTACCCGTAAACCACCACCAGAGCCCCGCCCACTATACCTTCAGTTGAAGAAACACCATTTCAGTCTCTGGTTTAGAACCTTAGATAGTACACAGCAAGTTAGCCAGAAGACTTCTTCTGAGGGAGGGATCTATACCTAACAGCTCATTCAGAAAGGGACTGAAACTGGTAAGAATGGAGCTGGTGAGATCTCTCTATCTTTGTGTGAGAGTGATTTTGTTTTGTACTACAGCCCATAGACCTATTCTAACGTGTCTAAAAGAGCTTTTTAATATGTCCCCTTTAATACGATGATAATCCAGAGACTGCCAAACTCTTTCATCAATAGTTGGGGATTTAAAAAATGCAGACAACGGCATTTATCTTTTTCTAAGCTCTGAGAACAGAGTGCCATCTTTGTCCTACCTCCCATTTTGGTCATCTTCTGGAACAGAGGCAGAGACGGCCGGTCGGCGAACACTTCGCTCTGGTGATAAAGGCACTCTTTAATGGCATCGTAGCCGTTCAGTATGACGGTAGAGATCCCTCCCAGGTCCAGACTGAAGATCTGCAGATAAACGCAGGGAGAAGAGATGCTTGATTAAGTGACCCACATGCAGACAAACGTTCAGGTTGCCAGATAGCTTAATGGAAAGCGTCTCTCAGGCCGGCTGGGGTTGATTGTAAGCGGAGGATACAGTTCAGAGTGGCTGGAGCTGACTCAGCACCTCTTCGCTGTGGTTGCAGCTCGCTGCCAAAACTGCAATTGGAAATGCAATCTTTTGTTCCCCTCTGAGCGCTTTTACTAACACAGTGGAGACACGGCTGAAGACAGCTGTGACACGTTCGAAAAGATCCATCTGTTGGGATTATCTAAAACATACTGTATGCACCATTAACCCTTAAAGAGCCCAGAGCTTTTTCTAAATATTAGTATAGTCGAGATTAAAAAACTAAATATTTAATTAATCAAGATTTAGCTGAGGAGCCAACTGATAACTTTACCCGGGTAAAGTGCTGGGTGAGGTAAAGTCCTGAGCTGGGTAAAGTGCTGGGTCAGGTAAAGTGCTGGGTCAGGTAAAGTTCTGAGCTGGGTAAAGTGCTGGGTCGGGTAAAGTGCTGGGTCGGGTAAAGTGTTGGGCTGGGTCAGGTAAAGTGCTGGGTCAGGTTAAGTGCTGGGTCAGGTAAAGTGTTGGGCTGGGTCAGGTAAAGTGCTGGGTCAGGTAAAGTGCTGGGTGAGGTAAAGTGCTGGGCTGGGTAAAGTGCTGGGCTAAGTAAAGGGCTGGGCTGGGTAAAGTGCTGGGTCAGGTAAAGTCCTGAACTGGGTAAAGTGGTGGGTCAGGTAAAGTGCTGGGTCGGGTAAAGTGCTGGATCAGGTAAAGTGCTAGGTCAGGTAAAGTTCTGGGCTGGGTAAAGTGCTGTGCTGGATCAGGTAAAGTGCTGGGTCAGGTAAAGTTCTGAGCTGGGTAAAGTGCTGGGTCAGGTAAAGTGCTGGGTCGGGTAAAGTGCTGGGTTGGGTAAAGTCCTGGGTCAGGTAAAGTCCTGGGTCAGGTAAAGTCCAGGGTCAGGTAAAGTGGGGGGCTGGGTAAAGGGCTGGGGCAGATAAAGTGCTGGGCTGGGTAAAGTGGTGGGTTGGGCAAAGTGGTGGGCTGGAAAAAGTTCTACCCAGCACAGCACAGCACTTTACCCAACCCAGCACTTTACCCAACCCAGCACTTTACCCAACCCAGCACTTTTCCCAACCCAGCACTTTACCCAACCCAGCACTTTACCCAACCCAGCATGAACTGCATGCACCACAAAATTACATACCAATTTATATATACATACATTTAAGCAATATACATGCATAACAGTCCATTAAAGTCCAACTACTTTATAGAGATAAATATCTATCTAAAAATAAAAAAACGTCAAGATATAAATTGTAATGAAGATATAGTGCACATATCACTACTTTTACAATATTTTATAGAGAAAATATGTAAAACGTATATGAAAATAGATTAAAATGGCCAATTATAAATTAAGTTTCCTTAATGTGTACTGCAATTGTTTGAAATCAAGCAACATTTATGCATAACATGTATAAAATTGAAGTCCTTTAAAGTCCAACAATTTGAGGGTTAAAACTTTCAAAAGTTAACTATCTATCTAAAAATTCAATCAAATAAATAAATAAACTTTAAGCTGTACCATATATAAAATAATATTTATTATAATGCATACATCACTCTTTTAACAAACTTTTAAATATTTAAAAAATACAAAATAAATCGCCCCAAAAATGTGTCTTAATGTTTACTGCAGTTATTTAAAATGAAAAGTATATTAGTGCTGATAAATGAGATTAAAGTGAGATTAAGTGTTTATAAGATGTGTATAAAGTGTTTATAAGGTGTTAATACCTGTCCATAAGTCTCGCTCTGGTTCTTCATGTAAACGTGCGGCTCCACGGCCAGCGAGAGGATGTTCCCGATGAGCGGCAGCGGCGCGGGGCCGGGGGGGAACCCGCGCGGTCTGCGCTGCTTCACCAGCCGCCGAGCCACCAGCACCAGCAGGCAGGTCACCGCCAGACTGCAGCCGAACTGCAGCCCCTTCCCGCGGCTCAGCGCGCTCAGCAATGCCCGCGGGCTCTCCGTCTGCTCCGGACCCGTCATCCTGCAGCGGCGCGCGGTGCGGTGTGAGCTCGGAGTCCGGCTGCTGCTGCTCCTCCACACGCCGCCTATCCCCCGCCTCCAGCCCGCCTCCGCCACCCGCCACGCCGCCGACCCGCCACACAGATCATTACCGACTATTGATCAGCCTTTCCCAATAAACACTGCCGAGTTCCACCCAGCCCTGCAGGAGATCAATACACACCAGTTACACACTTATCTGTAAACCAATACTGAGAAACAAAGTTACTAAAATTTACACCAAAGTAATAAATAAATAAAAATAAAAATAAAATATCCATTTGCTTAAAATATGGAAGCCCATTCCTGCTTCCAACTTTTAACACTTTCAGACCTGAATTATGTTAAATTTATGGAAAAATAAATAAAGGCTGTTTCTGTCTGTAATGCACACAATATTCCTAATATTAAATCTGTATTTAAATAAATCCAATGAACTAAAATTTGTATTCCTAAACATAATTAAAAAAGTGTTCAAAGACTAAGAATTAGTTCTCATTTTTTCATGTGGTGCAGAGTGAGTGGCTGATTTTTTTTGTCCAGTGCAGTGGGCGGAGCTAAGCTACTTTATCATTGGCTGGCTTAATGTAATTGCTGCAGGGTCTTAACGGGTTAAAAATCTCTTTTATTGTGGTAATTCCTGCCTCTGCAGCGCCCCCACAGGTTCAACTAGACTATAGGCGAGGATGATGTTTCAGCGTATAATCAATAATCAATAATAATTACCCCCCCACTGCTCAGCCCAATCAGCTCTTCCTCCTGTTCCGGCCCTAAACCCATACATCACCCAGCACCCCTCCCAAACCCCAAACTGTCTCTTTTTCTGAGCTGAGGGTGGAGTCAGCTAAAATCAGAGGGGTTTAGTTTAGTTTAGTTTAAAAGGAGAACTTGCGGTGTGAAAATACCTTTGGTTGAATTAAATGAATGAAAAACATGATAAGTATTCAATTTTGTTGAATAGCCTCCAGCATTCTGAGATACAGCCAGATGTTTTTAGCCGATGCTCCCAAAAAGTCACATTTTTACCACTATTAATTTATTTCCAGATATTTACATCTGAATCTGATACACAGTTCAGAAGATAAAAGCTTCTATCTAAACCCATCCATTTTTTGTATGAGATTAGTAGCAAATCCTTTGTTTGCAATATCTGCATTAAGCCTGTGACATCAGTAGACTTTACATTCTTATTTTCTGACACTTTCCAGGCTTTTAGTGCAGCATGTTTTATCTGGTGTTTGTTGTGGGGGTTTACTCCCTTCAGTCTCCTCTTTAGCAGGTAAAACACAGTCTGTATAGGGTTAAAGTCTGGAGATTGACTTGTTTTGGTGCCATGCTGCATTAGGAAGGATCTCCCTATTAGTTTGGTTGCATCTTTCTTTGAATTGACAGACATTTTTTTTGGTAGACCTTCATAGTAGAGTTCATCTTCCATCAATACAGATTAACGAAACTGTCCCAGAAGATGAATTTCAGCTTTTAATTTCAGGTATTTTCGTACATCTGGATCTGATTCACAGGTATCTCCTGGATGAGTTTTTCGTACCCTTTTGGAGTAATTTTGTTCGGTTGGCCAATCACTCTGGGAAGGTTCACCAGTGTTCCATGTTGTCTCCATTTGTTCTAAAGCTTAAGAAATTACTTTATAACATTTTACAGACTGATAGATGATCAATGACTTTGTTTTCTCATCTGTTGTTGAGTTTCTTTAGATGGGGATATAATAATAATGTGCTGCTTTTAAATGAGATCTTTTATCTGCTTCGTGTTTTCATACAGGTTCTATTATATAAGTGATTTCTTGATTCTACAGGTCTGGTTGTAGATTTAAGGGGAAGGTTCTTGTCACAGAGCTGCTCTACAGACAGACTCAGGAGATCCTTTGTTCCGAGAGCATTCAGATTCTTCAACTCCGCCCAGTGGAGTGAAGAGAGAGGAGAGATCGATCGATCAATCTATCTACGTATCTGTCTGTCTGTCTGTCTGTCTGTCTGTCTTTCTATCTATCTATCTATCTTAAATTCATTTCTGCTTTCCAAACAAAATCCAAAAGTAATTAATCACAGTTAATTCATGTTTTTCACATAGGGCCACGTTGGTTTGGATAGATTTTTTCCTTAATAAATTAGATCATCATTTAAAATCCCAAGTTCAGTGAAAAACAGTAGATAATTCAGTCTGTAATTTTGTTTGAGGTTCAAAAGATAGCACCTTCTGTCTGAACCCACCACCTTCCACTTACTGACCCTGATTAACTCATTTGTACTTTTAGCAGAGTGTTTTGGGTCAATGTCTTTGTTCATGTCAAACTCAATATTTTTTCAGTCTACAGCAGAAATAAAGGGATTGACCTAACTGTTCTACACTGGCAAAACTAGACGAAATATATGTAAATTGAGATGTATATGCTTAAATTATGCAAGAAATAGCATTTTTTTCTCAGTAAGGTATCAGTAAGATTAAAGGGTAACTAAACCCCCTGATTTTAACTGACTCCACCCTCAGCTCAAATTTGAATACAGATAAAAAAAAATGGAAGTGTAGTTTGGGAGGTGCGCTGGGTGATGTATGGGTTTAGAGGTGGGGTAGGAGGGAGAGCTGATTGGCTGAGCTGCAGCAGCAGCAGTGTGCCTCTGATAGAGGTGAGCCGCAGATGTTTGGACATTAGCGGATCTGCATATTGTGATGATATTTAAGTTTAGGAAATGTTTATAAATGTTTTAAGCAGGACTGGTTTGTTTTATTACATCAGAGGAACTCATTTCAGCTATTAATAAAAAATATATGGTTTAGGGTTTAGTGTCTCTTCAAAAAGAAAAAAAACAAAATGAGTGAAGTAAGTTTTAAATCAAGCAAAATTCATTTAAATTCAAGTTTATTTGAGTAATTTATTTGGCTAATTAAGATAATTATTCCTAAAGTAAGTAAAACAATCTAACACTTACACAATGATTAGTAAGACAAAAAGTCTTATCAGTGAAGAAAATAAAATGTATTGTCTTGGAGTTAGTAAATTTTGCAGTGTAACACTTTTTGAGGAGACTATGTGCATTTGTTTAAATATATTTAATGCGCCTAAAATGTTAATGGTAGGGTAGTGCTAAAAATAGCCTGTGCAGTGAATGGTGGTCGTTTCACCACTATTTACTAGTGTAAAAGGTTGGGACCTAATGTTGAGTAAGTGAGGTTCGGGGGTCGACAAGCAAACACACTTATCTCAGTCTGGCTGGGTCATAATCCCTCCACAAACTTTGACCCAGTGGTTTGGGACGCTCCCCTCCCCCTCCAGCTTTAAAAGTTACTGGTAAAAATTACATTTTGTTCCCACCATACTGACCATTCCTAAAAATCCCGATCAGTTACATATGAAGCTCAAAAGCTGTGTTAGTTGTATTGTATAATTAAATACGTATTTAAATCTGCATTTTGTTTATGCTTATGTGAAATACAGTCAATTTTACTTTTAAGAAACATGTAAAATTTAATAATGTAATAGAGAAATTAGAAGTAGAAATTAGAAGAACGGTTCTTTTTTTGTTTTTGGAATTCAAAAGAATAGCTCAATAGGGTCAAGCTGATAAAGTGGTGTGAAAAGTATTTGCCCCTTATAGCTTTATTTTAATTTTGTGATGTGAGACGGGTGGTTGTGTTGTTTTTGGTCAGCAGTGTTTTTCATTTTCACTCAGACTCTTTATCCTTATTATTGAATCATTAACTCTGCATTAAATCCTGCAGTTCTTTAAATGTTGTTCTGGGTTCTTTTGGGATCTCCTGGATGAGTTGTCCATGCCCTTTTGGAGTAATTTTGTTCGGTTGGCCGGTCACTCCTGGGAAGGTTCACCAGTGTTCCATGTTTTCTCCATTAGTTTTAAAGCTTTAGAAATGACTTTATAATCTTTTCCAGACTGATAGATGACCAATGAAATGACAAATGGTTTTCTCATCTGTTGTTGAGTTTCTGCAGACGGGGGAATAATAGTAATGTGCTGCTAGATGTAGGTGGAAGGTTCTTGTCACAGAGCTGCTCTACAGACAGACTCAGGAGATCCTTTGTTCCGAGAGCCATGAGATTCTTCAACTATCTATCTATGTACTTTAAATTAATTTCTGCTTTCCAAAATATTTCCAAAAGTAGTTAATCACAGTTAATTCATGTTTTTCACATAGGGCCATGTTGGTTTGGATAGATTTTTTTCTGTAATAAATTAAATCATCATTTAAAAAAACAGGTAATCTTAAAGCCCTATCCGGATGGGATTAGTTTCTCAAGGGGACATCTATATGTCCCCTTGAGATATACATAAAAAAAAAAGTTCAGTGAAAAACAGTAGATAATTCAGCCTGTAATTTTTTAAATCAGAGGACGTCTGAGAAAAACATGTACATGTTTTTGACAGGAATAAAATCACAGAGGATAACCCGCCCCCCCCCATAAAAGAGAGAGAAAAATGCCCCAGAACCCCCTGAGAAAATATTCCTGTCTGGATAGAGCTTTTTTATCTAATTTTAAAGTTTGTTTGATAATCTGAGATTTACCAAGAGTTTCCCATATCAATCTAAATGTAATTAATCTTTATTTAGTAAAAGCGTTGCAATCCCACACTTTCGTTTTTTTTGTTTTTTTTTCCTGTCACTGTTTTAAATTATTTTTTAATTAGTTTATCTTTTTTCTTATTTTAATTGTTTATTTATTTAATTTATTTTTGTTTATTTATTTTTACTTTTTTAATGTTTTATATTTTCATTCTTGTTCTTAGTTCTATTATTCATTTAATCACTTCTTCTTTTCAATTTTTAACATTTTGCTTTACTTTTACTACTATCTATTTACTTATTTTATATATATATATTTTTTTAATTTTTTACTTTTCATGTGTCAAATTTTTTTAATGGTATTTTAGAATGTTCTGTTTTACATATTTTTTTATATTAAATGTTGATTTAAAATGAGTACTTCTGTTATTATTATTATTATTATTATTATTATTATTATTATTTTACTATTTTATTTCTTATTATTTCTCAATTATTTTAATAAATGTCTTCAAACCCTTTGATGTTATAAATGCCCTCTATGTTTTTCCTGAGTAAAAATATAAAGGCTGATTGATTGATTGATTGATTGATTGATTGATTGATTGATTGATTGATTGTTTTTGATGATGCAGGTACAATAAAGAAAATTCAAAATATCATAATATTTTTTATTTTTCATTCAGAAAACAGCAGGCTCCTGTAATAAAACTGAGAGTGCTCTGGCCGGCTATAAAGTCTCCTATGTCCTCATCATCAGAGGTCTTTTCCTCGTGCATTTCGCCGCCCCGCCGTACGCGGGAACATCACGGCGCGCGGAATCACTTCAACACGTCCCATTGGCTTTTAATGGCGGCTACATAAAAGCAGGTCATGTGACCAGTGAAGCGCAGGGCCGGGATTGGGCGGGCTCCAGGGTGCGCCGGCTGATTGATGGCCAACACTCAGTGATTAAATCTCATTTCCTTAATGTCTGAGGATGGACTGTGCGAGCTATGCTCCCGCTGTCTCAGAGAGGATTATGGATCGGGTTTGGTTCAGCTCTCGAAACCGAGCCGGATCTCAGACTAATCCCTGTTCCTCTCGCTGTACAGGTGTGCAAACAGTACCTGTGTGTGAGCAGGTGATCTGGACGGAGAGGCCTGGACCATTAAGGACGTTTCAGTGTTTCCAGACGTCACATTTTCCTTTATTTATGTTTTTAATTAGTGTTTTAATCTTTATTTTCCAAAGTACGGAACATTTTAGGATGCAGGCAGACCAGCCCTACCCTGCTGAAAAAAAATATATATACTTAATTGTACTTAAAACACATTAAAAGAAATGAAAAATGTCAAAGTATGCTGTAAATATACTAACAGATATTTATACTTACTCAAAATATATTAAAAGTACATTAATATTACGCTTTCATCAAGTGTTTAAAAGTTAACTTATATATATAAGTATACTTTTTAAAAAGTACAATATAGTGTATTAAAAAAAACACTTGCTTCCAGTATATTTTTTAGCAAAGTGTGTAAAAAAAAACAGCCGTTACAGTAGTAACAATGTATCCTGTAACTTTTTAGAAAGTAAATTAAATTACTATATTCATAATATTTTTGCTAAATTTGTAACACGCTAAAATTGTAGTGCAGTATAATAAAATTTATATTTTTATACCCAACAAAATACAGTAAACTAGAAGTGTGCTACTTACAAAAGCCAGGAACATAAAGGAATATATTTGTACTATAATGTAAATATACCACATATATTTAACATCAATTCTTAGTACATTGTAATCCTAAAATACTGATTAATAATAATGTGGCTACAAGAACACTTTAGTGCACTATATAGTATAGATTAGTATATTTTAATCTACTTTTGATATATATTTTTTGCCTAGGGTAGTGAAAAAAGTAGATTAAAGTATACTAAGCATAGGGTGTTGAAAACTAGCAAGTGAAGACTAGCACACGCCTCCTCCGATACATGTGAAGTCAGACTCCGCCTCTTTTTGAGCTGCTGCTGATGCTGTAGCATTACCAAGTAGCATCACAGCGCTAACGCTCAGAGGAAAGCGCAGCGACTCAGTTCTGATACATCAGCTCACAGACGCAGGCTTGTGCTGATCCACATCACCCTTGGAGTGATGAGGGGAAAGAGAGAGCACCATCTACTGTACTGTTCCCACCCAGAGAGAGAAAGGACAATTGTGCTCTCTCAGGGCTCCGGCAGCTGATGGCAAGCTGATCATAGTGAAAGTGCTTTAGACCGCTGGGCCACCTGGAGGACCTGAAAAATGTATTTTTTTTTTTTTATTGTTTTCAGACGTCACCTTTTTTCTTTATTCGTTTATAATTGGTGCTTTAACTGCAATGTATGGACAATTTCAGGATGCAGGTGGGCCAGCATGCTGTCAATACTCTAATCTTCTGCAGCCATGCCTTTTTTAATGTGTGCAACATGTGGTTTTGCATTGTCTTATTGAAAAATGTAACTCATTAAACAATTAAATGCGCAGTTATAAGATACGATATTTGATCATCTCTACAGCAGCATCACAACATGACTTTTACCAGATCGATGTAAACTACTGTCGCCTGTACTAATTAGTGTTTTTCAGGGACTAGTTTAGAATAACATCCCTGAACGGACCAGAATCTCTGTTTTCTGATGTTTTAACCCTTTTATTCTCTTTTATAGTATGCAAAAAAGTTTCGCGGAGAGATTTGGACATTTCGGGATGTGTAATTGTTAGTTTTTCTTCTATATTTCGCCTTTATTCTCCTTTTTTCTTCTTTAATCACGCTTCTGTTGGTTTATCAGCAAAGCACAGGAAATGTTCCATGACATTTCATGCAGAACGCTGCTTACGTGCATACGTGCACGGCCCGAGCGTAGACGGTGCGTCCGAAAGCATCCGGTTCTTCAGCGTCGGAGGAACAGGAATGATTATCTGTCTCTGGGTATAACTTACAGAAGGCTGGTCACGCTGAGAGACGGTGGAGCCGGAGCGGACTGTAAAGGTCACTGTATCGACTTGAAAAGTTTGCTGCAGGAAAAGGAAAGTTACGGCGGGGCTCGGCGGCTGATGTATGGACGCGGCGCGGCTCGGCGAGGACCCGCTCGGCCGGAAGTGGCGATTCATTAGACTGAAGGGGCCGTTTGAGAACGGGAGTGCAGTTTGCGTCTATAACGGGGCCGAGCCGTGGTCCCCGCTCCCGTCACATCCCCCTGATTTACGGCTGCGGCCGCCAGCGCTGCGCGGAGTTCGATAGCACTAAAAGGCCTGTCCGGACTAATGGGGTTCCTATGTGACGCAAACTCAGCCTCTCTGCAGAGGAGCTTCACGAGCTCCGGCCGATAATGAAAGCAGAGGCAGACGACGCTCAGAGACAAACAGCGCAGCGTCCAGAGCTCAGAAACAAAGCTCATTATTCCCAACCTTCCCCTTTGATTTCCATTAAGGGTCACGGCGCAACGGAAACCCAAATAAGGAGCAACAGCAGAGCGGCGATCGATTAAACGCTCTGTTATAGGATACGATATTTGATCATCTGCACAGCGTCACAACATGACTTTTACCAGATCAATGTAAACTTCTGTCGCCTGTACTAATTAGTGTTTATCAGGGACTAGTTTAGAATAAATGTGCTTTATTCACACAATTCTGTTTTATTGTTGTTTTTTTTAACAGGTGCCAAACATTTGTTACGTATGCAGCATGTGCTCTTGCATTGTCTTTTTTAAAAATGCATTTCATTGTTTTATTTTGTTGTTTTTTTTTAAGACATCATGCCTAATCCACAAAGTGTGCAGCATGTGGTTTAGCACTGTCTTGTTGAAAATGCAACTCATCGAATGATTAAAACAATATTTTATCCTCTTTACAAAGTTTATGACTTACTTACCAGATCAATGTAAACTTCTTCCACCTGTACTAACTAGTGTTTATCAGGGATTGGTTTAATACGCAATGTGGTTTATTCAAATCATTCTGTTTTATTGTTGTTTCTGCATAGGGGCCAAATATTTGTAGTGTGTGCAGCATGTGGTTTAGCATTGTCTTGTTGAAAAATGCATTTTCAGATTTTTTTTTTGTAAAAAATATATATATTTTTTAATTTATTGTTTTTTTGTGTCATAGTTTGCAAATAAATCACCAGAAAAAAAATATTTCAGGGCTTTTTTTTAATAGGGCCGAATTTTTGTAATGTGTGCAACATGTGATTTTGTATTGTCTTGTTAAAAATGTAACTCATTAATTATTTAAACGCTCTGTTAACATGACTTTTACCAGATCAATGTAAACTCCTGCGTCCTGTACTAATTAGTGTTTTTCAGGGACTAGTTTAGAAAAAATGTGGTTTATTCACAAAATTCTGAATAGAGGTGAAATATTTATAATGTGCTGAATGCAGCATGTGGTTTTGCATTGTCTCGTTAAAAAAATGCATTTAATTTTTTATTGCATGCTTTCATGCTGCAGGCAGGCCAGACCAGTACCCATATCGTCGCTGTCCAATGAAAAACACTTATCTCCAAAACAGCAATTTTATAGGAGAGGGAAAAAACCTTGTAAATGGAAGTCAATGTAAAAAGAGTTTATTTCAGGTCATTTTGAAGTGTTTCTATTGGTCCATTCATCATGAAATGTTTTCACAGTGTAAGAGACAGTTTGTCTGTTCAAATTATGTAGTAAACTAAAAATAGACAAAAATGGAGATAGTGTTTTTTCATTGGACATTCGCTCATTCTGCAGCCACATTTTTGTAATGTGTGCAGCATGTGGTTTTGCATTCTCTTGTTAAAAATGTTATTCATTAAACAATTAAACACATTGTTATAGAATATGACATTTGATCATCTCCACAGCGTCACAACATGACTTTTACCAGATCAATGTAAACTTCTGCCTCCTGTACTAATTAGTGTTTTCCAGGGACTAGTTTAGAAAAAATTAGGTTTATTCACACAATTCTGAAAAGAGGTGAAATATTTATAATGTGCTGAAGCAGCATGTGGTTTTATATTGTCTCGTTTAAAAAAATGCATTTCATTTTTTTTATTGCATGCTTTCATGCTTTATCCATTAAGTATGGTACTTTTGAAGAAAAAAAAAATATAATTGGTGCTTTAACTGCAATGTATGGACAATTTCAGGATGCAGGTGGGCCAGTATAGTGTCAATACTCTAATCTTCTGCAGCCATGCCTTTTTTAATGTGTGCAGCATGTGGTTTTGCATTGTCTAATTGAAAAATGTAACTCATTAAACAATTAAACGCGCAGTTATAGGATGCGATATTTGATCATCTCCAAACATTTCCATGACATTTTTTTTATTGCATGCTTTCATGCTTTATCCATAAAGTATGGAAATTTTGAAGAAGAAAAAAATGCATTTGTAAATGCATTTTATCATGTCTAATCCACAAAGTGTGCAGCATGTGGTTTTGCATGGTCTTGTTGAGAAATGCATTTTTTAGACATCATACTTTAATTTATCGTTTGTTTTCGGATCATACTTTGCGAATAAAGCACAGAAAAAAAGATTTTCCACAGTGGATGTTACGTTGTTTTACTTTTCTTTTTTTTTTTTTTACATTTTATGCTTCTATAATGCTTTATCCATAACATTTCAGGATATTTCCATAAAATATCCATGCAAAATTTCAGGACCTGCATGCGGGTCAAACAGTACCCATATCCTCATGCAGCATGTGGTTATACATTACATTACATTACATTGTACATTTTACATTTTAGTGGATTGTGATGTGATTTGTTCACACATTTTTTGTTTAATTCTTGCTTTTTAGAATAGGGCCAAACATTGGTAATATGTGCAGCATGTGATTTTGTATTGTCTTGTTGAAAAATGTTATTCATTAAACAATTAAACGCATTGTTATAGGATACGATATTTGATCATCTCCACAGCGTCACAACATGACTTTTACCAGATCAATGTAAACTCCTGCTGCCTGTACTAATTAGTGTTTATCAGGGACTAGTTTAGAAAAAATGTGCTTTATTCACACAATTTGATTTTATTGTTTTTTTTTTAACAGGTGCCAAACATTTGTTACGTGTGCAGGATGTGTTTTTGCACTGTCTTTAAAAAAAATGCAGTTTCATACGTCATACAGCTCTGAAAAAAAATAAGAGAGCACTTAAAAATGATGAGTTTCTTTGATTTTACCAAATTGAAAACCTCTGGAATATAATCAAGAGGAAGATGGATGATCACAAACCACCAAACTGAACTGCTTGAATTTTTGCACCGGGAGTAAAGCAGCATAAAGTTATCCAAAAGCAGTGTGTAAGACTGGTGGAGGAGTACATGATGCCAAGATGCATGAAAAAAAATGTGATTAAAAACCACCAGGGTTATTCCACCAAATATTGATTTCTGAACTCTTAAAACTTTATGAATATGAACTTGTTTTTTCAGTCATTTCTCATTTTCTGTAAATAAATGCTCTAAATGAGAATATTTTTATTTGGAATTTGGGAGAAATGTTGTCTGTAGTTTATAGAATAAAACAACAAAGTTCATTTTACTCAAACATAAACCTATAAATAGCAAAATCAGAGAAACTGATTCAGAAACTGAAGTTTTTGAGATTATGCAACTAATATAACAGTGAATATCTGAACCAGCTTACAAAAACATCAAATTAACATTCCATCTAGAGTAACGTACAGTGATTTGATTTCAAGATTTCAGCTTGTGGAGCATTTTTATTGGCCCATTCATCTTTTAATGTTCACTCAATGTTAAAGGAGCACCGTGAATCACATGGCATCTTATGATAGGATAATATTAGCGTGATAACGATACTAATGATATCACGATACTGGAATTCTGCGTTACTAGATATATCATTAAATAATTCTCTCCAATACTTTAAAGCATCTGTGTTACTAAAAAATACTCCTAAATTATCAAATACCAGCAATTATGGATTTATTGTTTTTTCAGTTTCACACAATTTAACACCCAATATTCTTTACTGCACGTTTATTAACCCTATTCATTTAGGGATTACAGCGCCACCATGTGAAGTACTGAAGCAGTAACTTTAGTAAGTCTAATTGAGGGATCAGTCTTAGGAAGTTTAGAGCGCCTATGTTTCAATAGCAATATCTACAATATATTTGATGCCACATATCGATACAATATATCATGACATCAATATATTGTCCCAACCCTATTCAAGTTATATTTACATTTGGTTCTATAAGTTTTGTTCTATAGGCGAGTTTTAAACCGTGCACCGTACAGCTTGATTTAGGGTGTGTCAGTGTGTCTTTGCTATCATAACAACAGGAAAAGTACGCCTTGCTTAGCTCAAAATGCTGAGGTCAAAATGCTAATTATCTTAATTAATGATGGGTGTGGTTAATTTTGGGTGTAACGTGAAATAAACCAATCAGAGTATCTCTTGCTCATCATTCCCTTTAAGAGCCAGATGTGCTCTGACTTTGGCGGGTTGCTATTTTAATGGTGCAGCTACCTGGATGCGTCCAATGCTTTTCAGCAGAGGAATCTGAACCTTTGTAAAGTTTGCATAGTTGCTAACTGGCATGCGCTATGGGTTTGTGCACTGCTGCATGTGTTGAAAAAGTCACTGCCAAGATAGCAATGAACGTCTGATTGTTTCTATTTCTATTTCTATTGTTTCCATTTCTATTGGCCCATTCGTCTCTAAATCTCATGGCACTTTACTATCGATATTGATTCGATACGGTATATCATGATATTAATATATTGTTGCAACCCTATTCAGAATATATTAAACACTACAGGCCCTATTTAGTGTTCTATAGGCAAGTTGTCAACCATGCACTGTACAGCTTGATTTAGGGCATGTTAGTGTGCCTTTGCTATCGTAACGACGGGAAAAGTACACCTTGCACAGCTCTTTGCACTATGGGTTATTGTATTCAGTCAGTGGCACCTGTGTTTTCTGTTGCCAAGATAGCAATACACCAAACATTTACTTCAGAAAACACCTAATTTCAATTATGCCCACCATGCCCATCTGCGTAGATATATTCAGAAGCATTGTTGCTATTTAATCGAGGCAGGCGTTTAAATAGTAAAAATAGAAAAAATTTGGGTTCTATTTAAGGTGATGTAACAATGTAAAGTGTAAAGTGAATTTCTAGATTCAAATAAACGTTTGGAGCATTTCTATTGGCCCATTTTTTTTTTAAGATGTTAGATGATCCTTGGTATCTACTGGTATCTTGGCAGCTACTGTTATGTACTCTCTATTTGGAGCATCTCTATTGGCTCATTTATTCTAAGATGTTAGTAAATCCTTGATATGTCTTTGCTATCATAACAACGACAAAAGTAGACATTTTGGAGCATCTCTATTGGCTTATTTATTCTAAGATGTTAGTAAATCCTTGATATGTCTTTGCTATCGTAACGACGAGAAAAGTAGACATTTTGGAGCATCTCTATTTGGAGCATCTTTATTGACAATTTTTTTCTAAGATGTTAGCCTATCCTTTATATGTCTTTGCTGTCGTAATGACGGGGAAAGTAAATATTTTCGAACATTTCTATTGGCTTATTAATTCTAAGATGTTAGCTAATCCTGGATATGTCTTTGCTATCGTAATGATGGGAAAAGTAAACATTTAGGAGCATGTCTATTGGCTTATTTATTCTAAGATGTTAGTAAATCCTTGATATGTCTTTGCTATCATAACGACGAGAAAAGTAGACATTTTGGAGCATCTCTATTTGGAGCATCTCTATTGGCTCATTTATTCTAAGATGTTAGCTGATCCTTGACATGTCTTTGCTATCATAACGACGAGAAAAGTAGACATTTTGGAGCATCTCTATTGGCTTATTTATTCTAAGATGTTAGTAAATCCTTGATATGCCTTTGCTATCGTAATGACTGGAAAAGTAGACATTTTTGAGCATCTCTATTTGGAGCATCTTTATTGAATAATTTTTTCTAAGATGTTAGCTAATCCTTTATATGTCTTTGCTATCGTAACGCCGGGAAAAGTAGATATTTTCGAGCATCTCTATTTGGAGCATCTCTATTGGCTCATTTATTCTAAGATGTTAGCTGATCCTTGACATGTCTTTGCTATCATAACGACGAGAAAAGTAGACATTTTGGAGCATCTCTATTGGCTTATTTATTCTAAGATGTTAGTAAATCCTTGATATGCCTTTGCTATCGTAATGACTGGAAAAGTAGACATTTTGGAGCATCTCTATTGGCTTATTTATTCTACGATGTTAGTAAATCCTTGATATGCCTTTGCTATCGTAATGACTGGAAAAGTAGACATTTTGGAGCATCTCTATTGGCTTATTTATTCTAAGATGTTAGTAAATCCTTGATACGTCTTTGCTATCGTAACGACGAGAAAAGTAGACATTTTGGAGCATCTCTATTGGCTTATTTATTCTAAGACGTTAGCAAATCCTTGATATGTCTTTGCTATCGTAACGACAGGAAAAGTATACGTTTTGGAGCATCTCTATTGGATTACTTATTTTAAGATGTTAGCTAATCTTTGATATGTCTTTGCTATCGTAACGACTGGAAAAGTATACGTTTTGGAACATCGTTATTGGCTGAATTATTCTAAGAGGTTTGATAATCCTTGATATCTCCTAGAGCAGCTACTGTTTTGTACTCTACATCATATGATGAAGCAGAAAAGTGCACATTTTAAAGAAAATGCTTAAAATAAGTGGGAATATGATGATTATTACTGGGTATTACTCATGCCGTAGCTGTTTATAGACGTCTGATTGCGTACGGGAGGCTGTGGATTATGTATTTTTCCATGCATTTCTTTATTAGGAGGGGAACATTGCTGATCACTGGTGAAATTTTGTGAATGGGGCAGTTTGTGACTGAGAAATGACGTCATTGGCGTGACACACTCTTCATCACTTTCCAGAACGAGGGCCGCTCTGATTGGCCGCTTTCCGAGGCGGAGGGCTCTGGTTGGCTGGCGGTCAATCATTAAACACCCACACTGTCAATAGTGGGACCCTCGTGGTGGGTATATAGGCGGCGGCGCTGCAGCTGGACGCAACAGACCCATCAAGTTGAAATTTCATCAACTGCTGCTGTTTTTCTGCAAGCACCCTTTTTTTTAACGTCAAGAAAGCTGTAAAATTACACAAGGTAAGTGTTATTTTTTATTATTTAGTGCATTTTTGTATGTTTTAGTGGAGTTTTAATTGGGATAATTTGAATTTCTTTGATTTTAAATGCAATTTTGAGCAAACCTTTTTTAAAAAATAGTTTTTTCTTCATTTTAAATATGATTTTTTTATGTGAAAAACAATAAAACTAATGGAAAAATGCAGACAGGGTGGATTTTCAAGGAGACTTGGACTGCTCCTCGGCTCTGGATGGTGATGGAGATGAGGATATAGATGGGGAAGGGGATGGGGGTGCGGAGCAGCAGCTCATTACACTAATGCACAGGGTCTCATGGGAGGCGCCGTCAGGAGCCACTGTAATCTGTCTAATATCTCTAATACTTTACTTACAGGCTGATTCAGGCAGCGGGAGATCTCAGAGCGCACTCAACCCACCAGATAATAGATAGAAAAGATAATACTCAACCTCTCAGAACCTGCGGAGAACTTACAGGGACTTACAGAGACATACAGAGCAGCTTAGATCCAGATTAGCTTCATCTTTGTGGCTCTAAATCAAAAATAATCATGGAAATCTTTGATAATTATATTTTTAATCTGATTTAGGGCTGATTTTCAAGGACTGATGGATCTTTTTTTAACTGAGAATTCAGAATTCTTTAGGTTTAAATAGTTAAAAGGTTAATTATGTACAGGAGCTCATAAAAATATACTTTAAATATACTTTCAACTTGAAAAAGTATGTTTTTTAATATGTTTGATGGCTTTAGGGGACCATGGTCATGCTGAAGATCTCTGCTTTCCTCGTTGCCTACGCTTTGATCATCTGTCAGATGTACAGCTCAAACGCAGCTCCATCCAGGTAAGACCTTTTACGATCTTGATATATATTTTATATATATTTATGTAGTGTAATTTATATGTTAATGTGCTAAAATATGTAAATATTGTATTTAGTTTAACTTCACTCCCATACTCTCTCTCTCTACTCAATAGAGAAAATAGTATAGAGTATGTATTTCTTTCCCATTCTAAAAATATATTTAATATCAAAATATATATTTCAAACAATGGCTGTATACATTAAGTAAAAACATATATACATAGATTTCATATTCATTTAATGCATGTATTGATAAATGCACATTTCATATGCCTTTATTTATACATTATTTCATTTATATTTACATTTATATTTACTCCCCACATGGTAAAAGAAATATATGGGCGTGTATTTCATTATATGTGAAATCGATTTCAAATATGTTGTTTAATTAAGAAAATAAGACAAAATAAGAAAAATACATCTCTGGCCATTTTTAAACTTTTTAAAATGTATTGTTGAATGTATTTTAAATATATATGTTTTTCATATGGGTCTACTTAATATATACAGTATGTACGTTTTCTATTCATACGCAGTTATATACATCTTGTTGCTGTAAGGGCTGCAATTTCTTTAGGGATCAATACAATTCTGTCTATGTATGCGACTGATATATTGTTATATTGTTATATAGAGCCTGCTCAATTAAAAAAATATATAATACAAAATGTTCAAAAACCTATAATTTAGATTTAGTATCATTATGTTGTTGTATCGTTGTTGAGGGTCTGTGCCAGTTTTAACCAAATTGAATCCTTTTTAAATTACATTTTTAAACGTTTAACTTCTTAAATGTTGTAGATCAATAAAGATATTATAGAAATAATCATTAAAATAAAAAAAATATATCAAATATCACTACTGAATCTACTAAATTTTAACGTTTTCTGGGTGCATCAGTTTTCTGATGCAATAATTTTAACGTTATTTAATACTTAATGTTAAATGTTAAATGATCAGTAAAGCTATTGAATATAATAATAAGAAAATAATAAAGTAGAGATATATATTTAGTCATATATGTTGTGTTGTTGTTGAGGATCTGGGACAATTTAAAACCAATTTTGATATTTAAAAAACTAAATTCTTAAATGCTCAATGGAGCTATTATAGTAATGATAATAAAAATACCAAACCTCATATAAGAAATATCAAATCACTAATAAATATATAAATAAATACATCTGCTTTGGTCAGATATATCCTAATGCTGCATTTATCTGCAGTTTCTTAATCTGCAGGATCAATACAATTCTATCGATCAACTTTTCTTGATTATTAGATTAGATTAAGTATTGTTGTATAGTTGTCGAGAGTCTGCACCAATTTTAACCTATTTTTAATACTTTAAAAATAAAAGCTAAATGTTAAATGCTCAATAAAGCTATTATAATAATATTATTACAAATAAAAAAAGATCATATAGATCATAAATCGCTACTAAATCTACTAAATTGTAAATGTTTGCATTATTTTATTGGAGCTGCATTTTCTCGGAACATTAGTTTTCAGATTTCAGTTTTTTGCCAGATGTTTCTTAAAGCTGCATTTTTCTGCATTTTCCTTCGGGATCAATGCAGTATATTGATTATTTGATTATGATTTGTAGTGATATGTTATGTAGTGTTGTTGTGGAGGGTCAGTGCCAATTTAAACCCAATTTTAATCCTTAAAACTATCTGGTTTTAAAATCAAAATAAAAAATAAAAAATGTTTAATGCTCAATAATGATATTATAAATCACATATATATAATATGTTGCTACTAATTGAACAATTTTTGTATTATTGATTACAAGTTTTGCCCAGCTGTATCCTATTCATTTATTTTATTTTATTTTATTTATTTTACTTTTAAATATATAAAATCAAAATGTTAAATGCTCAATAAAGCTACTAGAATAATATAATAAATAAATATAAAAGTATAATATACTACTAATCAGATGATTTTATCAGTTTTTTTTTTTTATTATAGGCTTAAGCTTGATTTATCCTAATGCTTAATTTATCTGGATTTTTTTTTTCGGGATCAATACAATTCTATCTATCTATATATTGATTATTTAATTATTTTATGTATTGGTGTATAGTTGTTGAGAATTAGCACTAATTTTAAGACAATAGTGATACTTTTAAAAATAAAAGCAAAGTGTTAAATGCTTAATAAATCTATTATAATAAAAATATTTATCATATATCACTACTAATTGGACAATTTTATCATTATTTTTCCCTGATTTAAAAAAAGGTTTTGGTCAGATGTAGCCTAACGCTGCATTTACCTGCAGTTTCTATCTATCTATTCTTATTATTTGATATCTACTGTTATATTGTTGTATAGTAGTTGAGAATTATCACTAATTTTAAAACTAAAAGCAGAACGTTAAAAGCTCAATAAATTTACTATAATAACAGAAAAATTAAAATTGATCATATACATATGTATATCACTACAAATCACTACACATAGGATGAGTCTTCTGATTACAGGCTTTGAGCAGATGTATCCTAATGCTGCATTTATCTTACTTTAGGATCAATACAATTATATCTATCTGTCTATATTGATTATTTAATTATGATAAGTATTGTTGGAGAGTTATATAGTTGTTGAGAGTCTAATCTATCTATATAATTTACTAATGATATGTATTGTTGTATAGTTGTATTGTTGTATAGTTGTCTCTGCACTAATTTTAACTAAATCCAGCACTAAAACGAGTGCTGGATGTAGTGATTGAGTTTAAAAAAACAAAATTTAAACCCAATTTTAATCCTTAAAACTATCTGGTTTTAAAATCAAAATAAAAAATAAAAAATGTTTAATGCTCAATAATGATATTATAAATCACATATATATAAATATATAATATGTTGCTACTAATTGAACAATTTTTGTATTATTGATTACAAGTTTTGCCCAGATGTATCCTATTCATTTATTTTATTTTATTTTATTTATTTTACTTTTAAATATATATAAAATCAAAATGTTAAATGCTCAATAAAGCTACTAGAATAATATAATAAATAAATATAAAAGTATAATATACTACTAATCAGATGATTTTATCAGTTTTTTTTTATTATAGGCTAAAAGCAGAACGTTATGTGTAGTGATTGAGTTTTAAAAACAAGATCAGCAATGCTTATTATACCTATTTTTATTGGATTATGGGATTATTTTTATCTGGGAGCATCGGTTTCTAATTACAGGATTTGGGCAGAATTATTCTATTTATTTGTAATTTCCTTTAAGATCAATATAACTGTATCTATCTGTCTATATATATTGATATACTTTGTAAGATATATATATTGTTGTACAGTTATATAGTTGTTTATTTGTATTGCTGTATAGTTTTATTGTTGTATAGTTAAATTTTAATAGCTAATTTTAACTAAATCCAGTACTTAAAAACAAATTTACTTTTAAAAACAAAATTAGCAATGCTTATTAAAGCTGACTGCGTTATCTGGAAGTATCAGGTTTTTCAATAGAACTATGTATATTATTTAATTATGATATGTATTGTTGTATAGTTGTTTTGTTGTAAAGTTAAATCTGCACTAATTTTAACTAAATTCAATACTTATTAAACTTACTATAATAATATAGAAAATAAGAAAGTATGATATGGTAATATATATTGTATATTACTACTAAATCTACTAATTCATACGTGTTTTTAGGTGATTTTATTGAAGACTAGGTTTTCTGGGAGTATCAGTTTTCTGATTAAAGGTTTTGGGTAGATTTATTCTATTTATTTGCAATTTCCTTTAGGATCAATAGAACTGTATCTCTCTATCAATCTATATTGATTATTTAATTAAGATATATATATTGTTATATATTGTAAGATATATATATATATATTGTTGTACAGTTATATAGTTGTTTATTTGTATTGCTGTATAGTTTTATCGTTGTATAGTTAAATCTGCACTGATTTTAACTAAATTCAGTACTTTTAAAAACATATATATATTTTATTTTTGTTATTGTTATTTTAGTTATATATATATATATAATTGTATAGTTGTATTGTTGAATCTGCACTAATTTTAACTAAATTCAATATCTTTTAAAAACGAAATTAGCAATGCTTACTATAGCTATTATATTAATAACAACAACACACATAATAAAGATCAAATACATCTCTAGATAAAAATAAGAGAGCACTTTAAAAATGATGAGTTTCTTTGATTTTACCAAATTGAAATCCTCTGGAATATAATCAAGAGGAAGATGGATGATCACAAACCATCAAACAACCAAACTGAACTGCTTGATCTTTTGCACCAGGAGTAAAGCAGCATAAAGTTATCCAAAAGCAGTGTGTAAGACTGGTGGAGGAGGAGAACATGATGCTAAGATGCATGAAAACTAACAAATATGCTCTAAATGAGAATATTTTATTTGTAATTTGGGAGAAATGTTGTCTGTAGTTTATAGAATAAAACAACAATGTTCATTTTACTCAAACATAAACCTATAAATAGCAAAATCAGAGAAACTGAGAAAAGCAGTGAACGTTGAGTGCAGTAGATGTTTTATGAAGATAATGACGATGTTTAAGTGTAAGTGTTTGGGTGATTTTATTGGAGGTTTGTTATCTGGGAGCATCAGTCTTCTGATTACAGGCTCTGGGCAGATGAATCCGGGCCAAACCCGCGGCACTCGGGCCGGTATCGATCCGCCCGTAAATCTAAAGTTGGCACGAGCTCAGCCTTTAAGTGGCGCGCTCTTAGCAGATTGTTTTGATCGTGATCGGACTCTTGCGGCAGCAGAAGCTCCAGTGACATGATGTAAAGCGATGTTTTTCAGAGCCCTGAGAGCCTTTTTTTACTCTAACTAATGATAATACAGCCGTGCGTTTTATTCCACTATGAAAAATCACCAGTAAACCATAAAATATAACAGATAAATCTATAAAAAGCAAAGTATTTTACCTTAAAACTCCCTGAATATCAGTCTGTTCTGTCTAAATTTAAAAAAAATATAATAATTATTTTTTTTTTTTTAGTACAGAGCCCATGCAAGGAAATGTTTTTAATGCATTTTCAAGGAAAAAAGGTAAAAAGTGCAGCTCACCAGATACTATATATTATGTGGTGAGCACCAGATACAAGCATACATTTAATCACTACCAAAAATTACCAGTAAACCATTTAAAATAAGAGCTAAATCTTAAAAAAAGTAATGCTCACCAGATTACACTATTGGTAACAATACACAGCATCTGGTGCTTACAATATATTATCTGGAGCTAACCCCTTAGTCTCTGGTGCTCACTATATAGTACCATGTGCTCACCAAATGGTATCTGGTGCACAATACATAGTATCTGATGCTCATTAAATAGCATCTGCTGCATGCTGTATAGTATCTAATGCTCAGCAGATAGTACATAGTGCTCACCACATAGTATATGGTGCATAATACATAGTATTTGGTGCTAACTACATAGTATCTGTTGCTTGATGTATAGCACCTTGGGCTCACTACATAGCATCTGTTGATCATTGTATAGTATCTTGTGCTCACTACATGCTATCTGGTGCTTACTACATAGCTTCTGGTGCTCGTTATATAGTACCTAGTTCTCACCACATGGTATCTGGCGCATGCATAATATTTGGTGCAAATTACATAGCATCACTATCGCTGTATATTATCTGGTGCTCATTATATAGCATCTGTTGCTTGCTGTATAGTATCTTGAGTGCACTTCATAGTATCTAGTGCTCACCATATAGTATCTGGTGCACAAAACATAGTTTCTAGTGCTCACCACATACTGTATATTTTGGCTCACTACATACTATCTGGTGTTCATTATTTAGCTTCTGTTGCACACTGTATAGTATCTAGTGCTCACCATATAGTATCTGGTGCTCAGTACATAGAATCTAGAGCTCTTTATATAGCATATGTTGCTCACTTTATAGTATCTTGTGTTCACTACAAAGTATCTGGTGCTCATTATGTAGCATCTGTTGCTCACTGTGTAGGATCTAGTGCTTACCACATAGTATGTGATGCTCACTACATAGCATTTGGTTTTCACCATATAGTACCTGGTACTAGCTAGAAAGCATGTGTTGCTCAATATATAGTATCTAGTCTTCATCACATAGTATTTGGTGCACAATACATAGCATCTGATGCTTACCAAATAGTATCTGGTGCTCACCACATAGTATTTGGTACTAACTAAGATGTATCTGATGCTCAATATATAGTATCTAATAGTATCTGGATCTCACCATATGGTACCTCCTGTTGACCACATTTCTGGTGCTCAACATATATAGCACCTGTTTCTCCCTGTATAGTATCTAGAGTTCACCACATAGTATTTTGTGGTCACTATATAGTATCCTGTGCTCACTACATACTATCTAATGCTCATTATATAGCATCTGTTGCTCGCTGTATACTATCTATTGCTTACCACATAGTGTTTGGTGCTAACCAGATGATATCTGACAGTCACTACATAGTATCTGGTGCTCACCACATAGCTTCTGGTTGGGTAATGTTAATGGATGCTGTGATGGCAGGCCAGCTCTGGAGCCGTCGCCGGATGAAGCGGCGCTCAGTGATTACGAGGCGAGACGGTTACTAAACGCCATCATTAAAGAGTTCGTGCAGATGACTGCAGAAGACCTGGAGCAGCAGGAACCTGAAGAGAACAGGTACCCGTCCGTCACACTACAGGACATTACCATAACCATAACAAGATATAACCAAAAGATATATAACCATCTGTCAGTATCAGTATAACCTGCCTTATGTTTCTGCTGTGTTCCTTTATACTGTTTAAGCTTAAAACTTTAAAGTCCATCCTGTCGCAATAAAATATCACAGTAAAAACATAAAAAAATATTAGAAAATCAAAAATTATCTTCGAAACACAACAAAAACAACAGTTGCCATGAACATTTAACTCTAGATCAACCACGATTACGTCAAATGCCAATTTTTGTTAAAATTGTCCATCCTGTAACTGTCCACCCTGTATTCATTCATACTGTTTTTAAGGGACTGAAGACACTTTCTACTGCATGTTGAGCAATTTATAATATTAATTTTACTGTTAATTTCTGATACTGTCTCCGTACTGAGCTTAAAAAGGTAAAGCTTAAGTTTTAGTCCACCCTGTCACAGAAAATATCACAAAAATATTTTAGAAAATCAAAACGTATTTTTAAAACAGAACAAAAACCACCAGTCATCATTAACAATTCAACACTTTTGCGACTCTTAATTAAACCACATTTTTATTAAATGACAACTTTCCCTAAATTTGTCCTCCCTGTTATGCAGCTTTCCATAACAGGGTAGACATTACAGGACCATAACTTGGTATATCATGGTAAATAAAATAATTGTAGAAAATCAAAACGCATGTTTCTACAGCTGTAGACAAACCATGTTTTTATTTTTGTGAAAATTGTCCAACCTGTCATGTAGCTTGCCGTAACAGGGTGGACATTACATAACCATAATTTTGTATATCTAACGATTTATAATAATGGGACGGTATCAATATAACCTATATAATATGTCCGCTGTGAAATTATTTTAATTAATTTCATGTAATATTTCTTATACTTTTTCCGTACTGAGCTTAAAAAGGTAAAGCTTAAGTTTTAGTCCACCCTGTCGCGGTAAAATATCACAGTAATAAAATAAGAAAATATTAGAAAACCAAAATGTATTTTTGAAACAGAACAAGAACAGTCACCATGATGCATATTCAACAATTAATAATAATAATTTCACTTAATATTTCTCCTATTGTCTCGATACTGAGCTTAAAGACGTAAAGCTCAAGCTTTAGTCCATCCTGTCGCGGTAAAATATCAGGGCAAACAAAATAAAAATTTGGAAAATCAAAATCTATCTTTGAAACAGAGCGAGAACAAACCACAATTAATTATAATAATTTCATCTAATATTTATCCTATTGTCTCCATACTGAGTTAATAGAGGTCTAGCTTAAATTTTAGTCCACCCTGTCGCGGTTTTTAGAAAATCTAAATCTATTATTGAAACGGAACAAGAGCAAAAACAACTCTAGCTCAACCCTGTTTTTATGAAATAACAGTTTTTTTTCTAAAGTTGTCCACATATTGTCTCCATACTTTGTCTCCATACTTAACTGAGACTTAAGCTTAAGATTTTGTCCACCCTGTCACAGTAAAATGTTACTGTACTTAAAGTAATTTTAGAAAATGAACAATTAAATATGTCAACAACTCTAGGTCAACTACGTTTTTATTAAATTACAGTTTTCTGTAAAATTGTCCACCCTGAAATTGTCCACTCTGTCATGCAGCTTGCTGTAAGAGGGTGGACACATGTGGATGCATGACAGGAAATTAAAAGTAACTGTCCACCCTGTATACCTTCATAATTAATAATATTAATTTCGCTTAATATTTCAAATATTGTCTCCATACTGAGTTTAAAGGATAAAGCTTAAGCTTTAGTCCACCCTGTCGCTGTAAAATATCACGGTAATAAAAATAATTTTGGAAAATCAAAATGTATCTTTGAAACAGAACAAGAGCCAGAACAACTCTAACTCAACCACAGTTTTCTCTAAAATTGTCCACATATTGTCTCCATACTTAACTGAGAGTAAGTTTCAGCTTTAGTCCACCCTGTCGCGCTAAAATTTCACTATATTTAAAATCATTTTAGAAAAAAATGAACAATTAAACTGTTGTCTGCGACTCTAGATTAGCTATGTTTTTATTAAATTACAGTTTTTTTTGTAAAATTGTCCACCCTGTCATGCAGCTTGCTGTAACAGGATGGACACATGTGGATGCATGAAAAAAATATAAAAAAAAAGAGATTAAGCTGAAAAATTAATTAATATGATGAATAGTCCCTTTTTTAAGTTATGAGGAACAGCAGAAACCAATAGGCACAGTATTCTGATATTGATCCATGTATTGATGATAATAATATTGAATATTGGAGGATGATGCACTGTATTGATCTCTCACGACGTTGTGAAGATGTGAGAGATACTGATAAAAGGTTTCAGAGCGAGAGCAGCGCCACATAGCTGTAAGAGGCGGCAGTGCCGATGGTTTTAGATGGGAGGTACGTGAGAGAAGCCCTGCCCAATCAGAGCTCAGCAGCGTTTTTATTTGTTGTTTTTCTGTTTTTGTAGTTTATAAGTTTTTGCATGAACCCGTGGCTGGATTGTATTTATCTGTGTGATTGATGGTGGGATGAAGGCTTGATGCCGTATTATTTGCCTGTAAAGCATGCGGCCAGAAACCATACCAAACGGCATGAAGGATGGCATGATCTCTGAAACGACTGCAAAAATATATATATAAAAAAAATTAAATTAATTTTTTTGCTCCAAAACTTAAAAACAAAAATACTTATTAAATTAAGTTAAAATTCTGTATACCAAGTAACAAACTTTGTTTTCAAAGAATTTTCATAATTTATTTTATGTGCCACTTTTTCTTCACGTTTGCATAAGTAAAAAGCCAAAACTGCATTTTATCTAATAATGTAATTTCTTCTGCTATTTTAAATATTAAAAGCGATTGCAAAACTAAAATTAAATAATATTTTTTCAATGATTTTTTTAAACATTTAATATCCATGCTTTTGGGATTTGGTCACATCAACAACAACAACTTTTTATTAAAAAATTTATTCAAAATACTGCATACCAAATACCATTTTTTTTTTTTATAATTTTCAGAATTTTTTTAATGAGCCAAAACAATTTTTTTAATTGTTTTTTTTTTACAAAAAGATTACAAAACTACAATTTAAAAATATTTAATAAACACATTTTTTTAGTTTCCAAATATAAAAAGCAATTTAAAAACCTTAAAAATGTAATAATATTTAATTAATAATTTTTTTAAAAGTTAATTTCCTTGCTTGCTGAGATTTGGTCTCGTCATCAAAAACATCATTATATAAATGATCGGTATATAATTTTTTTTAATTCTTGGTCCGAAACTCATTTATTTTTTATTAAAAAATTAAGTAAAAATGTAATCTATACTGTATACTATATACAAAAAAAATCTTTTAAAGAATTTTCTTACATTTTTTATTTGCCAAATAATTAGCCAAAAACTGCATTTATCTTGCTTTTTAAATATAACAAGCAATTAAAAACTACAATTTAATAATATTTATTGAACAATTTTAACATTTAACATCCTTGCTTGTTGAGATTTGGTCATGTCATCAAAAACATCATTATATAAATTATCAGTATACACTTTTTTTTTTAGAGACTAAAAATTTGATGCATACCTAATAAAATACATATATACTCTACTACATATAAACTCATCTAAACTATGAAGAAAAAACATATGGAATTTTTACGTAAACAAAAAAATACATGTGTTACCAAACCAGAATATGTTTTATATTTTTGGATTCTTCAAAGTAGCTCCTCTTGCTTAGATGATCATTTTCACTTTTTTTTAACTAAAGATGTGCAAAGTTTAAAGACAAAGTAACATTAATGATACTTAATGATACAGAAAAAAAACCATCTGAAAGTAAATGTTTTTTAATGTTTTCTGTTTGCCGGGATTAAGCATGTTTAGGAGCATGCTCAGTTTGATATGCATTGCATCCTATTCAGTACTGTTCATTGCAACCGTGCAGCTATTGTTGTTAATGCATTGTTATTATTGCTGTTTGTTTGTTTGTTTGTTTTGTATGTAATGCAGATTATTAAATGCAGTAAAATGCAGTAGTGAATGCATGCCTGCGTTACTGTGAGCTGTGCATGTGCTCTTCTCCTACAGCCTGGCCAGACCAATGACCAAGCGCTGCTCCAACCTCAGCACCTGCGTTCTGGGCAAGCTGTCGCAGGAGCTGCACAAGCTGCAGACGTACCCGCGCACCAACGTGGGGGCGGGCACCCCGGGCAGGAAGCGCAGTGCTGAGGCCGGCGGCGTCTTCTGAGCATGCGGATCTCACAGCCTGCCTGAATGACTTGACTATTCCTACATTTTTTCCTGTTTTCTTAATTTTATTTCATTTAATTTCTTTTTAATTCAGTTTATTTTAGTTTTAAGCTTCTCTGAGTGGCAGAGTGCCAGCATAGTACAATACTGCACCATTTCAAAACCTCTTAAAATATCTCATCAAATCTGCATCTATAACTTTATAACTATATCTATCACCTTAATTTCTACAAACCCTTTAGTTTAATCCAGCACAGCCCACAGCAGTGCAAAATCCCTCTATCTCCTCTGATCTGACTCATTTAATAAACATATTTTTACAAGGATTTTCTGGTCTGCTGAGGTTTTTCACTTTTTCACTTTTCCTGAAATGTTGTATTTATATTTTATTGTGCCTGAATAGGTAAGATATCACACTCATCATGCATTTTTACTGTTTTTTTTTTATATGTATACTGTATATTAGAGATGCAAAAACAAACAAATTGAAACAAATCCAGTTTTCATTTATTTTTTGCCAAATATTATTGTATATTATACAAAAAGTTCTAAAAATTTAGATTGCTACAATATTCATCTGTGTTTTCATACATTTTGTAATTTTTTTTCACATTGCACTTTTACAAAGAGCATCTCACTTTAGGATGACTTTGATTTGATTGCGTCATCAAAAATATCACTGTGTTTTTCCAGATAAAATTTTTTTGTGCAATTTTTTGCAAAGATTTTTTCCATTTCATTTTAAAATTTGAGGCATTTGCAAAGAGTGCGACACTTCATGTTGGCTGTAATTCGCATAATCGCATCATCAAAAACGACATTGTTTGGTATAAATGATTAAGTTCAGTTTTTAATTAATTATTATTATTTTATTTTATTTTATTTTTTTTACCATTCGAATAATATTGATTGGCAAAATTAAATGTTCCACTTAATTTAGCAATTTGCTGCATTTGCAAAGAGTGCCACACTCCACGCTGGCTGTAATTTGCATAATCACGCCTTCAAAATTTACATTTTGGGTATAAATTATTAAAGTTAAGTCTTTTTACTTATTTGGAGCTTTTTGTCATTGAATTTTTTAATTTTGATTGTCCAATAAAAGTTAGATTGCCAAAATGTGGATGTTAAACATTCTGTGCATCTCTAAAATATATGAATAAAATTGTAAAACATTGTATAGATATATGTCCACATGTATTGTTTATTGCTTGCTTGTAGCTAACGATGCTAACGGTGTAATTTCTCCTGCAGTGTTACAGCACAGAAGCGAGCCTGTAACACGGCCACATGCGTGACCCACCGCCTCGCCGACTTCCTGAGCCGCTCAGGAGGAATCGGAAACAGCAAGTTCGTCCCGACCAACGTGGGTTCTCACGCGTTCGGCCGACGAAGGAGACTCAGTCAGGAGTAGATGTGTAATTGGACCTTAGCAATATGGTGAGAAATATGGAGCCTATGCTGCAGAAGCCAATGGAAAAGAAACTACAAATGGCAACAGACTAAAATTAGTCAATGAAATTGAGTAATTTTTAGAAATATCCAATTTTACATAAAACAAACTTTATTTTTTGAGTCAATGTGTGTGTTTACGATGCACTGCGTGCAAAGTCTTTAAAGTCAGTCTAAGCTTTATATATTTTGATATACTTATTTCTCCGCAGGTCACCCGTTTATACATCCATAGCTCTGGTCAAGCGAGAAGAGAACCCATACCCCCCCACCTGCATCCAGAACCCTGGGAATGGACCTTCCACCAATCCACCCCCCCCGTCAGAATGGACTCCTGTTTACTGCACTGATCTGTAGAACCCAACCCAACCCTCAAAAACTCAAAAAACACTGTCAGCTCATCCTCAGACACTGTCACATTCATCCCTGCTCATCCCCGCTCATCAATGCTCTTTAAAAGGCAGAAAAAAATATTTAAAATAAAATAAGAACAAAAAAACAGAAAAAAAGAAAGAAAGTTTTAGAAAAGTTTTGCATCCATTTAAAATGTGATCATACACTCATCTTTCTGATCTTTCTGCTCATCTGATATAAAGAGAAAGTGGAGGGAGAGTGGACCCTTCATTATCATTCCTTTAATTCGTAATTCTTTGTGGTTTTTGGGCGTTTTTGAGCGAGAGCACATGGCGGTGGTGTACAGTACGCTTTTCTGTTTGGGCCCATGTTTCCTCTCCTGTGTCTCCTCAGCACATTAACGCAGTGATGTGGGGGTGAACATTAAAGCAGTGCCTGGTAAAAAGGCTTCCCTGACTATGGACTATGTGTCTTGTGCCTTGATGTAAAACCACTTTACATGATGCTGTTGTACAGAATGTCTGACGCAAACGAGGGAGGAACAATCAAATGACTTACAAATTGTAACAATTGTGAATCTGAGCAAGATTAAAATGTATTTTAGATACATACGATTTGGGTACTCGTTTCATTGCCTGCTTCAATAACGTGGCACTCACTACACACGACTGCTGCTATGGGATTCTTATATAATAATAATAATAATAAATATAGCTGCAAGCGGTTATTTAAGGGGGAAGTTAGACCAGTAAGACTGAATACATGGTTTCTGGGATCATACTGTCGTTACATGTATTTATAGAATTGACCTCTGATGCAGCATGCCAAATTTCAGCTTGACAGGGAATATGGTTGCTGAGAAAAAAAAGATTTAGCTGTAGCCCCACCCCCTTTTGCCATTTTAGGAATGTAACCACAGAATCATGTTTAGATTAACTTTTTTAAAATGAATATTAAGTTTCATACTCCCCTGAGTATTTTAAAACCAAATACATGAAGATTACTCAAAAAACCTAGGATTAGTTTGAAAAGTGCAATTTTACAAAACAGGCCACTGAACAGAAACAATGCAATTTTGGTAAAGACATATAATTGCAAAATTGTAAAGTCGACAGCATTGAATACAAATGATTAAGAATCATATGGCTATGCAACATGTACATTTCAATAACGTGGCACTCACTACACACCTCTGCTTCTGTTGGATTCTTAAAAAATAGTAAAATAAAATATAAAATATAGCTGAATTTGGCGATTTACGCGGTCCAAGCAGTACAGGATAAAAAGGCAGCTTAAGGCCAGTTAGGCTAAAAACATATTTTCTGGGATCATACTGTCATTACATGTATTTATAGAATTGGCCTCTGATGCAGCATGCCAAATTTCAGCTTGACAGGCTATACAGTTGCTAAGAAACAATGATTTAGCTGTAGCCCCTCCCCCTTTTGGCGATTGTTTGCCAAAATAGACATGTAACCTTAGAATCTTGTTTAGATTAACTTTTCTTAAATGAATGTTGAGTTTCATACTCCCCTGAGTATTTTAAAACCAAATACATGAAGATTACTCAAAAAACCTAGGACTAGTTTGAAAATTGCAATTTTTACACAATAGGCCACTGAACAGAAACAATGCAATTTTGATAAAGACATGTAATTGCAAAGTTTTAAAGTCTACAGCATTGCACACAACTGATCAAGAATCATATGGCTATGCAACATGTACATTTCAATAATGTGGCACTCACTACACACCTCTGCTGCTGAGGGATTCTTAAAAAATAGTAAAATAAAATATAAAATATAGCCGAATTTGTCGATTTACGCGGTCCAAGCAGTACAGGGTAAAGAGGCTGCTTAAGGCCAGTTAGGCTGAAAACATATTTTCTGGGATCATACTGTCATTACATGTATTTATAGAATTGGCCTTGGATGCAGCATGCCAAATTTCAGCTTGACAGGCTATACAGTTGCTAAGAAACAATGATTTAGCTGTAGCCCCACCCCCTTTTGGCATTTGTTCGCCAAAATAGACATGTAACCTAAGAATCTTGTTTAGATTAACTTTTTTAAAATGAATGTTAAGTTTCATACTCCCCTGAGTATTTTAAAACCAAATACATGGAGATTAATCAAAAAACCTAGGACTAGTTTGAAAATTGCAATTTTTACAAAACAGGCCACTGAACAGAAACAATGCAATTTTGGTAAAGACATGTAATTACAAAGTTGTAGAGGCTACAGCATTGCATACAAATGTTTAAGAATCATATGGCTAGGTGACATGTACATTTACATATAATAGTTTTTTTGTTATAGCATCCCCAAGAGGCTGATCATTTTGAAAACTGTACAGGATGATAGACATATAGTATTAAAGTTTAATCTTGATTATTGAAGGTTTAGCCTGTAAAAAACCTTGCTTAAAACTGATTGGCTGATAGCGGCCTTTAAGCGGCAATACAATTCCAATATTGATATTAACAGTATAAAAAGCACCACCACTACTACACATAATCACACCATAATAGAGATATATGCATACAATTTTGTATAAGGCACTTTTACAATACACACTATTTATCATATTTTGACTTGCAGAAAAAATCCATCTATTAATCATCTATAAATGCTGCTATTCAAATGCTCTTTTACTGATTCTTATTTCATTTTAACATATTTAATTGCTGCTCATCATCCAATTAAACAGGATTTTTACACTCTCTGTAATGAAAAGTACAGTTGTGTAAGAACTGATGATCCTTTATATGCTTATTGTTGATACAATAAGAAATGTGTCATGACAAAATAATATTTCAATAACAAAAAAAGTAAAATAAATAAATAAAAGTGGTGTAAAATTTCGAAACTAATGGTATGTGGTGGATTTTATAAAATAAAAGTTTTCCAAGTAATTTCAATTTTTTAATTTAATTGCCTCGATTATAAACAAATCAGAATTGGAACGAAAGGTCGAATACAGATATTGTATTGTATCATAAAACTACAAAATAAGCATCCTGTAAGATTACAAAAGATTACATGGTGTGTGATTAGTTAATCTCACTGGACACTGGATGAAGCTGACCTTCAGTACAAGTCAAAAGTTTGGACACACCTTAAACTCAGAGATTTTTTAATTATTTATAAATGTTCTGCACTATAGATTAATACCAAACTCATCCAAACTATGTAGAAAAACAAGGAATTATTTAGTAAGAAAATATGAAAGCATCAGTTGTAAAGTAGTGAAGAGGTAGAGTTACAGGTATACAGTGAATAGTGAATATTTGAGTAATGTTCTAATCCAGATTATGGGATGGGAGGGACTACTCAACTCAAGAAAATAATGACCTTAAAAAAAATTAAAGTCAGTCAATCTGAAAGTCAATTTCGAGAACTTTGAAAGTATGCTTAAGTGCAGACACTGCAAAGACCATCAAAAACGTTATATTGATGATGAAATTGGTGCTCATCAGGACCGACCCAGGAAAGGATGGAAGAGCAAGAGTTTCCTTCCTGTACAGGACAAGTTCATCATGAGTTACCAGCCTTAGAAACCTCAAGACAACACTGGGATGTAGTAGCAGCTTCCCACATAAGAGCACCTAGATGCTTCACAGAGTATTTTGGTTTGGTTAGGCTGGAGCAGTATTAGCATTAGCCGCTAACCATGCTAAGTGCTAGCTCTTTCGCAGTTCAGAGCATGCATGTTTATAGTGTTAAAACAAACTACATAGGATGAACCGCTAGCTAATATCACCCTGGATTACCGGAAAACTCAGGGTTCCTCAGTGCTAGCCTCTAATGCTAATGCTAATGTAGTGTAAATCTGGAAATCTAAGCGTATTGTACTGGAAGTGCTTTACTCACCAAAACAAACTGTTTTCAGGAGAGAAATATATGTAGATTAACATCCAGAGCTTTTTTGACTCTTTGACTGAAAATGTTTTTTTATTTAAGAATTAAATAAAAATTAAGTTTTGTTAACTTAGCTTAGCTTAACTTAACTTTAGTTACCCTCCACCAACACCCAGAGATGAGACATGTTAAATTAGAAGAAAAACATGGCGACACCCCTGTTCCTTTCTAGTGTCGCATAGTGCGTCTTATAATTCAGTGTACCTTAAAAATACGGTACTAAACAAAGAGGACAGATCTACCAAACTGAACTGCCTGCAATTATCTGGATTCTCCAGAACCAGCCGTTCAATTTCATAATCAATATTTCAATATTTACTGCATTTTAAATGTGTAAAATTGTGTGTCACTTTGTTATGTTTGCTAATAAAAGCAATATGACGATAAAATCAAATGCAGTTTGTGCATCTAAACGACGAGAGCAACAGTTTGCACGGGTTCTGAAGCTGAAGCTGATTTTTCTTTTGGAACGACAGCGCGCTCAAAGACCTGCACATTATTTTTCAGCTTATTAAGCCCTCTGAGCTTTATAAAATGTCATTCTCCACACAAACGTCCCCCTGGGAGGAGCTTGTCATTAGTCTTCTTGTCAGAGCTGCTCTGAAGCTAATTAACAAGTTACTTTTTCACCGCTGACAGTTTCGGCCCAGGAGAGCCTGCTGTTTACATGAGAATCAATTTCTCCAAATACGAGCAAAAACAAGCCTTTTTTCTTCTCTTTTTTTTCTTTAAAGGAAGCAAGATATGGAGAGATGATGAGGATAATAAGGAATAATACACTACCGACCAAAAAAATAGCTATTTTAGTGATCTATAGGCCTGCCATTTATTTAGACCTTGATTTAGAGCAGTGTACCAGTGTGTCTTTGCTATCGTAACGACGGGAAAAGTACACCTTGCACGACTCCAAACACTGTGCAAAAGGCATGTACTAATTATCTTAAATAATCATGGGTGTGGTTAATTTTGGGCATAATGTGAAATACGTAAACCAATCTGAGTGTCACTCGTTCATCATTCCCTTTAAGAGTCAGGTGAGCTCTGACTTTGGTGGATTGCTATTTTAACGGAGCAGCTACCTGGACGTGTCCAACGCTTCTCAACAGAGGAAAAAATGGACTGCTCGTTCACACTGGTTCATTCTGTTTATTGTTCATGTGCAAACAGTGGTGTACATGCGCTGGGGATGCAATTGCTGCCAAGATAGCAATAAACGTCTGTCTAGGTTGTATTCAGTCAGTGGAGCTCCTGTGTTTTCTTTTACCAAGATAAACAAGCAAAACTCCAGAAATTTACCTCAGAAAACACCTAATTTACATTATGCCCACACGCCCATCAGTGTAGATAATATATTCAGAAGCACTAGTGCTATTTAAAAACAAATTCCAAAGCTCAGTTTATTCCCATTGTTACAGACCAGTTGTAAGCTGTTACCCAATGATTTAATTCACTTTATTCACTATAGAATCATTTAAAAATGCACAGAAACTGCTAAGTATAGCACCATGCCAACCACCCAGCAACTACAGAACAGCCACATGCGATGAGAAAATATTTAAAAGTAGCTATTTTGCAACTGCATACATAGAACCATAGAAATCACTCTGGAATTCCAAAGCAACCACTTCGCAACCACCTGGACTGTCACAGAAATTGCCTAACAACACCATAGCAACCACCTCTAATAACATACACTAGGGTTAGCTAGTCATTCATTGTTTCTTTTGAAATCTAGGTTATTTTAAAAGGTTTACACCAGGGTGCGAATTATACGAATATAATTTAGGGGTCATGTATTCCTTCGGGGTGTATATGGAAACCATTACAGCGCAGGTGCTTCGCTAAACTGAAGTCTTACAAATGTCTCTCTTCCTTACTGTAATGTCTACAGCATGTAGAAAATAAATTCATTACATCAGCTAATGTAGCACTTATATACCACACAATAACCTTTATAAATCATAAATAATATATTATACAGCAAAATCCACAGTTAATCCTGCAAAAACACACACAATGCTATTGGCTGCTATCTTTCATCAGCTTTTCAATTGTTATTTAATTCTAAATAACTTGAAAATAACAGTGTTACTGAAAATCCCTGGAGATAAAGCTTTTGTTCTATCTCATCCACATATTTTAACACTGGGACTACAATATTAAATGTTATGGGGAGATGTAGGAATGCATTTATATAGCTTGGCTAATGCCTTTTTAAAAAGCTTGGCTATAGCTAATTATTAAATATTTTCAAAGTAGCGTGATAAAAAGATCGAAACTAAGTCTTACCTTAAATTTTTTTTTTTATACTTTCTTGTCCACATTTCCCTTCTGCCTTAAAACCCATTTCCGTTCCACCTTAACAGTTTCCCTGCATTAAAACTTATTTTATCTATGTTAAAACAGTTCCTTTTTAAGCTTGAAGTAGATGATGAGTTTTAATATTTTACACATTTCTGATTAGAGTTGGCAGAAATCACAAAAAGTCCATATAAAACACAACATGGATTCCCATTTAAATGTTCTTTTCCACCATAAAAGCACTAAAAATAGTAATTTATTTACAGCCTGAAGCCTGTAACTGTCTGTACTGTATTGCTGTGAGAATTTGATTGCATTCAGCAATGTGAACTAGACAGAGTGAGGCCACCACCTCATCCCCAACTCCCCAAAGCTTTTTATCCAAAAGTAGACGAAGAAGAAGAAGAAGATAAAAGCGAAGAAGAAAACAAAGACTGCCTCAAAGAGGGAAATCAAGTTATCTGAACAAACTTCTTCAGTAATTGAACACGACACATTGATCCACGACGCTGACGTCACTCGACCAATCAGAATCCCTGCAGCTCACTGACTGCACAGTGCTGAATGAAGCTTCTCTGCAGTTGTATTAAAGCTGTATTAAAGAAAAGTAAATCCAGCTGTTTATCTTCAGTAACATTAAATACACTATATATCCAGATGTTCTCCAGATGTTTGTGGATTCAGTACATATTTTTTATGAATGCACATTAACCCAGCTGGCCTCAGCTTTTATACAGTACCAAAAGTTAAACGTTTGAACACACCTCCTCATTCAGTGTTTTTATTGTGTCCTAATGCGTGGCCACAACTTATTCAGGCATGGGAATGAGATCCTAATGCATAGCTATGACTTATTAAGACGTGGAAAATAGATCCTTACATGTGGGCCTGATATAACTAAGGCATGTTAATGGTCATAACTTATTTAGGTGTGGGAACAAGATCCTAATGTGTGGCCACAACTTATTAAAAGTGTAGGAACGAGATCCTGATGTGTGGCCACGACTAATTAAGGCGTGAGAACAAAATTCTAATGCGTGGGACTGAGATAATAAAGGCATATGAATGGCCATGACTTATTAAGGCATGGGAACGAAACCCTAATTCGTGGCCACAACTTATTAAGGCGTGGGAATGAGATCCTAAGGTGTGGTCACAACTAATTAAGGCATGGGAACAAGATTCTAATGTGTGGGACTGAGATAATTAAAGCATGTGAATGGCCATGACTTATTAAGGCATGGGAACGAGATTATAATGCATGGCCACAACTTATTAAAAGTGTGGGAATGATATCCTAAGGTGTGGTCACAACTAATTAAAGCATGGGAACAAGATTCTAATGTGGGGGACTGAGATAATTAAGGCATATGAATGGCCATGACTTATTAAGGCATGGGAACGAAACCCTAATTCGTGGCCACAACTTATAAAGTCGTGGGAATGAGATCCTAAGGTGTGGTCACAACTAATTAAGACAAGGGAACAATATTCTAATGTGTGGGACTGAGATAATTAAGACATGTAAATGGCCATGACTTATCAAGGCATGGGAACGAGATCATAATGTATGGCCACAACTTATTAAAAGTGTGGGAACGAGATCCTGATGTATAGCCACGACTTATTAAGGCGTGGGAATGAAATCCTAATGTGGGGGACTGAGATAATTAAGGCATGTGGATGGCCATGACTTATTAAGGCATGGGAACGAGATTGTAATGTGTGGCCACAACTTATTAAAAGTGTGGGAACGAGATTGTAATGTGTGGCCTCAACTTATTAAAAGTTTGGGAACGAGATTCTAATGCATGGCCACAACTTATAGAAAGGTGTGGGAACGAGATCCTGATGTGTGTGACTGAGATAATTTAGGCATGAGAATGACCATGACCTATTAAGGCATGGGAACAAGATGCTAATGCGTGGCCACAACTTATTAGGGTGTGGGAATGAAATTCTTTTTTTGGGATTATATAAAGTATTTTTTTACTTGTCTTTATTTAGTTGAGTAATTGTTGCTTCTCATAACCTGGATTCGAACATTACTCTATAAATATTCACTATTCACTGTATACCTGTAACTCTACCTCTTCACTACTTTACTTTAACTGATGCTCTCAAACACTTTATTAAGAAACAAGAAATTCAAGTAATTAACTCTTGATGAGTTCAGCACAGCTGTTAACTGAAAGCCTGAATTCCAGGTGACTCTACCTTATTATTAGTAAATAATTACTAATTAATCCCATATGATTTTACTCATACCCTAAAAAAGTAGATTAAAGTAGCTTTTAATCATTATTATGCTATAGTGCACTAAAGTGTTCTTGTAGCCACATTATTATTAATCAGTATATTTAAAGAGTGATAAAATGAAACAACTTTTTTGTACTTATTATACTTTAACTGTACTAAAATAGAACTATTTTAAATATACTTAAGTAACTTGAGTAACATTTAAACTACTTCATGTATGTAACCCCATATTTTTAATATGCTTACAGTCAAATTATAATACATTTAATGGGTATTACAACTGTATCACTATTATATTATACACCAGATATATTGGAAATGTACTAAGAATTAATGTTAAATATATGTGATCTATATTTACATTAGTACATGAGTACAAATATGCTTCTTGTTCCTGTCTTTTGTAAGTAGCACAGTTCTAGTATACTGTACTTTGCTGGGTATAAAAATATATATTTTAATATACTATACTACAATTTTAAGCATGTTACAAATTTACTTTACATTTTTTTTTTTATTAGTAGTAGTGATTTAATTTACTTTTTAAAAAGTTACATGATACATTGTACTTTAACTGAACTGCTGTAACAGCTGTGTTTAACACACTTTGCTAAAAATATGTACAAAAGTATATTTGGAAATAAGTATTTTTAGAAGTATATTGAATTACATACTAAAACTAAAAGTGTACTTCATGGTACACAATTAAAGTGTACTTTCAAACATTTGATGAAAGCATAATATTAATGTACATTTAATATATTTTAGGTATATATTAAAATTATATACTTAATATATACCTAACTTAAAATATACTTAAATAACATTTAAACATATTACTTCATTTACAGTATTTAATCCCATATTTTAAATATGCTTACAGTAAAATTATAACAATACATTTAATGAGTATTACAACTGTATCACTATTATATTATACACCAGGTATATTAGGAATACAATGTACTAAGAATTGATGTTAAATATATGTGATATATTTACATTATAGTACAAATATATTACTTTATGTTCCTGTCTTTTGTAAGTAGCACACTTCTAGTATACTGTGTTGGGTATAAAAATATATATTTTAATATACTGTACTACACTTTTAAGTGTGTTACAAATATACTTATTAGTAAATTTAATTTACTTTTTAAAAAGTTACATGATACATTGTCACTTTAAGTGAACTACTGTAACAGCTGTTTTTAACACACTTTGCTAAAAATATGTACAAAAGTATATTTGGAAATAAGTATTTTTAGAAGTATATTGAATTACATTAAACTAAAGTGTACTTCAGAGTACATCATAGTACAAGTGTAATTTCCAACATTTGATGAAAGCATAATATTAATGTACTTTTAATATATATTTTAGGTAATTACATGAATCTGTTAGTATATTTACAGCATACCTAGACATTTCTTAATATGTTTTAAGTATATGTATATTTTTTTCAGCAGGGTAGTTTGTATGAGTTTTGTAATGAGTTGTAATGGTACAGTGTAGGATGTGTACAGTGAGCAGTAAGGAGCAGATCTGTAATGTAAAAGTTTGTGTGGGATTATAAATGTATAATTGTATAAATATATAAGTGTATAAATGGACGGTTTGGCTCGTAGCCTCTGCTTTTCAGTAATTGAGGCAGAAGAGGATACGATATCTCCTTATTAGCGGGACGGGGTGGGCCGAGCCGAGAGACAGTAATATGAAATGAGTCACTCCTACTATCGGGGCAGCGGGGTTAATTAACAAAGCATCTTACTGGATGGGCTCCATTTGGACAGTGTGAAGAAAAGGACGTGAAGAAGCACTTGGTGATGTGCCATCAACCCCCTTCAGCACGACGCGCCGAGAATCTGAGATTAGAGCTTCATTCATTCCTTTACTGAGGAGCATCACGTCACATTCTTTCATTCTCGCTTATTCAGATCCTTCATTCAAACAAAACCCTGCATTTTTATACTTTAAAGATCAGGAGAATCTCTCGCTATCTTTAATAAACTCCTGAAGAAAGAGCTCTTCAAAGAGCACTTACTCTCCTAACACCTCTAACTAACTACCTTCTACTACCAGATCAGGAGAATCTCTCACTATCTTTAATAAACTCCTGAAGACAGAGCTCTTCAAAGAGCACTTACTCTCCTAACACCTCTAACTAACTACCTTCTACTACCAGATCAGGAGAATCTCTCGCTATCTTTAATAAACTCCTGAAGACGGAGCTCTTCAAAGAGCACTTACTCTCCTAACACCTCTAACACACTTCCACTACCAGATGAGGAGAATCTCTCACTATCTTTAATAAACTCCTGAAGACAGAGCTCTTCAAATAGCACTTACTCTCCTAACACCTCTAACTAACTACCTTCTACTACCAGATGAGGAGAATCTCTCACTATCTTTAATAAACTCCTGAAGACAGAGCTCTTCAAAGAGCACTTACTCTCCTAACACCTCTAACACACTTCCACTACCAGATGAGGAGAATCTCTCACTATCTTTAATAAACTCCTGAAGACAGAGCTCTTCAAAGAGCTCCTACTCTCCTAACACCTCTAACTAACTACCTTCTACTACCAGATCAGGAGAATCTCTCACTATCTTTAATAAACTCCTGAAGACAGAGCTCTTCAAAGAGCACTTACTCTCCTAACACCTCTAACTAACTACCTTCTACTACCAGATCAGGAGAATCTCTCACTATCTTTAATAAACTCCTGAAGACAGAGCTCTTCAAAGAGCACTTACTCTCCTAACACCTCTAACTAACTACCCTATCTTCTACTACCAGATGAGGAGAATCTCTCACTATCTTTAATAAACTCCTGAAGACAGAGCTCTTCAAAGAGCACTTACTCTCCTAACACCTCTAACACACTTCCACTACCAGATGAGGAGAATCTCTCACTATCTTTAATAAACTCCTGAAGACAGAGCTCTTCAAAGAGTACTTACTCTCCTAACACCTCTAACTAACTACCTTCCACTACCAGATCAGGAGAATCTCTCACTATCTTTAATAAACTCCTGAAGACAGAGCTCTTCAAATAGCACTTACTCTCCTAACACCTCTAACTAACTACCTTCTACTACCAGATGAGGAGAATCTCTCACTATCTTTAATAAACTCCTGAAGACAGAGCTCTTCAAAGAGCACTTACTCTCCTAACACCTCTAACACACTTCCACTACCAGATGAGGAGAATCTCTCACTATCTTTAATAAACTCCTGAAGACAGAGCTCTTCAAAGAGCTCCTACTCTCCTAACACCTCTAACTAACTACCTTCTACTACCAGATCAGGAGAATCTCTCACTATCTTTAATAAACTCCTGAAGACAGAGCTCTTCAAAGAGCACTTACTCTCCTAACACCTCTAACTAACTACCTTCTACTACCAGATCAGGAGAATCTCTCACTATCTTTAATAAACTCCTGAAGACAGAGCTCTTCAAAGAGCACTTACTCTCCTAACACCTCTAACTAACTACCCTATCTTCTACTACCAGATGAGGAGAATCTCTCACTATCTTTAATAAACTCCTGAAGACAGAGCTCTTCAAAGAGCACTTACTCTCCTAACACCTCTAACACACTTCCACTACCAGATGAGGAGAATCTCTCACTATCTTTAATAAACTCCTGAAGACAGAGCTCTTCAAAGAGTACTTACTCTCCTAACACCTCTAACTAACTACCTTCCACTACCAGATCAGGAGAATCTCTCACTATCTTTAATAAACTCCTGAAGACAGAGCTCTTCAAATAGCACTTACTCTCCTAACACCTCTTACACACTTCCACTACCAGATCAGGAGAATCTCTCACTATCTTTAATAAACTACTGAAGACAGAACTCTTCATTTCTTGCTTTGACGTCCCTGCAGGCTGCTGTGTCCCTGTGCTGCTGCCGTACCTCCATCAGATGAGTGAGAGGCAGCTCTGAGATGGATGGTGCGTAGCTGCTGAGGTTCCTCTCTAAAATATATATATATATATTTTTCATCTATATCTAGTTAAAACACTTTATAAAAATATCTAGTGCTCTATTCATTATATAGTTTTGATAAGAAATGCTTTATAACTTTATCGAGTTATAGTCTAGGCCGCGTTATATAACTCACGCTTTCAATAGTAAAATGTGAATTAAGCTAATTTCTTCTTATTTTATTTTTTTCAACCTCAGTGTGCTATACCTGCAGCCGTTCATTGCAAGATGTGACGATTTATTTGGTTTAAAATCTGTTTCAGAATAAACAGAGTGGAAAGCAGCACTGGTTTGAGACCCGTTTACTGGCCAAACAGTGGTCGTTACACTAGTAAAAGAAAATATTCAGAAAAACGAGTCGATCAGGAAAAACACTGTGTCTACATCCACCCGTGAATTAGTATTCGTGGCCCCACCCACCTCGGCTCGGGACCGCCCACAGGCAGAGCTGAAGCCGGTCGGAACGCTGTTTCATCAGATAGGAGATAACTAACACCACTAGGAACAGCATGCAGTTCATTCCTGTGTTATTTGTGTGAATAACACATCAGTGTTTATATACTTTACCCAGTAATTCAGAGCTAACAAATGGTTAGAATTAGTCTATGGAGGAAAAACACCACCAGCCAAGTACAATAGAGGACGGTAAGTGTTTGGATGTTTAGAACAGTTCTGTTTACACTAGTTAAAAGTAAAAATCCATTTTTTACTTTCTGGACCTGGACTACCCACCTGTCTGTGTGTAAGTAACTGTAGGTTTAAATAGGATCTCCAGTGGATTTGGTGTTTTACTCTGAGAGACTCTTAGACTAGGTCAGTATAAGCTAAACTGCACTTAGCACGGCATTATTACACATGTTGTAAAGTAACATATGACACTGCAAAGACTGTTATTAGTGTAAAAATGTCTTTATTTTAAAACGTTTCTAACTGTTTTCTGCCTCGCAGCCAATCAGAGGCGATTAGATGTTTGCATGTAAGAATATTCATGAGAAAGAGCTGAAATGCTATAGTTTGTCCCTGTCCACTCCTCCACCGGACTAAAGCAGTGTTATACCGGATCACCGGAGCACTTTTTTTTTTTTTTTTTACTAAAACCAGCTCACATGGCATTCATTCATATTAAAGAGACCACAACGATGGAATGAGACCTTTAAGGCTTTTATGTAAAGAATATAAACTATTTTATTTATTAATTAAAATAAAATAATACTAATACTATTGCAAACGATACGACATGGTACACAACTATTTTGTCAATGTTCTTCAGATGTTCTCCCCCTCTGTTCTTTATTCATCTCTCCATCCTGACACTGCGTGGAGTTCAGCACGTAGCATGTGCCCATATACAGTCCCCACCCCCACCTCCATCACCCTCCACCCCTCCCCTCGTCCCCAGCCCGAGCATGATCGCCTGCGCTGCAGTTTACCCTATAAAACATCCATCTGCATCATTTCAGTGACGTCATTCACTTCACCTCATGAATGAACACGGCCAGAACCTGCACCCTGCGTTCCAGCATCTACCCCCTGCTTAAGATCAACCACAGCATCTCAATCAGACTTTAACTAGACCCTCCAAAACCTTCATTTAGTTTTTCTTTTAAAGCCATTCAGAGGTGGACTTTGTGGGTTTGTGTGCTTTGGGTCATTGTCCTGCTGCAGAACCCAAGTACTCCTGAGCTTGAGGTCACTCAGGAACAGATGGACCCGTCCAGTAGCCCTAGACCATCAAAACACTACCACCACCATGTTTTACTACGTTTAGTATGATTTTTGTTTTCTGAAATTATGTGTTTTATAGTTTTACGCCATTTCACCCAGTTACTTTATTCTTATTATTGAATCATTAACTCTGATCTTAACTGAGGCGAGTGAGATCCTGCAGTTATTTAAATGTTGTTCTGGGTTCTTTTGGGATCTCCTGGATGAGTTCTTCATGCCCTTTTGGAGTAATTTTGGTCGGCCGGTCACTCCTGGGAAGGTTCACCAGTGTTCTGTGTTTTCTCCATTAGTGAATAATAGTGAATCACTGTGGTTCTCTGGAGTCCCAAAGCTTTAGAAATGACTTTATAACCTTTTCTAGACTGATAGATGATCAATTACTTTGTTTTCTTGTCTGTTTTTGAGTTTCTTCAGTTTTTTTTAGATCTTTTATCTGCTTTATGTTGTCAGACAGGTTCTATTATATAAGTGATTTCTTGACTGAACAGGTCTGACAGTAATCAGGCCTGGTTGTGGTTAGTAGTGAAAATGAACTCAGCTTTACAAAACGGGGGATGGGGGGATAATTTACTGGTTTGGATATTATTTTTCCCATAATAAAAAAAAAATATTATTTAAAAAGTGCTTTTTATATTTACTCAGGTTACCTTTGTCTGATATTAATGTTTGTTTGATAATCTGAAAAATGTAAGTACGGCAAAAATGCAAAAACAAAAGAAATCTTTAAGGAGGCAAACACTTTTTTTCACATCACTGCATATATATGTATGCATATACAGCTCTGGAAAAAATAATAGAGAGCACTTAAAAATGATAAGTTTTTGATTTTAGCAAATGTAAAACCTCTGGAATATAATCAAGAGGAAGATGAATGATCACAAGCCATCAAACCACCAAGCTGAACTGCTTGAATCAATTTTTGCACCAGGAGTAAAGCAGCATAAAGTTATCCAAAAGCAGTGTGTAAGACTGGTGGAGGAGGAGAACATGATGCCAAAAAAAAAAAACACCAGGGTTATTCCACCATATATTGATTTCTGATCTCTTAAAACTACTTTATGTATATGAACTTTTACTTTCTTTATTTTTTTTGCATTATTTGAAGTCTGAAAGCTCTGCATCTTTTTTGTCATTTCAACCATTTCTCATTTTTTAATTTTCTGCAAATAAATGCTCTAAATGACAATATTTTATGGAATTTGGGAGAAATGTTGTCTGTAGTTTATAGAATAAAACAGCAAAGTTCATTTTACTCAAACATAAACCTATAAATAACAAAATCAGAGAAACTGATTCAGAAACTGAAGTGCTCAGTTGTATATATATACATATATATATGTGTATATATATATGTATATATATATACTGTATAATCTATTTGTTTGTAATTGTGATGCTGTAGAATAAAGTTTTGAGGAGCTGGAGGTCTGAAGATACTGTACGGGGTAATTGCAGGGTTTACAGTAAATTAAGCTCCTGCAGTTCCCCCCCCCCCCCGGGCCATGATGTCATCATCTGCTAAACGAATGAAAGTCACAGTTCTTCACTTTAAACTTAAAACAAATGGACTGATGTAAATGGAAGCCATCAACACCCTGAAGGCAAATAAAATCGCAGCCACTTAAGAGCATTCTGCACATGGCAGCCGTCCAATCCATTAACTCTGACAAATATGATCCAGACATGCAGGGAAATATGCAATAATGTAAAGCGTGGGGCGGCGGGTCTGATGACGTACAGTACTGCAGTGCTGCAAGACTGCACCACAGCCTGCAGCCAGGGATACAGTACATGCATCCTGATCCAGAATCAGCGATTATTATACTGTATAAACGCAGTGTAGGACCTATTATTGTTTTTTGTTTTTTTAAATATTGAAGTAAACTGACTTGAAAGCAACTAGAAGTTAAAATAGTTACAAAAATGCTGTTGGCAAGGTTTACTATGATTTGGAGTGGATGTTGTGGTATCTCAGGTGGGTGCTGGCGTTGCCAATTAGTTGTAAGGTCATTGGTATGGTTTTCCTTAGTGGAATAACCACACACTGCTACTAAATGGGAACTGTAGTATACCAGTTGGTTGCTATATTGTTGCTAAGTGGTTGCTAGGAGACAGCTATGGATTCCAAGGTGGTTGTTATGCGGTTGCTAAGTGGTTGCTAGGAGATTGCTATGGTATCTAAGGTAGTTGCTATACTGCTGATAACCTGTTTAGCTACCTGTTTTGCAACACTGTTGCAACAAGCCATCAACACCATAGCACCCACCTGGGATACCACAACATCCACTCCAAATCATAGTAAACATTAACCAACAGCATAGCATCAACTTGGAATGCCATGGCAACTACCAAGCAGTCACCTTTATATAATAGCAAATACTTAGCAACACTTTAGCAGCCACTTGGGATGCCAGAGCAAGCACCTAGCAACAGATTATCAGCAGCATAGCAACCTGGGTTGCTCTAGTAACAGGCAGCTGTTAAGTGGTTGCTATGATATCCTATGTGATGGCTGGTTAGTTGCCATGGTATTCCAGGTGGCAGATAATAAAGTGTTGCTAGGTGGTTGCTCTGTTTGCTATTTTGTCCAAGTGACTTTTATGCTGTTGCTAAGTGGTTGCTAGGAGATTGCTATGGTATTTAAGGTAGTTGCGACTGTACAGGTTGCTATACTGCTGATAACCTGTTTATAACTGCTTGCTCTAGTGACCCAGGCGGCTGTTAAGTGGTTGCTGTGATATCCTATGTGTTGGCTAGTTAGTTGCCATGGTATTACAGGTGGCAGATAATAAAGTGTTGCTAGGTGGTTGCTCTGTGTTTGCTATTGTATTCCAAGTGGCTTTTATGCTGTTGCTAAGTGGTTGCTAGGAGAGTGCTATGGTATCTAAGGTAGTTGCGACTGTACTGGTTGCTATACTGCTGATAACCTGTTCATAACTGCTTGCTCTAGTAGCCCAGGCGGCTGTTAAGTGGTTGCTATGATATCCTATGTGATGGCTGGTTGGTTGCCATGGTATAAGTTGCAGGTGGCAGATAATAAAGTGTTGCTAGGTCGTTGCTCTGTGTTTGCTATTGTATTTCGAGTGGCTTTTATGCTGTTGCTAAGTGGTTGCTAGGAGATTGCAATGGTATCTAAGGTGGTTCTGATTCTGCTGTTAAATGGTTGCTATGCTGCTGATAAGCCACTGCTAGCTGCCTGCTCTGGTAATCCAGGTGGCTGCTAAAGTGTTGCTAAGTGGTTGCAGTGATATCTTAGGTGATGGCTAGTTAGTTGCCATGGTATTCCAGGTGGCAGATAATAAAGTTTGCTAGGTGGTTGCTCTGTGTTTGTCATTGTATCCCAAGTGGCTGCTATGCTGTTGGTAAGTGGTTGCTAGGAGATTGCTATGGTATCTAAGGGGGTTCCAATTCTATTGTTGAGTGCTCGCTATGCTGCTGATAATCTGTTGCTAGGTGCTTGCTCTGGCATCCCAAGTGGCTGCTAAAGTGTTGCTAAGGAGTTGCTATGATATCCTAGGTGACTGCTAGGTAGTTGCCATGGCATACCAAGTTGATGCTATGCTGTGGGCTTGTGTTTACTATGATTTGGAGCGGATCTTTTGGTATCTCAGGTGGGTGCTATGGTGTTGATGGCTTGTTGCAATGTCGTTGCTATGTAATTGAATGGTTATTGGTATGGTCGTCCTTAGTGGTTGCGCGGTAGAAGCTTTGGTGCTGCTAAGTGGTTGCTGTGGTATACCCATACACTACTGCTAAATGGGAACTGTAGTATACCAGTTGGTTGCTATATTGTTGCTAAGTGGTTGCTAGGAGACTGCTATGGTGTCTAAAAGTGGTTTCTAGGTGGTTGCTGACTGAAATCTGTTACTCAAATTTTTTACATAATGTGACTCAGATCAGATTTTTTCATGGCTGCTATGCAGTTGCCAAGCTTCATTATGATTTTGCTAGGTGGTTGCTAGGAGATTGCTGTGGTATCTAAGGTGGTTGCAATTCTATTGTTAAGCGGTTGCTATGCTGCTGATAGTCTGCTGCTAGGTGCTTGCTCTGGCATCCCAAGTGGCTGCTAAAATGTTGCTAAGTGGTTGCTATGATGTCCTAGATGATTGCTAGGTAGTTGCCATGGCATTCCAAGTTAATGCTATGCTGTTGGCAAGTGTTTACTATGATTTGGAGCGGATGTTGTGGTATCTCAGGTGGGTGCTATGGTGTTGATGGCTGTAAGGTCATTGTTATGGTTTTCCTTAGTGGTTCAGCAGTAGTAGTTTTGGTGCTGCTAAGTGGTTGCTGTGGTATACCCATACAGTACTGCTAAATAGGAACTGTAGTATACCAGTTGGTTGCTATACTGTTGCTAAGTGGATACTAGGAGACTGATATGGTGTCTATGGTGGTTGCTATGTTGTTGCTATGTTGTTACTAAGTGGTTGTTGCGTGTTTGCTATTGGATCCCTATTGGATGATATGCTACTGCTAAATGGTTAAATGCTAGGAGATTGCTGTGGTATCTAAGGTGGTTGCGATTCTATTGTTAAGTGGTTGCTATGCTGCTGATAATCTGTTGCTAGGTGCTTTCTCTGGCATCCCAAGTGGCTGCTAAAATGTTGCTAAGTGGTTGCTATGATGTCCTAGATGATTGCTAGGTAGTTGCAATGGCGTTCCAAGTTAATGCTAAGCTGTTGGCTTGTGTTTACTATGATTTGGAACGGATGTTGTGGTATCTCAGGTGGGTGCTATGGTGTTGATGGCTTGTTGCAGTGTGTGTACATAGTGTGAAGTGTGTACAGTATGTGTGTACAGTGTGTGTGTTGGACGAGGGCGTACTGTAAAAAGCACTCGCAGTGATTAAAGGGAAAGTGACGCACAGTCTGTAATCAGATCAATGGTAGAATATATAAAAACATGATATTTAGAGGAGCAGGAGGAATCTGACCAGAATCAATTCTTTCCTCATCGCTCTCGCTGCAGCTCTTGTCTACAGAAGATGAAATGGCCATTTTGGCCCAAAACCAGACTAAATACAGTAGCAGCGGGATCTGCTGTGTGCTGATACTACAGTGTAAATGAATGGACCGGCTTCTTATTCAAATGAATAAGCGTTTCTGAAAGAATGAAGCGATAGAAAGCTTCCATAAAAGGAAAAACCTGTTTCATTTAAAGAAAAAAGCTCCGCTCTGCTGCCAAAACCACTTTCAGGAAGAATTAGTAGCTAGAAATAAAGTTCCCACTACAGCAGATGCTTAAAATAGGCTACAGTATAACTGAAATTGTTAAACAAAGAAAAATAGTTGCAAAAAAAGTATGTGAATCCTTTGGGATTATACTTGGATTTCTGCATAAATTGGTCATTAAATGTGTTTTAAGCTGCCCTGCCCTATAAAAAAAACACCTGTTTTGAGTTTGCTGTTCTTAAGAAGCATTGCTTGATGTGAATCATGCCTCGCACAAAATATCAAAAGAGCTCTCAGAAGACCTATGTTCAAGAACTGTTGACTTGAAGCATGAAGCTGGAAAAGGTTACAAAAGTATCTCTAAAAGTCTTGATGTTCACGTGTCCACGGTAAGACAGACACTCTACAAAAATAGAGAGTTCAGCACTGTTGCTGCTCTACCTAGGCGTGGTAAAGTCCTGTAAAGATGACTGTAAGAGCACAGCGCAGAATTCCAGGAGACTCTACCTCATAAAGCTGCCTGAGAAAATCCAGCAGAGATGTTCAAAATTAATCATCTAAACAAAATATATTCTGTGTTTTCTTAATAGTTTGGATGGCTGTAGTATTAATATACAATGCAGAACTTTTTTAAATAATGAGAAACCTACAATATAAACCCATACGTTGTTTGAACTCAAATGATTTAGGTCTGTTTTACATAAAATTGGATATTTCTAAAAAATACTCAACTACTTTGAGTTAGTTGTACATTTGTGGGCACATATACTGTATATACATTCAAACTGAGATCTTTGAGTTGAACCAAAATATAAATTATAACTGAGTTTAGTCTGTTGCCATTAACAGCTTCTTTTCCATTGGCTTCGGTCACAATCTATTTGCATACTGGGCGTGTCCAACAGTTTCTGACTAACACTCACCATCAGTGTGTAGTGATTCCCCCTGGGCTGCCTTACAAATAAATCAACTTCCCCTTTAGTTGTAATAACTTGATGTTTTAGTTTATGCTAACTCAAGTTTTCATTCCCCATTACTTAACTTTTTTAAGCAACCAGTTTCCTCAATTTTTTTAAGTAAATTCAACTTATCCGGGCTTACAGTGTACCTGGTTGCAGTATGGTTGCTAGGTGGTTGCTATGGTATCGCTAGGCTTCTAAATGGGCACCATGGTATCCCACATGGTTGCTTGATGGTTGCTATGGTACTGCTAGGTTGTTACTATTCAACTGCTAAATAGGTGCTGTGGAATCCCAGATTGTTGCTACGGTGTTGCTAGGCAGTTGCTATGGTGTTGTCAACTGGTTGCATTGAGATTTCCCAGGTCAATTTGATCCGGTACATGTTTAATTATCCAATTAATATCTACAATAATAATTATCCATAATAATAATTGTTTAAAAATATCCAATCCTAATTATTCTATCAAAAGATAGAATAACAGGAAATGGTTCAATCAGGATAATTTACCAGTTTTTCAAAAAAAAAAAAAAAAAATATGTTGAAACTTAAACTAATTTTTTTTAAAATACTTTTTTCACTTTTTTTTTTAATACTTTTGATAGACCAACATATTGGACATAAAAGCTTTACATAACCTTAAACATTTAATTTAATTTTGTTTTAGTAAGTGTTTATTGCAGGGGGGTTATACGTTGATTACACTAATTAAGGCAAGCAGAAGAAGTTTTAAACTGAAAAAATACTTTTTAACTATTTTTCCTATAGATCTATAAACTCTTAAACAGTTCAATTTGACCCAGAACATAATAGGAGGGTTAAATTCAGCGGGGAAGACTCCATTGTTCCATTGTTTCCTGCCTGATTGATCAGTGATCATGTCTTGTGAACAATAGAAAGTGTCATCCTCACTTCAACTTCATTCACTTTTAACTCAGACAGGTTGGGTCAGTCTTATTGAAGTATAATGCTTTTAGATATGTTTCTTATTGATCAGAAAATGATTGAAGCTTTTTTGCGGGCGCTGCTCTGCTGTGGGGCTCTAATGCGAGTGGGTGGTATTGATCTGAGGACGGGAGACGGACGGATGGTGTAAATGGTGATAGACTCTTCTGAAGGACGCGGTGGAATCTGTGAACTGCTAATGCTCGGCTGGATGCTGCGTTTGGATCAGCAACAGTTTGCACTTTTCCTTTAAAGAGGGAAGTTTATGCAGTTTTTAGAGAGCTCTTAAAGAGTTTGTGTAATGTCTGTGGTACAGTCATGGCCTGTAAATTAGATTTTATGTATGTTTTTTCTTCCAGAAAATTACATATTTCTCCTAGAACATTAATGCAATTACACATGTTTTTATGGGTGAAATGATTACTCGAGTAATTCAAGTTACTCGATTAAAAAAAATGATCAATACATTTTCTGTGCCTCGAGAAATTGTTTATTTAATTTAATAACTCAAAGCGCGGTATTTCTGTGACTTTTATTGTGAAATACGAGCTTAAAATGCCTTTTTTATTGATTAATACTCTATATTTGATACTTACAAAAAATCCAAATTTGAAAGTAATGTAATTAAATATATTTTTTACTTGTGGTATTTATTTCGGTACCACTTTAAAATAAGACTACCTTTATAAAGGATTTATTAATGGTTTATGGCTAGTTTATTAATGATTACTAATTAGGTTGTAAATGCTTTAAAAATCATTAATAATCAGTTATAACACATACTGTACTTAGAAAGGGCAACAATATAGATGGCTGTGGTTTAACTATTTGGCAAACAGCAGGTCATTGTTGCCCTTTCTACGTATGTGTTATAACTGATTATTAATGATTTTTAAGGCATTTACAACCTAATTAGTAACCATTAATAAACTAACTGTAAACCATTTATAAACCCTTTATAAAGGTAGTCTTATTTTAAAGTGGTACCTTTATTTCTTTATTGTGTTTCATTTATTTGTATTTGCAATTTGGAAATGTATGTTGTGAATTTAAAAATGTAACTTTTCTAAACAAGGAAACCGATTGGTCATTCATTATTAAGTGAAATGTCTTGTTTTTATTTCTTGTATATTTTTAATTGCTCTTTAACCAAGCAAAAATGTTTTATCCGATTAATCAATTAATCGATTAATCGAATCGATTTTTCAGTAGAGTAGAGTATTATACTCTTGTTTATTTCCTTTGTGTGTATTGAAACAACAAAACAAAACTTACCTGTGTTACCTGTGCCAGGTAACAAATCCCTCCTGAAACCAGATAAAATGGGACAAAAGTTGACTTGTGAATCTTTGCACATTGTGTGTCATCTGTGAACAAAAAGAGAAGAATAAAACTTTTTAAAAATAGGATCCAAAATTGTGCACAAATATTAACAACAATCCCCATGAAACAAGAACATGTCCAGTCAGAAATTGTGATGCTTCTTTGTCTTTGTCAACTGTGCTCTCTCGGGGCTTCAGCAGCTGATGGCAAGCTGCATGACTGGGATTTGAACCAGCGATGTCCTGATCATAGTGGCAGCGCTTTAGCCACCGTGTTTTGTCATTTACAGTAATATGAAAAAGTTTGGGCACCCCTATTAATCGTAATCATTTTTAGTTGTAAATATTTTGGTGTTTGCTACAGCCATTTCAGTTTGATATATCTAATAACTGATGGACACAGTAATATTTCAGGATTGAAATGAGGTTTATTGGACTAACAGAAAATGTGCAATATGCATTGAACCAAAATTTGACCGGTGCAAAAGTATGGGCACCCTTATCATTTTATTGATTTGAATACTCCTAACTACTTTTTACTGACTTACTGAAGCACAAAATTGGTTTGGTAACCTCATTGAGCTTTGAACTTCATAGCCAGGTGCATCCAATCATGAGAAAAGGTATTTAAGGTGGCCAATTGCAAGTTGTTCTCCTATTTGAATCTCCTCTGAAGAGTGGCATCATGGGCTCATCAAAACAACTCTCAAATGATCTAAAAACAAAGATTGTTCAACATAGTTGTTCAGGGGAAGGATACAAAAAGTTGTCTCAGAGATTTAACCTGTCAGTTTCCACTGTGAGGAACATAGTAAGGAAATGGAAGAGCACAGGGACAGTTCTTGTTAAGCCCAGAAGTGGCAGGCCAAGAAAAATATCAGAAAGGCAGAGAAGAAGAATGGTGAGAACAGTCAAGGACAATCCACAGACCACCTCCAAAGAGCTGCAGCATCATCTTGCTGCAGATGGTGTCACTGTGAATCGCTCAACAATACAGCGCACTTTACACAAGGAGAAGCTGTATGGGAGAGTGATGCCAAAGAAGCCATTTCTGCAAGCACGCCACAAACAGAGTCGCCTGAGGTGTGCAAAAAAGCAAAAGCACACCTCAGTTCTGTTAGTACAATTAACCTCATTTCAATCCTGAAATGCAAGCTAACACTAACACACGGTAAACGCTTAGCGACAGCTTATTTACATAAAAGTGACGAAGCCCTTAAATGGCTCAATTACGTTAAAGAATAGAGCTGGTGATTTTGTGTAAAGAACTTCATGAACATGTTTTTAAACTCCTGTAGGACTGGTTTTACATCCTGAATGTTCTGTAATATAATTCCCCTGGTTTGCTTTTCCACTAAAGCTTTATTAACGATGCATATTCATAAGGAACAGATCGTTAACGCTGGAGATTTGATCATGTTTCAGGCCACTGGCCAGACCGTCTCCCCGCCCACGCTACTGGAATGTGATCTGATTTCACGGCCGCTCGCTGATTCCTCTATTTCACGCATTATTGATATTTGAATGTGAATTGAGCGAAGAACGAGGAACACAGGATGAGTCACTTCATCAATTTAAAGGATCAGAAGTTTCCCAGCGGCCGTCCGGCAGTAACGAGCATCGGCACAGAGTGACCAGCAGAGGTGCAGAGCTACCGGAGAACGCTATCACAACATTTCAGGAAGGTTAGCCTGTAATGATACAGAAATAACATTCCTGAAACGTTCTGAAAACCTGTGATGTAATAATAGTTTGCATTGCAACGTTATTAGAACGTTTCTCATGCAACTTTTCCAGCTAGATTAATACACAATGATTCTAATATTATTATAAATAACATTATGGAAACTTTAAATGCAACATTCCCAAAACTAAAAATCCAAAAATTGACACGAGTGATGTTGCAGCAGAGTTACTGCTACTGCTAAATGGGTACTGTGGTGTCCCAGGTGGCTGCTATGTTGTTGCTAAGTGGTTGCTAAGGTGCTGTGATTCCATTTCTAAGTGGTTGTTCGATGGCTGCTATGTTGTTGCTAAGTGGTTGCTAGTTGTTTGCATTTGTATCCCAAGTGGTTGCTATGTTGTTACTAAGCAGCTGCTACGTTGCTGTTAAGTGGTTTCTAGGTGGTTGCTATAGTATCTCAGGTGTTGTGATTCCATTTCTTAGTGTTTGTTTGATGGTGGCTAAGGTGTTGCGAAGTTGTTGCAACGGTATCCCAGGTGACTAAGTGGTTGTTCGATGGCTGCTATGTTGTTGCTAAGTGGTTGCTAGTTGTTTGCATTTGTATCCCAAGTGGTTGCTATGTTGTTACTAAGCAGCTGCTATGTTGTTGCTAAGTGGTTTCTAGGTGGTTGCTATGGTATCTCTGGTGTTGTTATTCCATTTCTAATTGGTTGTTCGATGGTGGCTAAGGTGTTGCTAAGTGGTTGCAATGGTATCCCAGGTGACTTTGTGGTGATGCTACTGCTTCTGCTACTGCTTAATGGGTACTGTGGTGTCCCAGGTGGCTGCTATGTTGTTGCTAAGTGGTTGCTATGGTATCTCAGGTGTTGTGATTCCATTTTTAAGTGGTTGTTCGATGGTGGCTAAGGTGTTGCTAAGTGGTTGCAATGGTATCCCAGGTGACTTTGCGGTGGCCCTACTGCTACTGTTAAATGGGTACTGTGGTGTCCGAGGAGGCTGCTATGTTGTTGCTAAGTGGTTGCTATGGTATCTCAGGTGTTGTGATTCCATTTCTAAGTGGTTGTTCGATGGCTGCTATGTTGTTGCTAAGTGGTTGCTAGTTGTTTGCATTTGTATCCCAAGTGGTTGCTATGTTGTTACTAAGCAGCTGCTATGTTGTTGCTATGCGGTTCCTAGGTGGTTGCTATGGTGTCTCGGGTGTTGCAATTCCATTTCTAAGTGGTTGTTTTGATGGCTGCTATGTTGTTGCTAAGTGGTTGCTAGTTGTTTGCATTTGTATCCCAAGTGGTTGCTATGTTGTTACTAAGCAGCTGCTAGGTTGCTGTTAAGTGGTTTCTAGGTGGTTGCTATAGTATATCAGGTGTTGTGATTCCATTTCTTAAGTACTGGTCCCTTCCAAATGGACCTGCACTACTGATATACTTGCACTGTCAATACTCACTTTAATTCCCCAAAAACTGGGAACTTTAAGAACTTTACGCACTCATTCACTTTACCAGCCTTAAGCTATATACCATATTTGAACTACTGTTATATACTATTTATACTGTCATTCCATCTCAATCACCATCAATTCTGCACTATTGTCTTCCGTCTTATGTATGTCTTTGCGTCCCTGCTGTATTGTACTTATAGTGTAAATTTGGGAAGGAGAATAACATAATTTAAATTCTCTGTATGTCCTGTACATATGCAGTATTGATAATAAAACTACTTGACTTGCCTTGATAAAAAATAATTTTGTAAAGAGAGAAAAAAAAAAAAAAAAAAAAAATATATATATATATATATATATATATATATATATATATATATATATATATATATATATATATTAACTTCTGTTTCCCAAAGTCAGACTAAAGTTGTGTGTAAAGTTGTTTTCTGTCTTTACTGTAATATAAACTATAAAATACATTACCATAAACCAGCCGCACACCGGACGACCCGCTGCATTAATAACACAGACCCTCACTTTATAACCACAGCTTTCAGACACTGAGCCGAGTGCAGCTCACTAATAACACTGCAGTCCTATAGGAAGTGAATTAACTTTACATATACTGAGGTTTTAAATGATTAAGATTTATTTCTAATCATAAATTATACAACTGTTGTTTTTCCACAAAAAAAAAATTCAGTTGTTCCGAAAAAGTTGCACTTTATTGAAATAATGCACCCGTGCCGGTTAGATTAAAAAAAGAATATTTCTTTCCAGTAAATTCTGACACCTAGTCATTTTCCATTTTGGTGAAAAACAATTAAAGTGAGTTTTTTTTATTTCTGATTTAAATATGCTTCATTATACTTCATTATGATTTTTCTAATGAAGTTTCTAATATTTGTAATATAATATAATCTAAGTTCCAAATAGTTTAGTATTATTTTCAACTACCTCATCTAGTGATGTTTACAACAATAATAAAAGTCTGATAAACAGAAATAAGTTTTTTTCCCCAAAAAATTAAGACACTTTTATCTCTGAAAGTCAGTTTTTCTTACATATTGTGCAAAATTTGATGAAAAAATTAAAGGTGATTTTTACATGATATTCAGATAAAATGTGCATAATTATACACTGTTATAATGTTTCCTCTTAATGTAATAAACATTTAAGCATTATTTGGTGTGAAACATGTCTACTTTACACCAATAAAAAAGTCAGTTTTTCAGAATAAAATACACTTTATTGAAGGTGATTAATCATGTGGAGACATTTCTTAATAGAAGTGTTTTTTTTTTTTTATTTATTTATTTTTTTTTTATTATTATTATTAAGACACTTTAAAATGCAGTGCAAAAATGCCCAGGAGGGTATTTGTTAATTTTGGTGAAAATAATGAAAAGTGATCTAATATGATATTTAGAAAACCAATGCTCCTGTAAACTCTATTAAGATGATTCCACATGATTTTCCAGATTTTTTAGCGTTATTTTTCATAAATATACAGTGGTACAGTGGGTGGGATGTCAGCCCCAGCACCTCAGTTTACCCATAATTCCCTATGTCCATCAACTACTGGAACTACTGGAAGAATTAATGTTTTATTGAAGATGATTCATCGTTTGAAGACATTTTAAAACAGAAATGTGTTCTTTACAAAAAAAAATAAGACACTTTAAAAATGTTTCAAAAATGCCCATGAAGGTAGGACTGTAGTCTTGCGGATTTTCTCAGTATTGTAAAATTGTAAAAAAAAAAAAAAAAAAGGGGGGGATTTTATGTGATATTCTGATTAAACAACTCTGATGGATAAAGCGGGTATTGACAAATGGATGGATGGATGGATGGATGGATGGATGGGTGGGTGGATGGATGGATGGATGGATGGATGGGTGGGTGGATGGATGGATGGGTGGATGGATGGATGGATGGGTGGATGGGTGGGTGGGTGGGTGGATGGATGGATGGATGGATGGGTGGGTGGATGGGTGGGTGGATGGATGGGTGGGTGGATGGGTGGGTGGGTGGATGGATGGATGGATGGATGGATGGGTGGGTGGGTGGATGGGTGGGTGGGTGCGTGGATGGATGGATGGATGGATGGATGGGTGGGTGGATGGGTGGGTGGATGTATGGGTGGGTGGATGGATGGATGGATGGATGGGTGGGTGGGTGGATGGATGGGTGGGTGGGTGGGTGGGTGGGTGGATGGATGGATGGATGGATGGGTGGGTGGATGGGTGGGTGGATGTATGGGTGGGTGGATGGATGGATGGATGGATGGGTGGGTGGGTGGGTGGATGGATGGATGGGTGGGTGGGTGGATGGATGGATGGATGGATGGATGGGTGGGTGGATGGGTGGGTGGGTGGATGGATGGATGGATGGATGGGTGGGTGGATGGATGGGTGGGTGGGTGGATGGATGGATGGATGGATGGATGGGTGGGTGGGTGGATGGATGGATGTATGGGTGGGTGGATGTATGGGTGGGTGGATGGATGGGTGGGTGGATGGATGGATGTATGGGTGGGTGGATGTATGGGTGGGTGGATGGATGGGTGGGTGGATGGATAGTTTCAAAATTATCCAAAAAAATGCGGTAAAAAAGGTGATAAGACTACGGTTAAAATTATAACTAACAAAATTAAACTATGCTTACTTGCTTTCACCAAATTTCATAGATATTTAGGATTTATTGTCAGAAAATAATAATTTAATTATTAAGTGATTTTATAGGGTTATATAAGATCATTCTTAGATACCAGATTAAATATAACATAAAATAGGTTGATTTGTAGAGGTCAGTCAGAGCCTGTAGATAAAACAGTGCTGTACTTTAGCTCCACCCAGTGGCTGAGCATGGGTAGTTTAAACAGTATACATACGTATATATATATATATATATAATTTTTGGTCAAAATGCAATGTAATGTATGTAAGGCATTTTGCCAATATTGTATTGGTAAAAAACAATGTTTTTTTAAGATATTTGGAAAACCAATGCTTCTCTGTAACTCCATTAAGATGATTCCACATGGTTATACAGATATTTTAGCATTATACAATATACAATACAGGTCAAAGTTTGGACACAATGTTCTGCATGGTTGATTTTAATACTAAACTGATCTAAACTATGAATAAAAAACATAGAGAATTATTTTCTAAACCTAAAAGTGTTAAACCAGATTATGTTTTATATTTTACACTTTAGATGGAGACAGTTTTGCACATCTCTGCTGGATTTTCTCAGTCAGTTTTATGAGGTAGAGTCACCTGGAATTCAGGCTTTCAGTTAACAGCTGTGCTGAACTCATCAAGAGTTAATTACTTGAATTTCTTGTCTCTTAATAAAGTGTTTGAGAGCATCAGTTAAAGTAAAGTAGTGAAGAGGTAGAGTTACAGGTATACAGTGAATAGTGAATATTTGAGTAATGTTCGAATCCAGGTTATGAGACACAAGAACTACTCAACCAAACTAACAAGAAAGAAATACTTTTAGAAAAAATGAAGGTCAGACAACCTGCAAAGAAGAATTTCAAGAACTTTGAAAGTATCCTCAAGTACAGTCTCAAAAAAGACTTTTAAAATCATTATAATGATAGAACTGGCACTCATCAGGAATGCATCAGGAAGAGCAAACGTTATATTTGGTAAAACAAAAATAAAAAAAAATAATGAAAAGTGATTTTATATTATATTAGGATTAGAAAATGACCCTGTCAAATCTAGTAGGATGATTTCATATGATTTTACAGATATTTTAGCATTATTTTCATTAATATAAATGTTTTAAAAGAACTGACTCTCAATAAGTGTTTTTCCTAACAAAGTAAGACACTTGTAAATGTTTCAGAAATAAGACCAAAGGTAAGACTACACTGTAACAAATAATTAAAAGTGATTTTATATAATATTTGAATTAAACAATCCTTATTTATACTATATAATGTAATTTAACCTAATTATATTAAAATGTTAGCAATTATTCTCAGAAAAGAACATTTTCCCCACATATAGTCTTGTTTGTTTCAGACCAATAAAAGTCGGTTTTTAAGAATAATAATTGTTTTATTAAAGATGATGCACCATATGAAGTTTCAGACCAGTTTTACAGGAAAACAACATAAAAACAGGTTGAATTTTTTAATTCAAAAGTCAGAACATGTCTGAATCCAGTGCTGTACTTTATCTCCACCCAGTGGCTGAATATGGGTAGTTTAAACAGTTTAAATAAAAGCAGCCAGTTAGAAATAAATATATAATAAATAAATATATAATAATTGCGCAGGATAAGTTTTTGGAGTATTTTGGTTTGTTTAACACTGTTTTTAAGTTACTACATGATTCCTTATGTGTTCCTTCATAGTCTGATAGATCACTTCACTGTTCATTTACTGAATGTAGGAAAAAAAAAAAAAAAAAATATATATATATATATATATATATATATATATATATATATATATATATATATATATATATATATATATATATATATATATATATATAAATATAAAAAAATATATATATATTTGAAATTATAAATTTATGTTTCAGAAACATCAACATTAAGTAACTAGATTGGCACTTGTGCTTTAGTGCCATCAAGTGGCTGGATGTGGACTGTTCACTATTATAAAATAAATCAGATAAAAGTAGACAGAGTTTAGGCCATTTAAACATTGCTTTAAAAAATATTACTAATACTGATTACTAATTATTATAAACGCATTAAATAGTTTTAAAATAAAATAAAAAACAATTAAAATAAAATTAAATAAAACATCTACTACACCTACTGTAATTCTGCATTGATCCCTCTTGTGGCTCTGAAGCAACCACCTTAGCAACCACTTAACAACACCTTTGTAACCATTTGTGAAACCAAAGAAACATACTGTCTTAGAAAGCACCTACAGTAGGATCCCACATCAACCACCTAGCAACACTTTTTAGCAATCACTTAAGATATCACAGCAACTGCCTAGCAACCACACATAGGAAACATATAGAATACAAAAGCAACTGCCTAGCAACACCTTAGCAAGCATCTACAGTAGGATTCCACATCAATCACTTAGCAACACCCTGTAGCAATCACGGAGGATATCATAGCAACTTCTAGCAACACCTTAGTGAGCATCTACAGTATGATCCCACATAAACCACCTAGCAACACCTTTCAGCCCTCACTTAGGATATCATAGCAACCACATAGCAACAGCACATATAAAACACATAAAATACCAAAGAAACTGCCTAGCAACACATTAGCAAGCATCTACAGTAGGATCCCACATCAACCACCTAGCAACACTGTGATCTTAACTGAGGCGAGTGTAGCAATAACCAAGGATATCATAGCAACTTTTAGCAATACCTTAGTGAGCATCTACAGTAGGATCTCACATCAACCACCTAGCAACACCCTGTAGCAATCACGGAGGACATCATAGCAACTTCTATCAACACCTTAGTGAGCATCTACAGTAGGATCTCATATCAACCACTTAGCAACACCTTTCAGTCCTTACTTAGGATATCATAGCAACCACATAGCAACCACACATAGAAAACACATAAAATACCAAAGCAACTGTCTAGCAACACATTAGCAAGCATCTACAGTAGAATCCCACATCAACCACCTAGCAACACCCTGTAGCAATCACTTATGATATCATAGCAATCGCCTAGCAACCACACATAGGAAACACATAAAATACCAAAGCAACTGTCTAGCAACACCTTAGTGAGCATCTACAGTAGGATCCGACATCAACCACCCAGCAACACCTTTTAGCCCCCACTTAGGGTATCATAGCAACCACACATAGGAAACACATAGAATACCAAAGCAGCTCTCACCTTAGCAAGCATCTACAGTAGGATCCCACATCAACCACCCAGCAATACCTTATAGCAATCACTTATAAGATCATAGCAACCGCCTAGCAACCACACATAGGAAACACAAAATACAAAAGCAAATGTCTAGCAACACCTTAGAAAGCATCTACAGTAGGATCCCACATCAACCACCTAGCAACACAATATAGCATTTAGTTAGGATATCATAGCAACCACCTGGCAGCCACATATAGGAAACACATAAAATACCAAAGCAACTGTCTAGCAACACCTTAGCAAGCATCTACAGTAGGATCCCACATTAACCACCTAGGAACACCCTGTAGTAATCACTTTGGATATAATAGCAACCGCCTAGCAACCAGACAACGGAAACACATAGAATACCAAAGCAACTGTCTAGCAACACCTCAGTAAGCATCTACAGTAGGATCCCACATCAACCACCTAGCAACACAATATAGCAATTATTTAGGATATCATAGCAACCACACATAGGAAACACATAAAATACCAAAGCAACTGTCTAGCAACACCTTAGAAAGCATCTACAGTAGGATCCCACATCAACCACCCAGCAACACAATATAGCATTTAGTTAGGATATCATAGCAACCACCTGGCAGCCACACATAGGGAACACATAAAATACCAAAGCAACTCTCTAGCAACACATTAGCAAGCATCTACAGTAGAATCCCACATCAACCACCTAGCAACACCCTGTAGCAATCACTTATGATATCATAGCAATCGCCTAGCAACCACACATAGGAAACACATAAAATACCAAAGCAACTGTCTAACAACACCTTAATAAGCATCTACAGTAGGATCCCACATCAACCACCTAGAAACACCCTGTAGCAATCACTTCGGATATTATAGCAACCGCCTAGCAACCAGACAACGGAAACACATAGAATACCAAAGCAACTGTAAGCATCTACAGTAGGATCCCACATCAACCAACTAGCAACACCTTTAAGCCCCCACTTAGGATATCATAGCAACCACACATAGGAAACACATAGAATACCAAAGCAGCTCTCACCTTAGCAAGCATCTACAGTAGGATCCCACATCAACCACCCAGCAATACCTTATATTTATTCCCGATTGAAAATAAAGGTTAATTAATTGATTGATTGATTATATTATATTATACAGGTTGAGTAAATGCTGATTTACAAGATACAGGTAGATTGATTAAAAATGAAACTCTCCAGCGCCTCTAGATGGCAGCAAAGAACCATGTATTTTACAGTTTCAAAAAAGACACACACACACACACACACACACACACAAACACACATATATATATATATATATATATATATATATATATATATAAAGAGAGAGAATATGTCTAAATGCTTTGGAGAACCATTCTATCTGCTGCTGACATAGATTTGCAAATGCACAAACACAGCTAGTCATAATCATAATACATTTCTTTATGTAATATACACTCACCGGCCACTTTATTAGGTACACCTTGCTAGTACCTTCAGAACTGCACTAATCCTTCGTAACACAAATTCAACAAGGGGAAACACTTTAATTGGATGGTCCATTTTATGGCCTTGTTGATGCTCAACTGATATTCAACTAACAATGTATTGAATGTCCATTAAATTTAACTTAACCCTATGTTGAATGTAAATGATTTAAAATAGAACCTAACCTTAACCCTTAATCAACCCTAAAATCTAACCCTACACCTAACCCTAACCTTAACCCTTAATCCTTAATCAACCCTAAAATCTAACCCTACACCTAACCCTAACCATGAATTAACCATAAAATCAAACCCTACACCTAACCCTTACCCTAACCTTAACCCTTAACCCTTAATCAACCCTAAAATCAAACCCTACACCTAACCCTAACCTTAACCCTTAATCAACCCTAAAATCTAACCCTACACCTAACCCTAACCTTAACCCTTAATCAACCCTAAAATCTAACCCTACACCTAACCCTAACCTTAACCCTTAATCAACCATAAAATCCAAGCCTACACCTAACCCTAACCCTAACCTTAACCTAAACTTAAAATCTAACCCTAAGCCCAATCCTAAAATATTAAGATAAGCGTTTGGGTTAGAGTTGAATGTAGGGTTTTATTCAATAGAGAATCATTTACTTTCACCTTTTAGTTCATTTGCATTTAATAGACATGTAGTTGAATGTTAGTTGAATGTCAGTTGAGCATCAAAGAGGCCGTCAAACGGACCATCCAAGTAAAGTGTTACCAACAAGCTACTGGAAACATTCGTCAGAGATTCTGGTCCATATTAACATGAGAGCATCACACAGTTACTGCAGATTCATCAGCTACACATCACATGATGAGAATCTCCCAAAACTCCACCACATCACAAAGCTGCTGTAGACATTCCAGTACAGTGAATTAACTCATTATCGTGTTTAAGAAAACAGTCTGAGATGATTCTCCTACACTTTATGACATGGAGCATTATCCTGCTGTAAGTAGCATCAGAAGATACAGGTACACTGTGGACATAAAGGGATGGAGGACATGGTCAGCAGCAATACTCAGGTAAAATTTGTCTGCTTAATGACATGATGCTCAATTGGTACTAATGGGACAAATACCAAAGTGTGGCAGGAAAATACAGTATCCCCCACACCATTACTGCACCACCACCACCAGCCTGAACCAGCTGTTGATACAAGGCAGGATGTCACAGCAGAAATCATCAGAGACTCATCAGACCAGGTAACCAGGCTTTTCCAATGTTCTATTGTCCAATTTTGGTTGGATGTCGGGTTGTGCTGTTGTTCAGAGATGCTCTTCTTTTGCAGACCTCGGATTTTTTCTGATTGTTCTCTGTAAACCTCTAGAGATGGTTGTGTGAAAATCGTGAAAATCCCAGTAGATCAGCAGTTTCTGAAATACTCAGATCAGCCCTTCTGACACCAACAACCCAACAATCATCCAAACGTTCAAAATCACTTAAATCACCTTTTTTCTCCGTTCTGATGCTCTGATGGTTTGAACTGCAGCAGATCGTCTCGGCCACGTCTGAGTGTGAGTGTATTTTCTATATTGTAGATTAATTGTCCACATTAATCCACTGATCTAAACCTGATGAACTGAGATGGTGATTTGAGGTGATTTAATTGGGATGAGCTGGAGCTTCACAGCAAACTGAAGAAAAAGCAGCAACTCAACTAAAAAATTCAGCACCTCCAGGAACTCCTTCCTTCAAGACGCTGAGAAAACTATTCCAGGTGACTCTCCCGCATGAAGATACTGAGATTAAAATGTGATACTTAGAAGAATCTAAAGTACAGCTTTGAAAAAAAATTAAGAGACCACTTAAAAATTATTAGTTTCTTTTTTGTATTTTAACAAATAAAAAACCTCTGGAATATAATCAAGAGGAAGATGGATGATCACAATCCATCAAACCACCAAACTAAACTGCTTGAACTTTTGCACCAGGAGTAAAGCAGCATAAAGTTATCCAAAAGCAGTGTGTAAGACTGGTGGAGGAGAACATGATGCCAAGATGCATGAAAACTGTGATTAAAAACATCAGGGTTATTCCACCGAATATTGATTATTTCTGAACTGTTAAAACTTTATGCATATAAACTTCTTTGTTTTCTTTGCATTATATAAGGTCTGAAAGCTCTGCATCTTTTCTTTTTGCTATTTCAGCCATTGGACATGATAACTGCTGTTCACAGACGCTCTCCATCCAACCAACCTGGCTGAGCTTCAGCTGTTTGATATGGTGGCTCTACTAAGTATTGATTTAGTCAAAGTCAAAGTCAAAGTGGTTTTTATTGTCATTTCAGCTATATAGAGAGTACACAGTGAAACGAAACAACGTTCCTCCAGGGACCATGGTGCACATAAACACAGTGTAGACAGAACAATAGTACAACAGTACAAAAGTGCAGACAGACAATACAACACAATACAGACAAAGAATAATAAATAACAAGACAGTGTGCAAATTATGCAGTGTGCAAAAAGTGTGCAAAAAAGACCAGTGAGGTAGTAATTACCTCTATTACACAGTGTGCAATAGAGTCCAGTGAGGTAGTAGGGTTTTAGTGCTTTCCATTTTCTGGGGTAAGTGGGGTAAGAGTGTGTGTGCATGTACAGAAAAACCATCAGTTCAGTCTCTGCAGTTGAAGAGTCTGATGGCTTGGGGGTAGAAGCTGTTGCAGAATCTGGTCGTGCTGGACCGGATGCTGCGGTACCTTCTTCCCGAAGGCAGGAGGGAGAACAGTTCGTGTGAGGGATGAGTGGGGTCATTCACAATGCTGGTTGCTTTGCGGATGCTGCGGGTGGTGTAAATGTCCGTGATGGAGGGGAGAGAGACGCCGATGATCCTCTCAGCTGTCCTCACAATACGCTGGAGGGTCTTGCGGTCAGAGACGGTGCAGGTCCCAAACCAGGCAGTGATGCAGCTGCTCAGGATGCTCTCAATGGTCCCTCTATAGAAGAGTGTGAGGATGGATGGAGGGAGACGGGCCTTTCTCAGCTTCCGGAGGAAGTAGAGACGCTGCTGGGCTTTCTTGGCTGTAGAGCTGGTGTTCAGGGTCCAGGTGAGGTTATCTGCTAAGTGGACACCAAGGAACTTGGTGCTCTTAACAATCTCCACAGAGGACCCGTCGATGTTGAGTGGAGAGTGGGTGTGTTGTGCTCTCCTGAAGTCAACAACCATTTCCTTTGTCTTGTCCACATTCAGGTGAAGGTTGTTGACTGTACACCAGTCTGTCAGCCGCTGCACCTCCTCTCTGTATGCTGACTCGTCGCCTTTGGTGATGAGACCCAGCACGGTTGTATCATCGGCGAACTTGATAAAGCTGTTAGAACTGTGTTTTGCAGCACAGTCATGAGTCAGCAGGGTGAACAGCAGAGGACTCAGGACACTGCCCTGGGGGGCCCCAGTGTTCAGTGTGATGGTGCTGGAGGTGCTGCCCCCGAACCGGACTGACTGGGGTCTCCCCGTCAGAAAGTCCAGGATCCAGTTGCAGAGGGGGGTGTTGAGGCCGAGCGAGCTTAGCTTCCTGGTGAGGTTCTGTGGGATGATGGTGTTGAATGCTGAACTGAAGTCTATAAACAGCATTCTGACGTAAGTGTCCTTCTTCTCCAGGTGGGTGAGGGAGAGATGAAGGGTGGTGGTGATGGCATCGTCCGTGGAGCGATTGGGACGATACGCAAACTGCAGGGGGTCCAGTGAAGAGGGCAGTCGTGTCTTGATGTTCCTCATGACTAGCCTCTCGAAGCACTTCATGATGATGGGTGTAAGTGCAACGGGACGGTAGTCATTGAGGCAGGACACTGTGGACTTCTTCGGCACGGGAACGATGGTGGTGGACTTGAGGCACGTTGGGACAGTGGCGCTGCACAGGGAGATGTTGAAGATGTCCGTGAGAACATCTGTCAGCTGGTCTGCGCACTCCCTGAGCACTCTGCCGGGGATGTTGTCTGGTCCTGCAGCTTTTCGTGGGTTGACTCTGCGCAGAGTGTTCCTCACATCCACTGTAGTCAGGCACAACACCTGCTCGTCCGGCTTGGGCATGGTCTTTCTCACCATCGTGTTGTTTTGTGCCTCAAACCGTGCATAAAAGTTGTTCAGGGCATCAGGGAGGGAGGCATCACGTTCACAGGACGGTGGCATTGTCCTGTAGTTGGTGATTGCCTGGATGCCCTGCCACATATGCCGCGCGTCACCCGTGTCCTTGAAGTGGCTGTGGATTCTCTGGGCGTGTGCACGCTTTGCCTCTCTGATGGCTCTTGACAGGTCGGCTCTCGCTTTCCTCAGGGCCACCTTGTCACCCACTCTGAAGGCGGAGTCGCGGGTCCTCAGCAGCGCACGTACCTCAGCAGTCATCCAAGGCTTCTGGTTTGGGCGTGTAGTGATGGTCTTGGAGACAGTGACATCATCAATACACTTGCTGATGTAGCCAGTGACTGATGCTGCATACTCCTCCAAATCAACAGAATCGCCTTCAGTAGCAGCCTCCCTAAACATGTCCCATGCAGTGCACTCAAAACAGTCCTGAAGGGCGGAGATCGAGCCTGCCGGCCAGGTTTTCACCTGCTTCTGAACTGGTCTGGAGCGTCTGATGAGTGGTGTGTATGTTGGAGTCAGCCAAACACACATGTGGTCCGAGAAAGCGAGGTGGGGGCGGGGCTCCGCCCGGTACGTGCTGGGGATGTTTGTGTAAACAAGATCCAGCGCGCTTGCTCCTCTCGTTGCACAGTCCACACGTTGATGGAATTTAGGGAGCACTGACTTGAGATTTGCGTGGTTGAAATCTCCGGCGATAATAAACAGTCCGTCTGGGTGTTTGTTCTGCAGATCGCTGATAGACCGATAGAGTTCACACAGAGCCTCTTTAGCATTAGCACCAATGCTAGCGCTGGGTGGGATGTAGACAGCAGCTATTAGCACGGCGGAGAACTCCCGTACTAAATAAAAAGGTCTGCACTTGACTATCAGGAACTCCACCAGCGGAGAGCAGTGTTTGGCGACAGTCACAGCGTTGTTACACCATTCCGTGTTGATGTAAACACACACGCCTCCACCGCGGGTCTTCCCGGATAGAGCCGCGCTCCTATCCGCTCTGAACGCAGTTAGCCCGGCTAGCTGAATGCCGCTGTCCGGAATGTTGTCGTTCAGCCACGATTCCACAAAAACCAAAGCACAGCAGTCTCTGAACTCACGCTGGGTTGTTCGCTGGAGTCGGATGTAGTCCAGTTTATTGTCAAGGGAACAGACGTTTGCCAGAAAGAACGATGGTATAGCCGGCCGGCTAGGACTAGCCTTTAGCCTCGCGCGGATCCCGGCTCTCTTTCCGCGCTTACGCTCGCACCGCTTGCGATGGCACTTCCGCTGGGCTCCGGCGTCAGGAAACACCGCGGGCTGGCGGCCTGGGTCTCTTAGCAGGCTAAGCTCAAGTAGCGTCTGCAGAACCTCGTCCGGTAGCGTGTTTTCTGGCTGATTTCTCCACTGTAGCAGGGTCTGGCGGTGGTAGAACATGTGCACGGGTGTTCTGATGCACATATTTGCAGGAAATAAACGGAAAAAACGACAAATAGTAACACAAAAGCACCATTTAACGGACCCGGAGCGGCCGCTGCGTGTTAACGCGCCGCCATCTTGGGTGGTGATAGCAGGGATGAATACTTTTGCACGTCACATTTTTCAGATTTTTATGGTTATTAATTAGGTTGCAAATACTTAAAAACACATTAATAAGCAGTTAATTGATATATAGCATAAATAGAAATGGCAACAATGAGCTGAAAATTAGCAAAATAGTGATTCCCACTCTAATCATTTATACACGTGTCAATCCTCAGATCTTTATAGATACTGATTTTTTTTTGTGTTTTCCATCAATCAGCATTAAGCCTGTCATATTAATATATTTATAAGTATGTTTAACTATTTACCTTAGATTAAATGACTGATGTTGCCACTGTTGCTTTTTTAATTGATGTGTTTTAACTGCTTATCAATTGTTTTAAGGCATTTACAACCTATTCAATAATAAGTAACAATTTAATTTACAAACCATTTATAAATCCTTTATAACGGTAGTCTTATTTTAAAGTGGTACCAAATTTAGAAAACCATGCATCATTTTCATTCCACTTCATAATTATGCAATACTTTGTCTATCACTTAAAATTTCAAGGATTCAAGGAGATTTTTATTGTCATTCGCACCACATGTGGTACATGAGGTGGAACAAAATTGTGATCTCACGATCCAGTTTACACCCAAGAGCTGTTATTAAAATAGATATATAGATAAAATAAAAGAATACAATAAAAATAGAATATACAAAATAGATAAGATAGGAAGAGTAGACAGGTAGCAGCAACATGAAATCCAGAGTGCAAACAGTAAACAGTTGTAAACAGTATTTTGTCCTTATGTGTCAGTGCAGTGTGTTGTTAGGTGAGTTTAAGAGTGTTACAGCTTCCGGAATGAAGCTGTTTCTCAGTCTGGTCGTTTCAGTAAAATACATTTAAGTTTGTGGTTGTAAGGTGACAAAATGTGGAAAAGTTCAAGGGGTATGAATACTTTTGCAAGCCAATGTATACTTATAATTTCCTGGGGACAGGAATGGCACCCATTTGTTGGAATGGTCCATGCACTGATGCTCTCCACACACTGAGAGGTGGTCTCAGAGGGTCTTACTGGTTGATGCTCTCGGGATCTGGAGTATCTGGTCGGGTTCTGGTTCTGGTCTCTGAAGGTCTGGATGTGTTGAAGGTTCTGAAGGAGAGGACCGGGTCCTAATTGTCCAGTCTTTCTCATTAGAGCCGAGTCTATCGATGCTGATAATGCTGATAATAACGGGTTGTGATTAGATGTGATGCTTTGACCGCTGGGCTGTGAGAGGGGCTCTTGTGATCACAGATGCATTAAGGCCAGGCCGAGCTTCACTGTGCACCAACTGAGACACGAGTGTCTGATCACTGCCTTCAGATTAAAACTTACAAAATCAGCTCACTGATCTGAGCAGCCCAGTGTCTCTACTGCTTATAACACATGTACACTGCTGTTTAACGTCTGAGTGCGAGATTTAATCCACTGAGATTATTCGAGTTTCTGTGTTAAATGTTTTTTAATACTGAGTTATATACTGTAATATAATATAGGGAAGATAGCAATAAATGCCAAGATAGCAATGGATGTCTGACTGTTGGCGCCTGTCTAGGTTGTATTCAGTCAGTGGCGCTCCTGTGTTTACCGTGTTTTCAGAAGCTTAAAACAAGAGTCAATAGTAACAGCAGAATAGGCTGTTTATCATTGGCAGAGAAGATTTGGCAAATTTTATATGGGCGCAACCCACATACTCAGCTCTGCTCCAATTAAAAGAGAAATTAATAGGCTTTCCAATCTAGATAGAGTCCGTGTGATTAGGCAACTTCAAGCTGGTGGACTGTGAAACCAAGTTATGGCATTATTTGGAGTAGGGCTAGTACCAGTATCTCCAAACTAAAGGATGAAAAGATCTGGGCATCCCAAGAAGATTGTCAAACACCAAACTAGTCAATGGTAAAAGAAGGTGCTTGGTATTGGCAGAGAAGATATAGCAATTTTTTCAGAATAAGGCATTTGACATTGGCAGAGAAAATTTGGCCAGCTTTTATGGATCTAACCCACATATTTAGCTCTGCGGCTCATCCCACAAACGCAACTTCAAGCTATTGGTCTGTAAAACCAAGTTGCGGCATTATTTGGAGTCAGTCTGGTACCAGTATCTCCAAGCTGAAAGTCACAAAGATCTGGGCATCCCAAGAAGTTCAAAGTCAAACACCAAATGAATCTATGGAAAAATAAGGCATTTGGCATTGGCAGAGAAGATTTGGCCAGTTTTTATGGACATAACCCAGAAATTTAGCTCAGCTGCTCATCCCACAAATGCATCTTCAAACTACTGGTCTGTAAAACCAAGTTGCGGCATTGTTTGGGGTAGGCCTGGTAACGGTATCTCTAAATCATAGGTCATGAAGATCTTGGCATCCCAAGAAGATTGGCAAATACGAAACAAGTCAATGGCAGATTGAAGTATTTACCATTGGCAAAAAAGATCTGGCAAAATTTTCACGGGTCCAACCAACATACTCAGCTCTACTGAACTTCAAGCTAGTGGTCAAGCTAGCCAATTGCGACATTATTTGGAGTAGGCCTGGTACCAGTATCTCCAAACCATAGGTCGTGAAGATCTTGGCATCCCAAGAAAATCGCCAAGCACCAAACGAGTCAATGGAAGAATAAGGCATTTGGCATTGGCAGAGAAGAATTGGCCAGCTTTTATGGTCGTAACCCACATATTTAGCTCTGCTGCTCATCCCACAAATGCAACTTCAAGCTATTGGTCTGCAAAACCAAGTTTTGGCATTATTTGGAGTAAGCCTGGTACCGGTATCTCCAAGCTGAAGATCGCAAAGATCTTGGCTTCCCAAGAAGATCAAAGTCAAACACCAAATGGCAGAGTCTGAGTCCATGGCAGAGAAGATCTGGTAAATAAATCTGGTAATAAATTTAGATCTGCGGCTGTTTCTTACAAATGTTCCCCATTACAAAAGAGAAAGGAACAGGCTTTCCAATGATATACAAATTATTATTATTTATCGCCAAGAAGCAAGCATTGTTTCAACAATAAAAAAACTCAACCAAAACCCAACTTTCCTGACTTTTTCTGCTATATTTTTTTATGTAATACTGTAGTGATTTTCTAACAGCCCTGGTAAGGACACTCTTTTTCTTTTTTTTTTATCATGATGAAATAGTGGTGGGGTGTGAACTCAGACCTGTCCTCTTTGTCTTTGAATCTGAACTGCAGAGGATCATTAGGAGAGGGTCCTGCTGTCGTACCTTTCTTCACCCTCAGCCAGACCAAAAAGAGCTGTGAAGATCACTGCGCTGCGTATTGTCTTCCAGCCACACTTTTAACATCAAACGGCCAGTGTCTCTGGAGAAACAGCGCGGCGCAGCCCGGCTCCTGAACACGGCTCAGCCACGTAGCGCTGCTTTCACACGGCTAACTATCACCAGAGGCTACCGGCGCCACCAGCCAGCCAACCAGCCAGAGTCCTGACTCCTCTCCCCGGCACACTGTCACTCCTGTACACCCCTCACAAAACACCACTTGTTCACAAATTCCAGAGAAAAAAAACTATATAAGCACTACAGGAACACTATAGGTCGTGTCTGAAACATGCAGCCACAGGTTTACATACATTTATAACCAATCAGAGGGGAGTTTAACCCTCAGAACCCCTACGGACGGATTTTCCATTCAATCGCAACTTGTGTTTTTTTAGCTTAATTATTCAGAATCCCTTCACACATCACCATAATCCATATATGGTTAGAAAGGGCGGAGCTTACTGTTTCTAAAAAATAGTGATCACATCCCAGTGCAGTAAAGCTAAATCTACAAGAAACACATTGAGAAAAACACCTAAAAAAAGTGAAGAAAAAAAAAAATCTCCTTCCCCAGCCAATATTATTTACCTTTAGTGCTTCAAACATATTTATATGATGTTTCAAACCAAATAATATCAGTAATTAAAGACTCAAAAGTGTCCACAGAAAAAACAGTGTGAAACTACCTGCTTTACTCAAACTAAAGCTCTGTATGATGTGCGCACTACTTTATATAGTTTTTATTTGACATGCACAGTTTTACTAGTACTCAAGTAGTTAATTTGCACTAAACATTTTTAGTTATTTATTTAGACTAAAAAAGTTAAATTTTTTGTATATTTAAAGTTTTCTTTGTGTGTCCAGATCCTCAAAATACTGAAAGGTATAGGCTGCTCTGAGCGTCAGATTTTTAATAAGTTAATCTACATGTATCCTAGAGGTGTGATTATTGATAATCAAGAAAAATCCAAAAAGTCTGCCTGATGCTGTTTCTCTCCATGTATTTTATCAAAGTATTAATTAATACGCCATGTAATGAACTCAAATCATCAATATTCTTATCCTTTCTTATCTCATATACACTCTAATCTAACCATATTTGAAAAGATATCTTAGGTGTGAATATATTTAAAGTCTATACATTCAAAAAATAAGTAAAAAATACAGGCGCTTGGTCAAATTTTGACCAAAACATAAAACATGATCAGTTCCAGGAAAATATAACAATTCTGCTTCCTTATACGTGATTTTAAATGATGATATTTTTGAGCAGCCGTATGTCTTCTGGAGTAAAAGAGATCAGGGCATGTGTCTGTCTGATATAATTACTGTGTTATAAGACCTGAAACAGGAACTGAAAACAAAAACGGAGAAAAAACTCAGCAAACAAAACAGCCTAGAGTTCAAAGGGTTAAACACCGTATATTTTGCTTCTGCTTTCACAGTTTAGAAACTAGCAGTGTTGGGCACGTTACTTTGAAAAAGTAATTAGTTATAGTTACTAGTTACTTCTCCAAAAAAGTAACTGAGTTACTAACTGAGTTACTCCACTATAAAAGTAACTAGTTACCAGTAAAAGTAACTATTGGGTTACTATTGCACCACCTTATCAGAGCGTGGTTCATAAGGTTGTCAACCACCTGTTTACAACTTGAAAGCGTCAAGGCCCCCTAATAATAATAATATTAATAATAATAATAATAATAATAATAATAATAAAATATCAAAAAAACATAGTATAATAAACTCTTGCTACCATAACTTTACCCTGAAACTGTGATTTAGGTTTTACAAATATAGTACATGAACTTCTTACTGGAAACATGCTCTAATATTGTGCTTCTTTTGTACTTCTACCTTTAAATATACACATAAGATTAGCAAGGTTTGACAGGGGAGCACATCTCGACAGAACACCTGATGACTCGGCTCACCGTGTGTGTGGGCGTATCCGTGACGTGTTTATTCATTCAAATCAAGCAACAGTTGTAGTCAGTCGTAAGTTTAAGATTTTAAATCAACCCCACTGTGATCTATAGTTCTATAAATCCGTGTTCAACTGGTTGAAAGGCAGCTGTTCTGTGTGTGAGAGGCTCGTGTGTGTATGTGCCTCTCTCACACACAGCTGAACTTTTTTCCAGAGGGCGGGGCTGCACTCATGCAGCGGCTCTCTCTATTTAAATGAATAGGAAGCGCTGTGCTGGTGGAGAGAATGCGGGGACTCCGCACTAACACTAAAATTTGATTTCAAGTCGCTCATCCCACAAATGCAACTTCAAGCTACTGGTCTTTAAAAGCAATTTGCGACATTATTTGTTATTTATTTGTTATTTATTATCTTGGAATCCCAAGAAGATCGTCAAACACCAAATGGCAGAGTCTGTACTTTATGGAAGATTATAGAGTTCAAAAAGAAGTGGATTAAACAATAAAAACTGAATTTTACCATTTTTATCACCACAAACCTAGACTTCTCAGAGTTTGTGTCTGTAGTGTGGTGGATAACAGTAGCTCCTCAAAGTCAAACACCAAACAAATCAATGGAAGAATAAGGCATTTGGCATTGGCAGAGAAGATTAGGCCAGTTTTTATGGACGTAACCCACATATTTAGCTCAGCTGCTCATCCCACAAATGCAACTTCAAGCTACTGGTCTGTAAAACCAATTTGCGACATTTTTTGGAGTAGTTCTGGTACCAGTATCTCCAAACTGAAGGTCACAAAGATCTTGGAATCCCAAGAAGTGGCAGAGTCTGTACTTTATGGAAGATTATAGAGTTCAAAAAGAAGTGGATTAAACAATAAAAACTGAATTTTACCTTTTTTATCACTACAACCTAGACTTCTCAGAGTTTGTCTGTAATGTGGCGGATGACGGTAGCTCCTCAAAGTCAAACACCAAACAAATCAATGGAAGAATAAGGCTTTTGGCATTGGCAGATAAGATTAGGCCAGTTTTTTGGACGTAACCCACATATTTAGCTCAGCTGCTCATCCCACAAATGCAACTTCAAGTTACTGGTCTGTAAAACCAATTTGCGACATTATTTGGAGTAGTTCTGGTACCAGTATCTCCAAACTGAAGGTCACAAAGATCTTGGAATCCCAAGAAGTGGCAGAGTATGTACTTTTTCGGAAGATTATAGAGTCCAAAAAGAAGCGGATTAAACAATAAAAACTGAATTTAACCTTTTTTATCACCACAAACCTAGACTTCTCAGAGTTTGTCTGTAATGTGGCGGATGACAGTAGCTCCTCATAGTTTATAGCGACGGGGTTTCATGCTCTGAATGTTGTCTGGGCGCTCGGGTTTTGTTATGACAGGTATTTTGATGAATGTCCGCGATTTCTCCCGACAGACTCTGGAAGATTTATGCTCAGCACCACAGACATCAAAAAGAGCGAGGACTCCCTTTGATGCAGACAAATTTCTTGATTATCAGGATAATTCATTATTTGCGGCTTTGAATCCGATGCTGTCAAGGCAGCGCTGAAGGGGATGTATTACACTAAATAAACATTAGACGGCTCGGCGGGAGGACAGGAAGAGTTCATCACTGGTACACGGCCACGGCATCAATCAAACTCAAACCTGCAGTTCTGAGGGACGGCCGGACTCTCTCTGAATCTGTCCGGACTTATTTAACATGGATAAATTCATCATTCCCGCCAGGTGAGACAGGTTTTCGTGTCTATGTTTTGTGTTCGGAGGGCCAAGTTCCCATCAATATACTAATATAACTTGGGTTATGCAGCATTACACAGTTTAAAAAAACATAATATTTTATCTTTTTAAACTTTATTTTAAATATTTTATTAAACATAAAGCAACAATCTAAATGTTCGTTTTTAATATTTATTTTTCTGTTGTTTTCCTGCATCGTAAATGAATAGTGATGTGATCTATCAGACTATGAAGGAACACATAAGGAATCCTGTAGTAACTTAAAAGAGTCAAACAAACCAAAATACTCAGTCCTGATGAGTGCCAGTTTTATCATTATAACGTTTTTGATGGTCTTTTTCTTGCAACTGCACTTTAGGATAAGAAATGTCAAATTTCTTAAAGTTTTTTTCTTTACTTAGTTAAGTAGTTTTCACTTCTCATAATATGGATTAGAATATAGAGAAGTGACCTACTGTACTCTCTCTCTCTCAGACTCCGACTGCTGAAGGAGAAGCAGAATGACCCACTGTCCTCTCTCTCTCTCTCTCTCTCTCTCAGACTCCGACTGCTGATGGAGAAGCAGCATGACCTACTGTACTCTCTCTCTCTCAGACTCCGGCTGCTGAAGGAGAAACAGCTTGATCTAGTGTACGCTCTCTCTCTTGGACTCCGGCTACTGATGCAGAAGCAGCACAACCTACTGTACTCTCTCTCTCTCTCTCTCTCTGATTCCGGCTGCTGATGCAGAAGCAGCACAACCTATTGTACTCTCTCTCTCTCTGACTCCGGCTGCTGATGCAGAAGCAGCACAACCTATTGTATCTCTCTCTCTCTCTCTCTTCTCTCTCTCTCTCTCTGACTCCGGCTGCTGATGCAGAAGCAGCACAACCTACTGTACACTCTCTCTCTCTCTCTCTCTCAGACTCCGGCTGCTGAAGGAGAAACAGCTTGATCTAGTGTACGCTCTCGCTCTTGGACTCCGGCTACTGATGCAGAAGCAGCACAACCTACTGTACTCTCTCTCTCTCTCTCTGATCTACTGTACTCTCTCTTTCTCTGACTCTGGCTGCTGATGACCTACTGTTTTCTCTCTCTCTCTCTCTCTCTCGGAGTCCGGCTGCTGATGGAAAAACAGCATAACCTCCTCGGCTCATAGTAACAGTGTCTTAGTCATCATTCAGACTGAACCTAAAGAAGTTCTGAGGGAAGCTCTGTCTCTCTCCTTGGATCATTTCGATGTTCTCGTCAGGTGAGACGGTGCTTTGTGTCTACGAGTCTGAATTCCCGTCAGTAGCGTCCGCCTGTTTCTGCAGGTGCTGCTCGGCTCAAAGCGAACAATGGCGGCATTTTGCTTAAGTATGAACAAAGCCTTTGTCTGACGGACGCCGGGTGAGGTCCAAAGGTCCACGGCCGGCTTTGAACTGGCAGGTCAAAGACTTCACAGAACCACCAGGGCCGCCGGGCTGCCGAGCCGCCGGGTCATGTGGGAGCCCCGCTCATATTTGTCCTTTTGATTGTTTCTTTAAAGGCCGGGACTCGACTATAGGTCAATTTTAAATTCTTTTATGTGGAGAAACCAAAGGGGATATTCAGAAGAAGTGTCTGCACTCTCAATTCCATGCAAAACTGTCTGCACTGTAATCTGAGAGCTTTAGGAAAGAAAACTCCCTTCAGTTGGTGAAAAAACAATATACTTATTTGTACTTGTAAAACATATTGAGAAATGTCTAAGAATGCTTTAAATATACAGATTTAAAAAACAGATTTATGTACTTACTTAAAATATATTAAAAGTACATTAATATTATGCTTTCATCAAATGAGTGTGTTAAAAACAACTGTTACACTAGTTCACTTAAAGTACAATGTATCATGTAACTTTTTTTAGAAAGTACATTAAATTACTTCATTGGTAAAATATATTTAGATATAATATTAATATAACAGTTAAAATGTAATTCAATGCTCTGTAATTGTAATCAGGAAAATTAAAAATAAAAGTAAATTATAGAATACAGTATTAAATAACACATTTAAATGTCAAATAAAAAAATATGAAAAAAATCGTAGTACAGTATATTAAAATACATTTTTATACCCAACGAAGTACACTACAGTATACTAGTGTGCTACTTACAAAAGACAGAACCAGGAAGCATGTATATTTTTACAAATATTTAACATCAATTCTTAGTACATTTTTAATATTCCTGGTGTATAATATAATATTGATACAGTTGTAATATTCATTAAATGTATTATAATTTGACTGTAAGCATATTTAAAATATGGGGTAACATACATGAAGTAGTTTAAATGTTTAAATGTTACTTAATTTACTTAAGTATATTTAAAATAGTTCCATTTCAGTACAGTTAAGTACACTTTGCACAATTTAAATAATACTTTTGTACTATTTTATACTGTAATTAAAGTATAATAAGTAAAAAAAAAGTTGCTCCATTTTAGCACTCTTTAAATATACTGATTAATAATAATGTGGCTAAAAGAACACTTTAGTGCACTATAGCATAATAATGATGCTAGTATACTTTAATCTACTTTTTTCACTAGGGACTGTTTAAGAAGCCACTTTTGGTGGGTTGGGTCCTTACTTAGGTTTAAACAATTGGGATATTAGAAAAAGTTATTTTTTTATTCTTGTTCACCGTGAGACGATGTGGAACGAGGTTGGTGCTCGCCAGTAATTAGGTATAGTTACTGGTTACTTCTCCAAAAAAGAAATTGAGTTAGTAACTGAGTTACTCCACTATAAAAGTAACTAGTTACTTTTACTTAACATTACTTTTGTGTTACTCCCCCATAACCCCCACCCCCACAGCCCAGCAGATGACAGACATGACTCTCCAAACCATCACTGATCATCAGTAAATTTTACATTTCATTTAAAGGAAATCAAGGGAGCAGAGTCTGGAGGAAGAGTGGAGAGACACACAGTCCAAACTGCTCGAGGTCTAGTGTGAAGTTTCCACCAATCAGTGATGGTTTGGAGAGTCATGTCTGTCATCTGCTGGTGTTGATCCACTGTGTTTTATTATCAAGTCTAAAGTCAGTGCAGTTTTGTTTTCCCACAAAATCTTACAGCACTTCATATCTTACAGCTTCCCTCTGCTGACTGACAACTTTTATGGAGATGCAGATTTCATTTTCCAGCAGGACTTGGCACACTGCCCACACTGCTTACCAAAAGTACCAGATGGTCTTATAATATAATGTTCTAATTTTCTAAGACACTGATTTTTGGGTTTTCATTGGCTGTAAGCTTCATAATCATCAACAGTAAAAGAAATAAACACTTAAAATAGATCACTCTGTGTTTAATACATCTATATAATGTAATATGTGTTTCACATTTTGAACTGAATTACTGAAATAAAGTCACTTTTCAAAGATATTCAAATTTTTTGAGATGGCCCTGTATACCTTAGCCAATCATTGCTAAGGTGTTTATCTCATCCTCCCCTCCCTTGTGACTCACACACACAACGCACACACACACACACACACACACTTGTGCCTTTGTCTGTGTGTGTATATATATATATATATAGTTAAAGTTAATTGAGTGGTTAAAGTAACGTGCAGTAAGGGGTGCACTCTAAGAAATATAAGTACAGATTTGTACTTAAAAGAGTACAAAGCTTGTCGCTGGGGCTGTACCTTATATTGAGGCACAAAAAAGTACCTTTCAGTGAAAGTCCTTTTTTGTACCCATGGTTTTTGTGGCAGTAAAGATTATAAAGATTATAAACATTATCATCAACTAAATATATCTCAAAAACTTGATGATACAAAATTGTCTGGCTTTCAAATAAAAAATGTGCAATTTAAATATATATTGTTCATTAGTACAGTGATGCAGAATACTGAATGTACCTTTTGGCTGCAGGTTAAATGGTACAAATTTGTACTTATTGCTGTTAGAAATGACTTTGTACTTCAGAGGGAACAAATCTGACCCCGTAAAGACCAATATTATACCTTTGAGGGTACAATTATAAACAGTGTACCTTCGAGTACAAAAAAGTACTCATATCGTACCTCTGTTTTTTAGAGTGTGTAGGAAATGGTAATGGTGTTATAGTTACAGTCAGAGTAATTAGTTAGATTAATCCTTACTGAAAAAGTAACACTTTATTTAACGTTTATTTCAACGCCGTTATTCCCATCACTTGTGCTCGTGCCGATACAGCGCGGATCGAGAACGTGAACCCAGCCTTCATAAAACATGCAAAGCAAAGGCACCACACAGAATAGCTGAAAACACAGGTTCTTTTGATGTTAACTCCTTTGGTTGGGCATGTCTTCATTCAAGTAGCCTGTGGACGTTTTAACCTTCTCTAAAACTCTCTCCAATGTCTCTCTCTCTCTCTCTCTCTGTATCTCTCTCTCTCTACATCAGAGCATGGCGGTGCAGAGCTCTGGCCCCTGATTTTTATTTTATGAGTCTCCCTCGTCTCCTCTGTTCATCGCTGCCCACAGCAGAACTGCACTGTCCTCCACCTTACAGACACATCGCTCTCCTGGAAGCCTTTGTTGCTCTATTGGCGTTTCGCCGGGTTGCCAGTCCTACCGAGTCACACGCTCCATAATTACAGACTGAGGAGCACAGCGTGTGACCCTACACTTCTTTATATCAGTGAGCTGACATATCTTTCCTCAAGACTTGAGAAATCTGTAGATAATTGAACTTTTTAAATACATTTTTGACCAAATAACAATAATGCACCAAGAAGTGTTTAATGGTTTTATATGCACTGTTACCCTGGATAAGTTTCATTTATGCACTTCTCTCTCTCTCGTACCCACACTGTATCTCTTAGTGCAGCTGTGCAGCTATAGCTGCAAAAAAAAAACAAAAAAAAACAGCAAAAGCAAACCGCCTGTCCTTTTTTCTTCACCTCCTCGACCTGAGCATGAACTTCAGAGCAGCTGTTTCCTGTTTCTCCACTCCAGCAAAAGATGCTCCACATATGAGCTGCTAACTCATCCATTTATAGCCCTTTATAAACCTATGAGTGTCTCGTCTCTCTAATATGAGTTTTTATGTTTATACAGGTATCAATGTGCAGCATGTGAGACATTTTAGGGACAGATTCGTTCATTTTTATTTTTTCTTTTTACCATTTTTTTTTTTTTACCATTTTTGACCTGGAAGTGTCCATGCAGTATCCCTGCGACCACACCACACCACAATGATCTAAAAGTTTAGCTAAGGTAGCCCTGGGGGGAATCACTACACACTGATGGTGAGAGTAAAAAACAATGGGGGACATGCCCAATATTCAAATTGATTGTGGCAAAAACTGCCAATTGTAAAAGAAGCTGCCAATAGCAACAGACTAAACTCAGTATTGATAAGCTGATTCATCTAAAGGATCTCTGTTTGAATGTATATGTGGCCACTGGTGAAAAAAATATACTTAATTGTACTTAAAACATATTGAGAAATGTCTAAGTATGCTCTAAATATACTGATTTAAATAAACAGATTTATGTACTTACCTAAAATACATTAAAAGCACATTAATATTATGCTTTTTCCTCAAATGTTTATAAGTAAAATAGACTACTATAAAGTACACTTTTAGTTTAATGTAATTCAAAATACCTCTAAAATACTTATTTCCAAATATACTTTTGTATATTTATAGCAAAGTGTGTTAAAAACAAACAACTGTAACAGTAGTTCACTTCTAGCGCAATGTATCATGTAACTTTTTTTTTAGAAAGTAAATTGAATTACTAATTTAAATTACTAATTTAAAAAAGAAAAAATAAAGTAAATTTTTAACACGCTAAAAATCGTAGTACAGTATATTAAAATATATGTTTATACCCAATGAAGTACAGTATACTAGACGTATACTAGACAAGAACAAGAAGAATATATATATACTCTAGTGTAAATAGATCACATATATTCATAATATATATATATATATATATATATATATATATATATATATATATATATATATTAATTCTTAGTACATTGTAATCCTGAAATATACCTGGTGTATAATATAATAGTGATACAGTTGTAATACTCATTATTAAATGTATAATAATAATTTTACTGTAAGCATATTTAAATTACTTTAAAGTATATTTAAAATAGTTCCGTTTTAGTTCAGTTAAGCACACAGTTTCTGTGCTAAGATTTCTGTACTATTTTTTATTTAATATTTAATTAAAGTATAATATTAAGTGCAAAAAATGAGAGAGAGAGGGAGGGAGGGAGTGAGTGAGAGAGAGAGAGTGAGAGAAAGAGAGAGAGAGTGAGGGAGAGAGAGAGAGAAAGAGAGTGAGGGAGAGAAAGAGAGAGAGAAAGAGAGAGAGAGAGAAAGAGAGAGAGAGAGAGAGAGAGAGTGAGGGAGAGAGAGAGAGAAAGAGAGTGAGGGAGAGAGAGAGAGAAAGAGAGTGAGGGAGAGAAAGAGAGAGAGAAAGAGAGAGAGAGAGAAAGAGAGAGAGAAAGAGAGAGAGAGAGAAAGAGAGAGAGAGAAAGAGAGAGAGAGAGAAAGAAAGAGAGAGAGAGAGAGAGAGTGAGGGAGGGAGAGAGAGCGAGAGAGAGCGCAGCGCATTTTGTCTGATTTCTCTTGATTAAATATCAATAAATATGTGAATTTAATACCTTTTAATACCAAATATTTTACAACAACTGATAGGACCTTATTTATTACAACGTTTTTTTTTATCTCAATGCCGCACGCGCTTTCCTTATGACTGACGCTAAACTGTTTGATCCAGCTGTTATATTATATTATGTTATATTAATACCATTTTAACGTTTTTCGTTTCTATGTTTTCCTACAGATCCGATCCCCAGCGCAGTCAGAGCGTCTGCAAAAAAGGTTCGGGCTGTTGGGGACTCATTTGTCCTGATTCAGTCTTCATTTCAGCTGCAGGGACGTCTCTCTCTCTTTCTGACACTTTCTCTTAACCAATTTTCTTTGTGGCAAAAATATGAGAGCGTCTCAAACTGAAGCTGTCAGAGTGTTTTGACATTCGGAGCGTCTAAACAAGAAGAGCAGATAGAAGAACCTCTATCTTACGGGACGGATACGCAGACTGCGGGGTGACGCCATCAAAAACGCAGGAGGAAATCAGGAGAAATGAATTTGAGAACACGTCGCCCGGTGCTTTAACTTCAACTTCAGCGCGGATAAAAGAATGACTTGTTCAAGCTTTCATTCTAATACTGACTGAATTTCAATAGACATACAACCGGTCAAAAGTTTTACCCCATTTTTTACTCTTTATTTTTGCCATTTAAGCTCTTTAGGTCCAGTCTGTAACCACTAATGGCACAAAATCCAGTGTACAAAATTACAGCTGTTAAGTAGCATTGGGGGAATTTTGCTCTATTCTTCTTTACAAAATTGTTTTAAATCGGACACATCGGAGGATTTTTAAGCATGAATGGTTTGCTGGTGTGTTTTGGGTCATTGTCCTGCTGCAGAACCCAAGTACACCTGAGCTTGAGGTCAGTAAGGTGGCAACAGATGGCCGGATTCTGATTCTCCTTCAGGATTTTCTGGTAAAAACAGCAGAATTCCTGCTTCCATCAATTACAGCAAGCAGCCCTAGACCATCATCACACACACACATACACACACTACCACCCCCGCCTCCTCGTGAAACTGAACTTACTTTTTCATTAAGTAAAGCTAGATTGGTTTGGTTTGGATTGCTTTTTTCTGTTAATAAATGAAATCATAATTTAAAAAGTACTTTTTATATTTACTCACGTTATCTTTGTCTGATATTAAAGTTAGTTTGATAATCTGAAAAATGTGAGTACGACAAAAAAGCTAAAACAAATAGAAAAGGTACCTTTCATTCACGGCTCTGTACGGCTCTGAAAATAAGAAATAAGAGAGCACTTAAAAATGATAAGTTTCTTTAATTTTACCTAATTAAAAACCTCTGGAATATAATCAAGAGGAAGATGGATGATCACAAACCATCAAACCACCAAATTGAACTGCTTGAATGAACTTCTGCACCAGGAGTAAAGCTATCAAGTTATAAAGTTATCCAAAAGCAGTGTGTAAGACTGGTGGAGGAGAACAGGAGAAAAAAACAAAACAACACTGTGATTACAAAAAACACCAGGGTTATTCCACCAAATATTGATTTCTGAACTCTTAAAATCTCTCTGCATCTTTTTTTTTTAGTTATTTCAGTTATTTTTCATTTTTTGTAAATAAATGCTCTGAATGACAATATTTTTATGTGGAATTTGGGAGAAATGTTGTCTGTAGTTTATAGAATAAAACAACAATGTTCATTTTACTCAAACATAAACCTATAAATAGCAAAATCAGAGAAACTGATTCAGAAACTGAAGTGTACACAGCAATGTTATGTGTGTATTATGTGTGTGTGTGTATTATGATATTGGTATCTGACACTCAGAGCAGGATGGAAACAGCTGATCAGAAACCAGTAGCAGCTATTAGTATTCAGCTGGTCCAGGCAGCCTTTGATGCAGCGGTGCCGTGGTCTCTTCACCCACAAGTCACATCAACATTTAATGAGACCTGATATGTGGCTTTTTAATAGGCGTGAATATTTCAGACAAAAGCAAATTGCATTTGTTACACCAGCGCACGGCGCGGTGCTACGCCGGGTTCTGCGCGCCGCTAATACGCGTTGTTTATGCATTCTGTAGCTGAATATAAAGGTGGAGGTTCATTACAGCTCTCTCTCTCTCTCTCGCTCTTAATCCCACTCAATCAAATGACCATACGTCACCGGCTGAATATCGCCCGGGGCTAAATACATATGTATAATTTAGCGCTGCAGGTGAGACGGTGCTGCTAGCATCTGTTTTCCTATTAAAGATACACGTCTCTCCATTCTTACTGCATGAACTGATAAGTTCATCTGCTTTTCTGCAGTCCTGCAACACAATACATTACATTACACCAGGGGTGTCCAAACTATTTTTGTTGGGGGCCAGAAGGAGAAATATATTTGAAGTCACGGGCCACAGACTCTGTAATAAAACAAATAATGAAATATACCACTTTAAATAATACATTTTCCTGATTATTTCATTTACACACCATTTTACTTGACTTACTATCTTTATCTTTGACAGTGTTGTGTAAACTAAGATTTTTCAAATTGATGTTTCATTTCATGATGTCTCTTAATATTAAACTCCTTAATTACGGCAACTTTTAGACTCTTTGGCTCGTTTTTCTGCGCTAGAAATGCGCACTCTCTCCCCTTTTAGACTCTTTGGCCCATTTTTCTGCGCTACAACTGAGGACTCTCTCCGCTTTTAGACTCTTTGGCCCGTTTTTCTGCGCTAAAACTGCGCACCCACTCTGCTTTTAGACTCTTTGGCCCGTTTTTCTGCGCTAAAACTGAGCACCCTCTCCGCTTTTAGACTCGTTGGCCCGTTTTTCTGCGCTAAAACTGAGCACCCTCTCCGCTTTTAGACTTGTTTGCCCGTTTTTCTGCACTACAACTGAACACTCTCTCCGCTTTTAGACTCTTTAGCCCGTTTTTCTGCGCTAAAACTGCACACTCTCTCCGCTTTTCGACTCTTTGGCCCATTTTTCTGCGCTAAAACTGCGCACTCTCTCCACTTTTAGACTCTTTGGCCCGTTTTTCTGCGCTAAAAATGCGCACTCTCTCCGCTTTCAGACTCTTTGGCCCGTTTTTCTGCGCTAAAAATGCGCCCTCTCCGCTTTAAGACTCTTTAGCCCGTTTTTCTGCGCTAAAACTGCGCACTCTCTACGCTTTTAGACTCTTTGACCTGTTTTTCTGTGCTACAACTGCGCACTCTCTCCGCTTTTAGAATATTTGGCCCGTTTTTCTGCGCTAAAAATGCGCCCTCTCCGCTTTAAGACTCTTTAGCCCGTTTTTCTGCGCTACAACTGCGCACTCTCTACGCTTTTAGACTCTTTGACCTGTTTTTCTGCGTTACAACTGCGCACTCTCTCCGCTTTTAGACTCTTTGGCCCGTTTCTGACACCTAGCGTTCAAACTTTAAATCTCACATTATAAAAACCTGCTTAACAGCGGGCCAACTTTCATTCTATTTCTAAAATACCTCGCGGGCCGCTCCAAAAAAGGAAACGGGCCGCAAATGACCCGCGGGCCGTAGTATGGACACCCCTGCATTACACTATAGATACAAGGAGGCCTTTATATATTTAAAGGCCTTGCCTTTTAGCCAATAAGTCTGCTGTGAATTAAGCTTGATGGTTTTAATGAGATGGAATGAAAATTGTATAAAAGTAAGAAAGAAAATATAATTATGATATCGTATTGTGAGATTTTTTTTGTAATACTATATTAATATCCAAAAACAATGGTTTATTTAGTGTTTATTTAAGCACTAGATCCCACTGTTCAGATGGTATAGAAATAAACTTTCAAATTTAAAAAATGTGTTTTTATACTACAGATTAGTGATCTATAGGCATGTACCAATTATCTTAATTAACCATTGGGGTGGTTAATTTTGGGCGGATTGTGAAATAAACCACCAATCAGAGTGTCACTTGCTCATCATTCCCTTTGAGAATCAGGTGAGCTCTGACTTTGGCGGATTGCTATTTTAACAGTGCAGCTACCTGGACCTGGCGTGTCCAACTCCCACGCATTCTGTTTATTGTTGATGTAAAAGTTGAGTGTGTTCATGTGTGTGTAACTAGCGAGAAAGTACTGTACGAGGGGACGTACCTGTATTGACAACATACTGCCAAGATAGCAATGAACGTCTGACTGTCTGTCTAGGTTGTATTCAGTCAGTGGAGCTCCTGTGTTTTCTGTTACCAAGATAGAGATAGCAATACTCCAGAAATGTACCTGAACACACCTCATTTCCAGAACACCACGCCCATCAGTGTAGAAATATTCAGAAGCTTGATAGAACACAGTGGATCAACACCAGCAGATGACAGACATGTCTCTCCAAACCATCACTGATCATCAGTAAATTTTACATTTCATTTAAAGGAAATCAAGGGAGCAGAGTCTGGAGGAAGAGTGGAGAGACACACAGTCCAAACTGCTCGAGGTCTAGTGTGAAGTTTCCACCAATCAGTGATGGTTTGGAGAGTCATGTCGGTCATCTGCTGGTGTTGATCCACTGTGTTTTATTATCAAGTCTAAAGTCAGTGCAGTTTTGTTTTCCCACAAAATCTTACAGCACTTCATATCTTACAGCTTCCCTCTGCTACTGACAACTTTTATAGAGATGCGGATTTCATTTTCCAGCAGGACTTGGCACACTGCCCACACTGCTAAAAAGTACCAAATGATCTTATATAATATTCTAATTTTCTGAGACACTGATTATTGGGTTTTCTTTGGGTTTTTATAATTGATGATTATTGGGTTTTTATATTGATCAAAAATAAAATAAATAAACGCTTAAAATAGATCACTCTGTGTGTAATTTCGAAATAAAGTAACAACTTAAAAATGATGGGTTTATTTGATTTGTACCAAATTGAAAACCTCTGGAATATAATCAAGAGGAAGATGGATGATCACAAACCATCAAACCACCAAACTGAACTGCTTGAACTTTTGCACCAGGAGTAAAGCAACATAAAGTTATCCAAAAGCAGTGTGTAAGACTGGTGGAGGAGGAGAACATGATGCCAAGATGCACGATTTTAACTGTGATTTAAAAAACACCAGGATTATACCACCAAATACTGATTTCTGAACTTTTCTTAAAACTTTATGAATATGAACTTTTCTTTGCATCAACAATGTTCATTTTACTCAAACATAAACCTATAAATAGCAAAATCAGAGAAACTGATTCAGAAACTGATTCAGAAACTGAACCCAACTTTTCCTGAGTTGTGATTAAACTGTGGTGTTATATTAAACTAGAGCTTCACTATAAATATTTAAGGGTCTTGTATCTGTGAAAATCTTCTGTGTGGTGAACTTGATGATTTTAGGAGCAGGAATGTAAATTATGTAATTGGAATTTTACAGACAGCTTTATATACATATTATGTGTGAAAGTATGCGTATAGTAAATTGTATTCGGCCATACGCTGCAACAGTATTAAAACCTCAGACAACAGCCGCAGTAATTCCAGGGTAATTCCTCTTAAACCGCGCTGCGTCCCTGAACATGAAAAGAGTAAAACGCTTTGTGTTTCTTCAGCTTTAAAATCCTCCATTTAAACTCTATAGACAGATACCGCAGGAAGGGGTTCGAGGGCTTAGCGGGATCAGCGGTGTCAAGTAGTTATTTAAGCAAAAAAAAAAAAAAAAAAACTGGCGTTTTATTGATGTCTTGATATTGACCTATTTCAGAAATAAAATATGCAGAATTGCATTGATCATTTTTCATAATTAACCTTTTCTCCCTGGAGTACAATTAGCCCTGAAGCCCTGGCCCTGTAACCCTTTAACCACTAACTGCTAAAATGACTAAAACACACTTAAATAAATAAGCTTATATTGTGTACAGAGCTAAAATAGAATATTTGCATGATGGTTATGTGCTAAAAAAAACAGTAATTAATAAATCTTAGTTAAGTTATAATGTCACAAGTGGCTTGTTCTAGTAGTGCTAGTGTGGTGTCCTGTGACTTTTGGCATGTGCCATACATAGAAGCCTCAAATTTTTTTTTATTGATCTAAAACAAAATCTCATATTGTGGTTTAAATATGATCTATTGGTTAAGTAATGTGTCAACTAATTTTTTTTATTAGTTTTTATGTAGTTTATATATAATACTACTAAATGTAATGCTTAAGAAGTTGAATAATAATAATGAATTGTGAGATTAGTTAAAAATATGTTAAAAAATGTTAATTAGTAATTAGTTGTGATATTCTTTCACAAGTACTGTTAAATAGTGCACTCTTATTGTGAAGTGTTACTAGAAATCTGCCATAGTACAAAATAAAAACACTACTATTATATTTATAAAATACCAGTTAAAACTTTTAACAAACCTTAAATTCTGTGTTTTTTCATTATTTTAAAATGTTCTGTATTATAGATTAATACTAAACTCATCCAAACTCCGAGGAAAACCATATGGAATTATTTAATAAACCAAAAAAGGTGTTAAATAAACCAAAATATGTTTTATATTTTACATTCTTAGATGATCAGTTTTGCACATCTCTGCTGGATTTTCTCAGTCAGTTTTATGAGGTAGAGTCACCTGGAATTCAGGCTTTCAGTTAACAGCTGTGCTGAACTCATCAAGAGTTAATTACTTGAATTTCTTGTCTCTTAATGTAAAGTTTGAGAGCATCAGTTAAAGTAAAGTAGTGAAGAGGTAGAGTTACAGGTATACAGTGAATTGTGAATATTTGAGTATTTGATGTTCTAATCCAGGTTATGAGAAGCAACAACTACTCAACTAAATTAAGAAAATAATAGTTAAAAAAATGAAGGTCAGTCAATACAAAAAAAAAAAGAATTTCAAGAACTTTGTATTCTTAACAAACATTTTTCGTAAATAATAGGTCTATGCTTCTTCAGTGTTGCAACGTTATTTAACATTATTTTGAACAGATTTCGCTCATTCAAACAGTTTTTTTATGCATGTTTCTTGGCCTCATGTTCTCTTCCGCCAGTCTTACATGCTGCTTTTGCATAACTTTATGCTGCTCTTTCAGTTAGTCTTCCTCTTAATTATATTTCAGAGGTTTTCAATTTGGTAAAATCAAGGAAACTCATCGTTTTTAGGGGGTCTCATATTATTTTGGCCATACTGTCCAACATTAGATGTACCCTATATGTAAAACAGCACTGATACGTGCCAATTTCATCAGTTCAGCGCTTGATCCGCCCACACTGAGGCCACACCCATCTACCGTTCTCCTCGCTATGGACGCATTTTCTCTGATTTTGCTATTTATAGGTTTATGTTTGAGTAAAATGAACATGGTTGTTTTATTCTATAAACTACAGACAACATTTCTCCTAAATACCAAATAAAAATATTTTCGTGATCATTTAGAGCATTTATTTGCATAAAATGAGAAATGAAATGAAAAATGAAATAACAAAAAAGATGCAGAGCTTTCAGACCTCATTTTTGAATAACCCTGGTTTTTAATCACAGTTTTCATGCATGTTTCTTGGCATCATGTTCTCCTCCACCAGTCTTACACACTGCTTTTGGATAACTTTATGCTATTCCTTTAGCTTGGTTTGATGGCTCTTGATTATATTCCAGTGGTTTTCCATTTGGTAAAATCAAAGAAACTCATCATTTTTACGTGCTCTCTTATTTTTTTTTGGCCATATTGTCCAACATTAGATGTACCCCATATGTAAAACAGCACTGATACGTGCCAATTTCATCAGTTCAGCGCTGAGGTCACTCTCATTTACCATTCTCCTCGCTATGGGTGCAGTTTCTCTGATTTTGCTATTTATAGGTATACGTTTTTTTATTCTATAAACTACGAACAACATTTCTCCCAAATTCCAAAATAAAATATTATCATGATCATTTAGAGCATTTATTTGCAGAAAAATTAGGAACAGCTGAAATAATGAAAAAGATGCAGAACCCTGGTTTTTAATCACAGTTTTCATGCATGTTTCTTGGCCTCATGTTCTCCTCCGCCAGTCTTACACACTGCTTTTGGATAACTTTATGCCATTACTCTTGGTGCAAAAATTCAAGCAGTTCAGTTCCATCTTCCTCTTGATTATATTCCAGTGGTTTTCAATTTGGTAAAATCAAAGAAACTCATCATTTTTACGTGCTCTCTTATTTTTTTGGGTTATATTGTCCAACATTAGATGTACTCCATATGTAAAACAGCACTGATACGTGCCAATTTCATCAGTTGAGCGCTTGATCCGCCCACACTGAGGCCACACCCATCTACCGTTCCCCTCGCGATGGACGCCGTGCAGGTGTTTAGGACTCTGATGATGTAATTGGCCACGAGGGGACGAGACAAGAGCGCGGCAGCCACTGATCTGCCCCTCTGCTTATTGATTTTCTCCGTCTGGCACTAAGGAAAATAATTGGCACATGTAATGTATTATTCAATTACAAGACAGAGCTCTCAAGTTCGGGGGGTTTTACGGTCCTTTTTGAATCACAGAAGCCCTATAGATAATTCAGCACCGAGACCCCATTAAGGAGTGCTGATATTAAATGCCCTGTGTTAAAGCTCAAATTTATTAGAATCGTCCTCGCCTCAAACTTCTCAATATGCGGCCCTTTGTATAATTGAGCGGAGCGAAATTAACTCCGACAGAAGTTTCTACCATCTTTTATTTATTTAGCGTCAGGGTTCTGCTGCTGAGTGAGGCAATCAGAGTCAGAACACGGGTTGAGGAGCTGAAGGCGTCACACAAATACTCAAATTTCCAAGCTGGAGAGGAAGTTCAGATGTACTGCTGTTATAATCTGTATAATCTGTTGATTATATACAGCTCTGAATAAAAAAAATGAAGAGAGCACTTCAGTTTCTGAATCAGTTTCTCTGATTTTGCTATTTATAGGTTTATGTTTGAGTAAAATTAACATTGTTGTTTTATTCTATAAACTACAGACAACATTTCTCCCAAATTCCACATAAAAATATTCTCATTTAGAGCATTTATTTACAGAAAATGAGAAATGTCTGAAATAATAAAAAAAGATGCAGAGCTTTCAGACCTCAAATAATGCTTCAGAAGTTCAGAAATCAATATTTTTTGTTTTTAATCACAGTTTTTTTTATGCATCTTAACATCATGTTCTCTCCTCCACCAGTCTTACTCACTGCTTTTGGATAACTTTAGGCTGCTTTACTCCTGGTGCAAAAATTCAAGCAGTTCAGTTTGGTGGTTTGATGGTTTGTGATCATCCATCTTCCTCTTGATTATATTCCAGAGGTTTTGCCAGGTGGTTGCTAGGGTGTACGTAGTAATTGCTATGGTGTTGCTAAGTGGTTGGTAAGATGTCACTATGATATCTGTGGTGGTTGCTATGGCATTGCTGAGAGGTTGCTAAGGTGTTGGTTTGGTATCTGGGATAGTTGGTTTGGTGTTGCTAAGTGGTTGCTTTGATATCTGTGGTGGTTGCTATAGTGTCGCTAAGTGGTTACTATGGTTTTTGCAGGTGCTTGCTAAGATGGCTCTGTTAACTGGTTGCTAGTGTGTTGCAATGGTATACATGGTAATCCCTATGGTGTTGCTAAGTGACTGCAAGAGTGTTGCTAGGATATCTGCGGTGGTTGCTATGGTGTTGCTAAATGGTTGCTAAGGTTTTGCCAGGTGGTTGCTAAGATGTTGCTATGGTATCTGTGGTGGCTGCCATGGCATTGCTAGGTGGTCGCTAGGTAGTTGCTAAGGTTTTGGTAGGTGCTTGCCAAAGTGTTGATATGTCATCTGTGGTGGCTGCCATGTCATTGCTAAGTGGTTGGTAGGTGGTTACTAAGGTTTTGGCAGGTGCTTGCCAGTGTTAATATGGTATCTTTTGTGGTTGCCATGTCATAGCTAAAAGCAGTTGCAGTAGTATACGTGGTAATTGCCATGGTGTTGCTAAGTGGTTGCTAGGGTGTTGCTATGATATCTGTTGGTGTCTGCTATTGCATTGCTACGCGGTTGCTATGGTGTTGCTGTGATATCTGTGTTGGTTGCTTAGTTGTTGCTATGGTATCTGGGGTGGTTGCTATGGTGTTGTTAAGTGGTCGCTATGGTTGCAGTTACCTGTACTAATGGAGTACATACATTTTGTTAATTGTCAGAACATAGAAACTCTCTGGCCTTAGTGAATATAAAAAATGCATGGAAGTGAATGGGAGGAACGAGGGATGAAAAAATTAGAAATAGACAAGTGCAGGTCAGTAAATGGGGGTGCACTTTTGCTCCACATTTGTTCTTAATGCGAAAAAAAAGGAAATTAACTAAAGTTTTCACTAAGTTTTTACGAAGTTTTCACTAAGTTTTTACGAAGTTTTTACGAGGTTTTACGAAAACTGTGCATCCAATCAGCACTGCAGTATTTAAAAGCAGCTGTGCCGTGCAGAACATGACCATCTACAACATCTATCACCATCTGAGTGTCTGTGATAAATTACCTGGTGTTGAGAGAATTCCTCAGCAGATCCTGGGTGAAGGAGTTACGACCTCTGACCTGTGACCTCTGACTCGGCTCTGCACCTGTGCATCAGGAAGTGACACGAGAAAATAAGGTAAGGTGAGGTTCAGGTAAGGTGCAGCTACAGTCATGAGGAAATAAGGTGGAAATTAGGTGTGTTCAGGTACATTTCTGGTGTATTGCTATCTCTATCTTGGTAACAGAAAACACAGGAGCTCCACTGACTGAATACAACCTAGACAGACGCCAACAGTCAGACGTCAATTGCTATCTTGTCAGTGAATTCTCAACACAGGCGAATCCCCAACGCATATACACCGCCGCTTGTTACACCTTCACAGCGTCAACCAGCAGCCCAGTTTCCTCTGCTAAGAAACGTTTGTTGGACATGTCCAAGTAGCTGCGCCGTTAAAATAGCAATCCGCCAAAGTCAGAGCTCACCTGACTTTTAAAAGGAATGATGAGCAAGTGACACTCTGATTGGTTTATTATTTCACGTTACACCCAAAATTAATTAATTAATCACACCCATGATTAATTAAGAGAATTAGTACATGCCTTTAGCACGTTTCGAGCTGCACAAGGTGTACTTTTCCAGTCATTACGATAGCAAAGACACACTGACATGCCCTAAATCAAACTGCATGGTTGACGAATCGCCTAAAGATCAATAATACAGATCAGTCTAGATAAAGGGCAATAGAGTTTTTTTTACACTTTTGTTTTGAATTATATGAAAAAAATAAATGTCAAGGTCAAGCAATTTTCGATCGTACTTTATCGGTGGTACCCTAGCTAACATAGCTTTAGGTATATTTTGAATAGATAAAATATATTAATACTAATGATATTTATTTGTATGGCACATTTTATACATAAATACATCTCAATGTGTCTCCCAGAGTGCTTTAAAAAAGCACTCTCAAATTTACGCATTTAAAAAACTAGCAAAATACGGTACCAGTCAAAAGTTTGGATACGGAATACTGAAAGAACGCATAAGGAATCATGTAGAAACTTAAAAGTGTTAAACAAACCAAAATACTCTGTCCTGATGAGTGCCAGTTTCATCATTATAATGCTTTTGATGGTCTTTGCTGTGACTGCACTTGACTATTTCGCATTTCTAGTGCCGAAAAACGGGGCAAAAGAGTCTAAAAGCAGAGAGAGTGCGCATTTCTAGCGCAGAAAAACAGGGCAAAAGAGTCTACTATTTTTCAATGTGAGACTTATAGGGAGAATAATAGAAAAAACACTGAATTTCAAAAAAGTTGTGTACAAACTTTCAACTGCTTCTACAGCAAACTACGGCCCGTTTCCTTTTTTGAAGCGGCCCGCGAGGTATTTTAGAAATAGAATGAAAGTTGGCCCGCTGTTAAGCAGGTTTTTATAATGTAAGATTCAAAGTTTGAACGCTAGGTGTCAGAAACGGGCCAAAGAGTCTAAAAGCAGAGAGAGTGCGCATTTCTAGTGCAGAAAAACGGGGCAAAAGAGTCTAAAAGCGGAGAGAGTGCGCATTTCTAGTGCAGAAAAACGTGCCAAAGAGTCTAAAAGCGGAGAGAGTGCGCATTTCTAGTGCAGAAAAACGTGCCAAAGAGTCTAAAAGCGGAGAGAGTGCGCATTTCTAGCGCAGAAAAACGGGGCAAAAGAGTCTAAAAGCGGAGAGAGTGTGCATTTCTAGCGCAGAAAAACGGGGTAAAAGTGTCTAAAAGTTGCCGTAATTAAGGAGTTTAATATTAAGAGAAATCATGAAATGAAACATTAATTTGAAAAATCTTATTTACACAACACTGTAAAAGATAAAGATAGTAAGTCATGTAAAATGGTGTGTAAATTGTTTTCACCAAATATCTATCTTCTCTTCTCAATTTCACACAGAAAAACTCAGCGGCAGCAGCTCAGGACCAGACCTGAAGTTTGCGTTTTTATTTATTTAAATATCTTTTTTTAAAGGAATTTAAAGTTTTTGAGAGTTTAATGCGTCAGTCTGCAGGGAGGATGGTGCGAGATGGAGGTCTAATGGAGTATTCTCTCCATGAGGGTTTAAACGTAATGATCTGCTGAGGAAGATCAATTGCAACACGGATCTGAACACGCAAGTTCTGTGAGAAGATTCAGGGCGAAAAATAAAATACACCCTTCAAACCGCATAGCTAAAACGTCCTGTCAGCTCCAATGAGGTCGGCTGTGTGTTCGTCTGCCGCGGTACATGACCTCTGACCCTCGCTGGAGGAGCCTGGGAACCACCGGCCGAACCTTTCATAGGCCCACATCACAACCTGTGACACTGGAGGTCTAGAAAGATCTGCGTTCTTTATTTTATCCTGTATAAAAGTAAAACTATACCCTAAAGTCTGAATACAGAGATCTTTAGCTGGGAGTGAATCATTGTCACGGTTTGATGTGAATCACTTTTGCACGCTGTAGATTTCTGTCGGCTCTTATTAATCAGTTGAGAATCATGAAACTTAAAATTCCTCTTATTTTAAGTTCTTCTTATTTCTCTTATTTAAGATGCTGAGAGCAAGAATTTAGATTTTTAGATTTGCTGAGCGCTTCTCAAGAGCTGGAACATGTAATCTACAACATCTCTCTGCAACAAAATGTACTGAATGTGCATTTTTGTATATTATTTAGTTTTATTGTTTACTTTATTATTTTTTTAGATACAATCATTTAAATTTTTACCTTTACCTTTAAATTACAGTATTGTTATATATTTTTCTTTATTTTTTTTCTATTGTTAATTATTTTTTTTTAGAGTTATTTTAGAGTGTGAAGGTTCAATTAGCAGGGTAAGAGCACAGTTCTGCTCTAAATATTACAATGCACACAACATTATGGGAGACATACCAGAGATCAAAAGAGGACAAATTGTTGGTGCACGTCTTGCTGGAGCATCTGTGACCAAGACAGCAAGTCTTTGTGATGCATAAAGAGCCACAGTATCCAGGGTAATGTCAGCATACCACCAAGAAGGACCAACCACATCCAACAGGATTAACTGTGGACGCTGTAAGAGGAAGCTGTCTGAAAGGGATGTTCGGGTGCTAACCCGGATTGTATCGAAAAAACATAAAACCACGGCTGATCAAATCACGCAGAATTCAATGTGCACCTCAACTCTCCTGTTTCCACCAGAACTGTCCGTCACCACAATACATTATTGTAGTGTAAAACCAGGTGTTTCAGTTTCATTGTCAGGTCAGGTCTTAAATTCAGTGTTTTTTCATGATTTAAAAGATTAAAACTAGATTAATACTAAAGTCATCCAAACTATGAATAAAAAGAGATTACAGTTAGATGATCAGTTTTGAACATCTCTGCTGGATTTTCTCAGTCAGCTTTATGAGGTAGAGTCACCTGGAATTCAGGCTTTCAGTTAACAGCTGTGCTGAACTCATCAAGAGTTAATTACTTGAATTTCTTGTCTCTTAATAAAGTGTTTGAGAGCATCAGTTAAAGTAAAGTAGTGAAGAGGTAGAGTTACAGGTATACAGTGAATTATGAGAAGCAAGAAATACTCAGCTAAGTAAAGAAATAAAAATACTTTTAATAAAATGACTTTAAGAAGAGCTCTTGTGGCTCAAGACCCAGTTTACAATCTGACCACACCTGAGGTCATTAACATATCTACCTGAAATATATCTGCATGCTGAGTTTTGCAGAACTCCAGGGTGCACTACTATATTTTAGGATCTTAAAATCCTTTAATTTTTCCAAAAATCATCAGAGCTCCTTATAATCTGGTGCTCCGTATGTATAAATTCTATCAGTCAGGTATTAAGGAGCAGTAAAGCTACTCGTAACGCTGAAGTACAGAGTTATACAGGAGTTTCAGTTCAGTTCTCCAGCACAGAGACTGGAGCAGCATTAGCATTAGCCGCTAATGGCTATTTCCCAGTTCAGAGGTGAGTATTATGCTCCTAACCCTGGCTAGCACTGCTGGAGCAGCATTAGCATTACCCACTAACTAGCAGCTAGCTTGAGCAGCATTAGCGTTAGTCGCTAATTGCGCTAGTTCTTTTGTCAGTCAGAGATGAGTATTTTGAACTGTAGTCTGCGTGTTTAAGGTCTTAAAACACGCTACTTGGGACGAACCGCTGGCTAATATCACCCTGGCTTCCTCAGTGTAGTGCTGTTAGGCAGCATTAGCAGCTAACTATTAGCGGTTAGCCGCTAATGCTAACACTCCAGCCTTAATGCTGGAGAAATTTGGGAATCTAAGCTTACTGTAAATAAACGGAAGTGCTTTACTCACCCAAATAAACAGTTTTCAGGAGAGAAATCTGTGTAGATTAACATCCAGCACTCGTTTAACTTTAAAATAAAGTCTTTTTGTTTACTTAGCTTAGCTTTATTTAACTTCGTTAGCTACCCCTCCACCACCATCACCCAGCAGAGAGACCTGCTGAATTAGAAGTTTCTTACATTATTTCCTAAAATGTGCCTTATTATCCGGTGCACCTTATAGTGCAAAAAATACGGAATATATATTTTTTGTTAGTGTTCAAGTGTGAAAAAGACAATAAACAAGCGTTCAAAACAATGCTATTTTAGGAGTAACCAAAAAAAGGTACGAAAATCTATATCTCCATTCATTACTCTGTAGGTACAAGTATAGATACTAGTGTTTAATAAAATACTTCTGTAGAAGTTGAAGAATCAACTCAAGATTTTTACTCTTTAAGTAAAATTGTTTAAAAAAAAGTACTGATTTCAAAACTACTTAAAGTATAAAAGTAAAAGTAAACTGAAAAAAATGATGAGTAAAATTTACTTTTAAAAATTTGCTTTTTTTAAGTAAATTTAATTTCAAATAAATGTAAGTAACTTCAACTCGATTCCAAGACTTAAATGTTACACAGAGTAAATAAGTGAACTGAACTTCAGTCAATCCTTTCTTTTAGTAAACTTTACTTCATTTATTTTTACTGAATCAATCCTTTCTTTTAGTAAACTTTACTTCATTTATTTTTACTGAATCAATCCTTTCTTTTAGTAAACTTTACTTCATTTATTTTTACTGAATCAATCCTTTCTTTTAGTAAACTTTACTTCATTTATTTTTACTGAATCAATCCTTTCTTTTAGTAAACTTTACTTCATTTATTTTTACTGAATCAATCCTTTCTTTTAGTAAACTTTACTTCATTTCTGCACATAATATTACCTAATTACAATTACTTCATTTATACAATTTTACTCAATTTATGATAAAATGTTGAATGTAATAAGTAATATGTTAAAACACACATATTACACTGTCTCAACGCATTGATGGCTTGTAATACATTCTTTTTAATATACTAAAAACATCCATGTGTTGAGGCAGTGAGACGTGGTCTGTTTATAAAATAAATCTTTGAGATTATGTAAATATTTGAATGTGTGTTTGACTAAAAATATTTAAATTCCAGGAGTTATAATATATTATGTATCATAAATTATTCGAGTAATATTGTATAAATGAAGTAATTGTAATTAGGTAATATTGTATGCAGAAATGAAGTAAAGTTTACTAAAAGAAAGGATTGATTCAGTAAAAATAAATGAAGTAAAGTTTACTAAAAGAAAGGATTGATTCAGTAAAAATAAATGAAGTAAAGTTTACTAAAAGAAAGGATTGATTCAGTAAAATAAATAAAGTAAAGTTTACTAAAAGAAAGGATTGATTCAACTAAAATAAATGAAGTAAAAGTTTACTAAAAGAAAGGATTGATTCAGTAAAAATAAATGAAGTAAAGTTTACTAAAAGAAAGGATTGATTCAACTAAAATAAATGAAGTAAAGTTTACTAAAAGAAAGGATTGCTTCAGTAAAAATAAATGAAGTAAAGTTTACTAAAAGAAAGGATTGATTCAGTAAAAATAAATGAAGTAAAGTTTACTAAAAGAAAGGATTGATTCAGTAAAAATAAATGAAGTAAAGTTTACTAAAAGAAAGGATTGATTCAGTAAAATAAATGAAGTAAAGTTTACTAAAAGAAAGGATTGATTCAGTAAAATAAATGAAGGAAAGTTTACTAAAAGAAAGGATTGATTCAGTAAAAATAAATGAAGTAAAGTTTAATTAAAGAAAGGATTGATTTAGTAAAAATAAATGAAGTAAAGTTTACTAAAAGAAAGGATTGACTGAAGTTCAGTTCACTTATTTACTCTGTGTAACATTTAAGTCTTGAAACCGAGTTGAAGTTACTTAAATTTATCTGAAATTAAATTTACTTAAAAAAAAGCAAATGCAGAAAGTTGCGAAACTTTTTTTAAGTAAATTTTACTCATCATTTTTTTTTAGTGTAATGTAAGGGAAATAAAGCCATTAAGAACAAAAACTTAGGCCACGCCCACAGAGTCCTATAGTGCACTACCCCTCCCTCCCCAAAACACATTTTTCTAAAAATATATAATGACTATAATGTTAAAATATTAAAATGGTAATCAAAATTATTATAATTTGGGATGCACTAGACTCCCTATGTCACGCCTGGCCCTGTTTCCTGTCTGTCCTCGTGCCTGTGTTGTCCCACGTGACCCGTGCCCCTGTGTTCTGCCTGTGATTTTCCATTACCTCATGTCTCATTTGTAGCTCCACCCCTTCCCCAGGTGTTTCCATTCCCAGTGTGTTTCCTGTTTAGTTAAAATGACTTCCTCTGTTACTTGTCCTCTGTCGGTCTTTGCACTGTCCCCCGTTGTCTGTCTCTCTGCGTTTCTATATCTCTCTGTGTTTCATTAGTCATTGCCCTAGGTCCTTGTTTAGTGTTTATCTCTGTTTGTTTCGAGTTCCCTAGTTTACTCCATTACCCTGTTTAGTGTATTCATCCTCTTCTAGTTTAGTTTCTTGTTTTATTTTCTTGTATATATCCCTAGTTTATTCCCTTGCCCTGTTTAAGTTCATCCTGTCTAGTTTTATAGCCTCTGTTTCTTGTTTACTTGTTTATTTATATTTATTTAATAAATTTCGCCCTACCTGTGTTTACGTCCGCCTCCTCGTCTCTCTGCCTGGGTCAACCTTGACAAAAAGACCGACCATCATGGACGTAAACCAGTGGTATGCTGCTCGGAAGGCGGACCTGGAGTATCTCCGCCTCCTCGCCGAGCAAATCCGGGGAGATGACCCGCTCCCAGCGCCTTTCCTCGGGTTGGAGCCTGTCAGCCCAGCTTCAGTGGCGCCCACCGAGACCCACAAGGGGATCCCGTGGACTGGCTCCAGGATGGCGATCCGCCATGCTCCATTCGGGACCCCGGCGTTGGAATCCCCGAGGCCCCAAGGACGCCGCAGGCCTCGGGGTAGACGTTTTAAGGGGTCCCGCCAGCCGGAGGAGGAGCCCGTTTCCGGGGAGGATTTTCTTGGGGGGGCGCTAGGGCTGTGTGCGGTCAGCCTCGATCCTCGCCCCGACGAGGACGGGGGTGGCATGGATGCAGGCTGTGAGGAGTCCTATTCCTGGGACTACTCCGATCTCCTCACACCTGCATCCAGTGAAGAGGAGTTTGAGGACTGCCCTCCTGCACCAGCCCGCCTGCCGCTACTTCCTTCCACGGTGGCAGCAGAACCGCGCTCCGAGACCCCCTGCGCGGCGAGCCAGCCGCGGTCAAAGACTTTCCCCGCGCCAGCTTTCACCGGCGAACCAGCGCTCCCCGCGCTACTCACACCTGACGCTGCACGAGAGAGTAGGACTCCAGTCCGGGTTTTCACTTCGACCGCAGCTTCGGGCTCCAGTGCTGCAGCGTCAGATCTCTTCTTGCCACGCCCCGTGAAGCACGCGTCTGAAACGCTGCACCCCTTGATACAAGCGGCGGCCGCGCCGCTCTCCGAGACTTTAGCGGCGGCCACGCCTCTCTCCCAGACTGCAGCGGCGGCAGCGCCGCTCTCCGCGATTTCAGCGGCGGCCGCGCCGCTCCCCGAGACTTCAGCGGCGGCCGCGCCGCGCTCACAGACTGCAGCGGCGGCAGCGCCGCTCTCCGAGATTTCAGCGGCGGCCGCGCCGCGCTCACAGACTGCAGCGGCGGCAGCGCCGCTCTCCGAGTTTTCAGCGGCGGCCGCGCCGCTCTCCCAAGCACCAGCAGTCCCAGCTGCTCCAGTTCAAGCACCAGCAGTCCCAGCTGCTCCAGTTCAAGCACCAGCAGTCCCAGCTGCTCCAGTTCAAGCACCAGCAGTCCCAGCTGCTCCAGTTCAAGCACCAGCAGTCCCAGCTGCTCCAGTTCAAGCACCAGCAGTCCCAGCTGCTCCGGCTCAAGCACCAGCAGTCCCAGCTGCTCCGGCTCAAGCACCAGCAGTCCCAGCTGCTCCGGCTCAAGCACCAGCAGTCCCAGCTGCTCCGGCTCAAGCACCAGCAGTCCCAGCTGCTCCGGCTCAAGCACCAGCAGTCCCAGCTGCTCCGGCTCAAGCACCAGCAGTCCCAGCTGCTCCGGCTCAAGCACCAGCAGTCCCAGCTGCTCCGGCTCAAGCACCAGCAGTCCCAGCTGCTCCGGCTCAAGCACCAGCAGTCCCAGCTGCTCCGGCTCAAGCACCAGCAGTCCCAGCTGCTCCGGCTCAAGCACCAGCAGTCCCAGCTGCTCCGGCTCAAGCACCAGCAGTCCCAGCTGCTCCGGCTCAAGCACCAGCAGTCCCAGCTGCTCCGGCTCAAGCACCAGCAGTCCCAGCTGCTCCGGCTCCAGCACCAGCAGTCCCAGCTGCTCCGGCTCCAGCTCAAGCACCTGCAGCTCCCAGAACTATGTTTGGGCCTAGGCCCCGTATTTCCAGGCCTGCTCCAAGGCCTCCTGACTTTGCCCCTAGTTATGTGCCCAGGCTGTCCCCACAGACTTTTACCAGTCCTGGGCACCCACCTATGTCTTTTGTACCCCTGTCTCTCCCTGTCCTGGTCCCCGTATCTGTGATCGTTCCAGTTCCTGTCCCCGGTGGTTTCTCTGTTCCTGTCCCTGTTACTGTGTTTGTTTCCGTCCCCGTCAATGTTCTAGTCCCTGTTCCCATGTCCAGTCCCGTCCAGTCTCAGTCTCCTGTCCATTTCCCCGTCCAGTCTCCGTCTCATGTCCAGTCTCCGTCACCTGTCCAGTTCCCCGTCCAGTCTCCTGTCCAGTTCCCCGTCCAGTCTCCGTCTCATGTCCAGTCTCAGTCTCCTGTCCAGTTCCCCGTCCAGTCTCCGTCACCTGTCCAGTTCCCCGTCCAGTCTCCGTCACCTGTCCAGTTCCCCGTCCAGTCTCCGTTCCCTGTCCAGTCTCTGTCCCCTGTCCTGTCTCCATCTCCTGTCCAGTTCCCTGTCTGGTCTCCCGTTCGGTCTCCTGTTTTCCCCGGCCTCTCCCTGCCGCCAGCCCCCGGGGTTTGTTTTTACGCGCCTCGGGAGCTGCGCGTTTAGGGGGAGGTTTCTGTCACGCCTGGCCCTGTTTCCTGTCTGTCCTCGTGCCTGTGTTGTCCCACGTGACCCGTGCCCCTGTGTTCTGCCTGTGATTTTCCATTACCTCATGTCTCATTTGTAGCTCCACCCCTTCCCCAGGTGTTTCCATTCCCAGTGTGTTTCCTGTTTAGTTAAAATGACTTCCTCTGTTACTTGTCCTCTGTCGGTCTTTGCACTGTCCCCCGTTGTCTGTCTCTCTGCGTTTCTATATCTCTCTGTGTTTCATTAGTCATTGCCCTAGGTCCTTGTTTAGTGTTTATCTCTGTTTGTTTCGAGTTCCCTAGTTTACTCCATTACCCTGTTTAGTGTATTCATCCTCTTCTAGTTTAGTTTCTTGTTTTATTTTCTTGTATATATCCCTAGTTTATTCCCTTGCCCTGTTTAAGTTCATCCTGTCTAGTTTTATAGCCTCTGTTTCTTGTTTACTTGTTTATTTATATTTATTTAATAAATTTCGCCCTACCTGTGTTTACGTCCGCCTCCTCGTCTCTCTGCCTGGGTCAACCTTGACACCCTAGTGTTTTAGCTGCATATATGCCCCATTGTAAATGAATGTATTTTATTTTTTTATATTTTTTTCTTTAATATATTTTATATGTAAATATAATAAAGAAGCTTAGTTGGACTGGAGTATATCTGGAGTTCTCTTGAGTCTCTGCACGGATCATCTTCATACTAGACTACATACGTCTGCTATGTTCCTGCTGGATTTCTCTACATCCAATCACAATCAGATTCACTCTATCTGGATGGAGAGATTTATCTGGATAGAGGTTTTATTGAACGGTGAGAAACTGGAATTAAAAAAAACGAGCTGAAATTAAATTAAGGAGTAACAAGGTTATTTTAATTAAAATGTAAGGAGTAGAAAGTTCAGATAATTGTGTTAAAATGTAAAATAATTACTTCAGTAAAGGTAACGTAGAGATAATCTACAGAAACAGAAGGATGGAGCTAAAGAGCTGACTGCAGGACACTGTTGTAAATGCTCAGACCCGTTCTCTCTCCCGCAGGAGGGAAGCTGGGGATCTTCTGTCCTGCATGGCGTTTTATGTCCTGCATGTTGTGAAAACACTTAGCTGGGTCCCGATGGAGCGAGTCTTGTTCATGTTCACACAGAGACATGGCTTCACAGAGGTCCTTTTAAAACACTTCTCTTGTTATCGGTCTTAAAAACCAGCGTACGTCCTTTTACCACATAAAAAAAAAAAAAAACTGTACCCTATCCACCTTATTCTGCACAATGACAAGTATTTTCTCAGTCAGTTTTATGAGGTAGACTCACCTGGATTTTAGTCTTTCAGTTAACAGCTGTGCTGAACTCATCAAGAGTTAATTACTTGAATTTAGTTCAGTGAATAGCCCTACTAGAACTACTCAACTAAGTGAAGTAAGTAAAGAAAAATTGACTCTCAAAAGCAGTTGCAAAAAAGACCATAAAAAACGTTATGATGATGAAACTGGCACTCATCAGGACCACCCCAGAAAAGGAAGAGCAAGCGTTCCCTTTGAGTTCATTAGAGTCACCAGCCACAGAAACCACAAGTTAACAGAACCCCAGATAAGAGCACCTAAATGCTTCTTTACAGAGTATTTAAACAGTACACAACAGGATTGGCCAGCAGACTTTGTCTGAGGGAGGAATCTGTACCTACTGTCTGTCGCAAGTCAGCAGATATCTTTATCTTGTACTGCTCTTAATTCACATTATCATGCTGCTATAGCAAGACTTGCACTCTGAACTTCACATTTTGCTATTTATAGGTTTATGTTTGAGTAAAATGAACATTGTTGTTTTATTCTAAAAAACTACGGACAAAATTTCTCCCAAATTCCAAATAAAAATATTGTAATTTAGAGAATTTATTTGCAGAAAATAGAAAGCGAAATGGCTGAAATAACAAAAAAAGATGCAGAGCTTTCAGACCTCAAATAATGCAAAGAAATATTCATATTCATAAAGTAGTTTTAAGAGTTCAGAAATCAATATTTGGTGAAATAACCCTTTTTTAAATAACAGTTTTGGGGCATCTTGGCATCATGTATAAACAGGGAATAGCCCTATTTGAGTAATGTTGTAACCTATATTATTTCATATTATTTAATAAAAACGTTACGATGATGAAACTGGCACTCATCAGGATGGCCCCAGGAAAGAAAGGAAGAGCAAGAGTTCTGCATTCTGCACTGACGCTGGGGTTAGCAGCATGCTAATATTGTAGCGAGGGGAAATGTTGCGATTTTGCCAGATGCAAATGAAACGTTTCGTTTGATCACTCTAATTATTAGGCCCACATCAAATGTTAATTCTTACACATGTTTAGTACACATATTAATAAAACAGCGATTAAAGCAGAAAAGAGCTCATTTGATGAAATCCGGCGTGCCAAATCTTAAACTCGTTATTCAGACTCTAATAACGAGTCTGAATGAAAACACACTTGTTTATGGTATCGATCGAGACTCGCGTTCTCCAAACAGAACGACACGATATCGTTAATATTCATCATCGCCGCTGTTAATTGGTTTGATTTCGTCATGAACGAATGCGATACGTTCATAAGCACCTAAATGCTTCACAGAACATTCAGACAGTACACAGGATTAGCCAGCAGACTTTGTCTGAGGGAGGAATCTGTACCTACTGTCTGTTTCTTGCCTTTTAATGTTAGTTTGAGAGCATCAGTTGTTAAGTTGTGAAGAGGTAGAGTTTAAGGTATAAACAGGGAACAGTTCTATTTGAGTAATGTTCTAACTCATATTATTCCATATTATTTCATAAAAACGTTACGATGATGAAACTGGCACTCATCAGGACGGCCCCAGGAAAGAAAGGAAGAGCAAGAGTTACCTCTGTTGCACGGAATAAGTTCATAAGCACCTAAATGCTTCACAGAACATTCAGACAGTACACAGCGGGATTACCCAGCAGACTTTGTCTGAGGGAGGAATCTGTACCTGCTGTCTGTTTCTGCACTGTTCTACTGCCATTCTGCACTGAGGCTGGCGTTAGCAGCGTGCTAATATTGTAGCAAGGGGAAATTTTGCAATTTTGCCAGATGCAAATGAAACGATTCGTTTGATCACTCTAATTATTGAGCCCACATCAAATGTTAATTCTTACACATGTTTAGTACACATGTTAATAAAACAGCGATTAAAGCGAGGAAGAGCTCGTTTGATCAAATCCGGCGTGCCAAATCTTAAACGCGAGAGCGACGGCCTCCCGTGCGTCTTTGTGCTTCACCGAGACTTGGCTCTAATAACGAGTCTGAATAAAAAAAAAACACTTGTTTACGGTATCGTTCGAGACTCGCATTCTCCAAACAGAACGACGCGATAGCGTTAATATTCATCATCGCAGCCTCCGTTAATTGGTTTGATGTCACGAACGAACGCGACAGGGCCCGGTCGTCTCCAAGTCTTTATTATTAGGAAAGTGCGCCTGCGTTCATTAAAGTTTCACATCTCCATTTTCATTAGGACGGATCTGATTCTGTAAATGAACGTGGCTGTGGGAAGATCCAGCCCCTGCCAGCTATCACAGGGGAACCGCAAAGTCTGTATTAATTATCAGGAATGTGGTCCGGATCGAAGATGTTAATTGCACTGATGGTCGGCTATGTGGGGAATTGCCCGTGCATTTCATGCAGGGATAATAAAAATGAATTTTTAAACAAAGAGATCTTAAAATAATATCTATTCTACAGAGAATTTCCCACTTCAAAGGCCGAAGTCAGAGCTTTGAAATTTAGCTTTGTGGTCTGAGATGTTAAAGAGGAGCCTGGTGAATGTTTCAGTCCGTTAAAGTTTGTTGAGGAGCCGTGAAGAAGGAGAAGAAGAAGGGATAGAAATAGAGGAAGAAGAAGAGGAAGAAAAAAAAAAAAACAAGCGTTAATTAAGCGCAAAACAGTTTTTGCTACGAGTCCTTTCAGATTTCATTTGACTTTCAAATATTAGCATTAGTATTATATATAAACTACGCTCCCGGCTTCTGCAGACCAGCTTTCTCATCGCATATTTAATTGGGCTGCATTGTGTACAGTATCTGTGTCATCGCTGAACACCCAGCCGTATCTCTTATATAATAAAAGTCTTTAAGAATGACCTTTAACTGTGTTTTCTGTTGCTTAGATAGCAATACTCCAGAAATGTACCAGAACACACGTCATTTCATAACCAGACCACCACGCCCATCAGTGTAGATATATATTTAAAATATCTGCTGCTATTTAAATAACGGAGGTGGAAGGATCGAAAATATGCTGTTGGAGGAGTGTAAGATAGCAATGCTCTGACTTTGGCGGATTGCTATTTCAACGGCACATAGCGATGAACGTCTGACTGTTGGCGTCTGCCTAGGTTGTATTCAGTCAGTGGAGCTCCTGTGTTTTCTGTTACCAAGATAAACAAGCAAAACTCCAGAAATGTACCTGAACACACCTCATTTCACAACCAGTACTATTTAAAAGTACTGTTGCTATTTAAACAAGGCAGGTGGGAAATAGGAGAGAAAACAGACTGTTGGCGGGGTGTAAGATAGAAATGAGCATTGAGACACGCCTTGTGCAGGCTATAAAAGGGAGGAATCTTCATGCATTTTTCAACAAGACAATACAAATAGTAGCATTTTTATATAAACTACGCTCCCGGTTTCTGCAGACCAGCTTTCTCATCGCATATTTAATTGGGCAGCATTGTGTACAGTATCTGTGTCATCACATCCAGCCATATCTCTTATATAATAACATCTTTAACAAATAGTCTTAAAATAGACTGTTGGCGGGGTATAAGATAGCAATGAGCATCATGACACACCTTGCAGAGGGTGTAAGATAGGACCCAACATGTTTTCCAGGAATATCCATGCCTTTTTCAACAATACAATGCAAAACCACACGCTGCACACAGTAAAAGGTATGAAATGAACAGTTATTACAAGATAAAACGAACAGTTATTTCATTTGACTTTGAAATATTAGCATTTATATATAAACTATACTCATGGCAACTGCCTACAGCCTTAAATCTGAACAATGTGGGACAGTATGGGATGTGCAAATAAAAAGATATGTCATGTTTTATCTGCTCAAGATAAGATTGCATTTATTACTATACAATATATTTCCAAAAGTATTCGTTCCCCCATTCAAATCATTGAGGAACAGAGTGTGCAGAAGGTGTGTTTTGGGCGTAAGATGAAATAAACCAATCAGTGTGTCTCTTGCCATTCCCTTTAAGAGCCAGGTGCGTTCAGACTTTGGCGGAAAAACAAGTCTCTCTATTTTCATTGAATTTTAATTTACTTCATAATTTGAACCTACTCTGTTCTTTACACTGTGCCAACATTTCTCAATAAATGGACCAATAGAATTTCTCTATACTTACTTTTTTTTTTATTCGACTTTCACTGAATGTTATGAATGATTTTCCTCTCTTTTGTAAAGTTGCGGTTTTGGAGAAACATGTTTTTCATTGGACAGCGTCAATATAATGACAGTCTTTAACTGTGTTTTCTGTTGCCAAGATAGCAATACACCAGATATTTACCTGAAAACACCTCATTTCCAGATCACTACAGCCATCAGTTTTTAATCACAGTTTTTTTTTTCATGCATCTTGTCATCATGTTCTCCTCCACCAGTCTTACACACTGCTTTTGGATAACTTTATGCTGCTTTACTCCTGGTGCAAAAGTTCAAGCAGTTCAGTTTGGTGGTTTGATGGTTTGTGATCATCCATCTTCCTCTTGATTATATTCCAGAGGTTTTTAATTTGGTAAAATCAAAGAAACTCATCATTTTTAAGTGCTCTCTTATTTTTTTTTACCAGAGTCCTTAAGTCTATCTTTGGTAGCAAACTTTAAATCGTTTATTTTCTACAAAGTACTACAGCAATATGCATAAAAATATTAATGTATTAATGAGATAATGTATAGTAAGTACTAACTGTGCAGTTAATCTGCATGTAGAGAAATTACATTTTTTTTTTTCACTTTTACAGGCCATTAAAATGTTTAAATAAAAACATGTTGAATTGTCGGTTAATTTAAACAAGGATTTTCTGAAAAAAAAAAAAAGTCTGTTAAAAAAACAGAAAGAGTCACTTTCTGTCAGCAGGGGCGCCAGGAAATCAGAAAACCCTTTTTCTAAGATTTATTTTAGCAGTGTAAAATAATAATCACCGTAGCGATCTCGTCCTCGCACAATTAAAAGGAATATTTTAATGACTTTCTGAGGGAACTCAGTATACTGTTGCATTCATTACAATTTCATCACTTTTATTTAAGGACAGGCTTATTTTTTATATGCAGACAAAAATATGAGTTTGCTTTATGTGTGCTTATACAAAATGAAGCTTTTAATGAGGCGATTAATTATTAAAGATTGTTTAGCTGCTGTGTAGAAGTGATAATCCTCCTTTCTGTCAGACGCCGGCGTCGCCCATCAGCTTTGTACTCGTATTAAAATGTTAAAACTGTCTGGAAAAGTCAGAAAAGGATAAGACCCCTTCATTTACCTCCCTTTCCATTCAGTATTTACTGTCTTCAAGACAACAGACCCTATTTTAGTGATCTATAGGTGAGCTGGCAACCTTCTGTGCACCGTGCAGCTTGATTTAGGGCGTTTCAGTGTGTCTTTGCTATCGTAACGACGGGAAAAGTACACCTTGCGAGGCTTTAAAATGCCACTTGGGTGTAACGTGAAATAAACCAATCAGCATTTAACTTGCTCATCATTCCCTTTAAGAGTCAGGTGAGCTCTGACTTTGGCAGATTGCTACTTTAACGGTGCAGCTACCTGAACGTGTCCAAAGCTTCTCAGCAGAGGAAACTCGTTTATGCTCAATAATTCTGTTTACTGATGATGTAAAAGTTGGGTTTGTGCACTGCTGCATGTTAATGTGTTCGAAACAAGTGGGGATGTACAAGCGTTGCCAAGATAGCAATGAACGTCTGACTGTTGACATCTGTCTAGGTTGTAATCAGTCAGGGGAGCAAATTTCAGTGTTTTACGTTGCCAAGATAGCAATAAGCGAGAAATTTATGATAGCACCTAACGTCTTTTTTTTGGGAATGTCTGTGCATTTTCCTTTTCAACAAGACAATGTAAAACCACATGCTGCACATATTACATAGATATAGCTTTGCACTCCAACACAATTCTTTTTTTTAACACAATTTAATTTACAATTAAAACAAATATTTTAACGACTTCTCAAAAGAGACATTTGTGCAATATTAACCACAAATTCTTTCATTTCATTTAAGGACTCATTTGAGGAAAAACAGATGATTTGCGAGTTTGCACCTGTGTTTTCCATTGCCAAGATAGCAATACACGTCTAACTGTTGATGTCTGTCTAGGATGTATTCAGTCAGTGGAGCAAATTTCAGTGTTTTTCATTGTCAAAAGAGAAATATGCCAGAAATTGACCTGAACACACCTCATTTCCAGAACATCACGCCCATCAGTGTAGATATATTCAGCTCTGCTGCTGTTTAAACGATGGGGGCATAAAGGTGGGCATTGGCATGGCTTGGCACTTTTAATTTCTAAGCACATTTTTAAGCTACTTTTTAAAAGAGACATTTGTACAATATTAACCACAATTTTTCCGTTTTATTTAAGGATATCTGAGAAAAACAGATGATTTGCGAGTCTGCACCTGTGTTTTATGTTGCCAAGATAGCAATACACCACAAATGTACATGAAAACACCCCATTTCCAGACTTATTAACAAGCACTGAAGCTATTTATGATGCAAAACCACATGCTGCACACATTACATAGACATGGCTTTGTGTTTTATATTTCTGTTCACAATTCTTTTTTTTTTTTACACAATTTAATTAACAATTAAAACTAACATTTGTTATTACTTTTTTTTTTTTTAAAGATGGTACAATATTAATCACGATTTATTTCCTTTCCTTTTATTTTTAAGGACTCATGTAAGGAAAAAACAGATGATTTGCGAGTTTGCTTTATGTGTGCTTATACAAAATGAGGCTTTTAATGAGGCGATTAATTATTAAAGATTGTTTAGCTGCAGTGTTGCAGTAATTATCCTCCTTTCTGAAGCTGAAGTGGAATCACTGGGATGCTGAGAGCTCTGTCAGACGCCGGCGTCGCCCGTCAGCTTTGCACTCGTGTTAAAACGTTAAAACTGTCTGGAAAAGTCAGAGAGGGGCGAGACCCCCTCGCCCTCCTCCCCGTTCCTCCCCCTCCCCCCGTCCTGTCCCACCCGTCAGCGCTGATTTGGCCTGATGTCGCTGATCAAGCGCACCTGTCAGGTGCTGCCAGCATTGCTGCGCATGTTCGATAATTATCTTCAAAGCCTCGCCGGCTCTGCGGTAATGGAGAGGATTAAATTTTACTTAAGAGAAGGGGAGGGGTTTAGTCCTGCATCACAATGCTGCTGTTTATTTACGCCGGTCTTGGGCGGAGACCTCCAGAGAGCCGGAGCGCCATCAATTATTGAGGGCAAATTGGAAACTTCCCACTTTTTGTTCTTTCATTTTTATATTTATTTATTTATTTTACTTGTCTCCAGTAAGCGAGCATGTCTCCATTTCTTTAAGAGGTTGAAGCTCTGAGAACCTCAAAAAACCTTATAGCACCTTGCACGGACAAAAATGATTAGTAAAATTTCTGCATTTCGTCGCTGTCCGTCAAACTGTCCTTCACATGGTGCCAAAATATCTTGATGAACGGACCAATAGAAACTCTTCAAAATGACCTGATATAAACTCTTTTTACATTGACTTCCATTGAAAGGTTTTTTCTCCCTCCTCTAAAGTTGCTGTTTTGGAGATACTTGTTTTTCATTGGACAGAGACAATTTTAATTTGATTTAAATATAAGTAACTTCATAACACCACCCACGTTTTTTCCCATCTCCGAGGTTCTCCACACTGAAAATAATAAGGAGTAAAATTTACTTTAAAAAAGTTTTGAAACTTTCTGCATTTACTTTGTTTAAGTAAATTTAATTTCAGATCAATTTAAGTAACTTCAACTCGGTTTCAACACTTAAATGTTACACAGAGTAAATAAGTGAACTGAACTAAAAATAAATGGAGTAAAGTTTACTAAAAGAAAGGATTGATTCAGTAAAAATAAATGAAGTAAAGTTTAGTAAAAGAAAGGATTGATTCAGTAAAAATAAATGAAGTAAAGTTTACTAAAAGAAAGGATTGATTCAGTAAAAATAAATGAAGTAAAGTTTACTAAAAGAAAGGATTGACTCAGTAAAAATAAATGAAGTAAAGTTTACTAAAAGAAAGGATTGATTCAGTAAAAATAAATGAAGTAAAGTTTACTAAAAGAAAGGATTGATTCAGTAAAAATAAATGAAGTAAAGTTACTAAAAGAAAGGATTGATTCAGTAAAAATAAATGAAGTAAAGTTTAGTAAAAGAAAGGATTGATTCAGTAAAAATAAATTAAGTAAAGTTTACTAAAAGAAAGGATTGACTCAGTAAAAATAAATTAAGTAAAGTTTACTAAAAGAAAGGATTGATTCAGTAAAAATAAATGAAGTAAAGTTTACTAAAAGAAAGGATTGATTCAGTAAAATAAATGAAGTAAAGTTTACTAAAAGAAAGGATTGATTCAGTAAAAATAAATTAAGTAAAGTTTACTAAAAGAAAGGATTGACTCAGTAAAAATAAATTAAGTAAAGTTTACTAAAAGAAAGGATTGATTCAGTAAAAATAAATGAAGTAAAGTTTACTAAAAGAAAGGATTGATTCAGTAAAAATAAATGAAGTAAAGTTTATTAAAAGAAAGGATTGATTCAGTAAAAATAAATGAAGTAAAGTTTACTAAAAGAAAGGATTGATTCAACTAAAATAAATGAAGTAAAGTTTACTAAAAGAAAGGATTGATTCAGTAAAAATAAATGAAGTAAAGTTTAATAAAAGAAAGGATTGATTCAGTAAAAATAAATGAAGTAAAGTTTACTAAAAGAAAGGATTGACTCAGTAAAAATAAATGAAGTAAAGTTTACTAAAAGAAAGGATTGATTCAGTAAAAATAAATGAAGTAAAGTTTACTAAAAGAAAGGATTGATTCAGTAAAAATAAATGAAGTAAAGTTTACTAAAAGAAAGGATTGATTCAGTAAAAATAAATGAAGTAAAGTTTATTAAAAGAAAGGATTGATTCAGTAAAAATAAATGAAGTAAAGTTTACTAAAAGAAAGGATTGATTCAGTAAAAATAAATGAAGTAAAGTTTACTAAAAGAAAGGATTGATTCAGTAAAAATAAATGAAGTAAAGTTTAGTAAAAGAAAGGATTGATTCAGTAAAATAAATGAAGTAAAGTTTAATAAAAGAAAGGATTGATTCAGTAAAAATAAATGAAGTAAAGTTTACTAAAAGAAAGGATTGATTCAGTAAAAATAAATGAAGTAAAGTTTAGTAAAAGAAAGGATTGATTCAGTAAAAATAAATGAAGTAAAGTTTAGTAAAAGAAAGGATTGATTCAGTAAAAATAAATGAAGTAAAGTTTAGTAAAAGAAAGGATTGATTCAGTAAAAATAAATGAAGTAAAGTTTACTAAAAGAAAGGATTGATTCAGTAAAAATAAATGAAGTAAAGTTTACTAAAAGAAAGGATTGATTCAACTAAAATAAATGAAGTAAAGTTTACTAAAAGAAAGGATTGATTCAACTAAAATAAATGAAGTAAAGTTTACTAAAAGAAAGGATTGATTCAGTAAAATAAATGAAGTAAAGTTTACTAAAAGAAAGGATTGACTGAAGTTCAGTTCACTTATTTACTCTGTGTAACATTTAAGTCTTGAAACCGAGTTGAAGTTACTTAAATTTATCAGAAATTAAATTTACTTAAAAAAAGTAAATGCAGAAAGTTTCAAAACTTTTTTAAAGTAAATTTTACTCCTTATTATTTTCAGTGTGGAGAACCTCGGAGATGGGAAAAAACGTGGGTGGTGTTATGAAGTTACTTATATTTAAATCAAATTAAAATAGTCTCTGTCCAATGAAAAACAAGTACTTTTACTCATTTTACTCATCATTTTTTTCAGTGTGGAGAACCTCAGAGATTAAACGTGGGTGTCGTTATTTTAAGTGCGTACAGATACCGAGGTCGAACCTCCTAATTTGCATATGAATTAATGGCGTATTACCTTCTAAAGGCAGAGCAGCTATCAGCGGAGAACAAAGCATCAACAAGATGAATGAAGAAAGCAGAGCAACCCTTCGCTTCAGCTCCGTGTAGAGATCATTAGACTGAAGTGCTTTTAATTGTCGACTTATGGGAAACGTTATCTCTACAAATGACCAATTAGCCATTAATTACTCTCTAATGAGCCAGACCACGAGAGAAATACACTCATACAGCGCTACTGAAGTGATCTATCAGACTATAAAGCATCATAATGCATCATGTAGTAACTTAAAAGTGTTAAACAAACCAAAATACTCTCATTCTCTTTCTTTTCTAAGGCGGCACCGATGAGTGCCAGCTCCATCATTATAACGTTTTGAATAGCCTTTGCGGTGACTGCACTTGAGAATACTTTCAAAGTTCTTAAAATTCTTCTTTTCGGATTGACTGACCTTTGACAGATGCAATTTTTTTCTTTAAATATCGTACTTTTCGAACTATAAGGCGCACTTAAAATTCTTCAATTTTAAAAATCAACAGCATGCCTTATGTATGAATTCTATCAGTCAGGTATTAAGGAGCGGTAAAGCCACTCCACTGAACTACAGTGTTATAAGGGTGAGTTTTAAGTGTTTTAAGTTTCTCCGGCACTAAAGCTGAGAGCTTTAGCATTAGCATTAGCTGCTAACCACAATGCTAGCTCTTTCACCATTCAAAAGTGAGTATATTAGACTGTAAACAAACCAAAATACTCTCGCTTTTCCTTTTCTCAGGCGGCCCTGATGAGTGCCAGTTCCATCATTATAATGTTTTTGATGGTCTTTGCGGTGACTGCACTTGAGGATACTTTCAAAGCTCTTGAAATTCTTCTTTTCGCATTGAGTGACCTTCGACTGGCATTTTTTTTTCTTTACTTACAATATTTTTTCAGACTATAAGGTGCGCTTAAAATCTTAAAATTTTCCCAAAAATCTCCAGTGTGCTTTTTAATCCGATGCTCCTTATGTATGAATTCTACCAGTCAGGTATTAAGGAGCAGTAAAGCCACTCCGCTATAAGGGGGAGTTTTCAGTGTTTTAAGTTTCTCCAGCACTAAGGCTGGGAGCAGCAGCATTAGCATTAGCTGCTAACCACATTGCTAGCTCTTTTGCCATTTAAAAATGAGTATATTAGACTGTAAACAAACCAAAATACTTTCGCTTTTCCTTTTCTCGGGCGGCCCTGATGCGTGCCAGTTCCATCCTTATAATGCTATAAGGGTGAATTTTAAGTGTTTTAAGTTTCTCCAGCACTAAAGCTGGGAGCAGCAGCAGCAGTTTTAGCATTAGCCGCTAATCGCAGTGTGATGAGCTATTTTTCTGCTCAGAGGTGAGTATATTGTACTGTAGTCTGCCCCAGTCTGGTTGCCATGTTAAAATAAGCTACGTGGGATGAACCGCTAGTTGATAGAACTGTGTTTGCAATTAGATGACTTGACTTTTTTAAGTTTTGCACCACTAGGTGGCGCTCATTATTTTGTTTCTCATTTATTTTATGAATGTTGGATCCATTTTATTAATGTATTTGTTAATACTTTAATTTTGTTCAGTACTTAATAAGATTTGTACACTAAACCATCACATATTTGAGTTAAATAATTTTTTATACAAGTTTACATTTATTTTACCCAAGATACCTCTGTGTGTACATCACTTCCTTGTTATCCTCGCTGGTCTAATGTATATTTTTGATATCTTTATTTTTGTATATCCATCTGACCTTTAATGCTTCAAGAGATGGACCCCTCTCTTAGATCACAAGCAGGCAAAAGTGGTATATTTTCATTTTCATACTTCTACAAATGCCTCATTTGTTGATTATCTGAAAATCTTATGTTAGTGGACTATGAAAATGATGGACTCTATGTTATTCACTATTTTACTTTAAGTTCTATGGTGTTAATGTTGGTGTTGTACTCTTTCCTTACCAGGACACTCAGGGTTCCTCAGACTAGCACTATCGGGTGGCGTTTATGACCCACTAGTGCTGCGGTTAGCGGCTAATGCTAATGCTAATGCTAATGCTGCTGCACCCGGCCTTAGTGCTTTAGGACAAACTTCACTATTTAAAAAAAAAAAAAAAAAAAAACTCAGCTTACTGTAAATAAACGGAAGCGCTTTACTCTCCCAAATAAACAATTAAAATGTTTTCAGGAGAAAAATCTGAGTAGATTAACATTCAGCGCTCGTTTCACTTTGAAAGAAAAAAAATATATATTTTTTTAAGAATTACATTTATTTATTTATTTTTCTTAGCTGCTTCCCCCAGCTTTCCCATTAGAAGAGAAAAATGGCGACACCCTTGCTCACTTCGATTTAGGCATCCTTACTAGTGTCGCTTAAAATGTGCTAAATAATCCATGTTTTTGACATAATCTGGATTCGAACATTACTCAAATATTCACTATTCACTGTATACCTGTAACTCTACCTCTTCACTACTTTACTTTAACTGATGCTCTCAAATACTTTATTAAGAGACACGAAATACAAGTAATTAACTCTTAATGAGTTCAGCACAGCTGTTAACTGAAAGCCTGAATTCCAGGTGACTCTACCTCATAAAACTGACTGAGAAAATCCAGCAGAGATGTTCAATCTAAACATATATATGTTTGTGTGTGTGTGTGTGTGTGTTTAGTATTAATTGCAAGGGGGTGCATTTTTGAGCTATAGTAATTTAATGTGACAGTTTCTCCGCCCCTCTCAGAGGGCAGGATCAGGCCTGGCCTTCACACTCTCTCTCCAGACGCCGGTTCACCACTGATACACAACTTCACAGATGTGTGAGGCGAGGAACAGCTGGCAGCGGCTCTAAAGTCCAGTCTGGACCAATGCCCACGAGGCTGATTTTCCCAGTGGGCGGGTCTTGTGAGGGACAGTTACGTTTCTTTATTTGTATTATTTTCTACTGTGTAAATTAATACTGAAGACATAAACTATGAGAGAAGACTTATGGTAGTATGTAATGAAAAGTAAAGTTTCCGCCATGATCACCAATCCTAAACCAAGCTAAACTGGATTGGGGTGAGTTTAGGATGGGTTTAAAGAAGTTTGGATAATTTAGTAATAAGTTTGGGATGAGTTTTAGGATTGGTTGGGTTGTTTGGAAAGTTTATAGTGAGTTTGGGATGAGTTAGAAATGAGTTTGGGGAGTTTGGAGAGCATGAGTTTGGGATGAATTTGGAGGTGAATTTGTGACGAGTTTAGAGTTAGTTTGGGATAAGTTTTGTACAGGTTAGAAGTTTAGGGTGAGTTTGGGGCATTTAAAGATGTATGAGTATGATTTTGGAATGAGTATGGGTTGAGTTGGTATGAGTTTTTTTTGGATAGGTTTTTGGATTAGTCAGGGATGAGTTTTTGGAAGAATTTGGGATGATTTTTTTGTATAAGTTTGCAACAATTTTTTATGAGCTTGGGGCATTTAAAGAGTTTGGGTACTTTGGGATGTGTTTGGCTAGTTTAGTGTGACTTTGGGGTCAGTTTGGGTTGAGTTGGGTTTTCGCTGAGTTAGGAATGAGTTTTTGAAGAGTTTAAGATGAGTTTTTATATCAGTTAGGGATGAGTTTTTGGATGAGTTTGGGATGAGTCTTTGGGTCAGTTTGAAGAGTGTGAGATGATTTTTTGTTAGGGATGTGTTTTGGGATTAGTTTTTGTATGAGTTGGGGCTGAGTGTTTCTATGAGTTAAATATGATTTTTGAATGGGTTTTTGTATGAGTTTGGGATGGGTTTTCGGGTTAGTTTGAAGAGTTTGAGATGGGTTTTTGTATGAGTTAGGGATGTGTTTTGGGATTAGTTTTTGTATAAGTTAGGAATGAGTTTTTATATGAGTTAGGGCAGAATTTTTGTATGAGTTAGTAATTAGTTTTTTATGAGTTTTTGTATGAGTTTGGGATGAGTTTTCGGGTTAGTTTGAAGAGTTTGAGATGGGTTTTTGTATAAGTTAGGGTTGAGTTTTGATATGAGTTAGGGCTGAATTTTTGTATGAGTTAGTAATTAGTTTTTTATGAGTTTTTGTATGAGTTTGGGATGAGTTTTCGGGTTAGTTTGAAGAGTTTGAGATAGGTTTTTGTATAAGTTAGGGTTGAGTTTTTATATGAGTTAGGGCTGAATTTTTGTATGAGTTAGTAATTAGTTTTTTATGAGTTTTTGTATGAGTTTGGGATGAGTTTTCAGGTTAGTTTGAAGAGTTTGAGATGGGTTTTTGTATAAGTTAGGGTTGAGTTTTTATATGAGTTAGGGCTGAATTTTTGTATGAGTTAGTAATTAGTTTATGAGTTTTTGTATGAGTTTGGGATGAGTTTTCAGGTTTGAAGAGTTTGAGATGGGTTTTTGTATACGTTAGGGTTGAGTTTTTATATGAGTTAGGGCTGAATTTTTGTATGAGTTAGTAATTAGTTTATGAGTTTTTGTATGAGTTTGGGATGAGTTTTCAGGTTAGTTTGAAGAGTTTGAGATGGGTTTTTGTATACTTTAGGGTTGAGTTTTTATATGAGTTAGGGCTGAATTTTTGTATGAGTTAGTAATTAGTTTTTTATAAGTTTTTGTATGAGTTTGGGATGAGTTTTCGGGTTAGTTTGAAGAGTTTGAGATGGGTTTTTGTACAAGTTAGGGTTGAGTTTTTATATGAGTTAGGGCTGAATTTTTGTATGAGTTAGTAATTAGTTTTTTATGAGTTTTTGTATCAGTTTAGGATGAGTTTTCGGGTTAGTTTGAAGAGTTTGAGATGGGCTTTTGTATAAGTTAGGGTTGAGTTTTTATATGAGTTAGGGCTGAATTTTTGTATGAGTTAGTAATTAGTTTATGAGTTTTTCTATGAGTTTGGGATGAGTTTTCAGGTTAGTTTGAAGAGTTTGAGATGGGTTTTTGTATACTTTAGGGTTGAGTTTTTATATGAGTTAGGGCTGATTTTTTGTATGAGTTAGTAATTAGTTTTTTATGAGTTTTTGTATGAGTTTGGGATGAGTTTTCGGGTTAGTTTGAAGAGTTTGAGATGGGTTTTTGTATAAGTTAGGGTTGAGTTTTTATATGAGTTAGGGCTGAATTTTTGTATGATTTAGTAATTAGTTTTTTATGAGTTTTTGTATGAGTTTGGGATGAGTTTTCGGGTTAGTTTGAAGAGTTTGAGATGGGTTTTTGTATAAGTTAGGGTTGAGTTTTTATATGAGTTAGGGCTGATTTTTTGTATGAGTTAGTAATTAGTTTTTTATGAGTTTTTGTATGAGTTTGGGATGAGTTTTCGGGTTAGTTTGAAGAGTTTGAGATGGGTTTTTGTATAAGTTAGGGTTGAGTTTTGATATGAGTTAGGGCTGAATTTTTGTATGAGTTAGTAATTAGTTTTTTATGAGTTTTTGTATGAGTTTGGGATGAGTTTTCGGGTTAGTTTGAAGAGTTTGAGATAGGTTTTTGTATAAGTTAGGGTTGAGTTTTTATATGAGTTAGGGCTGAATTTTTGTATGAGTTAGTAATTAGTTTTTTATGAGTTTTTGTATGAGTTTGGGATGAGTTTTCGGGTTAGTTTGAAGAGTTTGAGATGGGTTTTTGTATAAGTTAGGGTTGAGTTTTTATATGAGTTAGGGCTGAATTTTTGTATGAGTTAGTAATTAGTTTATGAGTTTTTGTATGAGTTTGGGATGAGTTTTCGGGTTAGTTTGAAGAGTTTGAGATGGGTTTTTGTATAAGTTAGGGTTGAGTTTTTATATGAGTTAGGGCTGATTTTTTGTATGAGTTAGTAATTAGTTTTTTATGAGTTTTTGTATGAGTTTGGGTAGTGCTGGACGATATGGCCAAAATTCATATCACGATATATTCCTTAATTTCGGTCGATACGATATAATTCCGATATCGATATAAATACTTAGAAGGCCTCAGAAAACTGCTAAGAATCCCTGCAAGGGAAATATGTACCTACTAGGGGTGGGCGATATGGCCCTAAAATAATATCACAATATTTCATGGTATTATCGCGATAACGATACTCTTGGCGATATGACAAAAAAACAAAAAACTTTTTTATTATTGTATGCGATATGATATTGCACACCTTTAAGATATTAAAAAAAAAACAATAATTTCAGCAGATTTATAACAGAAGTCAATATTTGAGAATTACATGATACTAATAATAATAATGCACTCCAAATATCTCCATATATCCAGTATTAAAGTAAAATAAATGACACTTTACAGATATAATCTGTCTCTAGTAAATATTTAATAGGAAATTAGAAATGTGTGAGTTTTTCCTTTTGCTTAAAACAGCAAAAAAATTAGTACCCTGATGTGATAATTAGGGATGAGTGATGTGGCACGATATTTCAGAGTATAATATCCTGATATATGATATGGCACACCCCTAGTACCTACTACTGTCTACTTAATTTAAGTCTTTGAAACCTCCTTTCACGAAAACATTATAATACTTAAGAAATAAACAATAGTCAAGATAAATCAATGCTCAATTTTATTTGCATATAGCAAAATAAAAACATGACATCCCTATCAAACATAAGCCAATATAACTATTACCAATAAAAAATAACTTAAAATTAGGATAGAAGCAGAGCTTCTTAGTCTTTTGTAAACAAATTTAACAGATCAAAACAAAAGTGTTCCAACTAGGATAAAGAACACAAGAAGCCTTTATACACATAAAAGCAACAAAATTTCCCCGTCAAATAAACAAACCTATAGGCTTTATCAACTATAAATAACTTAGTTACAATATAAGCTACAAAAGTGCTTCAGCCAAAATACAACTCTTTATGAACATAAAAGGAACATGATATCCCCGTCAAATAAACAAACCTAAAGGATTCATAAACTTTAAATAACTTAAATAACTTACAACATAAGCTATAAAAGTGCTTCAGCCAGTATAAGGAAAATATTGTATGTAGTGGAACTGATTGAGGTGGTGGAACAGATTAGATGTTTTAACGTTACCGCTGCTGGTCGGCTCCACTCTCCGGCACAATTTGCAGCAAACTGAAGTTTAGCAGACCTTCCGAGAGTCGAACCAAATCCTCACCACTGAATTAGACCTCCCTCCTTCAATTAATCACTTGTGGAAGCGGCAGGGGCATTCATTTTGCATCAAAAATGTCCCGCGCTGGGAGCCAAGAGGACCCGCGGCTGACAAAGAGGACCCGCAACTGACCGCTGACCGAGCGGACCCGTGGGCGGACCGAGCGAACCAGAGGCGGACCGAGCGGACCCGTAGGCGGACCGAGCGAACCCGTAGGCGGACCGAGCGGACCCGTTGGCGGACCCGAGGCTAGGCTAGGCTCGGTTCCGTTCCGTTCCACTCCAGCGCGGAACATTTCAGATGCAAACCGAGCCTACCTTAACCTTGGATCCGCTCGTGCCGGCTCCGTTTGGCTCCAGCGCGAGGCATTTTAGATGCGTAGCGGACCCGAGCCTAGCCTAGCCTAGCCAAATCTAGCCTAGCCTAGCCTATCTGGCTACGTGCCTATGTGATTACGTCATCACGCACAGAGATAGTCCAGCTACGGAAGCTGATTGTGTTCAGCTGTGCGGCGAGCTGACGCCAGTAAATCGCATGTCCGTGACAGATCTGTAAATAATACATATCGATATACCACAAAAATGATATCACCGTTATTGAAACATTTCTTATCGCGATAAATACCGATATCGAATTATTGTCCAGGCCTAAGTTTGGGATGAGTTTTCGGGTTAGTTTGAAGAGTTTGAGATGGGTTTTTGTATAAGTTAGGGTTGAGTTTTGATATGAGTTAGGGCTGAATTTTTGTATGAGTTAGTAATTAGTTTTTTATAAGTTTTTGTATCAGTTTAGGATAAATTTGGGACGAGTTTGGGATGAATTTTCTGCATTGATTGCAGGGTAAAAAGAGGCGGGATCTGATTATGCATGTATTGGAGGAAACAAAAGGAGGACAAAATTAGATCAAATTAGAAATACATGATGAAAATGTATACTGTGTTTTGAGGATAAATACAATATTTCAAAACAACATATTATAATACTTCAAATACTGATATTTTCTTACACCTCTACTGATTACTTTCCCACTACTCAGAACAGACAAAAGATCTATATTATATGAATAAAGTCGGGGTATATCAGGGTCTGTTTCTGCACCGGTTTCAGAGCAGAGGGCAGGATGGGTAAAGTATGAAAGCATGCAGGTCATACTTGGCTGAGATGAGAGCGAGCAGCACGGAGGAGAGGAATTTCACATTAATCTCAGCACAGACTCAGAGACAGGGCAAGAAGAAGAACCGCTGGCCAGTCTGAAGCATTCTGATTGGCTTAGGTCACTTTTACAAGTTTTCACAAATACTTTCAACCAGCTGAAGAGCCGAAGCTAAACTCTGCTAAACTCTGCTAAACTCAGACTGCTGCTGTTTCTCTGTGAGGGTCATTTCCTGTGTTGTATGTTGTTAAAAACGATTGATTTTTGATTGAAAGCTTTCTATTTACAAATACCATAGAAATGACTGAGGCCTGGCCACATCACCAGTAGAGGAAAGTGGGGAAATTGTGCCACCCCCTGTTTCTAGAGAACTAGTGATGTCAAACTCGAAACGCAGAATCGATCTGAATCGGTTCATTTGAATCACGGTGTTCCGAAACACTGTTTCAAAGTCCGTATCAAAAGAGGAAAGCCACGTGACTGTTCCAAAAACGGATTCCGTTACGTCACGCAGTTTCGAAGCATTTCGAATCTTTTCGCGCGTTTTAGTTCACACTTAAGTTCAAGCAGCTGTTCTGAGATCAGAATGCTTGGTCTCCTATCTGCCCAGAGGAAAAGACCCTATAGATTACTGGCTCAGACACTCTGCCGTCTTTCCTCATTTGTTTCAATAAACAAAAAAAAATATCTCTCAATTCCAGCAGCCCAGCAGTCCAAGCGCTGTGGAACAGATCCTGTTTATTAATAAAAACAACTGATTCCTTGTAATGTTTCATAAATAAAGTATTACACAAGCATTTCCCTACCTTGCAATGTAAAATGAATAATGTCAGCTAAATAAATCCACTGACTGTGTATCATAATGAAAAATACATCTTAATGACATCATTAAAACAACCCTGTTCTCTGCAAAATGATATGTTTTCATGACTCAAATTTATTTAGGGACACAACATGCTATGGGGGAATATTTCTTTAATTTTTCATAAAAAGCACATCACTTCTGTTACTGTTAAGAAAAAGTTGTGGATTTAGGCCCTGGTTGCCCACTATATGTCACTGTGGCGTGTGATGATTCGAACGTTTCAAAAGATTGAATCATTTTCCGAATCAATTGGTTCATTTGATTCGATCTCCCAAAAGCTACGGTGGCCGAGAAAGCCCAACGCAGTGCAAATTGAAAAGCGCTGCAAAAGCACAAAACACATCCATCAAAATTACAACACAGGCGCAGCAAATAGAAAAACGCGCTGCAAATAGAAAAACGCGCTGCAAATAGAACCACAACACAACGGAAGTGAGTCACAACACAACAGAATTTTCCCGGGGGACCTTAAAAGATACTGTACCAGCTAAGCTGCGTCTTCAGTAACGTCTCGGACTTCACTATGTGTACAAAGGACAATAAGTGGCAAACAAGGCGTTTTGTGAAGCAGAACTTTTAATAATATGCACACAACCGTGGTAATCACAGATAATAAACATTACTTACTTTTCAGAAGCTTGTTTGCCACTTATGGTCCTTTGTATACAGCTGGTACAGCATCTTTTAAGGTCCCCCGGGAAAATTCCGTTGTGTTGTGGTTCTATTTGCAGCGCGTTTTTCTTTTTGCAGCGCGTTTTTCTATTTGCTGCGCCTGTGTTGTAATTTTGATGGATGTGTTTTATGCTTTTGCAGCGCTTTTCAATTTGCACTGCGCTGGGCTTTCTCGGCCACCGTAAAAAGCCCCACTTTTGCCATCACTATAGAGAACCACAGAAGAAATTGATCATGTGACCACACATTTTTTAAAAATCAGCCGTTTTACGCATCCTGCAAAAAATAGAGCCTCATTGCATGAGAGGTTAAGCAAATTAAGGTTCAAAAAACTGTTTTTTTGCCTTTTAAGGTAAAATTTCTATGATCAAGGAGTTTGGATCAGTGATAGACAGTGATTGCAACAGTTATAGACACGTTTAAAACATTTCACTCATGTTTTAGTGCTTTGGTAAAGCTACACACTGGCTGTGTCCCAATTCAGGGGCTGCATCCCTCAAAAGACAAGTAGGCTGTGACGGCAGTACTGAAATAAGACAGTCTACCCTACGGAGTATTTCCTGTTTCTTGTTTGGGATTCTACCCGCAGCTACCGAAGCAAGAGCTGAGAAATGATGAAGCCAGAGATTTTGATTCTCGTTTTGCTTCAGACCACAAAATACCAAGTTTTATGTTTTAAATGTGAACAGGTGGAACTGAACATAAACAAATACAAGGGCATTTAAAATTAAGTTGAAAAAAGAGAATAAATGCTTATTTATTACCTTCAAAGTATATCAGACTGAAAACTACATTAAACTGTCTGATTAAAGCAACCAAAATATGTTCATGTTGGTGCATTATATTATTATTTTATTTATATATTATTATATATATATATATATATATATATATATATATATATATATATATATTATATATATATAAGACCACTTGATAATGAGTTTCTTTGATTTTACCAACTTGGATTTTTTTTTTTCTGCACCAGGAGTAAAGCAGCATAAAGTTATCCAAAAGCAGTGTGTAAGACTGGTGGAGGAGAACATGATGACAAGATGCATAAAAAAAACTGTGATTAAAAACCAACCAGGATTATTCCACCAAATATTGATTTCTGAACTCTTAAAACTACTTTATAAATATGAACTTGTTTTTTTTTTTTTTTTTTGCATTATTTGAGGTCTGAAACTTTAGTCATTTCTCATTTTCTGCAAATTAATGCTCTAAATGACAATATTTTTATTGGAATTTGGGAGAAATGTTGAAACACTGTATGAGTCTATACAGCTAGCATGATAAAACTATGTGACATTCTTAATTTTAGACCAAAAATGTTGGGTATGCACAAAGAAATGACATGATTTCCCTGCCAGCTGGATCAGAGAGGAAAAAACAGGTTGGGTTAAGTGTGCATTAATTAAGAAAAAGTAATAATGAGCATTAATAATTATTTCCCCAGAAACTCAGTTCAAAAAATCAGTTACCACAATACAGATACAGTATTTCACAGAGGAGCAAAATTGGGTACTTATTTAAAGCGTATAGCTGCAACTTATGCAAATGTGAATGTAAACTGCAATGGCTCAATAAGGGACAAATTAAGAGATATGCTAATTATGCTAATAAGCTTTTACTCTTTGCTAGGATGTGATTGGTTTGCTGGGCCTTGTTTTAGAAAATTGACCTTTTGGTGTGCTCAAATTGACCTTTGATGTTGTAAAGTAACTTCAAATAAACCTTAAATTTGTCATTTTGTATTGAATTTGTCCAGCTTTTATATTGTGTATGTTATAGACAGCTTTTATATTGCAATACATTTTTCCTGAGATCAAAATATACTGTTTGACTTTTCTTCAGTAATTTATGGCACAAATTACCCCCAATGTATTATCTGCAAAGGCACAACTCAAGTAGTGCCACAAGACAAGCTATATTTCTTAAATACTATATCTCAGATCCAAAGTGACTTGTTCCAGAGATGCACCACATCCTGAAATATATGTACATATATTAGTTGGAAGCATTACTGTCATGGTCTTGCTTAAAAGTCACTTAAAAAAAAAAACTGGCACAAACTTCCCCACTCTCCCCTACTGCTGGGGACATTCATTAAATATTTTAGGTGTGAAAATATACAAAATATATGTACATACCTGGTTGTTGTCTTTAGGGGGCTTCCTGGGGAATGGCGGCCATGTTAACTCCCCTTCTTGTAGAGTCCATGGAGCTCCGGATGTGCTACAATATGGGGGGGAGACTTCTTACTGGAACACCTGGGGGAGAGAAAAGTTAGAAACAAAAACATTTATTAATATTTATGTGTAAATAAGGTTGGCATTAATGTATGTATGTGTTTGTGTGTGTTTGTACATATATGTGTGTGTATACCTTTTAGGTACCCCTACCCTGTACTAATGGTATGGCCCAATTGAGGAAGGGGCGGAGCTACAGGTTTAAAAGGGCAGGAAGAGAGACTTGTAGAGTCAGCCATGTTGCTGGTGCTTCAAAAAAATTCCTGTTCTGCTGAAAAACATGATTAATTTTTTTTTTTTTTTAAATAGAACTGCTGGTTAAAAGGTTTTCTGGTGTAAAGTCTTGTGTGCTTGGTCAGATTTGACCCGTTTTATTTCTTTTATTTATTTATTTATTTTTTTACAGTTTTTCTTTTTGTATTTTTTGTCATTTTTTTTAATAATATATATATATATAGTTATAGTTATTGAAAATAAGCTATCAGAATTAAATAATGTGGACTGCCATTTTTACACCCCAAAATACAGTTGATTCTAGGGCTAAGTGTTTGCAACAATATAGCGATACAATACATACTGTATCATGATATTAATTTTTTTTGCTATTAAATCAAATATAATCAACTTTTAGGAAAACTCTCATAGTATAAAATATTAACACTAGATGTAAAAGTTTCAATGTTATCAATCGCCATTTTTGTGGAGAGCAATAATTCAAATTCAAATTGAGTGGCTTCTGCATGGCTAAGATAGGATTGGATGGCTGACTGTTGACAATTGTCAGGGTTTTAATCAGTCAGTGGCGCACCTGTATTTACTGACCCGCCAAGAAAGCGACACGAGAAACACAAAAAAAAATGTACCTGAACACACCTCACTTTCAGACCACCACACCTATCAGTGTATATATATTCCTAATTTGCCTTACGCAGGGTGTAAGATAGGGCCCATAGTGTCCAAATGCTGTTCTCAAAATAATCTTTTAGCAGATTTTCCTTTTTTTTATCATCATTATAAAACTGCAGTCATCATCTTAAAGCTGACCCTGAATCCCACACTGAGGCCTGATGATGCCAGTGAGCTCTGAAATGATATTTCATGCTAAAGTCCTGGTAAATTGGTGTACAGTGGGATCCAAACCTCCACTCGTGAGACCACAGGTTTCTAATTAGCATTCTTTTCTAATTTAATACAAACTTCTTCATTATAAATTAAATCTTCTGATGAGAAGATCAGATCCACCTGAGAGTCGTCTCAACCCCAACTTCAAAGCAGGAGATAAGACTCCAGAATAAGAATCCTGTCTCTATACTGTACCGGTCAAAAGTTTGGAAACACCGTATTATTTATTTATTTAATTGATGCATTTTCTATATTGTAGATTAATATTAAAGACATTAAATCGATTAAGGGACACATAGTAAACCTGTTCAACTGAAATGGTGATTTGGGATGAGCTAAAGCAGTTAACTAGTGATGTGAGTTATATGTGGGCTCATATAGGTGATGTAGGCATCTGTTTTTTTTTTTTAATGCTATTTTTATTTTATATAAATCTATAGCGTTATAACCACAATATAGCAAAGCAACAAATCAAACTGTGTTTTTAAAAATATTATATCTTACATAGTTATACTTGCATTGCATTATTGCTGTTTTTGTGATTTTGCACTTAGGCTATAAGCTCAATATAAAAAAAAAGTCTGCTTGTTTTTATATTGTTTTATATTCTTAAACTATGTTAAATTATATTAGATTAGAGGAAAGTCATTCAGACATCATTCTTGTAGACTAATGTACTGATGTTTAAGCATGTTTTGTGGATCATTGTTCACATTGTTGGTGTTTTAATCTTTTGGAGATCTATAAATATGATAAATATGATATGTCTATGCTTCTTCAGTGTTGCAATGTTTATTAGCATCATTTTAAACAGATTTCGCTCAATTAAACAGCCCCAAAATGCTTGTTAAAAGCTCAGTTTTAACACTTTATTACTAAAAAAATGTGGGGTTTAAATCAGGCTCATAATAACAGTTTATGGGGCGGATAAGGTGCACGGGCTCGGGCCAGATCGGGTCGGGATGGATTGGATTTTTGGCCCGATCTAAAGTCCAACAACTACACACTGTAACATGTTATATTAACAGGATAAGGAAAATGCAGATCTGTTCCAGATTCACTGTTTATCGGTTAGAAATGACACTAATCCAGAAAGCTACCTCAAGAGCCACCTGCTACTTTCATCCACGCTTCATTTTCCTCCAAACTGAGGAAGCGTCACTGTGCTGAAGACTCTCTCTCTCTCTCTCTCTGTCTATCTCTCTCTCTCTTTCTTACACACAGCTAATGGCATGCTTCCATGTTGTTGAAGGTAGAATATGGAGCTAGATTAGCATTTATTTCTCCCATTAAATGAGAAAAAAAAAAAAAATATATATATATATATAAATATATATAAAATATATATATTAACCATTTTAGACACTGCATCCATTACAATGGACATTGTGTATTTATTCTTTTAATTGTTTTTTTTTTTGTCCCACATAACACTTCTTAAAAGCTATTGTCCATCAGAATAAACCAGAATGAACCAGCCAATGGACAAGTTTATAAACCAATAAACCATTAACTTGGCCCCGCCCACTGTGCCCTGGAAAAACAGTAGTACTTAGAGCTATTGAGGCAAAGCAACAGGTCATTTTTACTCATTTACTGTAACTTTTTTGTACTGTTTAGGGATGATTTATACAATAAATCATAATATAATATATTATTTGCTATATAGATATTATAGTAGAATATTAGAGGCTTGTTTTTTTGTGCATTACAGACAGAAAACAGCATTCCTACATTTTTTTTAGATAATTTAGGCCTAAAATGCTTATTTTTTACGTAATTGACACCACTAATATAAATAATATAATTAATTAATTGCGTGTATGTGTAGCCGGGTCGTGTTTGACTGTGTGTGTGTGTGTGTCCCTCTCTCTCTCTCTCCTAGTAGGCTTGGCCACCCTCTGCGTTGTGAATGCGATGATGGAAACACGGGACACACTCTGCCATACAACGGGAGTTTTATTCTTTCTATTTCCTGTGCATGAGAGTAGCATACAACACAGCATAGAGTGAATTCTGGTCCTTCTCACACACACACATGCAACTCTCCTCAGCAGTATTTAGCGCGAACTGAGTACACTTTTTTTCCTCTACATCAAGTTGATAAAACACACAATAAAATAGACATCATAAAATATTGTATCACAAATATAGAGTACTATGTTATGAAAATAAACATTAAGAATATATCTATAGCTATGAAATAAAATACAATATTATACATTACCATAATACATTACCCCATGCACATATATATAGAGAGACTCCCATAAATGACGTATATTTTTTCTTCTGAACATTAATTTCATTATAACAAAACAAATTCCAATAAAAATAAACAGCTGATGCAATTAAACAATTAGCTAAATTAATTAAACAATTAAACAATTAACCTGTGGCAGTACCTGTGCATGAGAGTAGCATACAACACAGCATAGAGTGAATTCTGGTCCTTCTCACACACACACATGCAACTGTGAGAAGAAAAGCACACCATATTAGCTTAACTGGTAGCAGTATCTCCCTTAACTCCACTAAATCTGCTGTACTTATATAAAAAAAACTCTCTACACAAACGAACTACCCACACAACCAGAGATAACTTACTCTTAGTACTAAAACACAAGTAAGAGTACAGATTTAGTGCACTATAAGTGCTTGAACAGTTTTAAAACAGTATTTCATCAGGAGCACAGTAAACACCCACCTCTCCTCAGCAGTATTTAGCGCGAACTGAGGAGAGAGAAGCCCGCGCTGACACTGAAAACTCGCGCGATTTCAAAATAAAAGTCTGCTCTGCAGTTCAGCTTAAAATCAATATTACAGCTTGAAATCACCCCCAAAAGGATCAAAAATCACAAATACAAAATAAATAATACCCAGAAATACAGAAAAATACTCAAAAGGATAACAAAGATAATTAGAGAAGGATTTTATGTGGAATGAAATAATAAAATATTATTTATATTCTCATCCGCTACATTCACCTCCCCTAGAATTTCACTAAAATCCTGATCAGATGGCTCTAAGAACGTATTTCTTTACTCATCTGAAACTTGTCATAGCTGGCACAGGCCAATGAAAAATCTTATTCTTCAATAATTCAGCTGTATGAGCTACCTGCTAAACAGGTCAAGATTAACCCAAGGTTGATCAGGCCTTAGACCTTTCCTGGAACTATATGATGCCTTGTACATCATATGTGAACCTGGCCCTACTTATGTCTTTGAAACTCAGGATTACAATGAAACTAAATAAACAGTTAGTGCTTAATCCCTACAAAATAAACAGTTTTAGTAAACATTTAAAAGGGACTGAGATTTCTTATTGGCCGTCATAGCAAAACTCTCGACACTAAAATTTTTTTTTTTTTTGAACCATAGATTCGATCAGACGGCTGACTCTTTTTACGACTCTACCTGTACGAGATCTGACAATGTTTTGTGTGTCACTGGTATTTGGTGGCATGTTAGTACCAATGTTTATTGGTAAATTAGCAGTATCTGAAATGCCTGTATCTGGTACATCTAATAAATCTGAATCTCGATCAGAAGAATCTGCACAAGTGCTATGTGAGTTACTGCTGTCTATTTCATTCTCTATATGCTCTTGAACACTGGGTTCGTCATTCTCTTGATTCAGATCATCAACTTCTGTTACTATGTCATCAGAGGACATGAGACTCCGTGCATCAGTAGAATCATCAGATATCCAGGGCTCATGTGAGTTGTCATGCCCAGAAGTTTCAAAGGGGTTTAAGGAACAGGACTCATCCTCAGGATGTTCAGTACTGGACTGGTCGTCATCCACTGCTTCGTCGACTGATTTCACAGGCAGAAAGCTGATGTCCAAGACCAGATTACGATGAACAACTCTACGATTTCCAGCATCATCCACGAGCTTATACACATTAGTCTGAAGATTCCTGTCTTTCACTGTGTAGACTTTTGGATCCCACTTGTCAGCAAGTTTCCGTTTTCCACGTTCTCCCTTGTTTGCGATAAGCACTCTGTCTCCTAGGTTAAGATGCATTCCTTTGACCCTTCTGTTGTAACCTTCAGCCTGCTTCTGTTGCTCTTTGGCAGTGTGCTTCTGTGCGATACTAGCCGCTTCGTGAAGGTACGACATGAGTGACTTTGCATAGCTGTCATGGTCAACGACCACAGGATCATGCAACACTTGCTTGAACATTACATCGACGGGAAGTCTCGGGATGCGGCCAAACATTAGCTGGAACGGGGCATACCCTGTTGTCTCGTGTACTGTCGCATTGTATGCAAATGTTAGAGTCTGGACCTGTTCAGGCCACTTGTGTTTTTCTTGAAGGGGGAGTGCTCTCAACATGGTACCTAATGTACGGTTGAACCTTTCGGTCCCTCCATTCCCCATGGGATGGTACGCGGTGGTACGGGATTTAGAGACTCCGGACAGTTTCAAAAGTTCAGCTAAAAGAGCACTTTCAAAATTAGCACCCTGATCGGTATGAATTCGTGCTGGGAACCCGTAAACGCAAAATACGTGATCCCACAATTTCTTAGCAACTTGCTTAGCGGTTTGATTGGGACATACAAAAGAATGTGCTAGCTTAGTGAAGTGGTCTGTTACAACGAGTACATCAACTGAACGTTGTTTATGATCTTCAGCACTCCAGAAATCTAAACAGACTAATTCCATAGGAGCAGATGTTTTAATACTCTCTAATGGGGCTCGAGCAGAAGGCTCTGGTGTTTTAGCCAAGATACATCGCTGGCAATGTTTCACATATGCTCTGACATCATGTTCCATCTTGGGCCAGAAAAATCGTTGACGTGCCAGGTGTAACGTCCTGGTTTGTCCCTGATGACCGGCGAGGTCATGTATTCCGTTCAGGGCCTTTTCCCTGAGACCTACAGGCACAATGAACTGGCGTCTTTTCTGTCTGCTAAGGGGATCTTTTGTGACTCTGTAGAGTACACCATCTTGAACTCGCAGTTTTTCCAACTGCTTGAGTAGTACCAAGGCCGTAGCACTCAGGTCCTTCTTTTCTCGCCTTGAAGGCTGTCTCTTCTGGCTGACAAACTGCATGATTTTTAAAATACTGGGATCGGACTCTTGACTACCTCGGAGCTCTTCTAAGGTAAGACCAAAGGACTCATCGTACCCAGAACTTGTGAAGCTTTGGAGAGACTGGATGGCTTGTGATGCTCTTAGCTCCGCTGTCATTTCCCATTGCTCATGTGTATCCAAGCAAGCTTTGATAGTATCACTATCACATGGAAAATTCGAAGACGTATGCATAGTGAGGAGTCGATGATTCTGTACCTTAAGGTGGAAGGTGTCTCGAATCCCATCTTCACTCACTCCTTCTGCCTCTGCAAGTAAGCGGTTGTAGGGTTCAGAGATGAGCCTGCGACTGACTGTTTCTGTGAAAGGGTCTCTGCTCAGAGCATCAGCTACAGTATTCTTGCTGCCAGGAATGTGTTTCAGATCAAAGGTGTATGGTGCCAGTTTGGACACCCATCGCTGTTCGCAAGCATCTAGTTTGGGCTTGGTCATTATATAAGTCAGGGGATTGTTATCAGTCCACACTGTAAACGTATGACCCTTTAACCAGTGACTAAACTTCTCACAAACACTCCACTTGAGTGCTAGAAACTCGAGTCGGTGAGCTGGATAGCGTTTCTGGGACTTGGTCAATGACTTGCTTGCAAAGGCAATGGGGCGAGCTTTTTCTTCTCCAGCTGGTACCTGGGAAAGTACGGCTCCAAGACCGTCCAAAGAAGCATCGATCGACAGAATCAATGGGCGTGAAAAATCTGGATGTGCAAGAACAACACTCTGCAGAAGGCTCTCTTTCAGGTTGGACAGAGCAGTATCACATTCAGGGGTCCAGTCAGTAGGCTGTAATCTGCGAAACGTCCCTACTTTCAGGTTTGCTTTAGCCTTGCCCCGCCTTTTCTGTCCTGCAGTGAGCGCAAAAAGTGGCTTAGCCATTGCAGAACAATTAGGGATAAAATGTTGGTAATAGAATACCATCCCAAGAAATGACTTGATCCTTTTCACTGAAGGAGTGCATCCGTCTTCCTCCATCAAATCAGCTCTAGACATCTTAGTGATGACATCGACCTTGGCTGGGTCTAACGAAACTCCGTTGGCGTCTATGTAATGGCCAAGAAACCGCACTGAAGCCTGCATCAAATGGCACTTCTTCGGGCTCAGTTTCAGATTGTGTAATCGCAGACGCTGCAACACAACCTCCAGCCTTTTCAGAGATTCCTCCTCACTTGGAGCATACACAAGCAAATCATCAAGGTAGCATAATAAGCTACTAAAGTTGAGGTCACCAAAAATGCTAAGCATCATGCGCATAAATGAAGCTGGACTGTTAGAGAGGCCCTGCGGCATTCTGTTATATTCGTGTAGGCCTAGAGGGGTCGTAAATGCTGTGTACTTTTTGTCTTCTTCAGCCATGGGGATGTTGTAAAAGCCTGACGTCAAGTCCATGGTACTGAAGAAAGCATTCCCTCCGAGCGCTGCTAAACAGTCAGCTTGATGCGGAAGTGGATGCGCATCTTTGATGGTTCTGGCGTTTAACCACCTAAAATCTGTACAAATTCTTAAGCTGCCATCTTTTTTCCATACCAGAACCAAGGGAGAGGCATATTCACTCACAGATTTTCGAATAATCCCTTGTTCTTCCATTTCTGATAGGACTTGGCGTAGCTTCTGATAATGAGCAGGGGGTACACGACGGTAAGGGAGTCGGAAAGGTCGCTCATCCATGAGACGGATTCGGTGAACAAATCCTTTCGCTTCCCCACAGTCCAATGAGTGTTTGGAAAAGACATCATTATACTTCTCAAGCAGCCGGACAAGTCTCTCCTTAGACACCATGTCAGTGGAACAAGAATCGATATCGATATCGGCAAGCCCAACATCTTCCAAACGTTGTTTGAGGTCAGCAGGATTAATGTGTGATGGCTGTTGCCCCATTGAAGTGGCTTCAACATGACTGACTCCTTGAAAGAGGTCAAAGTCCTCCACAGCTATACAAGGCGACACATCTGCCAGTTTGCTATTTCTTTTCAAAGTAACAGGTTGGTCAGAAACATTAGTTACCCTCATGGGGATCCACCCATCACCCCACAGTGGCGTAACAACACGTCCAACCATTATGTGTCGAGGCATGGTCTTAGTAGATGTGGGCTCCACAACAACTGTGCTTCCTGGGGACATAGGAACATCCCTTGGTAGTTTTCCCCAAAGCAGGTATTCTTGCTTTGCCAGAAGAGTAACTGATTGCTGGAGTTTCACGGTTCCCACCTTTCTTGGTAGCTCATCTCCTCTCCATCTGCATGTGTTTGCCATCAAGTCCAAGAATTGCTCACACTCGACAGAAGACTGCAAACCACCACTGGAAATGAGACGCCAATAGTCGTCACTGACTTTCATTTGATGCATGAGGAATTTTATGACATTGGTGCCCAGTATGAGTTCATCCTTTTGACCTGGCACAACAAGAACAGGGACCATGCAACTCTGTCCATAGACTTTTAGCTCAACTTCATACATGCACTTCGGCTTGGTCAGTTTACCTCCACATCCAACCAGAACTATCTCATGGGTCAGTGATTTCGGCTCGGACAACGCATTTTCATCCAGCATTCTTGCCTCTGCCTCCTCACTAAGAGTACATGCCATGGATCCTGAGTCAATCATTCCCCGTAATTGGAATCTGTTATTCACGTTAACTGGTGCATAGAACAGCTCATCAAATGGCTCAATTCTCTGTGTATTCTGCACTATGACTTTAGAATCTGCTGATGCTTGGGTGCACGCTGTCATGTAACACTGCTCAAGGTCATCACTTCTGAGGGATTGTTCACTTCTGCTCACACTTTTCCCTCTTGAATGTGAGCTAACTAGTTTAAAGGCTGAGAATCTGGAGAGGAATGTTGAGTAGGTCGATTGGACGTAAAATTTGGGCAGTGTTTCTTGATGTGCCCCTGCTGAAAGCAATTCAAACACAGTCGCTGTCGTCTGCAATGAACAAGAGTGGAATGGTCATCAGATTTACATACTCTACACCGTTGGGCTGATGAATGGGCTAGAGGGAATGACCTGCTTGCAATCTGGTTGTTCTGTGAAAGCGCACGGTCCAAGAGACTCACAAGAGCTTTCATGCAGTTATCGTCGACATGAGGAACAGGCGCAACAGCACTGTCAGTCTGTTCAGAAGTTTCTGCTGGGTGATTGTTGGCAGTTACCACAGCTGGTTCAAGTCTCTCGGCTTGGGCTGCAGCATGTCTCATGTAACTGGGCCGTTTGAGTTTAACTGGTACCTGCTGTCTCACCTCAGACTGATAACGGTCAAGATGTTCTTGTATCTCGCTAGCCGTCCACTTGTCTGGCGCCTTGAACTTGAAAACAGCAGCGAGAGCAGGATCAGGGCAATACTTGACGAACATCATGGCCACTTCATGACACGAGTCCTCGATTCGTCTGCCTAGCCTTCTCAAGCCTTCTTCTGCTGCATCAACAGCCTTATTCAGACGAACCCAGTATTCAAAAGGATTCTCTCCTGGCACTGGTACTGTACCATAAAAATCAGCTAAAGGCATGCATGAGTATTTGACTTCACCATAGTGTTGCTTTAACACATCAAAAATAACTTTTGGGTCATCAGCGGGTTTTAGAGTAGGATTACTGCGAAGCGTGATCTTAACTATGTCTTTAGCTCTGCCCATTAATTTAGAAAGGATCTCTGTGCACTGTTCAGCAAGCACTACCCCCCGTTTCCTCAAATAAGTTTCCATGACCTCTTCCCACTCATGTACAGTAAGCCTGTCTGACTCATCACCACGGAAGACTGGGGGCTCTTTTACATCAGACTGTAAAACTAGTCTAACACCTGACAAGTTGATCGAAGGTGGGTCTGTGAGGGACTGGTTTGTTTCTAAACCCTGTACTGTTGCGGTCTTATTTACCTTCTCTTCTTGACTCTCTTTTTGCTGACCTGACATCAGTGTCTGACCTACCTGATGTGCAATGTGTGATATAAGATCATGTAAAGTTGGATCGTTCAGATCCGGAATAGCTGAAAGCGACTGACTGGGTACTTGGTCAGTAGATTTGTTGAGCACCCGAGTAGAGCAAAATGCAGGTGAGGGTACCTCTACATGTCCTACTTTTGAAAGTGGTGTGAACTGCACCTCACTAAAAAATCTACCCCTTCCAAACCCAGAATCTGACATGTCTTTGCTTATGGGATAACCTTTGTCTTTCCCCAAATCAAATGTCATCTTGAATACTTCACTTACACAATATCAACACCTATTGCTTGAAATAAATCAAGGATAGAAGAATACAAGCATGAAAAAAACAACAACAAAAAAACGTATTATTGTTTTACTTAATTGAGTACTTAATTACTTAATTGTCCTTAAGTGTAATGTGTAATGTCTGTAAGAAACCTAGCTGTCACAGTCTTTAAGAAGATGGACGAAAAGCAGCAAGCAAACTCCCGGCGACCACGCAGATGCTGATCCACTGTGCGAAGATCCACTGTAGACTGACCTCAAGCACCAGGATCCGGGTCACGGCACCATTGTAGCCGGGTCGTGTTTGACTGTGTGTGTGTGTGTGTCCCTCTCTCTCTCTCTCCTAGTAGGCTTGGCCACCCTCTGCGTTGTGAATGCGATGATGGAAACACGGGACACACTCTGCCATACAACGGGAGTTTTATTCTTTCTATTTCCTGTGCATGAGAGTAGCATACAACACAGCATAGAGTGAATTCTGGTCCTTCTCACACACACACATGCAACTCTCCTCAGCAGTATTTAGCGCGAACTGAGTACACTTTTTTTCCTCTACATCAAGTTGATAAAACACACAATAAAATAGACATCATAAAATATTGTATCACAAATATAGAGTACTATGTTATGAAAATAAACATTAAGAATATATCTATAGCTATGAAATAAAATACAATATTATACATTACCATAATACATTACCCCATGCACATATATATAGAGAGACTCCCATAAATGACGTATATTTTTTCTTCTGAACATTAATTTCATTATAACAAAACAAATTCCAATAAAAATAAACAGCTGATGCAATTAAACAATTAGCTAAATTAATTAAACAATTAAACAATTAACCTGTGGCAGTACCTGTGCATGAGAGTAGCATACAACACAGCATAGAGTGAATTCTGGTCCTTCTCACACACACACATGCAACTGTGAGAAGAAAAGCACACCATATTAGCTTAACTGGTAGCAGTATCTCCCTTAACTCCACTAAATCTGCTGTACTTATATAAAAAAAACTCTCTACACAAACGAACTACCCACACAACCAGAGATAACTTACTCTTAGTACTAAAACACAAGTAAGAGTACAGATTTAGTGCACTATAAGTGCTTGAACAGTTTTAAAACAGTATTTCATCAGGAGCACAGTAAACACCCACCTCTCCTCAGCAGTATTTAGCGCGAACTGAGGAGAGAGAAGCCCGCGCTGACACTGAAAACTCGCGCGATTTCAAAATAAAAGTCTGCTCTGCAGTTCAGCTTAAAATCAATATTACAGCTTGAAATCACCCCCAAAAGGATCAAAAATCACAAATACAAAATAAATAATACCCAGAAATACAGAAAAATACTCAAAAGGATAACAAAGATAATTAGAGAAGGATTTTATGTGGAATGAAATAATAAAATATTATTTATATTCTCATCCGCTACATATGTAAGTATAGAAGTGTTTATGATAGGGGGCCCATTCAAAGTGTAGCCCAGGGGCCCCGATGCCCTTAATCCATCACAGCCGAGAGGTTTCTTTCTATTTGTAGCGCTGAGTTAAAGATGGGTTCTGCTCTTCACCACGGAACCCTAACCCCGCCGAACAATGTACACAGTGTTTCTGCAGACGCCATAACAGACCCTGTAAATAATTCACACATCATTTAAAATGGGTAAATCAAACAGAATATTACACATCAAAGCTCGGCTTCCTCGAAGAAAAAAAAATCATTTTAATAGAGGAGGAGGAAGAGGAGGGAGGTGTGGAGGAGGCCGTATTTTGCGTATGAAAAGTGGAACACATATATTTATCATTAGAGAAGGGTCCAATTCCCCAGTTGGCACAGGTCCAGCTGCTATCGGCTCTTTTTTTTGTCGAGTCTCCGCCGTCATGTCAGTCATGAGGAAGCAATTACCAACCCCAACGCTCCACACTCATCTGTTTATACACAAGAACAACTTCTCCTGGAGTGTGTGTGTGTGTGTGTGTGTGTGTGTGTGTGTATTCAGCGGAGAGTGGGGCTTACCAATAGAGTACCCAATAGGAGCTCTCTCTCTCTTTCTATTAGCTGAGTAAACACACACACACACCAACACATGCACACTGTTTATTAAAAAAAAAAAAATATATATATATATATATATATATACACACATAGTAGACCTAAATTATCTCCAGTGATAATAAAAAAAAAAAATTAAGAATGCTGTTTTCTGTCTGTAATGCACAAAAAACAAGCCTCTAATATTCTACTATAATATCTATATAGCCAATATATTATATTATGATATATTTTTTCTATAACTCATCCCTAAACAGTACAAAAACATGATGAAAAATGACCTGTTGCTCAATGCCTCAATAGCTCTAAGTACTACGGTTATTCCAGGGCACCGTGGGCGGGGCCAAGTTCATGTTTTATTGGTTTATAAACTTGTTCATAGGCTGGTTCATTCTGGTTTATTCTGATGGACAATAGCTTTCAAGAAGTGTTATGTGGGACAAAAAACTAAAAAAAAAAAAAAAAAGAAAATACATGTCCATTGTAATGAATGCAGTGTCTAAAAGGGTTAATATATATATATATATATATATATATATATATATATATATATATATATATATATATATTACTAGGATATAAGAAGTATAACAACTAAATGTTGTCCTTGTACAGAAGTCATTTTTGCAAAAAAAAAAAAAAAAAAAAAATAGTGCAACAACTAAACGTTAGCTTTCTACAAAAATAAAATAAACTAATTTCAAACATAAAAGTAGAGGATCATTATTTTTACCTGGCCCATGTTTCTATCTGGAATGGCTGTAAAAACCTTTGACTGGGCTTCCCGCCGATTGGTTTTCAACCAATTGAATGTAATGTTGTCATGTTGTGACCACTAGATGGTACGGGCAGTGGCTCCATATGAGGCCAAAGGGTCAATGTTTTAAAAAGGAAATTAAGTATCTTGTTGCAGAGAAGCAGAAATGTAAGGCAGACAAACCAAGTCTCCCTGAAGCTGCGGGAGTCTCCTGCATTTTGGTAGTGGCTCCCTGATGCCCGCGAGTCACATATAATCTCCCGGAATTCAGAACGAGTGCCCCAAATGTGCTCACAGGCAACACACTTGTATTCTCTAATCACGTGTGGGAAGGAGAGAGAGAAAACAGAGAGGGTTCTGATTGGCCTGTTCTCTGCAAAGAGTCTGTGAGACAGCCAATCAGTTTTTAGTGTGGGCGGGCAGTGTTTTTCCCCCCTCCTGGATGGGATTTGTTCAGTGAGTGAGAGAAAGCAGATCATGGCAGAGGCAATATTAATAATTATTGTAATATGATATGAAATGTTCTTGATGTTGTGCATTTTTTTGTGAGTATTGTAACTGTCAATTTTTGTCAAATAAAGGCTTTTTTTCCCCAAAAAAAAGGAAAGCAGAGGCAGGGTCTTCCAAATAGAAAAAAGATAAAACTAATTTCACCTCTGAATACTCTAAATTTAATAAAAAAAAAGTAAAATTAATTTATATAAAAGTAAAGTTTCGTTATCCTTTGGTGTGTGTGCAAGCTTTTTTTTTTTTTTTTTTTTTTTTTTACCGCGGGCCGGGGGGGGGGTAACCTCCCTGAAATCAACTTTTGCAACTTGGGATGTCTGGTAATGTCCCCTTAGGAGGACACTGAGTCTCAACTCAGTATATATATATATATATATATATATATATATACAGTGGGGGAAAAAGTATGTTGTCAGTCACCAATTGTGCAAATTCTCAGACTAAAAAGAGAAGAAAGAGGCCTGTAATTGACATCATATATCATCATATATCACATTGTCTGATTTTTAATGAATTTATTTGCAAATAACGGTGTAAAATAAGTATTTGGCCACTCAAGATAACAAGCACGATTTCTGTCTGTCACAGACCTGTAACTTCTTCTTTAAGAGGCTCCTCTGTCCTCCACTCATTACCTGTATTAACCTCACCTGTTTGACCTCGTTACCTGTATTAAAGACACCTGAACCCAACCTGAAACACTCACACTCCAAACTCCACCAGAAGCAGAAACAGAACTACTAGGCGTATGTTATTTTCGCCACTATTTAATATAATTTAAGTATATTTGTGTGAGCTGTCCGACTGAACATTAAAAATCTACTAAAAATGTGATTAAAATATAATAGATTTAACATCACATTCATTTTGAGGAGTGTATAAAAACTGGGGAAAACAAAAGCAATATATCTCAAATATATCTCATTGCTACAAGTTTTTTTTTTAAGTTCTTTTTCCGACAGTAAAGTAGTAAAGTAATTAATTAGTAAACTTTTTTTAGGTATAAATTTAACACATAAAAGTTCATTATCACAGTTTTAATTTGTCAACACAGAATTATTGTTTTGTAGCAAATTTGACTGAAGTAGAGTTTTATTGCAGAAATATCGACTCCTTTAGATTCATTTAGTAAAAGTATAGTTTTATCATAAAAAGCACAGTTTTATAAAATAATACTAAGAATATATTTTTACTCAGTACATCACCAGTATAAATAAAATCAGCACAGCCAAATAAAGTATACTTTTTCAAAGTAGACTGAATTACAGATTAAGTAGGTAAAAATGTATAAGTATAAGTAGAAAAAGTATACTTGAATTATTGTGCATATAGTTCAAGTACACTATTATTATATTTAAATGTAGATTTTTAATGTAGAGTCGGACAGCTTACACAAATATACTTAAATTATATTAAATAGACAGTTCTGACCAATCAGAAGAGACTCTGAAGTGCTCGTGTGGTTTATTGGTGCGCATTTCGGTGCATTTAGGTTTGTGCCTGTGTGAAAACAAACCAAACAAAGGGAGAAACGCACTAAATAAACAAAGTCTTCAGGTGTTTTTACACCTGTGGTCCTGATCAGTAATCAGTAATGACCTTTTAACCTTTGTGCTTCGCTCATATTGCAGCATTTAATAGATACTATAGGTTCAGTGGTGACAGTATTAATGCTGAAATTATACGATCATACGGAAAATTACAGCACGTCTGATTGGCTCTGGCCCGGCTCACACTTCTCACAATCCTCACACTTCTTAAAGCATCAAAGTTTGTTTGTGTTTTTGTTGTTTTTTTCTGTCGGCTGTGACACGGCAACCGTAACCAGGGAACTTGAGCGTCACAAAGGGGACCCGAATCAATCGATTTCTCTCCAACACTTGCTTTTTATCCCCCTTCACTCACTCTGAGCCTTCATCCCTCAGAGTGTGTGTGAGTGTGTGTGTGTGTGTGTTGAGAAAAGTGTGTGTGTGTTGAGAAAAGTGTGTGTGTTGATAAAAGTGTGTGTGGCCACTAAGACAGAAAGTCAGTCCAGCAGTGAGAGAATGGGATCATGGAAAAACAAAACGCTGCAGTAGAGACACTGGATGAACCCAGTCACTGGCATGCTAACGTCTAGCTAGCAATGTAGCTAATGCGCTAACTAGCTACAGGCCTTGTCCCATATTACTGTCAACCCTGACCATAGACTGTGTATAGCTGGACAGAGCATTGTCTCTTAAAAGTAAAGCCACCACAGGTCGGGCGCCCCCTGCTGTTCGGTTTCAGAAAGCTGTGTAACTCCACCCATCCCCATAGGTTTCAATGGCAAAACAAACAACTTTCATTCATGTTTTTTTCTAATATACTGTAATTCTACCTCATTTATTTAAATGCAGCAGCTAGTGTAACCTCTGCTTATATTGTTACATTTTTATATCCCCACATAATTTGTTTTATAAAACGTTATTCAGCTCTATTCAAAAAAAGGTGTGGTTATTGTAAAAGTGCTGGTTATGGGTGGGACCAATAGCAGACCGTCAGCTCCGCTCCACCCCGCTCTGCAGCCTGTGACCTCGAGGCAGCCATCAGGGGCGGAGTTATTCCAAATGAGTAGGCGGTCTCTCCACAGTCTTTCTCCCTCCTCTGGTCTCTACTGCGCTCTACAGACTCGGGTATCAGGATCACCAACATGGAGGAAGATTTTGGCTTCATTTTCATTGAATGAATGGAAACGGCGACACAGCGTCCATCTTTTTTTTCTTTTTTTTTTTACAGTCTCTGACCTTGACCAGGGTTTGGACAATGAAACTGAAACACCTGTCATCATTTTAGTGTGGGATTTTAGGTTTCATGGCTAAATTGGAGCAGCCTGGTGGTCAATCTTCATTAATTGCACATTATTGCACCAGTAAGAGCAGTAAGAGTATGAAGGTTCAATTATCAGGGTAAGAGCACAGTTCTGCTCTAAATATTACAATGCACACAACATTATGGGAGACATACCAGAGTTCAAAAGAGGACAAATTGTTGGTGCACGTCTTGCTGGAGCATCTGTGACCAAGACAGCAAGTCTTTGTGATGTATCAAGAGCCACGGTATCCAGGGTAATGTCAGCATACCACCAAGAAGGACCAACCACATCCAACAGGATTAACTGTGGACGCTGTAAGAGGAAGCTGTCTGAAAGGGATGTTCAGGATAGCAATGCAGCAAAGTCAGAGCTCATCTGGCTCTGCGAGGAAATGATAAGCAAGAGACACTCTGATTGGTTTATTTCACATTTCGCCCAAAATTAAACACAACCATGATTAATTAAGACAATTAGCACATGCCTTTTGTGCTGCATTTCGAGCCAAGCAAGATGCTTGGTACTTTTCCCGTCGTTACGATAGCAAAGACACACTGAAATGCCCATTTTTAACAATTTTTCATACAGATCTCTACAGTGTTCAGTAACATTTAGTTTCATGCATTAGAAAATCGGCGTATCACATCTGATCTCTGGTGATCAGACATCTGAGCTCCTCAGCGTCGCTCCTGCTAACCAATAAAACAACAGCCCACACAGACGAGGCCCTGACTCCACCCCCCTCCTCTCAGCTCCCCTCATCCATCCCTAAATCATCATGTTTATTTATGGCGGCTTCATTAAAACCCATTTTTATTTATTCGACAATTTTGCGGCAGAATCCTCTGAAGGAATCCTCTAAATTTACTGCTTAATCAATGAACTTAACAATTGACATTTTCATGGCATTTTCATACTCGCCTGATCAATAAATCCCCCCAAGTCAGTCGTTCCTGAGGCGGGAGGTGTGTGTGTGTGTGTGTGTGTGTGTGTGCTGTATTATGCGGTCTGTGAGCACAGATTTTTTTTTTTTATATTAATATATTTATTCAGTAGCAGTATTCCCTCTTCTGAACTAATATGTTGTTTTATCACTGAAAGAAATAAAGTGTATGCCATATCCTTGTTATTTATCTTATTGAAATAAACTAAATAATGTAATATCTATTATAAAACTCAGCTAGCATAAATATGTTTAGCTATAGCATCAATAGAATGAACCCTAAAACTTATCTCAACATAATTCTCGTCCACAAACTGCAAGGGTTTATCAAGGATGCTATGTTTTTGGATTGCATTAAGCCTCCTTATATTTGTACATTTTCCCCTTTAATAAACATTTCAACTATTCACTTAGTGTAAAAATGCATTGCAGGCAAAAGACTCATTGCTAGCTTACACCCCACCAATAGTCTATTTTCACACTGTCTACCTCTATTGTTTAAATAGCAATAGACCTTTTGAATATATCTACACTGATGGGCGTGGTGGTCTGGAAATGAGGTGTGTTCAGGTTAATTTCTGAATTTCAGTATTGCTATCTTGGCACCAGAAAACACAGGTGCACCACTGACTGAATACAACCTAGACAGAGACAGTCAACAGTTAGACGTTCATTGCTATCTTGGCAGTATATTTTTTCAACACAGGCATGTTGGACACATCCAGGTAGCTGCACCATTAAAATAGCAATCTGCCAAAGTCAGAGCTCACCTGACTCTTAAAGGGAATATCTACACCAATGGACATGGGGGTCTTTAAATGGTGTGGTGTGTTCAGGAAAAGTTCTGGAGTTTTGCTTGTTTATCTTGGTAACAGAAAACACAAAAGCTCCACTGACTGAATACAACCTAGACAAAGACAGTCAACAGCCAGACGTTCATTGCTATCTTGTCTGTGAGTTGTTAATGTCCAGGTAGCTGCACCGTTAAAATAGCAATCCGACAAAATCAGAGCTTACCTGGCTCTTAAAGGGAATGATGAGCAAGTGTGACATGCTGATTGGTTTATTTCACGTTATGCCCAAAATTAACCACACCCATGATTAATTAAAATAATTAGTACATGTCTTTTTAAGCATTTCGAGCTGAGCAAGGTGTACTTTTCCCATCGTTACGATAGCAAAGACGCACTGACACGCTCTAAATCAAACTGCACGGTGCACAGTTGACGAATCGCCTATAAAACACTAAAATAGGGCCCTTAGACTAAGACATGTTGAATTTGGACATCTATCTGTTCAGTTTAAATGCATGGTCTGGTTTTAATATTCCTAATATATTTCTGAAGGTTAAATTCAAAATCTCAATACTGTCTTTGCATAATGCCTGGCTACACAGTAAATCAGGGTCACCCTCATCATTTATATGTATAGAATATCATTGAAAAGTTACTTTATTTCAGTAATTCAGTTAAAAATGTGAAACTCATATTAATTATATAGATGTATTAAACACAGAGTGATCTATTTTATATGTTTATTTATTTTATTGTTGATGATTATGAAGCTTACAGCCAATAAAAACCCAACAGTGTCTCAGAAAATGTAAATATTATATAAGAACAATTGGTACTTTTGGTAGTGTGGGCAGTTTGCTAAGTCCTGCTGGAAAATGAAATCCGCATCTCCATAAAAGTTGTTGGTTCTATGATTTATATCACAATACAAGAGTTACGATTTAACATACTGCTATATACTGAAATACTATAATCAAGTCGATATATAGATAGATAGAAAGATTTAAATTTAGCAGTGCAAATGATACGTAAACAGTAGATGAATGAACTAGTGAATGAACTACTAGTGCAAAATAGGGTAGAACTATAAAAATAGTGTTATGGGCATCAGCATGATAGTGTGACCATAGATAGATGGGGGTGTGTCCATGGTGTGGCCAGAATTGCTGGAAAGAAAAGGTGTCACAGAGTCTTCAGTTTGCTGTGCTGAGATGAGTTGAAAAGTCTTATGGCCTGAGGGACAAAAGACTTTCGAAGTCTGTCTGTGGAGCAGGACTGGGACAGCAGTCTGCCGCTGAATGAGCTCCTCTGCCTGGTGATGGTGCTGTGCAGAGGGTGGTGAACATTGTCCATGATGTTCAGCAGCTTACTGAGGGCTCTCCTCTCTGCCAGTGGTGTTAAGGACTCCAGCTCTAGTCCCAACACAGAACCAGCTTTCCTCACCAGCCTGTTCAGTCGTCCAGCGTCCCTCTTGCTGATGCTGCCTCCCCAACACACAACAGCGTAAAAGAGGACTCTGGCTACCACAGACTGGTAGAACATCAGCAGGAGTTTCTGGCAGATGTTAAAGGACCCAAGCCTTCTGAGGAAGTACAGTCTGCTCTGGGCCTTCCTGTAGAGGGAGTCAGTGTTCACTGACCAGTCCAGCCTATCGTCCAGGTGCACACCAAGGTACCTGTAGGATCTGACCACCTCCACATCGACCCCCTCGATGGAGATTGGATGGAGGGCCTGGACCTTCTGAAGTCTATGCACATCTCCTTGGTTTTGGAGATGTTCAGCTGTAGATGGTTCGTTTTGCACCACACCACAAAATCCTCAACCAGGTTTCTGTACTCCCTCTCATCATCATTACGCACACACCCCACGATTGCAGTGTCGTCAGAGAACTTCTGCATGTGGCATGACTCCGAGTGGTATTTGAAGTCTGATGTGTACAGTGTGAACAGGACTGGAGAGAGAACAGTCCCCTGTGGTGCTCCTGTGCTGCTGATCACTGTATCAGAGGAGCAGTCCCTGATCCTGACATGTTGTGGTCTCCCAGTAAGGTAGTCAGTGATCCAGGTAACCAGGTGCATGTCCACCTCCATCTTCATCAGCTTGCATATATATATTAAATGTAGTTAAGATATTATTAAATATTACAAAATGTAATGCTTAAGAAGTTAAGTAATAAGAATGAATTTAGACATAGTTAAAAATGTTAGAATTACATTTTACTAATTTAAAATTTACTAATATAATCTTATTGTAAAGTGTTACCAGAAAACTGCCATAGTACAAAAAACACCACTATTATATTTATAAAATACTTATTCAAAATTTGGACACACCTTAAATTTAGTGTTTTTTCATTCTTTTAAAATGTTCTCTTTGGTAGGTTCATACTAAACTCATCCAAATTATGAATAAAAAAAAAAACATATTAAATTATTTAGCACACATTTTACATCCTACAAAGTGAGAACCTCATCTGGAATTCAGGCTTTCAGTTAACAGCTGTGCTGAACTCATCAAGAGTTAATTACTTGAATTTCTTGTCTCTTAATAAAGTGTTTGAGAGCATCAGTTAAAGTAAAGTAGTGAAGAGGTAGAGTTACAGGTATACAGTGAATAGTGAATATTTCAGTAATGTTCTAATACAGATTATGATAAGCAACAACAACTCAAATAAATAAAGAGTAAAAATAAAAGATGACTTTAAGAAAAAATGAAAGTCAGTCAATCTAAAAAGAAGAATTTCAAGAACTTTGAACGTATCCTCAAGTTGCAGTCAAAAACAAGACCAACAGCAAACTTATGATAGTGATGGAACTGGCACTCATCAGGGCCGCCCCAGGAAAGGAGGGAAGAGCAAGAGCTTCCTCTGTTGTACAGGATAAGTTTATCAGAGTTTCCAGCCTCAGAAACCACAAGGTAACAAAATAGCTCCCCAGATAAGAGCATCTAAATACTTTATAACAGAGTATTTTGGTTTGTTTAACACTGTTTTTAAGTTACTACATGATTCCTTATGTGTTCCTTCATAGTCTGATAGATCACTGTGTGTGTGTGTGTGTGTGTGTGTGTAGAGCACTGTGAGTCTGCTAAAAGTGTGTTACAGTGTACGATAAACAAGTACAGATAAACCTGACTTGTTCTGAGTTGTGTTTTTCTCAGAGCATCATTCTGCAGGCGGCCAAATGGTGGCGCCACACACTCAGCAGAGAGAGATCCATCCTGAAACAGAGGACAAGACCAGCAAGTGTGTGTGCGTGTGTGTGTGTGTGTGTGTGTGTGTCCAGTATTCCCAGTTAGCACCCCTAAAACACAAAAAAGTAAAAAGTCTGAGTTATTTTTGTGTTTCTTTTTAAATCTTTTGATTTTTAATGAATAGAAAATAATATTTAGAACCCAACAAATTAAGAAGCTCATACCAAGTGTCTGATTTTTGTTTTTTAAATCTATTTATGCATTATTATTATTATTATTATTATTATTATTATTATTATTATTATTATTATTATTATTTATAATTGAGGTAAAATATTAGAAAGTAAATATAAATACACTATTTTTATTTTGGTTGATTATGAACTGTTGCTCATGTAAAGATGTAAAGATTAGTGTTAGAACTGTTTCACACAGCGTTGTGTGAAATATATATTTATATATTTATGTATACTTATTTATAAGTATATATATTTATATAAATACATACACACATACGAACACATATACACTCTCCCTCAAATGCACACACACACGCACACAAAGACACAGACACACTCACATATACTCTCATACATGTATGCCTGTATGTGTATAAGTGTGTGTATGAGAGTATATATGAGTGTATATGACTGTGTGTGTGTCTGTGTGTGTGTGTTTGTGTGTGTGTATATGTGTGTGTGTGTGTGTGTGTGTGTCATATGTGTGTATGTCTGTGTATATGAGGAACTTGTTTGTCTGTGTGCATGAGTATGTGTGTATATGGTTAAGTGTGTTAGTGAGGGTGTGGGTGAGTAAGTGTGTGAGTGAGTGTATTAGTGTGTATGTGTGTGTGAGTGAGTGTGTTATTGTGAGTGGGTTAGTGTCTGTAATGAATGTGTGAGTGTGTGTGTGTGAGTGTATAAGTAGTGTGAGTGTGTTAGTGTGTGTTCTGCAGTGTAAAACAGTGCAGGTGTGTGCAGTTTGTGTATATGAGTGTGTGTGTGTGTGTGTGTGTGTGTATGAGTGTATGTTTTGTGTGTGTGTGTGTGTGTGTGTGTGTGCTCTGTATAGCAGTGCTGGTTTCAGTGTGTTAGTGTTAGTATTAGTATGAATATGAATGTGCTTATGAGTTATGTTAGTGTGTATTAGTGTGTGTGTTTTTTGTGTTAGTGTGTGTTAGTATATATAAGAGTGCTAGTGTGTGTTAGTGTATATTAGTGTGTGTATGAGTGTGTGTGTTAGTGTGTATTAGTGCATGTATAAGTTTGTGGTTGTGTGTGTGTGTGTGTGTTAGTGTGTGTGTGTGCTCTGTATAGCAGTGCTGGTTTTTGGTGTGTTAGTGTATATAAGTGTGTTAGTGTGTATTAGTGCATGTATAAGTGTGTGTGTGGTAGTGTATATAAGTGTGTTAGTGTGTATTAGTGCATGTATAAGTGTGTGTGTGTGGTAGTGTATATTAGTGTGTTAGTGTGTATTAGTGCATGTATAAGTGTGTGTGTGTGGTAGTGTATATTAGTGTGTTAGTGTGTGTGTGCTCTGTATAGCAGTGCTGGTTTTCAGTGTGTGTTGCTCGGCTCGGGAGATGAGGATGAATAATGCCCGGGTTCAGCTGTGCAGAAACAGAATCACACCACTCACTCTCTCTCACCATCCTCACCATCCTCACCAACCTCACCATCCTCACCAACCTCACCATCCTCACCAACCTCACCATCATCACCAACCTCACCAGCTCACCATCCTCACCAACCTCACCATCCTCACCAACCTCACCATCCTCACCAACCTCACTATTCTCACCATCCTCACCATCCTCACCATCCTCACCAACCTCACCAACCTCACCATCCTCACTATTCTCACCATCCTCACCAACCTCACCATCCTCACCAACCTCACCATCCTCACCATCCTCACTATTCTCACCATCCTCACCATCCTCACCAACCTCACCATCCTCACCATCCTCACTATTCTCACTATCCTCACCATCCTCACCATCCTCACCAACCTCACCATCCTCACCATCCTCACCAACCTCACCATCCTCACCATCCTCACTATTCTCACCATCCTCACCATCCTCACCAACCTCACCATCCTCACTATTCTCACTATCCTCACCATCCTCACCATCCTCACCAACCTCACCATCCTCACCAACCTCACCAGCTCATCATCCTCACCATCCTCACCAACCTCACCATCCTCACTATTCTCACCATCCTCACCATCCTCACCAACCTCACCATCCTCACCATCCTCACCAACCTCACCATCCTCACCATCCTCACCAACCTCACCATCCTCACCATCCTCACTATTCTCACCATCCTCACCAACCTCACCATCCTCACCAACCTCACCATCCTCACCATCCTCACCAACCTCACCAGCTCACCATCCTCACCATCCTCACCATCCTCACCAACCTCACCATCCTCACCATCCTCACTATTCTCACCATCCTCACCATCCTCACCAACCTCACCATCCTCACCATCCTCACCAACCTCACCAGCTCACCATCCTCACCAACCTCACCAGCTCACCATCCTCACCAGCTCACCATCCTCACCAACCTCACCAGCTCACCATCCTCACCAGCTCACCATCCTCACCATCCTCACCATCCTCACCAGCTCACCATCCTCACCAGCTCACCATCCTCACCATCCTCACCAACCTCACCAGCTCACCATCCTCCCCAGCTCACCATCCTCACCATCCTCACCAGCTCACCATCCTCACCATCCTCACCAACCTCACCATCCTCACCAGCTCACCATCCTCACTATCCTCACCAGCTCACCATCCTCACCAGCTCACCATCCTCACCATCCTCACCAACCTCACCATCCTCACCATCCTCACCAACCTCACCAACCTCACCATCCTCACCATCCTCACCAGCTCACCATCCTCACCAGCTCACCATCCTCACCATCCTCACCATCCTCACCAACCTCACCAACCTCACAAACCTCACCAACCTCACCATCCTCACCAACCTCACCATCCTCACCAGCTCACCACCACTCGCACTATTACACACAACAGCTCACTAGATTGCCTGTGTGGATGTGCCTATAACTTCTGAAGTAAGGCCTACTACTACTGTCCAATCAACTCAGCTATCTCTCTCTCACACACACACACACACACGCTAGAAATATTAGTGTGACACATGATGCTGAACAATCGATTTAGATTTAGTTTAAATGATGTGAGCAATGAATAAAAATGAACTTAAACATGCCGTTTTTCAGCTGTTTTGAATGTCGTGCTATGCACACAGCACTCCCAGTCACAAAATGTTGAGGATTTTTTTGACATTTTAAACTATATTTTGAAAACTAAAGATGCAAAATTATATATATTTCAAAAATGAGAGGAAATGCAAAGTTGTACATTTGTTTTCTTGTTATCGGGAAAACCTTGCATTACTTTACTTCATATAAAAACCATTCTGTCCATTCTGACAGTGACGAGTGGGCTGTAGAAGCTGAGGGAACGCGCGTGGACGTTTCTCAACAAATTGCTGGAAATCAACAAGCAGCCCATTTGTATGCGCAGTTTAACCCCTGATGAGGAGCAGATTATTCAGAGAACTGCCTTGAAGCTTCCAGAAGTTCTGCACTGCTGTCCTGCAGCGTGTCGACATGCGGCGAACAGCCTCGCGCTCATCGCCGGTACAGAACGTCCACGAATAAAAAGCAACGGAGCTTAAAAAACATCTCGGCTACAGGATTAGTTTTGCTGATATTACACTCATTAGTGTGGTAACTGAATCTGAATACATTATTCAGAATAAACAGATCGTGCATTCTGAAGAGTTACCGGCTCAGATATGAGGGAGCTCTGTGAACACGCCGAGCTGCTCAGCTGCACTGCATTATGTTGCACATTCAGTTCTGCACATTTTGCACTTTGTACTTTTTACCATCTGCTTTAATTATTCATTTGTATATTGTATATTTTATACATTATCAGAACACTGCGCCTTTTGGCAGCTTATAACCTTCAGAAAAGACTCGAAAATACTTTTTTTCACGATGATTTGTAGGGATTTTTGTGATTATTGCACATATTTATTATTATTCCACGTTAATTATTTTATAATAAATTTTATTTTATGCGATGCATGAAAGTTGCGTGTACTACCTCACTCTACCTCACTCTACTTCACTCTTTACCTCACAGGCTGCCTCACACTACCTCACTTTACTGCACTCAACTTCACACTACCTCACTGTACCTCACTCTACTTCACTCTTTACCTCACAGGTTGCCTCACACTACCTCACTTTAGTGCACTCAACTTCACACTACCTCACTCTACCTCACTCTACTTCACTCTTTACCTCACAGGTTGCCTCACACTACCTCACTTTACTGCACTCAGCTTCACACTACCTCACTGTACCTCACTCTACTTCACTCTTTACCTCACAGGCTGCCTCACACTACCTCACTTTACTGCACTCAACTTCACACTACCTCACTTTACCTCACTCTACTTCACTCTTTACCTCACAGGATGCCTCACACTACCTCACTTTACTGCACTAAACTTCACACTACCTCAATGTACCTCACTCTACTTCACTCTTTACCTCACAGGCTGCCTCACACTACCTCACTTTACTGCACTAAACTTCACACTACCTCACTGTACCTCACTCTACTTCACTCTTTACCACACAGGATGCCTCACACTACCTCACTCTACTGCACTCAACTTCACACTACCTCACTCTACCTCACTCTACTTCACTCTTTACCTCACAGGCTGCCTCACACTACCTCACTTTACTGCACTCAACTTCACACTACCTCACTCTACCTCACTCTACTTCACTCTTTACCTCACAGGTTGCCTCACACTACCTCACTTTACTGCACTCAGCTTCACACTACCTCACTCTACCTCACTCTACTTCACTCTTTACCTCACAGGCTGCCTCACACTACCTCACTTTACTGCACTCAACTTCACACTACCTCACTCTACCTCACTCTACTTCACTCTTTACCTCACAGGTTGCCTCACACTACCTCACTTTACTGCACTCAGCTTCACACTACCTCACTCTATCTCACTCTACTTCACTCTTTACCTCACAGGCTGCCTCACACTACCTCACTTTACTGCACTCAACTTCACACTACCTCACTGTACCTCACTCTACATCACTCTTTACCTCACAGGTTGCCTCACACTACCTCACTTTAGTGCACTCAACTTCACACTACCTCACTCTACCTCACTCTACTTCACTCTTTACCTCACAGGCTGCCTCACACTACCTCACTTTACTGCACTCAACTTCACACTACCTCACTTTACCTCACTCTACTTCACTCTTTACCTCACAGGTTGCCTCACACTACCTCACTTTACTGCACTAAACTTCACACTACCTCAATGTACCTCACTCTACTTCACTCTTTACCTCACAGGCTGCCTCACACTACCTCACTTTACTGCACTAAACTTCACACTACCTCACTGTACCTCACTCTACTTCACTCTTTACCACACAGGATGCCTCACACTACCTCACTCTACTGCACTCAACTTCACACTACCTCACTCTACCTCACTCTACTTCACTCTTTACCTCACAGGTTGCCTCACACTACCTCATTTTACTGCACTAAACTTCACACTACCTCACTTTACCTCACTCTACTTCACTCTTTACCTCACAGGTTGCCTCACACTACCTCACTTTACTGCACTCAACTTCACACTACCTCACTTTACCTCACTCTACTTCACTCTTTACCTCACAGGTTGCCTCACACTACCTCACTTTACTGCACTAAACTTCACACTACCTCAATGTACCTCACTCTACTTCCCTCTTTACCTCACAGGTTGCCTCACACTACCTCACTTTACTGTACTAAACTTCACACTACCTCACTGTACCTCACTCTACTTCACTCTTTACCGCACAGGATGCCTCACACTACCTCACTCTACTGCACTCAACTTCACACTACCTCAGTGTACCTCCCTCTACTTCACTCTTTACCTCACAGGTTGCCTCACTCTACCTCACTTTACTGCACTCAAGTTCACACTACCTCACTTTACCTCACTCTACTTCACTCTTTACCTCACTACACCTCAGTTTACTGTACTTAACTTCACGCTACCTCACTAAACTACCTCACAGTAACCTGCTCTACCTCACTCTACCTCCCTTTACTGAACTCAACTACACTCTACCTCACTATACCTTGTTCTACTTCATTCTAGTTCACTTTACTGCACTCAACCTCACACTATGTCACTCTTTCTCACTCTCTACTTCAATCTACCTCACTCTCTACCTCAGTTTACTGCACTCAATTTCATACTACCTCACTGTACTTCACTCTACTTCTCTGTCTACCCACTGTACCCTGCTCTACCTCAATCTACCTTACTTTATTGCACTTAACTTCGCACTACCTCACTGTACCTCTCTCTCTACCTCACTTTACTGCACTCAATTTCATACTACCTCACTGTACCTCACTTTACTGCACTCAACGTCATGCTACCTCACTGTACTTCACTCTACTTCTCTGTCTACCCACTGTACCCTGCTCTACCTCAATCTGCTTCACTTTATTGCACTTAACTTCATACTACCTCACTGTACCTCTCTCTGTACCTCACTTTACTGCACTCAACGTCATGCTACCTCACTGTACCTCACTCTGTACCTCACTTTACTGCACTCAACTTCATACTACCTCACTGTACTTCACTCTACTTCTCTGTCTACCCACTGTACCCTGCTCTACCTCAATCTGCTTCACTTTATTGCACTCAACTTCATACTACCTCACTGTACCTCACTCTGTACCTCACTTTACTGCACTCAACGTCATGCTACCTCACTGTACCTCACTCTGTACCTCACTTTACTGCACTCAACTTCATACTACCTCACTGTACCTCACTTTACTGCACTCAACGTCATACTACCTCACTGTACTTCACTCTACTTCTCTGTCTACCCACTGTACCCTGCTCTACCTCAATCTACCTTACTTTATTGCACTTAAGTTCGCACTACCTCACACTCTACCCCACTATCTACCTTGCTCTATCTCACTATACCTCATTCTACTTCACTCTCTACCTCACTTTACTGCACTCAACTTCACATTACCTAACTGTACCTCTCTCTACCTCACTGTACGCTACTCTACCTTAATTTTCCTCACTTTACTGCACTCAACTTTGCACTACCTCACTGTACCTCACACTAACTCACTCTCTACCTCACTCCACTTTACTGCACTCAACGTCATGCTACCTCACTGTACCTCTCATTCTACCCCACTATCTACCTTGCTCTACCTCACTATACCTCATTCTACTTCACTCTACCTCGGTTTACTGCACTCAACTTCACAATATCTCACTGTACCTCACACTAACTCACTCTCTACCTCACTGTACGCTGCTCTACCTCAATCTTCTGCACTTTGCTGCACTCAACTTCACACTACCTCACTCTTCCTCACTTTCTCACTCTCTACCTCACTTTACTGCACTCAGCTTCACAGTACATCACTCTAGCTTACTCTACTTCAATCCACCTCAATCTTAAGCTCAATCTCTCACTTTACTGCACCCAATGTCATGCTACGTCACTGTACCTCACACTGTACCTCACTTTACTGCACTCCACTATATGCTATATGACTGACCTCACTTTACACTGCTCCACCTCAATCTACATCACTTTACTGCACTCAACTTCACACTACCTTACTGTTGTGTTTACTCTCTACTGTGTGACCGCGAGTCAGGGAGTTGACTTACCAATGGTGCACGTAGCCAGCTACCTGTCAAAATAGTCCAGTGCGAGCTCACTGTGAGCATTCAGTATCCAATGAGAAGTCACAAACAATGGTTTAAATGGCGCACGCGCGAGTTTATGAACATGGCGTTTCCATCCTTGACGGCGGTGCATCACCAGTAAGTCACCTCTCTCTCTCTCATTCAGCTGCGGTCGTTAACCTTTGTTTTCGGTGTGATTTGATGTTTGCTAAATGTGTAAATGTCTCGCTTAGCTTGAGCTTAGCGCTTGTACCATTTCGCTGCTTTAATCCGATGTTAGCGTCGCTTGAGAAATGTTTGTGCTGTGTTTAGCTTCCTGCCTCGCGTTTTCACGGTACCTGGTGCATCATGGGAGATGTAGTCTTCCTAGTCTAGTGCTTGATTCCTACTGAGTAACGTAACTGTTTGACTAAATTTTACTTATTTATGGCTTTGTGCTTTTTGTAAAATGGTTAAGTGTTCATGTAAATTATTTTTCCCTCTTATGGTTAAATGTTTCAATGGGTTTACCTGTTAAAAATGTTATGGTAGAAATTAAACTCTTGTAACTTGTGCATAAGTGGTAATTTTGTATGGTGATTTTTGTAGTCCTGCCTTTGTGGCATTTATAGTGCTTTATACAGTATAGCTGCAGATGTTTAATGTTAGGTCAGCAGGTAAATTGCGCTGTACTAACTCTGCCATGTTTATATGACTGTTTATATGTTGCATTTATTGCACTGGTGCATCGTTTTCATTTAGTATAGGACAAATTTGAGTGTTTTGTACTATTGTAACATTTGCACTTTAAATGAGCATGGCCGCATGGCCTTATTTACACCATGTTTTTGTTGTACTTCTAGGTTTATAACCTAAAAGACTGTTGGATGTAAAACTAAACTGCAACTTAAAAAAGGCTGTGGGACTAAAAAACTGTGGAATAACAAGACTGTTGGATGTAAAACTAAACTGCAACTAAAAAGCTGTGGAATATAACAAAATCAAAGAAAATAAACAAACCCACAAGGAGTTATATCTGTCTGCCGTCCGTCATTGCCCTTTCGGTGGGAAAGACCGAACACTTACTGTACCTCACACTCTACCCACTTTCTACCTTGCTTTACCTCACTTTACCTCGTTCTACTTAACTGTACCTCACTTAACTGCACACTATGTCACGGTACCTCATTCTCTACCTTATTTTACTGCACTCAACTTCATGCTAACTTACTGTACCTCACTCTACTTCTGTCTCTACCTCACTGTACCCTGCTCTACCTCAATCTACCTCACTTTACTGTACTCAACTTCGCACTACCTTACTGTACCTTACACTAACTCACTCTCTACCTCACTGTACCTCAATATACTGCACTCAACTTAATGCTACATCACTGTACCTCACTCTAGCTTACTCTACTTTAATGGACCTCGCTTTATTGCATTTAACTTTACACTACCTCATTGTACCTCTCACTTTACCTTACTATCTACCTTGTTCTTCCTTGAACCTCACACTACCTCACTGTACCTCACACTCTACCTCACTTTGCTGCACTCAACTTCATGCTACATTGCTATATTTCACTCTACTTCACTCTCTACCTCACACTCTACTGTATCTCACCTCACTCTGCTCTACCTCAATCATCCTCATTTTACTGTACTCAACTTCACACAACCTCACTGTGCCTTACACTCTATCTCACTAATTACCTCACTTTACCTCACTAAACCTCGTTCTACATCACTCTACCTGACTTTACTGCACTCTACCATACTCTACCTCACTTTGCTGCACTCAACTCCATGCCACCTCACTCTCTACCTCACTTTACTTCTATAACTTCCTTACTATACCTCATTCTACTTCCCTCTTCCTTACTTTATTGCACTCAACTTCACACTACATCCCTGTATCTCACTCTAACTCACTCTCTACTTTGCTCTACCTCACTATACCTCATTCTACTTTACTCTACCTCACTTTACTGCACTCAATTTCACATTACCTCACACTAACTCACTCTTTATCTCACTCCACCTTTCTTTACTGCACTCATCTTCACACTACCTTACTGTACCTCACTCTCTATCTCACTATGCCTCATTCTACTTCACTGTACCTCACTTTACTGCACTCAACTTTACTGTACCTCACTCTAGTTTACTCTACTTTAATCTACCTCACTTTATTGCATTCAACTTTACACTACCTCATTGTACCTCACATTTTACCTTACTATCTACCTTGTTCTACCTGAACTTCACGCTACCTCACTGTACCTCACTTTCTACCTCACTTTACTGCACTCAACTTCACGCTACATTGCTATATTTCACTCTACTTCACTCTCTACCTCACACTCTGTCTCAGTTTACTGCACTCAGCTTTACTCTACCTCAATGTACCCTGCTCTACCTCACTCAGCTTCACTTTACTGCATTCAACTTCACACAACCTCACTGTACCTCACACTGTACCCCACTATCTACCATGCTCTTCCTCACTTTATTGCACTCTACTTCACAGTACATCACTGTACCTCACTCTAACTCACTCTCTACCTCAATCTACCTCACTTTACTACACTCAACTTCACACTACCTCACTGTACCTCACTCTAACTCTCTCTACTTCAATCTACCTCAATCTTCAGCTAACTTTCTCACTTTACTGAACTCAACTTCACACTACCTCACTGTACCTCACACTTTACCTTACTATACCTTACTTTACTGTACTCAGCTTTTGCATTTTGAGTTTGCTGTTATTCACAATTTTATTGCAGCTATTCCAAATATTCCAAATGTTTAAAAAACTTTCTAAATATTGCAAAAACGATAAAAACACAATTTATCGTACAGACCTACCCAAGGCCCCGACACATCTTCGCACAGTCCCTCACGTACACACACTTACGACAGTGATAACTTTTCCACTGTCTCACCTTATCGCTCCCTCTCCTGTCGTCCCCCCGTACGCCTGTCTCAGGTAAACGTATCAGAGTATTAAAATTCACGCCGCGCGGAGACGGGCCAGGAGGACGTCCAGGGCAGGAACTCTGAGGATCAGCAGCGATCCTCTCTGTAAAACACAGAGCGGCAACATCTGCAGAAGAGCTCACCCCTCCCGTGCTCACCATTAACATGGCCGCCGCGTCCGCCGCCGCCACTGCCGCTGCCACTAATGGCTTTACCTGGCGGCACCTTGTTCACATAACTGAGGTTCGGGGGAGCCGGCCGTGGCCGTGGCAGGCAGGCAGGCGCTCTCTCAGGTCGGTAGCTAACTTCTTTATTTTATCAGCAGCGCGTCTCCCCCCGGACCCTCCGCCCGACTCCCAGCCCGGCAAATTCATCCTGCAGCAATTACCATATGTTGTGATTGTGGTTTTGGAACAACACCGTGACATCTGTGTTATATTGGCATCTGGGGCACGATGAAGGAACTTCCAGAGCCTGCATTCCGTATCTACATCTACTGAGCAGGTGCTCCTCCAGACCCGGCTAAATAATATCACCACTGCTCCTGCTGAACAACCGCGGCTGAAATACTGACCTGCAGTTCCTAAAAGTTCGTTTTTTGTGATCAAGTAATTGGTAACACTTTATAATAAGGGTACATGACATGACATTAATTCAGGTATTCATTAAGGAAGTGAGGCGAAGTCATGAGGAATTATACAGGAACAAATACATGAGTTATGCATTAATAACTGTAAGGTTAAATTAGTCACCATTAACTAATGACTGTATGAATGAATGAAGATGAATGGAATGAAGGCTTTATTCAGTGCATAAAAATATACCAGAATATACCAGGAATTAATGTGTTAATTAAGCCTCAGAGGGAGCACAATCGGCCCTGCTCCCTCCGGGTGGGTAAATGGCGCTCTCTGCCCACATCACTCCTAGGGTGATGTCCGCAGCACAGGGCATCTGTGAGCTGATGTATCAGAACCGAGCCGCTGCGCTTTCCTCTGAGCGTTAGCGCTGTGATGCTACTCGGCAATGCTACAGCAACAGCAGCAGCTCGAAAAGAAGCGTCTTCACCCTCCTGGTGTGTTGGGGCATCCCTAGTGATGGGGGGAGTCCTAACGAGAGGGTTGGGTAATTGGGCGTGTAAATTGGGGAGAAAATGGGAAAAATATAGAAATATAAATTCAAACAAACCAAAAAAAACCTCTGTCTTCTTATCGCATGTGTTTTTCTTTTTTTAGCACCACCCAGTCATATATTTAAGAATGTTAACATTTTTAATCATTAATATAAGAAAATATACTTATATATTATATACTTAAATAAACCAAACTTGTTTAAACATGTTTTAAGCTGTTGTTGAGTTTACAGTATACACCCTCCTGCATATCCATCCTGTCTTCTTTTCAGAATGCTAGCTATCTATATCTATATCTATCTACTACAGTAATATTACACACTTACAGGTGAACGCCGCACAAAAATGTGGTGGTCATTTCCATATCATTGCTTGACAGAATTTAATACTGTTTTAATGTTTTAAAAAAGATAGTAAAAAAGAAAAGAAAAGTAAGTTGATGTAATAAATCAATATACATGTGTCCTATCACCCCTTTCTGAAAAAAAAAACCCAAAACAAAAACAATGTAACCGCCTTAATTAGCTTGTTTATGTTCTTATAAATATATTGTCTTATATTAATGATTAAAAATGTTAACATTCTTAAATATATGACTGGGTGGTGCTAAAAAAAAAAAAAACACATGCGATACGAAGACAGAAGTTTTACAGAATTAAATGAGGATGTGCTTAATTAACACATGAATTCCTGGTATATTCATGCACTTTCATTCCATTTATACTCTTATTATAAAGTGTTACCAAGTATTTTTATTTATTTTGAAGGAGGACTGTTATTATGTATAACATACACCAATTCTCCACCTTAACATATCGGGATTTTGATAAAGAAAGATAACCAGGTAAATTAAAAGCAAATTGTAAATCCTTAAAAATATCGTCCAACACATGTACAGGGCCATCTCAAAAAATTAGAATATCTTTGAAAAGTTACTTTATTTCAGTAATTCTGTTCAAAATGTGAAACTCATATTACATTATATAGATGTATTAAACACAGAGTGATCTATTTTAAGCCTTTATTTATTTTATTGTTGATGATTATGAAGCTTACAGCCAATGAAAACCCAAAAATCAGCATCTCAGAAAATTAGAATATTATATTATAAGACCAATTGGTACTTTTAGCAGTGTGGGCAGTGTGCCAAGTCCTGCTGGAAAATGAAATCCTCATCTCAATAAAAGTTGTCAGTAGCAGAGAGAAGCTGTAAGATATGAAGTGCTGTAAGATTTTGTGGGAAAACAAAACTGCACTGACTTTAGACTTGATAATAAAACACAGTGGATCAACACCAGCAGATGACAGACATGACTCTCCAAACCATCACTGATTGGTGGAAACTTCACACTAGACCTCGAGCAGTTTGGACTGTGTGTCTCTCCACTCTTCCTCCAGACTCTGCTCCGCATCACAACCGATGCGCCTCACACAGATTTTATTTGCTTAAGAAAAGAAGTAAGACTGTAAGTTTAGAGGTGTTCAGCATTCTAAAAATTGCAAAAAAAAAAAATAAATAAAATAATACTGCAATTTGGCTGAAATGTTTTGGGTGATTTTAATGTATTTATTTATTCTTGTAAAAAAGTACCATTGGATATAGTATTCTTGGAACCTGACCCTTTTGTTTTGTTTCAAAAGATAAACAAACAAACAAAATATCAAAATCAACTGCAATGCAACACTGCAACTTTTATTGGTCCCAAAAACACATAACACTTTAACCCTTGTGTGGTGTTCGGGTCTGTGGGACCCGTTTTCATTTTTCATCAAATGATACTAAAAAAATATTTTTTCTAACTCAAACTCATTGGCATTGGCTCATTTTTTGTGAAAAACATATATCAAAACGACATTTTCGATAAACACACACTGTACACCACTCACACACACACACACACACACACACACACACACACACACACACATTTATATTACATACAGTATGTTTGGCCAAGGGTAATAAACATTGATTCATTTGTAAATTTGAAACTAAACAAATTTTCTACTCATATCTTGAGTTTAATTCATTTTCTTTTAAATTTTATTAAAAAACTAATAAAAAAAGAGTAGCACTTTTTAAAAGAAATGTAACATAAGAAAGGTAAAGGGCAAATATTAACCATGTAAGCTGTTTATATTGCTTGCAGTTTAGGTGAAGCAAGCATGTGTAAAGCATTTTAATGTAAAATTGCTTAATTTTGCTGAATTAAATACAAGTAACAAAGTAAACGAGTAACAAAAATATAAACACCACACAAGGGTTAATATTATTAGCCCTAAATTAATCTCCATATTTATTTTATGCACAATTATATAAAATAAACACTGAAAAACAACAACAATATTAATTTAAGATTTGATTTATTACTATAATTATTAGAATAATGATATAACAATGATATAATAGTGATATGATCATCTCACTGACACATTTTTTTTCTAATATAAGTCTTAGTGCAAATAGTGCATTTTTCCAATTTTATTTTATGATTTTTGCCATCCGATATATATATATATATATATATATATATATATATACTGTATGATGACAGATTGCATCACTGCAAGATGAAGAGCATCTTCACGGCTGAAGTCGAAACGAACACCTTCAGCGACCCGACTCAAGGCAATGCAGTCAATGGAAACAACATGAAAAATAAAAAAATAAAATATAAAAAAAAAAACAAGATAGTGTGTCAGGTCCCTGACCCCGCTGTCTTTCAATACCTGTGTGATTTTATTTTCAGCTAGAAAGAATTATGCCTCGAAGCGCATGCACACACACACACACACATATATGATGGGTGGAAGAGTGTGTGTATGAGCCTGTAAGAGTGTGTGTGTGTGTGTGTGTGTGTGTATGTGTGTGTGGTGGGGGAGTGGGAGCAAGCTTTTAAAGTCAATCATGAAAGGAATGTCACTTCACTAATTTATTACAGCTGCAGCAATTAATGTATTAATCTGAGCTTTCATAAAGCATTAGATTACATAAAGCAGTCAAGAGAGGAATAAATGCGTTTATTTAAAAGTGCATCGACAATGAAACAGGAACTAATAAATATGTATTTATCGCCTGTGGTGCTGCACCGGGGTGAAGGTGAGGCGCCCCCCCCCCCGAGACGCTCGACCCGACAAGACAAAGCAATCAGGAGAACATACACACAATACACAAGACGCCGCCCGCGAGACACGAGACGCCGCAATTACTCCCGCTGCCACTTTATTGACCTGCGATCTCGCCCGGGCTGCGGGAAATCTGTCGATTTGTTAACGCAACCTTCAGCTCTCAATACCGCGGGCCTATACGTTTATTTATACGTTTATTTATACCTGCATTTATACCAGTTCTTCAGAATACCGGCGTGTAACACAACAACTCACCCGCGCTGTCAAACTCAGAGTGTTAAATTAACCCTTTAACACTTGAATTTAGCGCTGTCCTGAATAGCATATGATCCCGCTCGCTAACCAGAGAGCGTGAAGAATCAGCCCGAGCTCGGTTGATTTATGGTAAAATAAAAGAATTGGCTGAGACTTGGCATCAGAAGTAGGAAGAATGTGGTCTACCTACCTACCTACCTACCTTCTTACCTAATTGTCCTGTCTGTCTATCTATCTATCTATCTATCTATCTATCTATCTATCTATCTATCTATCTATCTATCTATCTGCCTACCTACCTACCTAACTGTCCATCCATCCATCCATCCATCCATCCATCCATCCATCCATCCATCTACCTACCTACCTACCTTTTTACCTACCTACCTACCTAATTGTCCGTCCGTCCATCCATCCATCCATTCATCCATCCCTACCTACCTACCTACCTACCTACCTGCCTACCTACCAAATTGTCCGTCCATCCATCTACCTACCTACCTTCTTACCTAATTGTGTAACCGTCTGTTTATCCATCCATCCATCTATCTAATTGACTATCTATCTATCTGCCTGATTTACTAAATGTTTGTCTAACTCTCCGTTCATCCATCCATCCATCCATCCATCCATCCATCCATCCATCTACCTACCTAATTTTCTAACTGTCAGTCTAACTGTCTAACTGTCCATCTATCCGTCCGTCCGCCCGTCCGTCCATCTATCTATCTACACCTTGTGATGGACTGGCCCCCTGTCCAGGGAGTATTCCTTAAATACCAGTAAACAACACAGCAGAGATGTGTCTGAGATGAATTCAGAGCCTCCCGCCTGCTGTTTGTGCAGGGATGGATGGATGGAGGAATGGATGAAGGGATAGATGGAGAGATGGATGGATGGAAGGATTTGGGGGAGATTCTGTAACAGATCCAGAAGGAGAATCTGTTTTAAAGAAGTGTGTAATTAGGCGACCGACACATTCGGCGGAACACAGCCTTAAACACTGCGACCGCAGCACACTGTTTTAATAAATGGGAAGAATACGTCAATTAAAAAGGAGCTATTTAGGCCTTGAAGGAGGGGACGAGCCCTGCAGGATCGGCAGAAATATAATCAAACTCACATTTTACACGCTCGTAAATTACGGCGGGAATGCCGGGAGAAAAGACAGAGGGCTTGGGAATCTCCAAAGCGAGAGGGGGAATAAAACCTTCATGGTTTGGAAAATAAACGAATTATCTTCTGAATTATAGCTTTCCTCCGAGTACGGCTTCACCGCCGAGCCGCATTAAAAACATGTGCGCTGCTTTTGAGCCCATCGCTGGAGGGAAATTCGCTAAATTCACTTCCTCTTTTCTCGTGGATGTCGTGTGTCGTCGCGTTGTGTCAGCGGTCTCTCGGGGGTGAGCTTCATCTGCTGTCACAAAAATACACTCACTCACGTTACACTTGTGTAAAAGTGTAAAAATCCCTAATCACTGGGATAAAACTAGTGGAGCATCTTTACACTTTACTTTACACTTTTTTATTTGCGCTCTTTCTTTGCACTTTTTCTTTAAGCTTTCCTTTATGATTTTCTTTATGCTTTTATTTGTTACACTTTTTAAGCATTTTTTTTAAACCTTTCTTTGTGCTCTTTCTTTAGGCTTTTCTTTACGACTTTTAAGCTTTTCTCTAAACGTTTTGTTGCGCTCTTTCCTTCAGCTTTTTATGTTTTTTATGCTTTTCTTTATGCTTTTCTTAACACTTATGTTTTTTATGCTTTTCTTTAAGCTTTTCTTTTCACTTTTCTTTAAGCTTTTTATGTTTTTTATGCTTTTCTTTAAGCTTTTCTTTACACTTTCTGTTTTTTACACTTTTCTTTAAGCTTTTTATGTTTTTTTATGCTTTTCTTTACACTTTTTAGGTTTTTAATCCTTTACTTTACAATTTTCTTTAAGCTTTTCTTTACACTTTTCTTTTACGCTTTTCTTTTACGCTTTTCTTTATGCTTTTCTTTAGGCTCTTCCTTTTCTTGTTCTTTAGGCTTTTCTTTACACTTTCTATGTTTTTTACGCTTTTCTTTACGCTGTTCTTTAGGCTCTTCCTTTTCTTGTTCATTAGGCTTTTCTCTATGTTCTTCTTTACGCTTTTTTGTGCTTTTCTTTATGCTTTTCAAAGCTTTTCATTAAGCTTTTCTTAAAGCTTTTCTTTAAGCTTTTCTTTAAGCTTTTCTTTAAGCTTTTCTTTACATTTTTTTATGCTTTTCTTTAAGTTTTTATTTAAGCTTTTCTTTACGCTTTTCTTTGTTTTTTTCTGCAAGTGTATGTAAAAAAGGTAATCAATTATGTATACTATATATTAAGTGAATATATAAAGCATTATAAAGCATTTTAATGCTTCTGAAAAAAAAAACAAGCACATAGCACAATTAGATGGATGGATTATATAATTCTTACTTTCTCACTTTATCTATCTTTATATATAGCAAAAACGTTATAGCTCATATCTGACAAATAACAAATTAACACAAAATTCACTGAAAAAAATAAAGATTTGGAAAGTGCTCAGGGACATGTGAGATAAGACATAAAACTGGATTATGTCGTTTTCTAAAAGAACAAAACAAACAAAAAATCAGAAAAATGAACTCAGTAGAAGTGTATTCAGCTGGTTAACAGTAATATTAAGATGATTAACGGTGGTTAAAGTGCTTGGGAGATGTGAGAAAAATAATTTTCTGATTAAAATGTAAAATGTACTGATGATCAGTGATGGTTTAATGGAGAGTCAAGTCTGTCATCTGCTGGTGTTGATCCACTGTGTTTTATTATCAAGTCTAAAGTCAGTGCAGTTTTGTTTTCCCACAAAATCTTACAGCACTTCATATTTTACAGCTTCCCTCTGCTACTGACTCTAATTTTTATAGGGATGAAGATTTCATTTTTCAGCAGGACTTGGCACACTGCCCACACTGCTTACCAAAAGTACCAATTGGTCTTAATATATAATATATAATAATTACATTTTCTGAGACTCTGAAATTCCATCAACAATAATGTTTAATACATCTATATAATACTATATGAGTTTCACATTTTGAACTGAATTACTGAAATAAAGCAATTTTTTAATGATATTCTAATTTTTTGACATGCACAAGTATAATCATGCAATCGCTCTGTAGGATTGGATAAATAAATATAAAAGGCATCTAAATGGTTAATGCTAGCTCAAAATGCTTATTGTCAGGGCGGTTAGCGTTAGCGTTTCTCTTGACATCAAAAATCAAAATGCATATTTCATCTCGTCCCACGTGAGGCTGAGAGCTTAGCGTTAGCGTTAGCATTAGCGGCGGCTGGCGTCGAGCGGATCGTTTTGGCTTTGACATTTTGCCATTGTGCGGCGCGGTGCAGTCTGCAATAATTAAATATCAGGTGCATAAGTCGCTCTTTAATTTGACATGTGTGCTTCAGGCGATAAACACACGTGGGGCAGCGGGGAAAGCCGTAATTGCTGGGGAATAAAATATGATATCAGGAGCGAGGAGGGGATCATTGTATCAGCGCGCCGGTGACGGCTCGTTTGATCATTACGCCGGGGCTGAAGAGGTTGGCTAATTAGTTGCCATTAAAGCTCACCCCCTAATCAGAGGTCGCTCTTGCATAAAGAATGTCGCTCGCCTCAGATGAATGAACAATGCCGTTAACCCCCTCCTGCCCTCGCCCCCCCCCCGGCCCCCGCCAGCTGCACCGGACCGGGGGGGGAGGGATGTTGGGGGGGTGGGGGTGGATTGTGGAGGTTAAAGTGGGAATGTGATATCTGATATAATAATTAACAACCTTCAGGTCTAATAGAGCAATATTAGTACAGACCACTTAAAAATGATGAGTTTCTTTGTTTTTACCAAATTGAAATTGAAGAGGAAGATGGATGATCACAAGCCGACAAACCAACAAGCTGAACCGCTTGAGTTTTTGCACCAAAAGCAGTGTGTAAGACTGGTGGAGGAGAACATGATGCCAAGGTGCATAAAAAAAAACTGTGATTAAAAACCACCAGGGTTATTCCTCCAAATATTGATTATTTCTGAACTCTTAAAACTACTTTATGAATATAAACTTGTTTTCTTTGCATTATTTGAGAAAGTCTGAAAGCTCTGCATCTTTTCTACATTATTTTAGCCATTTCTAGTAGTTTATAGAATAAAACAACAATGTTCATTTACATATAAAACATAAATAACTTTTACATACTCAATACTCAAATATATATATATATATATGATTTGATATTTACAGCTTTCTTATCAGATATCACCTTTGAAGTTTGTTACTTTGTATTTGGTGGAAGAAACATAGAAGTTCTGTTTCCTTTATTTGTCTTTAGTAGCCTTTGGTATCATTTTGTGCAATTTACTAATAATATCACAGCATAAACTAGTCACAATATATACAAATTGAGATATGAACCCTCCAACTTTTAATTCAAAATTTACTAACAATGTTCTTCTTTTTATTTTGCAATTTTAACCTTCAGAAACTTATTCTTAAAAAAATAAATAAATAAAGACACTGACACAAGTGAAGTCATACTCCACCTCTTTTTGCCAACAAACACCAAAGAATCAGCTGTTCTTTGTACTGTAATGTAGTCTTAAACAATTTTATATATGATATACTGTATATACTGTTAACTCCCTGTTGCTGCTGGAGTTTTCGAACACCTCAATGTCACTGCTAAGGTAAGAATAGTCCACCAGCATCATCCTGTAGATTTTTCTGGTGTTCTTCTTGATTAATTTAGCTGAGCCAATTATTGACTCCTCCTATCACTGCAGTGCTACTTGCTGATCATTCGTTTTTAGAGTCAGGTGAGCTCTAACTTTGGCGGATTGCAGTGCAGCTACCTGGACGTGTCCAACAAACCAAAGCTTCTTATCATAGGAAACTGAGCTGCTCGTTCATTCTGTGAAGGTGTTCCAGTGGCTTATTTAAAAAAAAATTGGGGATGTATGTGTGTTGCCAAGATAGCGATGAACGTCTGAGTGTTAACGTCTGTCTAGGTTGTATTCAGTCAGTGGAGCACCTGTGTTTTTTTGTTGCAATACACAAAATAAACAAGCAATACACCATGCTTCTCAGTGGAGATACTGTATATTCAAAAGCACTGTTGCTATTTAAACCATGCAAGTAGAAGGCATAAAAATAGACTGTTTGTGGGGTGTAAGATAGCAATGCCAATGCCAGCGTGATCCCACTGTTCTTGTACTGTAATGTAGTAGTAAAAAATTCAGAGCTGGTCTCAGAGCATCAGATACCAGAGTCCACTAGATAAGAAAGAATGCATGCTGTGTAAAACACAGCGCAGCAGATGCATTATGTCAATAGCGTGACGCTCTGAATACTTCAGAAAGCCTCCGGCGTCCCCGGTGGAGCCGCAGCAACTTTAGAAGCAACGTCTCGTACTGCGACTGCGACTCCGGAGATCTCCCGGACGCGATCCGCGGAGACACACAGGCAATATTAGCTGACAGGGCTGTATAAATAATAAGGCACGTAATGCCACATGCCAACGCCACCAGGGCTTTCAACAGGTGCGGCGCTCGCCCGGCGCACTTCCACTTTGTTCAACAAAGAGCCGGTCTTTACCGCCGGCTCTCGCGCCGTCTCTTGCGCCTGAAAGCTTTGCCTGATCATTCTTTTATGGGCCCTCCTGCCCAGAAAGCACTATATTCACAGGACGTCATGATAATAGACCGGTCAGGGATGTGGGGATTGGTGGAGGGAGCGGCGGAGGGAGCGGCGGCCGTGGCAGCGGCAGGGGGGGTGGCAGTCGAAGTGAATACATTCCGGGAGACGCCCAGGGGAGAGGGGCCAGGCGACACACTTTAGTGGCAGGAAAACCCATCGCGAGTGTGTGTTTAGTGGCCGTGACCCTGATTCTTCTTCCAACTCCATCACCGACTCACCAACTCTACTGCTATTGATGCCGCCATGTGCCGGGAATAAATCACGGCCCAGTAGTGAATAGAAGCCAACACTTAAAAAGTCCTTTATCAGCTGGGGTTACTTTCACCGACTCTTAAGTGAAAAGGGCACCGAGGGCTCGAAAAAGAAAATAACACAGTGGAAAAAAATGTGACCTTCAGCTTCATGTTGCATTACAAACAATGTTTTTTATTTCATTTATTTATATATATTTTGAAGATTGTTACGGCCGAGAACATTGAGCGGCGGGTAAAAACATCCGCGGCATCTCTGACTTCAGCTCCCGTCGTCTTTGTTACGGTATAAACCAATTAACACTCGGGAACGTGATAAAAAAATAAAAAAATAAAGTGCACTAAACACTAATAAAGACTATAAGGTAAAGATTATATATATATATATATATATATATATATATATATATATATATATATATAAGCAAGGATTAAGGATACCATCATGGAGAAAACCTTGTTTCTACACCCATTAACCTTGCTTGTTTGCTATCAGCTACAATCTACAATACTATTTTCCACATTGTAGATTAATATTAAAATGTCTAAACAATGAAGTAATTAAGGGAATGGAGGCAAAGTCCTACGGTTTTTGACATTCCAGAGATTTTAAGTCAGGAGATTGTAACAGCTACTACAGAATCTTCCAGCCCTTCTTCTGCAACCAAGGCATGGTAGAATTAGAGGTATGCTTGGGGTCATTGTCCTGTTGGAAGGTCCAACGTCTCCCAAGCTTCAGCTTTGTCACAGACTGCATGACATTTCCACCCAAGATCTCCTGGTGGAAGATCTCCTGTATTTATGGTATCTTCCACACGGTGGAGATTCTTCCCTGTACCTGAAGAAGCAAAACAGCATCAGAGCATGATTGACCCGCCACCATGCTTCACAGTAGGCAAGTACTGTAGGAAGTCCAAAGTCAGTGGAGTGTTTTCCCACTAAATCTTACAGCACTTCATGCTTTCCTCTGCTGATAACAACTTTTTGTTGAGATGAGGATTTCATTTTCCAGCAGGACTTGGCACACTGCCCACACTGCTTAACAAAAGTACTAATTGGTCTTAATATTTAATATTCTAATTTTCTGAGACACTGATTTTTTTTTTATATAATTTTTTTGATAATCATCAACAATAAAATAATAAATTTGCTTAAAATAGATCACTCTGTGTGTAATACATCTATATAATATATGAGTATCACATTTTTGTAACTGAATTATGGGTAAATGTAAATGCTAATATATATGAAGTGCATGAACTAAACAAGAGAGAAAATTGGTGGCTTTCCTACAAACATTGTGTTTAAAGCTTGTTAAAAATATTTTAAGGTCCATAGAAGCCCAGGTCAGGTGACAGCCTTGATTATAATGATTATTATTGTTAAATAAAGTGAACATTGAGTGGAAACAGTATTTAAAAACTGCTGTTTTCCAATTCAGATTCCAGTAAACAGTGTAAAACACAGTCCTGCATCACTACAGTCAGAAATGACTGCATCTGAAAGGCATCCGCAGGCTGACCCCTGTTAATTAGATTAATCCAGCGATGGTAATTTACAGGCCGTTTACTCAGCCATATGATCCTCATCTGCTGCACGGCATTGTGGGATCTCCCGCTGTCCTCAGCCTGGTGTGGGCGGACGCTCGGCGCTCCATCTTTATCTGATAAACAGCGAGCGCGAGCAGAACGGCGCAGACTTCCTGCTCATTCTCCACACGGCTGAAGAAGTTGGGGAGGAAGACGGAGGAGAAAAATCACAGGATCGTATAAATTAAGACTTGCTTGAAAAATGTCATAAATAATGAAATGTGTGCGCTATTTTCCCAATTCTGTTTTCGCCTTATAAATAAATTATCATTTGTTTCTCGGCATCGTCGTACAAAAGCCTCCGACTCCGCTCCGCTCACACATTTTAATTATTTTAAAATAAATGCAACACGAGCAGAGAGAGAGAGAGAGAGAGAGAGAGAGAGAATAAGGGATGAGAGAGGGAGATAGAGCAGGGGAAAGAGTAAGTAAATAACACAAAAAGAGACAGAGACAAAAAGAGAGGGAATAAGGGCTCCAGAGAGGGGGGGAGAGGGAGAGAATGAGAGAGAGAATAGGGTTATGAAAGAGAGAGGGCAAGAACGAAGACTAAGAGACAGAAAGAGAGAGGGAATAAGGGATGAGAGAGGGAGACAAAAAGAGAAATAGAGAGAATAAGGGATGAGAGAGGGAGATAGAGGGAGAAATACAGACAACAAGATAGAGAAAAGGGGTGAGAGAGAGAAAGAGAGAGAAAGAGAGAGAGCAGGAGAAACAGGAGAAAGAGTAAGTAAATAACAGAATAAAAAGAGACAGACAAAAAGAGAGGGAATAAGGGCTGAGAGAGGGAGACAGAGAGAAAAAAGAGAGAATGAGAGAGAGAAAATAGGGGTGTGAGAGCAAGGGGTTATGAAAAAGAGAGAGGGCAAGAAAGAAGAGGAGAAAGAATTACACAGAAAGAGACTCAGAGACAGAAAGAGAGAGGGAATAAGAGATGAGAGAGGGAGATAGAGAAATTAAGAGAATGAGAAAGAGATTAGGAGTGTGTGAGAGAAAGAGAAAGTAAGACAGAAGAGGAGAAAGAGAGAATGAGAGAGAGCAAGAAAGAAGAGGAGAAAGAGAGAGTGATGGAGCGAGTGAGTGAGAGAATTGCACAGACACAAAGACAGGAAGAGATAGGGAATGAGGGATGAGAGGGGGAGACAGAGAGAAAAAAGAGAGAATGAGAGAGAAAATAGGGGTGTGAGAGAGGGGGGTAATGAAAGAGAGAGAGAGCAAGAAAGAAGAGGAGAAATATTTACACAGAAAGAGATAGGGAATGAGGGATGAGAGAGGGAGACAGAGAATAGAAAGAATGAGAGATAAAAAGAGAGAATTGGGTGTGAGAGAGAGAAAGAGAGAGAGGAAGAAAGAAGAGGAAAAAGAGAGTGATGGAGCGAATGAGTGAGAGAATTCCACAGAAAGAGACACAGAGACAGAAATAGAGAAGGAATAAGAGATAAGAGAGGGAGATAGAGAAATAGAGAGAATGATAGAGAGAGAGAATGAGCGAGCAAGAAAGAAGAGGAGAAAGAAAGAGAGAGTGACGTAGCGAGTAAGTAAGAGAATTACACAGAAAGAGAAAAGGAATAAGGGATGAAAGACGGAGACAAAAAGAGAAATAGAGAGAATAAGAGAGAGAATAGGGGTGTGAGAGAAAAAGAGAGAGAGCAAGATAGAAGAGGAGAAAGAGAAAGTGATGGAGCGAGTGAGTGAGAGAATTCCACAGAAAGAGACACAGAGACAGAAATAGAGAAGGAATAATAGATGAGAAAGGAAGATAGAGAAATAGAGAGAATGAGAGAGATAAAAGGAGTGTGTATAAGAGAGAGAATGAGAAATTTGATTATTTGATTTTTTTTGCATCAAATAAGGCAGAGTTCAGAAATCAATATTTGGTGGAATAACCCTGGTTGTTTTTAATCACAGGTTTTTTTTATGCATCTTGGCATCATGTTCTCCTCCACCAGTCTTACACACTGCTTTTGGATAACTTTTCAATTCAAGGTCTGTCAGTAATGCTAAGAATAATCAGAAGGATTAAAAGCACTGGATTGGTCAAAAGTACCCACTGCTAGAAAAGTGGTAAAATTTAAAATCTGACCTTCTTTCTTTCTTTTTACAAAAAAAAAAAAAAATAAATCAGGAGGAGGAGAGAGAGAGACTTTATTACCATCATCAATACAAACACTCCACCTATCTAACCACAGTGCTGTCACCCAGCGCGAGAGTTCACCCCCCCCTCTCTCTCTCTCTCTCCCTCTCTCTCTCGCTTTCTGTCCCTTTTTATTCCTCTCTGTTGTGAGTTTTTTATCTCACTTTTTTGCACTCTCACTTCTTTTCATTCTCTCGCATTTTTCTCAATTTCTCTCCCTCACACTTGCCTCTCACTTTTTCTTGCACTCTCTCTTGCACTTTAGCTTTCTTCTGTCTCTCTGGATTTTTTCTTACTCTCACTTTTTCTCACTTTTTCTTTTATAAAAAAAATTCCCCACTCTTTTGCTTTTTCTCACTCTCCCTTTTTTCTAGCCCTCTTTTTCATTCTCTCTTGTTCTCTTGCATTTTTCTTCTTTTTGCTTTTTCTCTCTTTCTCTTGATTCTCACACGATTTTTTCTTGCTCACCTGCTTTTTTTTCTCTCACACTTTTTCTCTTCTTATTTTTCTCTTCTTTTCTTCTTCTCTTTTTTATTCTTTCACTTTTTTATTCTATTTCACTTTTTTCCTCTATCTCTCCCTCTCACTATTTTATACTCTTTCACTTTTTTCTCTCCCTCCCTCTCTCCTTTCTTTTTTCTCTCTCTTCCCCTCTCAATATTTTATTCTCTTACACTTTCACTTGTCTTCTCTCTCTCTCTCCCTTTCACATTTTCATTTTCTTTGACTTTTTTCTTTCTCACTATTTTATTCTCTTTCACTTTTCTCTCTCTCTTGCTTTTTATTCTCTTTCACTTTTTTACTCTCTCATTCCTACTTTTTTATTCTCTTTCTCGCCCTCTCACTACTTCATTCTCTTTCACTTTTCTCTCTCTCCCTCTTGTTTTTTGTTCTCTTTCACTTCTTTCCCTCTCACTTTTTTATTCTTTTTCACTTTTTCTCTCTCGCTTTTTTTGTCTTTTCTCTCTGTCTCCCTCTCATTTTTTTACTTTCACTTTTTTCTCTCTCTTTCTTGTCTTTTCTCTCTCTTTCTGTTGCTTTATTCTCTTTCACCTCTCTCTCTCTCTCTCTCTCGTTTATTCTCTCACTCGCTGTCTGAAAAGTTCATTTTACTCAAACATAAAGCTATAAATGGTAAAATCAGAGAAATTGATGGTTTTTAGAGGCTCTCTTCCTTTATTATGGATCTGTATATGAGACCTAATATAAAATAATGATTTTGAAAATACTTAAATGCAATTTAATATAATATACAATCGTTTTATTATATTTAGAAGTGTAGCGCAGGTTCACTGTAGGTTTTTTTAAGTAAATAATATTCCTGTTATTGTGGTACATGATATTTTACATGTAATTTTACCCCTTTTTACAGTTCAGACTCCATATACTGTATGTATTTCTCTGCATTTAATTATACAGACACTGAAAATGAGCAGAAATCCCCTTTCATCCAGATTATCCCTCCACATTAGCTAATGTGACATCACACATATGCAGTGATAATTGGGGGTCGATGTTTAATATTTATGACTCGATAAATTTTTGATGAGGTCTGTAGATTAATGTATACATGTGTACTTTACATTGTGTGTTGTTACATTAATTGTTTTTTTGTTAATTCTACTAAAGAGAGGAGCTAATTTTTGAAGATGATAATGGTATGTTTAATTTGTACATCCCCAATGCGATCAATTTACAACTTAAAAAAAGGGGTTATTAAGGATTTTCTACACACAAGAGACATTTGTGTAGGTAGCATGAACGCGTAGGTCAGTTTCCTCTGCTAAGACACGCAAAAGCATTGTGCTGTTAAGATACGAATGTGCCAAAGTCAGAGCTCACCTGGCTCTTAAAGGGAATGACAACTAGCTCTCTGATTGGTTTATTTCATGTTAAGCCCAAAACACACCCATGATTAACTAAAAGAATTAGCTAATGCCTTTTGCACAGCGTTTTGAGACAGGTAAAGTGAATTTATTGCGTTCTCTCGATACCAAAGACACACCGCCATGCCCTAAATCCAGTTGTGCGATGCACAATTGACCGGTGCACTATAGGTCTCTAAAATAGTCTTTCATGATACTACTGTACTGTTACTGTAATAAAAGCAGGATGAAATGTATTTTCAATATGGTTAATTTTGGACAAACCTATAAAACACTGGTCAGGTGTCCCATTACTCGTTCCAGTATAATGTATTGTGTACCATATTTTTTTGCACTATAAGGCACACAGGATTATAAGGCTCAATATCCGTAAACGTCCATAATTTTCTGGTCTATTTTCATACATATAGCGCATCGGGTTATAGGGAACATTTTTTGCGACACTAGTAACTAGTAGTAAGGAACAGGGGTGTAGCCTTAGAAGTTTTTTTTTTTTCCTAATTTAGTAGGTCTCGCCACTGGGTGGTGAAGCTAAGCTAAGCTAAGTACACAAAGCTGCACTGAAAAAAATCATGTACTTTGTCAAATTATTTTATTTAATTTTTTTCCCCATTTTATCGCCAATTAACACGGCCAATTGTTAGGTCAAACAAGCGCTTCCATTTATTTAGAGTAAGCTTAGATTTACAGATTTCCACTACAACCTCAGTGCTGAGGAAACTTCACTGAAACTCCTGTATAACTTTACTGTTTTTTAATACCTGATTGGTAGAATTTATACATCAGGAGCACCAGATTATAAGGAGCCCTGATGATTTTTGGGAACATTTTAAAGGGGGGATTTTAAAGGAGAACTCTGGTGTAAAATGGACTTTTGTTGTAGTAAAACATGATAAAAAGTTCTTACCTTTGATGAATAGCACACCTCCGTTCTCCCACAGCGTTCAGAGATCCAGAAATTTTAACAGTTTATCCAACAAACACCCTTCAGACTGGGAGACACGGGGCATAATTTACCCTGATAAATTTACACTTTTTACACCGTTATCCAGCTCAAAGTAGCTCCACACCTCCTTGCTAGAATCTGGAGAGTCCTGACATTTAAAACGAGGCATTAATAACTTTAAAAAAAGTACAGAAGAAGCTTATTAAAAAACACTGTTTACATCCTGTAATGCTACTAGCTTCAGCTCCGAGCACCGCCATCACTGTACTGATAATGACATAGACATATATATATATATACATAGACTCCGTATAACGTAGCAGCTGGCACCATGAGGCAGACTATGCAGAGTCTAAGCTAGCTAAGAGAGCTTTTTTAAGTTATTAATGCCTCGTTTTAAATGTCAGGGCTCTCCTCTTGGATTCTAGTAAGGAGGTGTGGAGCTACTTTGAGCTGAATATCGGTGTAAAAAGTGATTTATCAGGGTAAATTATGCCCCGTATCACCCAGTCTGAAGGGTGTTTGTTGGATAAACTGTTAAAATTTCTGGATCTCTGAACACTGTGGGAGAGCGGAGGTGTGCTATTCCTCAAAGATAAGAACTTTTTTAATCATGTTTTACTACAGCAAAAGTCCATCTTATAATGCGAAAAATAGATGTATAGAGGATTTTTCAGTATTTCATCGTTCAGGTAGGAACAGATATGTGTTCGTGTGTGCGGTACGCTCAGGTAGAGATGAATGCGGGTGTGTGTAAGAGTGTGTATAAGTGTGTACGAGTGTGTACGAGTGTGTGTATACGTAGCATTGTCTGCAGCCTGAGCGTTCCTGGGGCTCTTTGAAGGGCTGAGGCAGAGCTGTCTGTGATAATTAGAGTGCAATGACCTTCTCATTAGAGCCAGGAGTCCTCGTGATTATTTCCCCCCGTTCGCTGGTAACGCCGGCCGGCCGCAGAGACAATCTCGGAATATCAAAGCAATTCTCTAAGATATTTATTAGAACCCAAATTACAAAAACACATAGCAAAAAAACCTTTGAATTACCAGCCCTGCTAATGTATGCAGAGCCAAATGAATGGCTCGACTTCCTCTTTTCCTTTTTCTTTTTCTTTCTTTCCTTCTGTCTCTCTCTCTCTCTCTCTCTCTCACTCAGTCTCTCTCTCTCTCTCTTTTTTCACCCTCTCTCTCTCTCTCTTGTAGCTTAAATTTTTCATTACAAATTTCCAGGACTTCAAAGTAGCGTCTCGCAGCCAGCCTCCTTTCTTCTCCCTGGCGCGACAAAGAACTGTCAAAAAGTGTCCCTGTGTTTGTGCTACTGTTTCTCTCCCTGCCTTTATTCCTCTCTTACATCTAAATGTCAAATAACACCGTTTAAATACAGCACAGCATCCCTTCATCTGAGAGAGAGAGCGATAGAGAGAGAGAGCGATAGAGAGAGAGAGAGAGAGTGAGAGAGTGAGAGAGGGCGAGAAAAGAAAGCGAAAATACAGCAGAAGGCATCTAAAAGGGGCCTAATTAATCTCGCGCATTGATTTTGTTTTAGTTTGATGTATTTGATGGCGGGGGAAAAAAAAAAGAAGAGAAAACAGAACGAAAAAAAGAAAGAGAGAAAAGAAAGAGGCGACTCCGGAAGGGGCTCTCATTAAAATCATTAGCAGCTTGATGTCAGCCGAAAACATCTCACTCTCCGCTGCTTAAAAGCACATTTACAGGTCCCTCTTTAATGTCACAAGAATGGACTCAACTAAAGAGTCACAAAGAGAGAGAAAAAGAGAGCGAGAGAAAGAGAGAGAGAGAGAAAACACCATCCATAAAGTCTCTCTGTCACCCTCAGGCCTGAAGATCTGGACCGAGCCCAAGCCCGTCCAGCGTGGAGGACAGCGGGCGTATCTGAACTCGGGCAGAACAGGAGGTTTTGACACGTCCCCTCCAGTTGCAGTAGAGCTGAATGAGGTCTTTGTTGAGACGTGAGACGATGTGAAGGACAGAACGCGAGTGATTAAGTGCGTTTTCATGCTTTTTCTTCATTTCTCTGAATGAGTTAATAATCTAGGATCACTTTCTTCATCGGTTTGGTTTGTTTTCACACATAGGACCCTATCTATCACCTTCTTACTCCCTGTGAATGCAACGTTTATAACAGGCCAGGATTTTTGTCAATTTTCTGCCTGATTTTACACCCTTGAATCTTGAATCGAAATAGGTTTCTCCGGAACCATGGTGCAACATGGGACAACAAGCAATAGACAATATAAAGTGCAATAGTGATGACAGTGCAACATGAAACTATAACACTAAATAACAATAAATACAATAAATACAAAAGACGAGACAATTTAAAAGACAGGACAGTGCAGTACCGATACGGTATAATAATGTGTATAGTAAGGATAAGGTGCAGAGATGTGTAGTTTTGTGTGAGTGTGTTGGATGTGTGGTGGGTGGGGTGGGCTTCAGCTCTGTCTCTGTGAGTTGAGGAGTCTGACTGCCTGGTGGATGAAGCTGTTGCAGAGTCTAGTAGTGGAGGCTCGAATGCTCCTGTATTTTCTGCCAGACAGCATCAGTACAATACAATAAATACAAATCCTGAATAAAAATCAAACAGTTCATCTCCTCCAAACCTTTAGTTTCGTTATGTTTGTCTAGTTTTTACGTCTATTTTCAAACCTGCAGAATTTGGGTTGATTTCTGACTGATTGTTACTGATCTGGAATGATTTGAGAGTATAGAGAAAACAGAGAGAGGCATGTGTAAGTGTACTTTTCCAGTCGTTACGATAGCAAAGACACACTGACACGCCCCTAAATCAAGCTGGATGGTGCACATGGATCACAGATTGCCTATAGATCACTAAAGCAGGGTTCTAGACGTGTTTAGGCTCTTTTTTTTATTTTAGAGAAGTGCTGCCAATAAAGTAGAACTCAGTATATCTACTCTAGTTCATTACATGAAATGATGTATTAATGATTACTTTGATAAAATACATGGAGAAACAGCATCAATCAGACTTTTTGATTTTTTTTCCTTGATAATCACACCTCTAGGATACATGTAGATACTAAAAACCTGACACTCAGAGCAGCCTATACCTTTCAGTATTTTAATTAGGACACACAAAAATGTAAACTTTTTAGTTTAAATAATTAAAAATGTTTAGTGCAAAATAACTACTTCAAAAGTAAAAATGTGCAAATAAAATAAAAACTATATAAAGTAGTGCGCACACCATACCTAGCTTTAGTTTGAGGAAAGCAGGTAGTTTCACACTTTTTCTGTGGACACTTTTGAGTCTGATATTTACTGATATTATTTGGTTTGAAACATCATATAAATATGTTTGAAGCACTAAAGGTAAATAATATTGGTTGGGGAAGGAGATTTTTCACTTTTTTAGGTGTTTTTCTCTCAATGGGTTTCTTGTAGATTTAGCTTTACCGCACTGGGATGTGATCACTATTTTTAGATAGAGTAAGCTCCTCCCTTTCTAACCATATATGGATTATGGAACCATATAGGGATTCATGAGTTATTAAGCTAAAAAAACACAAGGTGCGATTTTGGAGGGAAAATCCGTCCGTAGGGTTTTAAGGGTTAAAACATGAGTTATAAAGATTCTCTGTTCTCTGTTTTTGATGATCTGGACCGAACCCAAGCCCGTCTAGTAAAGGAGACAGAGGACGTACCTGAACTCGGGCAGGACAGGAGGTTTTGACACGTCCCCTCCAGTTGCAGTAGAGCTGAATGAGGTCTTTGTTGAGACGTGAGACGATGTGAAGGACCGAACAAGAGTGATTAAAGACACTGAGCTTCATCAGACAGACGTCCACACACAGCTAACTGAGCTAAACTGAGCTGGATGAGCCCAAGTTCCACTTCCACAGCAGTATTTAAAGGTGGTCAGCATTTAAAATAAAGACTTTAAAATAAAACTACCTTTATAAAGGGTTTATAAGTGGTTTACAATCGGTTTATTTATGGTTACTAATTAGGTTGTAAATGCCTTAAAAATCATTAATAATCAGTTATAACACATACATAGAAAGGCAACAATTTCTATGTATGTGTTATAACTGATTATTAATGATTTTTAAGGCATTTACAACCTAATTAGTAACCATTAATAAACCAATTGTAAACCATTTATAAACCCTTTATAAAGGTAGTTTTATTTTAAAGTGGTACCAAAAAAGAGAGAGCACTTAAAAATGATGAGTTTCTTTGATTTGTACCAAATTGAAAACCTCTGGAATATAATCAAGAGGAAGATGGATGATCACAAGCCATCAAACCACCAAACTGAACTGCTTGAATGAATTTTTGCACCAGGAGTAAAGCAGCATAAAGTTATCCAAAAGCAGTGTGTAAGACTGGTGGTGGAGGAGAACATGATGCCAAGATGCATGAAAGATAAACTGTGATTAAAAACCACCAGGGTTATTCCACCAAATATTGATTTCTGAACTTTTAAAACTTTATGAATATGAACTTGTTTTCTTTTTGCATTATTGGAGGTCTGAAAGCTCTGCATCTTTTTTGTTATTTCGTTTTTTCAGCCATTTCTCTGCAATTTTCCGCAAATAAATGCTCTAAATTACAATATTTTCATTTAGAATTTGAAAGAAATGTTGTCTGTAGTTTATAGAATAAAACAACAATGTTCATTTTACTCAAACATAAACCTATAAATAGCAAAATCAGAGAAACTGATTCAGAAACTGATTCAGAAACTGAAGTAGACTCTTAATTGTTTCCAGAGCTGTATATGACTGAGATGGGAGTGGCTACTCGATTTACACACTGATGTTATTTCAGTGATGTTATTTCGTGATGGTAACCACATAATGTAATAACTCACTTATAGTAGCAATACAATTTTAGTTTGAGAAACAAAATAGCTATAGTGCAGCTATACAACATCCTTTCTTGAACCTTTCTTCTACTTATGATTAGATTTGTCCTGTTAAAAGTTGGATTTGTGCTCTGCAGCACACCTGCATGGCTAAGATATGATTGTACGGCTGACTTTGACTGTTGTCAGGGTTTTAATCAGTCAGTGGAGCACCTGTGTTTTCCAATGCCAAGATAAACAAGCAAAACTCCAGAAATGTACCTGAACACACCTCATTTCATAACCAGACCACCACGCCCATCAGTATATATTAGATATATTCCTATATTAGATATATAGATATATTCCTAAACTCTGACGCTATTTTAAAATAGACTGTTGATGAGGTGTAAGATAGCAATGAGCATCACAATGTGCCTTATGCAGGGTGTACAACAAGGCCCCAAGTTTACGACCTACTTTAAATCAATAATCGTGCAAATTATTGCAAAGACACTGCTTGCAAAAAGAAAATATATAACATAACTTTAATTAGAGAAATAAAGGAGTTAATCAGATATCTTTAGCTCTGCATTTGCGTTCCAGAGCTGTTCATTTGGCTGTCATTTCTTTTTTAATGTTTTTTTAAAAGCGATGCTCCATTAAAATGCAGATAAAACGATTGACTGACTGACTGACTGACTGACTGACTGACTGACGGACAGACAGACGGACATGGCTGTACATCTCCTTCACTCACAGTCCCTCCCCCGTTTCAACAGCGAACAAAGCCTCAGCCTCTGAAATAATTACATCGTTAAAGCCGTGCAGCACCAATTAAAGCCTGACTTCCTTTACCTGTTTTCACAGCTAATTAAGAAATTAACCCTCCGTTTAGGCCTTGGCATCCTGCCTACATCGCTAATAGGTAGGAGAGTTGGGAGGAGAGAGAGAGAGGAAAAGAGAGAGAGAGAGGAGGAGAAACTGCCACCGTAAACACAGGACAGGACCAAATCCGCATGACACAGGCCCTGATTATCTCACTTTAAGATGCTGATTGGTGTTGACATGAGGTTAAAACGGAGGGAATTGTTGATTTAGGTTAATCACAGACTGATTACGGGGAAATTAAACATTTGGGTGGATTTAAAACACTTTCAGGTCTTAATCTTCGAACAACCTAAGGCTAAAGATACTAAATATACTAAAGATACTGTAGCAAAGAAGACTCTGTGCACACCTGGCAACCGACAAACGACCTGGGGGATCTGATATGTCATGTGATTGGTGTGGTGGTGCAGTGGATAACACCACTGCCCGAAGGTAAGCTAGCACATGATGTCTGCTGCACCAATTCAAGTCCTTGGGTAAGACAGATACAATATGTTTTGAGGACCAAGGTTATTATAGTTTAATTCTAATTCATTTTCACTTTTCTCCTCTAATTCAGTTTTTATACGTTGGGTTATTTGTGAATCAAAAATGTGTTGTGTAATAAAACTCAACAAAAGAAACCATTACAAAAACGGTGGATAACACCACCAGCTGCTTGTGAGCTACCACATCATGTAGGAGACTGGGGTTCAATTCCTGGTCTGGGTGACTGAATGCTGCTCTACACCAATAATAGTCCTTGGGTAAGACTCCTAACACTACATTGTCCCAACTCTGTAATAAATACAATATGTTTTCAAGATACATCATTATCCAATCATAATCTACCAAAATTACTCCAAAAGGGCATGGACAACTCATCCAGGAGGTCCCAAAAGAACCCAGAACAACTTATAAAGAATTGCAAACCTCATTTGCTTCTATTATGGTCAACATTTAAGCTGCTAAGCAAAAAGAACATTAATGTTTTCATCATATGTTTTGTAGAAAACATATTGATGATCCCCAAGACTGGGAAACTATATAAGAAATCTGAAATCTGCATGCCTATTGGTTAATGGTCAACACCAGGTGTGAATGGGGCCAAAAACGTAATGGTACCGAAGCTAGGAATTCACTTACTTGAGTGATAGTCATTAACTTTTCACGCCCATTCCCACCATCCAATCCATCCATCCTCTCATCCATCCATCCATCCATCCATCCATCCACTCGCATGCCAATAATAGTACTTGGGCAAGACTCCTAACACTACATTGTCCCAACTCTGTAATAAATACAATATGTTTTCAAGATACATCATTATCCAATCATAATCTACCAAAATTACTCCAAAAGGGCATGGACAACTCATCCAGGAGATTCCAAAAGAACCCAGAACAACATTTAAAGAATTGCATGGCTCATTTCTTCGATTAAGGGAAATATTTAAGCTGCTAAGCAAAAAGAACATTAATATTCATCCTCATATTGCTAGAAAGCTAGAAAACATATTGATGATCCCCAAGACTAGGAAACTATATAAGAAATCTGTAATCTGCATGCCTATTGGTTAATGGTCAACACCAGGTGTGAATGGGGCCAAACATGTGATGGTACCAAAGCTAGGAATTCACTTACTCGAGTGATAGTCATTAACTTTTCACCCCCATTCCCACCATCCATCCATCCATCCTCTCATCCATCCATCCTCCCATCCATCCTCTCATCCATCCATCCATCCGCTTGCATGCCAATAATAGTCCTTGGGCAAGACTCCTAACACTACATTGTCCCAACTCTGTAATAAATACAATATGTTTTCAGGACACATCATTATCCAATCATAATCTACCAAAATTACTCCAAAAGGGCATGGACAACTCATCCAGGAGATTCCAAAAGAACCCAGAACAACATTTAAAGAATTGCATGGCTCATTTCTTCAATTAAGGGAAACATTTAAGACTGCTAAGCAAAAAGAACATTAATGTTCATCCTTATATTGCTAGAAAGCTAGAAAACATATTGATGATCCCCAAGACTAGTAAACTATATAAGAAATCTGAAATCTGCATGCCTATTGGTTAATGGTCAACACCAGGTGTGAATGGGGCCAAAAACGTAATGGTACCGAAGCTAGGAATTCACTTACTTGAGTGATAGTCATTAACTTTTCACCCCCATTCCCACCATCCAATCCATCCATCCTCTCATCCATCCATCCTCCCATCCGTCCATCCACTCGCATGCCAATAATAGTCCTTGGGCAAGACTCCTAACACTACATTGTCCCAACTCTGTAATAAATACAATATGTTTTCAGGACACATCATTATCTAATCATAATCTACCAAAATTACTCCAAAAGGGCATGGACCACTCATCCAGGAGGTCCTAAAAGAACCCAGAACAACTTATAAAGAATTGCAAACCTAATTTGCCTCTATTATGGTCAACATTTAAGCTGCTAAGCAAAAAGAACATTAATATTCATCCTTATATTGCTAGAAAGCTAGAAAACATATTGATGATCCCCAAGACTGGGAAACTATATAAGAAATCTGTAATCTGCATGCCTATTGGTTAATGGTCAACACCAGGTGTGAATGGGGCCAAACATGTGATGGTACCAAAGCTAGGAATTCACTTACTTGAGTGATAGTCATTAACTTTTCACCCCCATTCCCACCATCCAATCCACCCATCCTCCCATCCATCCATCCTCCCATCCATCCATCCACTCGCATGCCTTAAGCATGCACCACCTGCGAATCACCCTGTGAATCTCCCTCCTATATGAAGTGCGGTATGAATTAATCACACGCAGCCCTATGCACTTTGATGCAATTCCTAACGCGCATTAATGAGGGTTGACAGCTGTAACTAAAGGCAGAATGATCGCTTCTTAGAATTTAAATAAAAATCACAGCTCGGTTAAGAAGAAAAATCCGGCTTCCGGTTTAATGGCGGCGTAGTCAGACGTGTTTGTACTTGCTCCCTGGGGCACGATTATTTTTGATAATAAACAGAACTCTCTTTTGCTTTTTCTACGCTTAAAAAGTAAGTTTTAGAACCCCGGAACTAATTTTTATTGGTCATGTCGAGAAATCTGAGAGATAGAGCTGGTTCTAAGCCTAACTCATCGGACCCCGCTGCTATGCTAACTTCCCGACGGACCGACGCGGCTACACCGGCAGCAGCTACAGTTCCAGCCCAGACGGAGAGCTCCTCCTCCGGCCTCGCGCCTCGCGGGGACCCGAGCGCGGGAGAGTGTCTGATATCACAGGAAAGTAGCTCACCGCTCTCTCCCACTGCAGGCTCATCTTTCGATGGTGACACCCCTCCGAAATGGTTCACGGCGTTTAGCGAACAATTTGACCAGAAAATGGAGAAAACCATTAAAATCCTGAATGAATCACTTCAACCGATCTGCGAACGACTCGAATCATTGGAGCGGATATTCGACTCTCACTTGAATAATTTCGCTGAATTGGAGTCTACACTGACTGTCCACGACACCCGGCTGGAGCGGCTCGAGCGGGAGTGCGACTTGCTTAGGCACTCAAATACCTCGCTAGTGGAGAAGTTAGACGACCTGGAGAACCGATCTAGAAGATGTAACCTGCGTATCATTGGGATTCCGGAGGGGTTGGAGTCAACGGATCCGATCGGGTTTGTGACGGAGCTCCTCAGGGAGTTGTTCGGCTCCAGTCTGTTTCAGAGTCAGCCGGTTATTGAAAGAGCCCATCGACTCGGCCGCTCGACCAAGGCAGGAGGAAACACTGGTGGAAGACCCCGGGTTATGATTGTTCTCTTCCATAGCTTTCAAGACAAGGAGCGGGTCATGAGGAAAAGCAGAGACGAGCTCGTATACAAGGGAAATAAACTGCGTTTCTTCCCGGATTACAGCGCGGAGCTGTCCCGCAGACGAGCTGCGTTCCAACCAGTAAAGGCAACCTTATTTCAGAGGGGGGTCCGCTTCACACTACTTTACCCTGCCAGACTCCGAGTGATGGTGAATGGAGTGGCCAGGATCTTCGAAACCCCAGACGCGGCGCAGAAGTTTTGCGACGAACAGTCACCCTAAAGGGCAGGTCAGCAATGACTAAAAATGCCATCACTGAGGCTGTTGACTATGATAAAGGCCAGGTTCGTTTGGCATGTTTACTGTTGGGGTGTTATTTGAAGTGGGCACCGCAGAAATGGACATAACAGTAAAGCAGTTTTTCTTGTCTTAATTTTTATATATATGTTAGCCCATCTGGAATAGAAGTTTGAGTATTCTTAATTTGCAATAACAATGATGGGAAAAAAAAATTATGAAAAGGTTCTGTATGGGCAGTTATAATTAAGAATTCTCTACCCAACACATTTAGACCGGGTCACTGTTCAGGTTTTTGTATCGGTTCATAGAGTGTCTGTCAAATAATGTTCTATTATACAGTTGTTTAACCCCAGGGCCCTGGGGAGTGGGTATTAGGGATTTTTGCTGTAAAATATAACTCGGGGCACCGTTACTGGAAGTAGAAGTCTGTTTGAGTTTGAGGAATGTTTTTTGGGATTGGGGTTGGTCTCTCCCCTCCTTTTTTTTTTTTTTTCCCTCTTTCTCCCCACTAGTCACTTTGTTATTCCCTACCACTGCTTCTTAGCTTTAAACTTTATCTATGTACACCATAAGAGCAGCCGACCGACAACACAAACCGATGAGATTTATTTCTTGGAATGTTAAAGGATTACAATCCCAGACCAAGACAGTTAAAGTCTTTTCTCATCTCAAAACTTTAAGCGCAGATATTGTCTTTCTTCAGGAGACCCACTTAGCCAAATTAGAACATAATAAGTTGCGTAAATTGTGGGTAAATCAAGTTTTCCACTCTAACTACAACACAAAGGCGAGAGGAGTTGCTATCTTAGTTAATAAAAGGGTTCAGTTTATACCAAGTGAAATAATTTCTGATCGGGAGGGAAGATATATCATTGTAGCGGGTCATCTGTTCCAGGAGCAGGTGCTACTGGTTAATGTTTATGCCCCGAACTGGGACGATGAGAACTTTGTGAAAAGGCTTTTATCTACTCTCCCAAACCTAGACTCACACAAACTTATTTTTGGGGGGGACTTCAATTGTGTTATGAATTCAGTCTTAGATCGATCTAGCTCAAAAACAACTTCGCTCTCTAAAATGGCCCGATATTTGTCGTATTTTATGGAAGATAACAGTTGTGTGGACCCCTGGCGCACATTACACCCCTTCAACAAATCATTCTCTTATTTTTCGCCAGTACATCAGTCATATTCTCGTATAGATTATTTTTTTATTAACAGTGAGCTCCTGGATTCTGTTACCCATGTCGATTATTTGGCCATAGTTATATCTGATCATGCCCCTCTTCAAATGGACATGAAGTTTGGTCTTTATCATAAAGATCCTCCGCAGTGGCGCTTAAATCCACAGTTTCTTACAAAGGAATCTTTTTGCTCCAGGATTTCAGACTCCATTGACTTTTTTTTAGCTACTAATAGGTCAGATTCGATTTCCAAGTCAACATTATGGGAATCTCTGAAAGCTGTACTGAGGGGAGAAATAATCTCATCCTCTTCATATGAAAACAAACTTAGGCGAGTCCGAATGGAGGACATTTCTCAATCAATACTTAATTTAGATAGAAAAATATCTGAAAAATCCTCCCCAGATTTGCTGAAATCACGCACTGACCTCCAGGCGGAATTCAACCTCCTCGCGACAGAAAAAGCAGAGGCTCAAATTTGGCGTATGCGTGGTCTGACATATGAGTTTGGTGAGCGGGGCAGTCGATTATTGGCCCATCAACTGAGGAGACTTACTGCTTCCAGATTAATATCCCAAATTAGGGATTCATCAGACAACATAGTAACCCATCCCAAGGAAATTAACAAAATTTTTGTCAAATACTACACAACATTGTATTCCAGTGAATGCTCCCCCAATCCGGATATAATGCACTCATTTTTGAATAAACTAAAACTGCCTAGTTTAGACCCTGACACTATACAGAACCTGGAGGACCCTATTACACTAGAGGAGATCGTAGATGCAATTTGTTCTATGAATAGTGGAAAAGCACCAGGCCCAGATGGCTTTGGTATAGAGTTTTATAAAAAGTTTAAAGAAAAATTATCCCCCCTTCTCCTGGAGGTGTTTGAGGAATCACTTGAAAATGGTTATCTTCCCCCAACTTTTACTCAGGCAACAATCTCTCTTATACCGAAAAAAGACAAAGATCCAACTCTATGTAGCTCCTATCGACCCATCAGTCTGCTTTGTAACGAGCACAAAATTCTTGCTAAAGTGCTGGCCAGGCGTTTAGAGTCAGTCCTTCCCTTAGTTATTTCAGATGATCAAACTGGCTTTATCAAAGGACGTCATATTTTCTCTAACATTCGTAGGCTTTTAAATATTGTTCTGTCTTCCAACTCCTCTAATGTTCCTGAGACAGTTGTTGCATTGGACGCTGAGAAAGCATTTGACCGTTTAGAATGGAAATACCTCTTTTCAGTCTTACATAAATTTGGCTTTGGGAATAATTTTATATCGTGGGTCAAGCTTCTTTACGCCTCCCCTTCAGCTAGAATACGTACTAATTCTATTCTCTCTCCTTTTTTTTCCTTACATCGGGGTACTCGTCAGGGTTGCCCGTTAAGCCCAGCTTTGTTTGTTTTAGCTTTGGAACCTTTGTCTATTGCCCTCAAAGAATCGTCAGACATACAGGGTATTATACGCCATAACATAGAAAATAAAGTCTCTTTGTATGCTGACGATCTTTTGCTATATATTAGTCACCCCTCACTTTCAATTCCTGCTGCTCAGGTCATTTTAAAAGAGTTTGGCTCCTTTTCAGGATATAAGTTAAATTTTGATAAGAGTGAATATTTTCCTCTTAATTTTCTTACAGTCCAAATAGCTCAAACCAACATCCCCTTCCGACTAGCTCAAAAAAGTTTTAGATACCTTGGTATTCATATAGCTCATACTTTGGCCTCCATTCAAGAATCTAATTATTCCCCTCTTATGTCCTCCATTAAGAGAGACTTCCAGAGGTGGAGCACTCTCCCTCTATCAATTGCTGGTAGAATTCAAAGTGTCAAAATGAACATTCTTCCCAAGTTTTTGTTTTTGTTTCAATGCCTTCCAGTATTCTTGCCCAAATCTTTTTTTAAGACCCTCGATAAGGCCATTATAAATTTTGTTTGGAGCGGAAGGATTCCTCGTGTTGGCAAACTAACTCTGCAGAGGCCCAAAGATCAGGGGGGACTGGCCCTACCAAATTTTTTACTTTACTATTTTGCAGCCAATATACACAAGATTGGTTTTTGGATTAATGCACCAACCATCAACTGGTGTGTACTGGAATCGCTATCATGCCATTGCTCATCTCTGAAGGCACTAATATTTTCTTCCCTCCCATTGTCCCCTTCCCGATACTCTTCTAATCCTTTAGTTATAGCTTCACTGAAGATTTGGTTACAGTTCCGACGACAGTTTAGTTTCCTCTCAGCCTCGACCTTAACCCCGATCGACAACAATCACTTATTTACACCCTCTACACTAGATCGCACATTTGGCTCCTGGAAAAGATTAGGTATTACTTCTTTTAGAGACCTGTATGATGATGATGCCTTTTACAGTTTCTCCGGACTGTGTTCTAAATATAACATCTCACGCACCAATATGTTTCGATACTTTCAAATCCGCCATTGTGCTCAAACACTTTTTGCCACATTTCCAGGACGACCACCTGAATTACCTTGGGAACGTCTGTTTCTGATTCCCGTTCATTCAAAAGGGTTGATATCACAACTTTATAGTATTCTTATGTCCTTCACTGATTTCCCCTTAGCAGTAAGGTCTAAATGGGAGCAAGAACTTGGATTTGTGATTGAAGAGGAGCTTTGGAGCAAAATATTAAAAAGAATACATTCGTCCTCTTCTTGTCCTAGACTGAATTTAATACAGTTCCGACTAGTCCATAGGACATACCTATGCAATGCTAGACTGGCAAGTATATATCCCGGGGTGGACCCCCGGTGCCCCCGATGTGGTAAAGACCCTGCTACCCTACTGCACATGTTCTGGGCCTGTACAAAGCTTGAGAAATATTGGAAGGCAGTATTTAGTTCTTTAAACGATGCGTTTGGTATTGATGTCAGCCCCAGCCCACTACTTATTGTGTTCGGAGTACATTTGGAATCTTCCCTTAAGTCTGGAGTGGTTGAGGCACTAAAATTTGCGCTCCTTTTAGCTAAAAGAAGAATTCTTCTTGGGTGGAAAGCCTCTACAACACCCTCACATGCCCTGTGGTTAAAAGATGTAATGTTCTTTCTCAATTTAGAAAAGATTAAATTTAGTTTGAGAGGGGTGGCAGACATGTTTGGTTTGGTCTGGGATCCTTTTATCACATACTTTAAACAGTTGTCCAATTTAAATGAATAGGAGCAGAGTGGTAGGGTGACTTGATTGGTTGTATTTTATTTTAGTTATTCAATATTTTTTTTTTTTTTTTTTTTTCTCTGTTTTTCATTTATTATTATTAATATTATTATTATTATTATTACTATTATTAATAATGTTTACATGTATGTGTATGTTTTTATATGTGTATTTAATCTATAAATGACTGTATTGTCTACATGTATGCTTGTACAGGTGGGAGACCTGGGAGGGAGAAAAGGGGGTTTGTTAGGGAGAGGGGATAAGTTTAGGGGGTAGGGGGCTCAGAGAGGGGGGGTTAGATAGCGGGGTGGGGTGGGGGGGTTGTTTTAAGGATTAAAGAATAAAAAATGTTTGTTAGGGAGAGGGGATAAGTTTAGGGGGTAGGGGGCTCAGAGGGGGGGGGGGTTAGATAGCTGGGGGGGGAGTTGATTTTGGGGTTAAAGAATAAAAAATGTTTGTTAATGTAACATTGAAATTAATCAATAAAAAAAAAAAAAAAAAAAAAAAAAAAAAAAAAAAAAAAAAAAAAAAGAAGAAAAATCCATTTGCGCGAGTGTCTCTCTCTCTTTTCTCTTTATTTGCACCTTTCCCCCACATCCCCATCCCTATTCCCCGTTCCCAAACCCGAGCTTTCATTCCCGCGCTCTGTTTTCTCCGAGGCGGATGCGCGTCAAAAGGCCAAATTATCCCCAAATTGGAGCAACACTTCCATTCTGTCTGCTGTAAATTGTGAATTTGCGCATTGTGGTGTATGAACGCTAATTGTACATTGTGGGAAGGTACGTGTTGGAGGGGCACCACTAAAAGACTAAAAAAACTTTTCAGCACGCATCATTTCAATATCAATGACTTATCAGCTGCTTTGTCGTTGGTTTGTTTGTTTGGTGAGCGAGTTCCTCACTTAATTCTTATGTACCGTATTTATCAGAGTATAAGGAGCACTTAAAATCCCTTTATTTTTCCAAAAATTTACAGTGCACCTTACAATCCGGTGCTCCTTATGTATGTATGAGTTTTCTGCGAGACGTGGTGAGGGTGAGACGGGAGGACCAGTGAGTTTTTTTGGCTTTCTTGATTACATGACATCATGTTCAGTAGCTCCTCCATTTCCACTCGCTGTTGTGTTTACAGTACTTGGATCTAAGTGTAATTACGGTGTGCGGCACTGGACAAATAGCTATTTTTTAAAACACTTTGGGAGGGAGTTTTCACAGAGATCCATGTAAAAAAACACAACAGCGAGTGGAAATGGAGGAGCTACTGAACGCCGAGATGTCATGTGACCGAGAAAGCCCCCCCCCAAAAAAAACTCACTAATCCTCTATGTATATACAGACATCCCCCTGAGAAACTAATCCTATTAGGATAAGGATTTATAGTCAGATTTAGTTACAAATGTTTTTAGTGAACTGGGAAAATCTGCTTTTAGCTACAGGAAACTCTAAAACTCACTAAAGCTCACTGGAGCCACTAAATCATTTTAAATATTTAATATATAACCACCTTCAGACAGCCTGTATAACCTGTTTTAGTTAATCTTATTTATTCTTAACTTTTATAATTTTGTACAATTTTAGTTCTTCTCTTAGTTCTTCATTTTTAATTTTTAATAGTTTTGTATTATTGCTTTTTAACTTATTTTGATTTTCTTTTTTATTATTATTAATATTACTATTATTATTTATTTTTTTAGTTCATTTATTTATTTATTTGTATTTTTATAGTATTATGTGAAAGTTAGTTTTAGCTTAATTGTAACTATTTTTTGTTTTTATTAATCTTATCTTTTTTTTAACTTAATTTCTTATCTATTAAACCAAGTTTTAGTATAATATTATTATATTTTTTTATTCTAATAAAGCTTTTTAATTTATTTTTTTTATTTTATTCACTTTATTTGTTATTTTAATATAATTAAATTTAGTTATTATTTTCTTTGTCAGGACAATCCCTGTTTTTGTAAATTAGTGAAAAAAAAACATTTGAGTCAAAATAAAAGTTGATTGATTGATTGATTGATAGATAGATGACATCCTAATGTTCGCCATCATCTCTTGTTCTTGCATCTTTTATCTTTTAAACACAGAGGAGATTTTAGAGGAGTGAAGAGTTTCAATTTGCAGTTTCAGAACAGCCTCCACGCGGCTAGCAGCTAACGACTAGCGGCGGATTAGCAAAGCAAGTGTGCCAAAAGCTTAAATACGACGCAAAAAATATCTCATTAAGATTGTTAAGTGACCTTCAGCTGTGTTAATTAGATTTAAGGCGGCGAACGCTGCGACGGTGTGGTCGATTCTATTATTCATCATTGGCCTGTAATGACATTTCTCAGCTGTCAGAAGCGTTGCAGGGGGTCTCCTGTGAGGATTGGGGTGAATAAACGATCATTCACAGAGGGGACCCTGGGAGTGGTGGAGGTGAGGGGGGGGTATGCGGAAAGGAAAGAGGAGGTGGGTGGATGGTGGAGGATGGTGGCGGATGTTGAGGGTAAATGCGGGCGCTAAACACACTCAAAACAAAGCTAAATATATACAGGGGTTGGACAATGAAACTAAAACACCTGTCATCATGTCATTTAGTGTGGGAGGTTTCATGGCTAAATGCTAAATTGGAGCAGCCTGGTGGTCAATCTTCATTAATTGCACATTGCACCAGTAAGAGCTGTAAGAGTGTGAAGGTTCAATAAGCTGGGTAACAGCACAGTTATGCTCTAAATATTGCAATGCACACAACATTATGGGTGACATACCAGAGTTCAAAAGAGGACAAATTGTTGGTGCACGTCTTGCTGGAGCATCTGTGACCAAGACAGCAAGTCTTTGTGATGCATCAAGAGCCACGGTATCCAGGGTAATGTCAGCATACCACCAAGAAGGACCAACCACATCCAACAGGATTAACTGTGGACGCTGTAAGAGGAAGCTGTCTGAAAGGGATGTTCGGGTGCTAACCCGGATTGTATCCAAAAAACATAAAACCACGGCTGATCAAATCACGCACAATTCAATGTGCAACTCAACTCTCCTGTTTCCACCAGAACTGTCCGTCACCACAATCAATTATTGTGCTCTAAAACCAGGTGTATCATTGTATTCAGTATCATTGTCCAACCCCTGTATGTATAAATATATATATATCAAGAGTCAAGTCAAGAGGCTTTTATTGTCATTACATCTGAGTACAGGTACACAGTGTGATGAAATTACGTTCCTCCGGAACCATGGTGCAACATAGAACAACAAGCAATAGACAACATAAAGTGCAGGAGTGACGACAGTGCAACATAAAATTATAAAATTATAACACTAAATAACAATAAATACAATAAATACAAAAGACGAGACAATTTAAAGACAGGACAGTGCAGTACCGATACGGTATAATAAGTGTATAGTGAGGATAAGGTGCAGAGATGTGTGACATACTGTAACATATAGAACATATATAATCACAGCAGTTACTGAGGTAGAGTTTATAGTTTTTAAGAGTGCAGCAAATAAAGTCATGTCAGCCTCTGTGTGCTGACTGGGTGTGTGTGTGGGTGAAGTTCAGTTCTTTGTGAGTGTAAAGGGGGGGGGGTGTACAGTTTAGTTTTGTGCGAGTGTGTTGGGTGAGTGGTGGGTGGGGTGGGGGTTCAGTTCTGTCTCTGTGCGTTGAGAAGTCTGACTGCCTGGTGGATGAAGCTGTTGCAGAGTCTAGTAGTGGAGGCTCGGATGCTCCTGTATCTTCTGCCGGACGGCATCAGAGCGAAGAGTCCGTGTGAGGGATGGGTGGGGTCGTCCACAATGCTGGTGGCTTTGCGGATGCAGCGTGTGGTGTAGATCTCGGTGATGGAGGGAAGAGAGACTCCGATGATTTTCTCAGCTGTCCGCACTATCCGCTGTAGGGTCTTGCGGTCTGAGGTGTTGCAATTCCCAAACCAGACGGTAATGCAGGTGCTCAGGATGCTTTCTACAGTCCCTCTGTAGAACATGGTGAGGATGGGGGGTGGGAGATGTGCTTTCCTCAGTCTCCGCAGGAAGTAGAGGCGCTGCTGGGCTTTCTTGGTTATGGAGCTGGTGTTGAGGGACCAGGTGAGGTTCTCTGCAATGTGAACACCGATATATTCCAGGCATCATTTTGTTAGCTCTTGGCCTCTTGGCCCCAACAATCCCATATTTCTCCCGTCCAATAAAAGGCCTTAACAAGATCCTAAAGGTTTAATTAAGATGTCAGCCGGCTCGGGTCACTCGCAGTGCAGGATCCGGGTCTGAAAGATATACTGGACCACTACAAACAGTCCAATAAACAGAATAAAACAACAATGTTCATTTTACTCAACCCTTATACTTATAAACCTTTAAATAGCAAAATCAGAGAAACTGATTCAGAAACTGAAGTGCTCTCTTCATTTTTTCCAGAGATGTAAAAAGCCTTTTTCTCTCAAAACATGCACCTGTTACAGGTGTTGCATATTAGGATGTCGATTAGACACAGGGATTCTTACACAGATGTACCTTGTACTGGTCAAAATAAAAAAAAAAAAAACTACTCAAGAACTACTCAACTAAGTATCGAAAAAAAAAAATGACAGTCAAAAACATTATAATGATGAAACTGGCCCTCATCAAGTTCATCTTACAGAGTTACCCTACCGAGATTCCTTATGTGTTCCTTCATAGTCTGGATGGCTTCAGTATTTATTTACAATGTATTGATGTAATTCATCTTCTTTTGAATAGTAGTGTATATAATGATTTATAATCTGTGTCTGATTTCTGACTCGTTCTTAAAAATAAATAAGAAAAGTGCAAAAAAAAAGAAAAATGGCGATTATGGTGGCGAAACAATGTATCACGGCAGCCTATTGACTAGTCTATGCCCCCCTGTTGGGCGGCGGCGGTGGTGCTCCAGGCTCGCTGTCCTCACAAAGTAAACATATCAAACTTAAAACATCTAAAACGTCCTCCTTCTTCATAACAAGATTACAAGACATTGACAGAAGGAGCACAACAGGGAGAAAGCTTTTCTCGCCGGCTGTCGTGCTGCTCTCTCCCCGGCCTTTTTGCATTCGGCTGACAGCTCGGATGTTGAGGGGCACTTAAATGGGTGGTTTGGGGGGCTGGGAGAGTGGGGGCATTGTGAGAGAGAAGAAGCAGGACTCGCCATCGCCGACATCGTTGACATCTTTATGTGGACTCCCGGAGCCCTGCCGCCTTACTGAGGGGTCCCCCATGCACTGCCATGTCCGGGAAGATCAGGTAGGACAGCTCTGTCTGATTCCTTTTGCCTCCATGTCAGGCCACGGGAGGTTTCCACTCATCCCGCCTCGACTCGCCTCTATCTGGAGGAACCCGTCCCTTAGGGATAATACGTCCCTTAGGGCTGGCAGCCGTATTATCCCTTTTTGTTTTTCTCGGTTCGGAAATAATAGATGAATAGTGCGAGCGAGGGGGCAGCGCAGAATGAAATTTGCACCCTTTCTGGATGCCCCCAGTTGCGAATTCTCGATGCATAATTCAGCTTTACAAAGAAGCTTTTTGTGCCTTTTTGAATGCCCGAATACTACAACCCCAAACCAGAAAAAGTTGTGACTTTAAGAGAAATGCAAGCACAAAAAGAAACTCAATGTTTCTTCCATTTACTTTGACTTCTATTTGATTGCAGACACTATGAAAACTATGAAGATATTTCATGTTTTTCTGATACATCAGCTCACAGGCGCTCTGTGATAATCAACATCACCCTAGAAGTGATGACAGGGGAAAGAGCACATCGCTATCTACTCACCCAGAGAGAGCAAGGCCAACTGTGTGAACTCTCTCAGGGCTTCGGCAGCTGATGGCAAGCTGCATGACCGGGATTCAAACCTTCAAGACTAGCACAACAACGCCATCTACCCACCTAGAGAGAGCAAGACCAATTGTGCTCCCTCAGGGCTGATGGCAAGCTGCATAACCAGGATTCGAACCAGCGGCCTCCCGATCATAGTGGCAGCGCTTTAGACCACTAAACCACTCAGTGCCCATATTAGCTTTATGTTGACCATGTACAAAAGCTGGGCTACACTCTGGGACATCTATTTGATTGCAGACCCTACGAACACTATAAAGATAATTTATGTTTTTCTGCTCGTTCAAGTCAATGATGACATGATTTCAAACAGGTCATATCAACAAGTGATTGTTGATACATGTGAAGGCAGTCACTGTCTATTTTCAAAGTAGCATTACAGAGCTAACACTCGGAGGAAAGCGAAGCAACTCGGTTTCAATACATCAGCTCACAGACGCAGCCTTGCGCTGATCCACATCACCCTAGGAGTGATGAGTGGAAAGAAGAGCATCATCTACTGTACACACCCAGAGAGAGCAAGGCCAACTGTGCTCTCTCAGGGCTCCGGCAGCTGATGGCAAGCTGCATGACTGGGATTCAAACCTACAAGCTCTTTAGACCGCTGTACCACTCTGTGCCCATATTAGCCTTATGTTGACCATGTCCAGAAGCTGGGCTTGGAGGCATCTGGGATAATGAACCATCACACAGTGGAAATGGACATTTTTAAAAAAGATATACAATCCTAAATCAGAAAAAGTTGGGACTTTAAGGGAAACAAAAAGAAGCTCAATGTCTCTTCCATTTACTTTGACTTCTATTTAATTGCAGACGCTACGAAAACTATAAAGATAATTCACGTTTTGCAGCTCATTCAAGTAAATGATGACATACTACCAAATAGGTCAACAAGGGATTGCTTTTTTTTAAATGCCTCCACACAAGGAGGGTGAAGACTAGCACATGCCTCCTCTGATACATGTGAAGGCAGCCATCGTCTCTTTTGAAAGTAGCATCACAGCGCTAACGCTCGGAGGAAAGCGCAGTGATTCAGTCCCAATACATCAGCTCACAGATGCAGCCTTGTGCTGATCCACATTCCTTCCTAGGAGTGACGAAGGATCCTCCGATAGATGTGAAGTCAGACTCCGCCTCTTTTTGAACTGCTGCTCAGAGCTCTGGCAGCTGATGGCAAGATGCATAACTGGGATTCGAACCAGTGGCCTCCTGATCATAGTGGCAGCTCTTCAGTGTTACAGCTCCATATCTTTTCTTAAGAAATGCAGTCCCAAATCAGAAAAAATAGGAAAAGAATGGAAAATGCTAAATATTACTTTAAAATTACTTTTATATATACTTTAATACACTTTTTTTCATTAGGGTCAACTCTTTCTAAATTGACCCTAGTGAAATAAAGTAGATTAAAGTACACTAATCATTATTATGCTATAGTGCACTAACGTGTTCTTGTAAACACATTATTAATCAGTATATTTAAATAGCGCTAAAATGGAACAACCTTTTTATACTTCTTATACTTTAATTACAGTATAAAATTACAGTTTCTAAAGCACCTGGACGCTCCCTAACCTGCTTTTTCTGAGCGTGAAGAACCCAATCGAGTTGTGTTTGGAGCAGAATCAGCTATTCTGGGTCGTAGGCCGTCCATGTCGCTCTGGATCTCTCTCCGCATGTGTCTGACCAAGCGAAACCCCGGCGCCACCGTTAAAAATTCATCACTGCCTGTCAATAATTAACCGCTCATTATCTGAACTCAACGAGGGCTCTGATTCCAAAATGAATGCGCTGCTAATGCACGGGGTGAAGCCCCGCTCTAATAGCTCAGGCCTCGCCATGAAAGGAGGCTCCTCGCATTCTTCCTCAGCCGGCGAACGAAAGAACAGCGAGCTTTAGTCGCCCATCAAAAATTTACAGCAGTTGTCCCTACTTTGCAGGGTTACGTCCTTTTCGCGTATTTTTTTTGTATTCTTTAACCGAACAAGCCTCATCCACCCCTGAACCCCTCCACCTCAAAAGAGCTTGTTATCCTTGTTCTCTCAGAGCTCTTAATGGAAAACCTTTAAAGCGAGAGAAACTTTCTTGGTGAAGTGCTCTGAGCGAACGTCCTTTGAGAGTGCGAACATAACGATGAGCGGATTGAGTGAATTAGCTCAGATTGTCTTGGAGAAGCATTGTACGAAAAGTACTGTAGATTTGAGATCTTAGAGCAACTTTTGTAGGGATGTTTGGGAATCATTGTACGAAAAGTACTGAACATTTGAGATCTTAGAGCAACTTATGCTGCCATCAAGACCAAATCATTCAACAAGACAATGCAAATCCAGATGTTGTACATATTACAAAGGTGCGACTATGGAAGAAGAGAGTATAGGTACCTGTCTGTCCATTACTTGGTATCTGTGTTAAGTGTTAAGACAAGGAAGGATGGCATTGCTAAAAACAAAGAGCTTTGGTCTTTAAATCAAATTTTACGGCACATGTTATTCATTTAAATAAAAAAAGGGAATTTTTCAACAAGACAATGCAAATCCACATGCTGCACACATTACAAAGGTGTGACTATGGAAAAAGAGAATATGGTTACTGGATTGACCATCGATTGGTGTCCTTGGTGCCAAAATGTCTTTTGAGAGAAGTGTTTTGAGAAGGAATGGTGGCATTTCGAAAAAAACATTGAGCGTATTTTAACATATTTTGTGGGGTTCTTTTACCCCCTCACCCAGAACAAACCCAATTACAGAAAATTTCCAGAGCTTGTTATCCTTGTTCTCTAAGAGCTTTTTAATCCTTTAACAGTCCTGGACCTGTATACGGGCTACAGGTGCAGGTGATACAAAACCCTTTATCTCTGCAGTAAAATAAGTTATTTATATTCTGAAAACACTGAGAGCTTTAGAGATTCTCCTACAGTTGGAGAAGCTGCCTGTTAACTCTTTACTCTTAATACACTTTAGATTTTTAGATCAGATTTAAGAGAAATCAATCCCAAATTCTGCATGATTACTAGAAAACAGTAAAAAAAAAAAAAAAAAGCTTTGGAGGACAATTAAATTATTTATTTGTATTTAGGAAAATATTGATTTTAAAATATGAAAAGTTTAAGAAAGTGACAATTTTATGATTTTTATTCATTATATTTTACAATTGAATAATTGTATAGTAATACATATACAATTAAGAGTTTTAGTAATGTTTCTTATCAAACATATAAGTTTTTTTATGTAATGCTTAAAGAGAAATCCTCGAGGTATAGCTGTGTAATATCAGGCAGAAAATTCAGAAAAATGCTGGCATGTTAAGGGGTTAAACTTTCCTGGTGAAGTGCTCTGAGCGAACGTCCTTTGAGAGCGTTGAACATAACGATGAGCGGATTGTATGAATGAACTCAGATTGTCATGGTCAATCATTATACGAAAAGAACTAAACATATGAGATCTTAGAGCAACTTTTGTAGGGATGTTTGGGCATTTTTCATTTTACAAAGGTGCGACTACAGAAGATGAGAGTATGGTTACTGGATTGGCCATCGATTGCATGGCGTCTTAGGTGTCAAAATGTCTTTAAAGAAAAGTTTGTGAGGAGAAATTGCAACATTACGAAGAACAGAATGCTTTTTAGGGAACAAACCCAGTTTCAGAATATATTGAGAGCTTGTTATCCTTGTTCTCTCAGAGCTCTTAATGGAGAACCTTTAAAGCGAGAGAAACTTTCCTGGCGAAGTGCTCTGAGCGAACGTCCTTTGAGAGCGTTGAACATAACGATGAGCGGAATTAGCTCAGATTGTCATGGAGAATCATTGTGCGGAGAAATCCGAGCGAGCTCCAGCCACGAGGAGATTGTCCTGGAGCGCCAGAGACGCGAAAGCAGCCATAATCATCCAGATCAAAGCGAAAAAGTCGCAGCTTCTTCTCTGACGAACTTCCAGGCGTTTGTTAATAACCGTGCATTGAGAATAGCTGTTCTTTATTGTTGTTTGTTGTTGTTCTGATGTACAGCAGGAAATCCCTCACTGCTCCATGGGAGAATTGCGCGAGCCGAGTGCTGTGCCAGCCTGTGCCGGCGTGCACCAGGGCGCGAGTGTTTTCGCGTATATGGCTTAAGGCTGAAGACGATGCAGTAAACAGAGGCAGGGTATGTACAAACACACATACACACACATTTATAGACACACAAACACAAACACACACTCTCACACACACACTCTCGCTCAGACTCCATTGTTATTACCCTATTTGTATAATTAGGCTGCTAAATTGCTCACATCAAAGCCGCCCACCCCTAAACGTCGCCCATGCAGGAGGAGCATCGAGAATAGGCTTATCGTTCCAAGGATTTCAGAATAGAGCGAAAGGAGAATGATGCCACTTTTCTTAACATTCATAATAATAGTTTACAATTCATTATATTCTATTTTATATGGACAAATTGAAACTCTGGAAACTATGGAGAGGTTTGTGCTTATCTATTCTATTCTATTCTATTGGCAATATATATCTATGTATGGCTCTGGTGTTTGAAAAGCTCTGGAATATAATCAAGAGGAAGATGGATGACTTGAATTTTTGCACCAGGAGTAAAGCAGCATAAAGTTATCCAAAAGCAGTGTGTAAGACTGGTGGAGGAGAACATGATGCCAAGATGCATGAAAAAAAAAAAACTGTGAATAACCACCAGGGTTATTCCACCAAATATTGATTTTTTGCAAATAAAGGCTCTAAATGAGAATATTTCTATTTGGAATTTGGGAGAAATGTTGTCTGTAGTTTATAGAATAAAACAGCAAAGTTCATTTTACTCAAACATAAACCTATAAATAACAAAATCAGAGAAACTGATTCAGAAACTGAAGTGCTCTCTTCCTTTTTTTCCAGATTTGCTGTACATTGTAAGTTATATATGAGGGAACATATACTGAATCACGTAGTAACTTAACATTGTTAAACGAACCTAAAAATCCAACTAGAATTTATCCTGTGCAACTTGCTCTTACATCCCTTCCTGGGGCGATCCTGATGAGTGCCAGTTTCACCATCATATTGCGTTGGATGGTCTTTTTCCTTCTTGTTCTTGAAGTTTCGTATTTTTTTTCTTTACTTCTTTAGTTGAGTAGTGGTTGAGTACTCAAATAGAACTATTCACTGTATACCTGTAACACGAAATTAAGTAATTAACTCTTGATGAGTTCAGCACAGCTGTTAACTGAAAGCCTGAATTCCAGGTGACTCTACCTTATATCCTTATTAAGTGTGTTTTTTTGTGTTTGGCCTTAATTGCAGGCTTTTAGTGCAACATCTAGTGGTTGAAATCGCATTGTGCTCTATAGTGATTTAAGCATTTAATTATGCACCATTTTTTCATTTATTTTATTTTTATTTTTTTTGAAGTTTCCCTTTTAGCCAAAACGAGGATTTTGTACTCGCACACACACACACAGGAAGCTCCGACTCGCTGACACTCCAGGCTAGAATACGTTTACTCAGCCTGTCATTGTGCTCGTCTCCCTGGTGGGCCGAGGCCTGTTTTCCTGTGTTTGATTAGAAACCTGCAGGAGTCAATAAGTGTCTTGGTGTAACTCTGTAAGATCAGCATTGTTCTGTACCCGCGAGACCCTGCGAGACACTACGAGACCCCCGGAGACCCCGCGAGACCCCCGGAGCAGAACGCTGGTAAATTAAGCATGCTTTGACATTGAGTAAGTCACACAGTCACGGGGCAAGACGTTAATCAATACTGGCTTTCCAATATGGCACATATCCTCTTCCATCACTCTCTCTCTCTCTCTCTCTCTCTCTTTCTCTTTCTCTACCTCTCTCTCTCTACCTCTCTCGCTCGCCTTGCCTCGTTCCCACGCTCAAAAAACAAACATGACATGTATCATGGTGTCAGTAATTAAGGGAATTGTCTCGTCTGACAGAAGCACTGTAGTGAATGGGATGCTCCGGGGGTGAGTTCACTATCATCACTCAACCCAGACACTGCTGCTGTAAAGCTCCATCACTCCTACCTCGCCTCTACCACTGTCTCTGCCTCTGTTTCTGACTCAGTCTCTACCTCCATCTCTGCATCTGTCTCTGCTCTATCTATCCTAACCTTTGCCTCTGTCTCTGGTTCCATCTCTGATTTGTCTATCTTCCTCTCTGCCTCCATCTCTGTCTTGCCTATTCTTGCCTCGGCATCCGTCTCTGCCTCGTCTATCCTAACTTCTGCCTCACCTATCTGTCTCTGCCTCATCTATTCTCGCCTCTGCCTCCATCTCTGATTCTGTCTCTGCCTTGTCTATCCTCACCTCCCATCTCTGACTCTGTCTCTACCTTGTCTATCCTTGCCTCTGCCTTCGTCTATGACTCTATGTCTGCCTCACCTATTCTCACCTCTGTATCCATGTCTGCATCCGTCTCTGCCTCTATCTCTGTCTCATCTATCCTCGCCTCTGCCTCCATCTCTGACTTGTCTATCCAACTCTGCCAGCCTATGACTCCCATCTCTGCCTTACGTATTCTTGCCTCTGCATCCATGTCTGCATCTGTCACTGCCTCCGTCTTTCCCTTATCTATTCTTGTCTCTGTCTCTATCTTTGCCTCCGTCTATGACTCCACCTCTGCCTTCATCTTGCCTACCCTTGCCTCTGCCTATCCTATCCTCTGTCTCTGCCTCACCAATCCTTGCTTCTGCCTCCATCTCTGCATCCGTCTATGATTTTGGCTCTGCCTCAGTCTCTGCCTCATCAATCCTCACCTCTGACTTCATCTTTGATTCGGTCTGACTCACCTATCCTCGCCACTGCCTCCATCTCTGCCTCCCCTGTCCTTGCCTCTGACTCCATCTCTGCCTCCCCTGTCCTTGCCTCTGACTCCATCTCTGCCTCCCCTGTCCTTGCCTCTGACTCATCTCTGCCTCACCTGTCCTTGCCTCTGACTCCGTCTCTGCCTTGCCTATTCTTGCCTCTGCCTCCATCTCTGCCTCACCTGTCCCTGCCTCTGACTCCATCTCTGCCTTGCCTATTCTTGCCTCTGCCTCCATCTCTGCCTCACCTATCCTCGCCTCTGACTCCATCTCTGCCTCCCCTGTCCTTGCCTCTGACTCCATCTCTGCCTCGCCTATACTTGCCTCTGACTCCATCTCTGCCTCACCTATCCTCGCCTCTGACACCATCTCTGCCTCACCTATCCTCGCCTCTGCCTCCATCTCTGCCTCACCTGTCCATGCCTCTGACTCCATCTCTGCCTCGCCTATCCTTGCCTCTGCCTCCATCTCTGCCTCACCTATCCTCCCCTCTGACTCCATTGCTGCCTCACCTATCCTCGCCTCTGACTCCATCTCTGCCTCGCCTATCCTTGCCTCTGACTTGACTATCCTTGCCTCTGCCTCCATCGCTGCCTCACCTATCCTCGCCTCTGCCTCCATCTCTGCCTCACCTGTCCTCGCCACTGCCTCCATCTCTGCCTCACCTGTCCTTGCCTCTAACTCCATCTCTGCCTCACCTGTCCTTGCCTCTGACTCCATCTCTGCCTCGTCTATCCTTGATTCTGACTCCATCCCTGCCTCGCCTACTCTTGCCTCTGCCTCCATCGCTGCCTCACCTATCCTCGCCACTGCCTCCATCTCTGCCTCCCCTGTCCTTGCCTCTGACTCCATCTCTGCCTCACCTATCCTCGCCTCTGACTCCATCTCTGCCTCGCCTATCCTTGCCTCTGCCTCCATCTCTGCCTCACCTATCCTCGCCTCTGACTCATTGCTGCCTCACCTATCCTCGCCTCTGACTCATTGCTGCCTCACCTATCCTTGCCTCTGACTCCATCTCTGCCTCGCCTATCCTCGCCTCTGACTCCATCTCTGCCTCGCCTATCCTTGCCTCTGACTCACCTATCCTCGCCACTGCCTCCATCTCTGCCTCCCCTGTCCTTGCCTCTGACTCCATCTCTGCCTCGCCTATCCTCGCCTCTGACTGCATCTCTGCCTCACCTGTCCTTGCCTCTGACTCCATCTCTGCCTTGCCTATTCTTGCCTCTGCCTCCATCTCTGCCTCACCTGTCCTTGCCTCTGACTCCATCTCTGCCTTGCCTATTCTTGCCTCTGACTCCATCTCTGCCTTGCCTATTCTTGCCTCTGCCTCCATCTCTGCCTCACCTATCCTCGCCTCTGACTCCATCTCTGCCTCCCCTGTCCTTGCCTCTGACTCCATCTCTGCCTTGCGTATTCTTGCCTCTGCCTCCAACTCTGCCTCACCTATCCTTGCCTCTGACTCCATCTCTGCCTCGCCTATACTTGCCTCTGACTCCATCTCTGCCTCACCTATCCTCGCCTCTGACTCCATCTCTGCCTCACCTATCCTCGCCTCTGCCTCCATCTCTGCCTCACCTGTCCATGCCTCTGACTCCATCTCTGCCTCGCCTATCCTTGCCTCTGCCTCCATCTCTGCCTCACCTATCCTCGCCTCTGACTCCATTGCTGCCTCACCTATCCTCGCCTCTGACTCCATCTCTGCCTCGCCTATCCTTGCCTCTGACTCGACATCCTTGCCTCTGCCTCCATCACTGCCTCACCTATCCTCGCCTCTGCCTCCATCTCTGCCTCACCTGTCCTCGCCACTGCCTCCATCTCTGCCTCACCTGTCCTTGCCTCTAACTCCATCTCTGCCTCACCTGTCCTTGCCTCTGACTCCATCTCTGCCTCGCCTATCCTTGATTCTGACTCCATCCCTGCCTCGCCTATTCTTGCCTCTGCCTCCATCGCTGCCTCACCTGTCCTTGCCTCTGACTCGCCTATCCTCGCCTCTGCCTCCATCTCTGCCTCACCTGTCCTTGCCTCTGACTCACCTATCCTCGCCTCTGACTCCATCTCTGCCTCACCTATCCTTGCCTCTGACTCGCCTATCCTCGCCTCTGCCTCCATCTCTGCCTCGCCTATCCTTGCCTCTGCCTCCATCTCTACTTGGACAGAATTAATTCTGAAATTACTGATTGGTCTTAAAATGAGCTGGAAATCAAGACTGTAAACTAAACTAAATCTATATTACAGTTTATAGACAAATCTCTCAATTTTAATCAATTTTGAAATATTCTGAATATTCTACACCCACCCCTCTGCTCTCCCTGTATCCAGGTCTGAGTGCTGAGGATGTGCTGACTCTGCGACTCTAAATCTGAGGATACTGAAGTGAACAATGCTGGGCTGGCAGCTCTGGCTGGCGAGTTTCCAGCTCTTGTCAGAGGCGGTTTTGCGGCGGCATGATTGACAAAACCAGCGCTGCCTCCTCCATCAGCTTACTGCCCATTAATACTTAATCTGCCTTACTTAAAAGCATATGCAAAATTAAGGTGAAGTCACAAAAACCACAGATTTTATGTGGTATTTAAAGAATAATATGCATAATATATTGCTGGTTAATATTGATGAGCGGGAACTTTTTAAATATTTCTTGTCTCGGACTACTCTAACGCTGAAAGCCTCGACTCATCATCTCAATTAATAACGGAGAAAGTAAGAACAGAAGTGCAGGAGAGAGGAGGGCTTTCCGGAGGCACCCGGACCCAACCTGAGCTTCATTCAGAACATTTACAGAGAAATCCAGAATAAAGTTGTGTTTTTTGCTAAATTATAATATAAAAAATAAGCAATATTAATAACATTTTCACACAAAAAAAGCTGACAGACCAATGCTAGAATTATTTTTAAATAATATAAGTGCAAATGTGAAAAAAGCATCTAAAACATCTAAAACTGAATAAAATATAATGCAAGAAACAATTCATTAAATTCAATTTATTGAATTCACATACATTATAAACAGTTTGAACCACATGGTTTAATAATATAATAAAGACTAGCTGTTCCACAAAAAAACGTTGTATCCTCATTTTCATACTTTTTGACAAAATAATAGGAAAGAAGAAAATGTAACAAGCAATACAAAATGAAACTAAAACCAAAAGCAGAGGGAACCAGACTCAGAAATACAGATTTCAGTACATACATGGAAATATAGAATAGGTTGGAAATCCAAGTATGTTTGGAAAACATAATGGGCCTGACAACAAAATGCATTCGGAGATATAGCATTAACTTGGAAATACAAAACGCAAATAAAAGTAGAAATCAGAATCAGACTTGGAAATCAACTTGAAACTACAAAATGGACTTGGAACTACAAAATGGACTTGAAAATAGCATTAACTTAGAAATCAGAATGTCAGAATATCAGAGTATTCCTGGGAATTAAAACAGACTTGAAAATCAGAATGGAGTCAGAACTACAAAATGGACTTGGAAATCAGAATGGAGTCAGAACTACAAAATGGACTTGGAAATCAGAAAGAACTTGAAAATCAAAACAGACCTGGAAATTAAAATGGTAATAATCAGAATGGGTTTGTGAGCACAGAATGGACTTTGAAATCAGAATATGCTTGGACATCCAAACAGACTTGGAAATCAGAATGGAGTCAGAACTACAAAATGGACTTGGAAATTAAAACAGGCTTGGAAATTAAGAGAAAGAATGGAGAAAGAATCCAAGAATGGGTTTGTAAGTATGGAATAGACTTTAGACTTGGAAGTATAATTAACTTAGACATCAGAACGGATTTGGTAAAATGGACTTGGAACTACAAAATGGACTTAGAAATGGCATAAAATTGGAAATCGGAATGGGCTTAATGGGCTTAGTAAACAAAATGTACTTGGAATTCAAAATGGACTTAAAATCAGACTGGACATAGACGTGTACCAAGTTAGAAAAAATCAAATAGACTTGGAAATATATCATGGTTTAGAAATATACAAATACAATTTGTGGACATTAGAAAAAAACTTTAAAAACAGAATTTACTCTACGGAATGGATTTAAATGGACAAAACTGGCTTTAAAAACAGAAGTGGAACTGAAACACAGAACAGCTTTGGGAATCAAATATGAGCAAAACTAAAACTACAGTATACTACGCTCTATAAAATCTGAATCAGTGAATTGAGTACGTTCGTGTCCTTTTTGATTTTAAGAACTAGAAGAACTATTGTTTTTTTTAGAAACAGAAGTTGTAGGAATGGAACAGCCAGTACTGTTCATTATTAAAAACACACAGAAAACAGTAAAACAGTATGAAAGATCTGCAGATCTGTGCTCGTTCTCTCCTCACTTCACCTTTAGAACCTGCAGCCGCTGTTTGTTGGGCAGGACAGATAGTTGGAGGACTAAGTAAACATTAGAGAGGAACAAGGAGTAAGGTTAAGAGATAAAACCAATCTGTTTATTTTATTAGCCGGCGGCCCCCGGGGGAGCGGCGAGTCCGTGAACTGTCAGGACCTATTAAACATGTAATTCTTGATGGAGGGAAACTTTGTACACAGACAGTCTGAGAAACGTGTTATTAAAAATACCAGCATGGCCGTGGAAAAAATAAATAAATAAATAAGAAATACTGATTAAATTTTAAGCAGCCGGCGGGCCGATAGTTTGCCCGAGGCGTATTTGTCAGTTTCAAAGGGTGTTTTTATTAATTTTGTATTTTGCATTTTGTTAGTGGAAAGAGCCGGCTCCACTGGGAGCGCCACGAGCTATAGCCAGCAGAGCCTATAGCAGCCCGCGCTGCAGCGGCACCCAGAATGTCAAACAGATACACACACACACACACACACACTAAAACACACACACACACACTAAAACACATACACAGATAAACCCCCACAACCTCCCACACACACACTCAGATTCATGTGGAAATGCATGCCCTATGTCCACTACCCCCCCACCCCCCTCCCAAACACACACACACACATACCCACAATGCATTTGTAACATTATGCACACACAACATGTTTGTTGGATTCAATATAATATATAGATATATATAAATATATATATACATGCACACTCTCACGTTAAAGCTGGTAGATATATATACAATATGTGCACACAATTCCACATAGATTTATATGGCAATGCATACACATACATATACCCACAATGCATTTGTAACATTATGCACACACAACATGTTTGTTGGATTTAATATATATATATAAATATATACACATGCACACTCTCACGTTAAAGCTGGTAGATATATATACAATATGTGCACACAATTCCATATAGATTTATGTGGCAATGCATGCACATAAACACACCTATACACAAAACAGAGATTTTTTTTTACATACAAAATAGAAATTAATGCATGTTCACATAAACACACCATACACACACATACACACAAAACAAAAAATGAATGCATGCACATACACACAAAATAGAATTTAATGCATGCACACATTAACACACACGATGCATTTGTACCATTGTAAGCACAGCTATATATACACACTGATATATATATATATATATATATATATATATATATATATATATATATATATATATACACACAAACACACACACACACACTGATACACACATGCACACTCTCGCATAAACACACACACATCGTGGTCAACAGATATCCAGAATATGTGCACACAATTCCATATAGACCTATGTGGCAATGCATGCACATACACACACACAGACACACAAACATATATGCACACACAAACACACAAAACAGAAATTAATGCAAGCACACATTAACACACACACACACACACACACATAATACACTTTAACATTATACGCACACACAACATTTTTGTTGGAATTCATACACACACACACAGACACACACACACTGATACACATATGCAACAGATATACACAATATGTGCACACAATTTCACATAGATTTATGTGGCAATGCATGCACACACACACACATGCACACAAAAAACTGAAATTAATGCACATACACACACACACACATTCTCACATAAACACACACATCGTGGTCAACAGATATACACAATATGTGCACACAATTCAACATATATTTATGTTGCACACAATAACATACACACACACACACACACACACACTTACACAGAAAACAAAAATTAATGCATGCACACACATACACACATATGCACAGTCTTATTTAAACACACACATTGTGGTCAACAGATATACACAATATGTGCACACAATTCCACATAGATTTACTGTATGTGGCAATACATGCACATACACACACACATTCATGTACACACATATATACACACAAATAGAAATGAATGCATGCACATATACATACACACATACACACAGTCCAATAACACACAAAATCTACAGACAAACCCCAGCAATCTCCCAAACACATAGACACACACACACACACAATGACAAACACACACACACACACACATATATATATTGAGGCCAAACATACAGTGGATGCTAACAAGATGCAATCAAGGTAATCTGGCTTATTATTAAACACCTCCTTCACCTCCACACCAGATCTCCCTCCATCACTTCAAACAGCAAACAGCATGACACACACACACACACACACACACACACACACACACACACACACACACACACACAATAATCAGATCTATCCCACAAACAAATACGGCTGATATCATCCCCCCTAACGCCCCGCCGCAGATCCCGCTCAGACCCTGACACACACTCTTCTAAAGAGCATCAGCCAATCAGCTGTCAGCGGCTCCGGAGAACGCAAATCTAGGCCAAATATATGAATTATAAATTTTATTTAGTATTTGAGCTGCAGACACACACTTAAAGAGCACAGCGACCCGTGTGAACAACCCAAAACACAAACATGACAAGATCACTTACCATCTTCACCCCGCTCATCCACACAACACCGCCTCATTAGCATAATACGTGTACACACACTTACAGAGTACAGAGAGTACAGTACTGGTGCTCACTTTCACACACACACACACACTGTCAGTGTGAGCAGATCCTGTGTAATTCAGTCAAAATTAACCTATATATTGTTCTCAAATAAGAAATTACGATAAATGGATTTACCGTCTTTTAATTCCAGCAGATGGACTTGATAATAAAACACAGTGGATCAACACCAGCAGATGACAGACATGACTCTCCAAACCACCATTGATTGGTGGAAACTTCACACTAGACCTCGAGCAGTTTGGACTGTGTGTCTCTCCACTCTTCCTCCAGACTCTGCTCCCTTGATTTACTTTAAATGAAATGTAAAATGTACTGATGATCAGTGATGGTTTGGAGAGACATGTCTGTCATCTGCTGGTGTTGATCCACTGTGTTTTATTATCAAGTCTAAAGTCAGTGCAGTTTTGTTTTCCCACAAAATCTTACAGCACTTCATATCTTACAGCTTCCCTCTGCTACTGACTCTAACTTTTATGGAGATGCAGATTTCATTTTCTAGCAGGACTTGGCACGCTGCCCACACTGCCAACAGTACCAATTGGGCTTATATATTGGCTGTAAGATTCATAATCATCAATAATAAAATAAATGAATGCTTAAAATAGATCACTCTGCGTTTAATACATCTATATAATATATGAGTGTCACATTTTTAACTGAATCACTGAAATAAGGTAACTTTTTAACAATATTCTAATTTTTTGAGATGCACTACTTCAGTGAATAGCCCTATTTGAGTAATCTCCATATCTAATCTACAGCTCTGGAAAAAAATAGATAATATAAGAGAGCATTTCAGTTTCTGAATCAGTTTCTCTGATTTTGCTATTTATAGGTTTATGTTTGAGTAAAATGAACATTGTTGTTTTATTCTATAAACTACAGACAACATTTCTCCCAAATTCCAAATAAAAATATTCTCATTTAGAGCATTTATTTGCAGAAAATGAGAAATGGCTGAAATAACAAAAAAGATGCTGAGCTTTCAGACCTCAAATAATGCAAAGAAAACAAGTTCATATTCATAAAGTTTTAAGAGTTCAGAAATCAATATTTGGTGGAATAACCCTGATGGTTTTTAATCACAGTTTCTTTCTGCATCTTGGCATCATGTTCTCCTCCACCAGTCTTACACACTGCTTTTGGATAACTTTATGCTGCTTTACTCCTGGTGCAAAAATTCAAGCAGTTCAGTTTGGTGGTTTGATGGCTTGTGATCATCCATCTTCCTCTTGATTATATTCCAGTGGTTTTCAATTTGGTAAAATCAAAGAAACTCATCATTTTTAAGTGCTCTCTTATTTTTTTCCAGAGCTGTATATTATGGCAAGAACTTCTTAATTAAGTGAAAAAAAAAATAAAAGGAAAATTGAAGGTCAGCCAAACCGAAAGTCAGTTTTAAGAAATGTAAAAATTATCCTCAAGTGTAGTCTATTAAAAAACATATATAATGATGAAACTGGCACTCATAAGGAAAGCCCCAGGAAAGGAAGAGTAAGATTATCCTCTGTTGCACAGAATAAGGTATTTTGGTTTGTTTAACACTGTTTTAAGTTACTGTTTTAAGTTACATCCATCTTCCTCTTGGTTATATTCCAGAGGTTTACAATTTGGTAAAAAATCTAAGAAACATGATTCTTTATGTGTTCCTTTAAATGTAGGAAATGTAGGAAAATTAAAACTTGAATTAGATGTGTCCAAGGTGTGTCCAAATTTTGTCTGATATCTTAAAAAAACTAAAAAAAAACAAAAACTAAATAAATACTGAGACCAGCAAAAATGACAATTATAATAATTATAATAAACTGTATTATAAAAGTGACAGGTCAGGGTAATTCTGTGTGCAGTACAAGCGTAGCAGTAACAATGCTACGCTAGCTGGAGCCGCTGTGCAGTCTGGCTCGGATCTGAACATATGGTGGTTGTCAGGTGGAATGAGTGCACGGTGTAAATGCTGATGGAATACAGGTGGGATCAGCGAGTTAATGGCCAAAACAAATCCAATAAAGCAGATTTTTTGTTTGAGGAGGGCAGGGGGGGGGCGGGGGGCACACGTTCCAGCCCGACAGCATCAAACAGCATCGGGCAGCGGGCAGAACCGGCCTGCCCTCGGGCTATAATTTGCAGAAGCTTTACCTGGAGCCGACTGGTAGCGGACCGGCGGCTGAAGACAAAGCGAAACAACTCCCACCTGATCACCAGAGAGAGTGTGGCCATGTGAGCTTTATTTTTCAGAGGGAACCAAAAATAAAACCTATATAGTTATTAAAACTGATGATTTCATTTATTAAAGGATAAAAAAAATTCTTAAAACAGAATTACAGTTTTAATTCGGACACATTAGAGGATTTTCCAGCATAAAAGTCCTGTTTAACATCATCCACAGCATCTCAATAAATCAGACTTTAACTAGACCCCCCCAAAACCTGCATTTAGTTTATTTTTCAAGCCATTCAGAGGTTAACTTGTTTATTCTTCTTCAGGACTGGAATTCTGGTAAACAGCCAGATATAAGTGATTTCTTGATTCTATATTTCTGGCAGTAATCGGGTGTGTTTGTGGTTAGTAGTACTAAATAGTAGTAACTGAACTCAGATTTCCAAATAGTGATTAATCACAGGCAATTTATGGAGGGGAAACACGTTTTCCCACAGGGCTAGATTGGTTAAGATATTTTTTTTTTCCCTAAATAAATGAAATCATCATTTAAAAAAGTGCTTTTTGTCCACATCTCCGAGGATCTCACCTGGTCACTGAACATATCTCACATCATCAGAAAAGCCCAGCAACGCCTCCACTTTCTCCGGCGGCTGAGAAATGTCGAAATCTGCCCAATACAGCACCGCAACTACCCTTCCATCCATACATCACCTCTACAACAAGAGATGCCGGAGGAAGGCTACCAGCATCTCCTCCGATCCCACCCACCCCAGCCACTTCCTGTTCCAACCCCTGCCTTCCAGGAAAAAGGTACAGGAACATTAGAACCAGAACCACCAGACTGAAGAACAGCTTTTTCCCACGTACTGTGAAACTGCTGAATCCAGCAACACTAACTACAACCTAAACAGTACACAGACTGACCACTGACCACTCCCAGTTTCCTACATGGCCACTGATTGCTTCAGCACAGAGACTGTATGCACTCTGCACACTAATCAACCTGGCCTACCTCTACTATTATACACATATGGACTATATATATATATATATATTATGTACCGCTGTCACTACTGCACTTTACCCTACCTTAACAATACCTCACCCCTTTACTTTTTGACCCTACACTGTATGTTTTGTCTTGCACTTGTCCTCTGTCTTACAGTACACTCTCCTTGTCTGCACTGGAGATCTAGCCTAATAGTGTTTCGTTTTACTGCACAACCCTGTATCAGTACAATGACAATAAATTGAATTGAATTGAATTTTATATTTACTCAGGTATTCATTGTCTGTTTTGTATTCAGTCAGTGGAGCTTCTGTGTTTTCTGTTACCAAGATAAACAAATAAATCTCCAGAAATTTATTTTTTTTCAAAGTAACCTCAAGTGCAGTCACTGTCCTCAAGACCACCAAAAATTTTATGATGATGAAATTGGCACTTATTAGGGTCATCCCAGAAAATGAAGAGAGAAAGAAAGAGAGAGAGATAGACAGACAGACAGACAGACAGACAGATAGATAGATACTTTTTTTTATTTATCCCGAAGAAAATTTAGGAGTGTTTAACACTTTTAAGTTACTACATGATTCCTCCTTATGTGTTAATTTTTAGTTCATAGTTTGTATCACTTAACTTTTAGTTTGTAAATTTTTTATATTGTAATTTTTAATTACAATAAAAGAGAAAAACTTCGCTAAATACACAGTTTAAAAGTTAGCCTTAGCGACGCGCGCACACACAACACACAAATTACACACAATCACACACAATTAGCGTTTATTACACAATTATAACATATTAAAAGGTGCACCACCCCGGCGCGCTTCCTGCAAACGAACAAAACGCATCACACCTTCACACCATTCAGCTTATTATTCATTATAAATGCTCGTAACACGTTCACGCAGCAGAAACAGCTTCAGCGGATCGGCGGCGCTTCTTCTTCCACACACTTGTTGTATAGCGAAAGAGTATAAGGGGTTAATTAGCCAAACGGATGCACGAGACAAAACCCCGAGTACCCTGGTGATGATCGCTCCTCGCTCCTCACTTATTTCATTATTCCAGAGCCGCGTTGAGCTTTTTGATGTCGGATCTGTGAAAGTGGCAATCTGCCACGGCGCTGGTGCACACGGGGAGAGCACGGCTTTGTTTATCACGCTTATTTTATTTAATATATTTAATTCTGAATAAGTCTCGTGTATAAAAACGCCTGAAATTACGTTTAAGGAATCTTAAAGCGGCTCTCGAAGCGGCTCTCTGCCTTTAAAGGGCGTCTTTCTTCTCCTCTTTCTTTCTGGGCTCTTTGAAACGAGCACGTTCCTCCACGGCGCGGCGAACAGGGCCGACCGACGCCGCAGATTAATCTCGGGGACGGGGAAGCGATTTGTACGGACGGGATTCGGCGACGCTTATTAAACACGGGAGAAATTACAGGGGGCTGATTGAAAGACTGGGGTGTTTTATGCCATGATACTAATCAGTAATTAGTGGAGTACGCTTCCTAATACGGCTGCGCCGAGCTGCACGCCGTTCCGCGAGAGCGTCGCGGGGGAGAATCCGGAAGCCTTTCATCATCAATAATATTTGTTCCCTGGCATCAGCCTGATTCCTACTTAACTAATGGATACGGAGGCAACAACACAATCTCTAGGCCTACGTCTGGAGAGGAGACGCCGGCGGAATCTCAAACCAATCAAACCCCTGCTCCCTGATCACCGCCGAGCCACCGTACACAGGTCACATATACAATATATGTATATATACATACAGCTCAGGAATATAATCAGGAGAAAGATGGATGATCACAAGCCATCAAACCACCAAATTGAACTGCTTGAATTTTTTTCTGCACCAGGAGTAAAGCAGCAGAAAGTTATCCAAAAGCAGTGTGTAAGACTGGTGGAGGAGGAGAACATGATGCCAAGATGCATGAAAAAAACTAAACCAAACCAGGGTTATTCCAACAAATATTGATTTCTGAACTCTTAACCCTCCTATTATCAAATCAAATCAAATCAAATTTATTTGTATAGCGCTTTTTACAACAGGTGTTGGCACAAAGCAGCTTTACAGAAACATGATTACAGGACAAAGAATCAGGCAAAACATTAAACATAGAATATACATAATACAGAACCCCCAGTGAGCGCGGAGGCAAGGAAAAACTCCCTCAGAGCTGCAGGAGGAGGAAGAAACCTTGGGAGGACCAAGACTATTCATTTGTCAGGAACAGCAATGGTGTTCCAGGGTTCATTTTAATTTGACCTGGTTCATGTTTAATTATCCAAAAGATGATCTGAAACCCCCAAAAAATCATCCATTACTAATTATTCTATTAATATTTACTGCAATGGTGTTCCTTACCTCTAACAGATAATGCTTCAATTAGGATAATTCAGTCATTTTTCATAAAAATACATGTTTTTAAATACAACTTTTTAAATGTTTCCCTACTTTATTGCTTTTAAAAGACCAACACATAAAACAATAGTTTTACATTAAATATTGAAACATAACACTGCAATATTGTTCTAGTTTTTTGTTTTTGCAGGAGGTGTTTTGCAAATATGTGAGATGAACCAATTAAATATTATATGTTAAATAAACTAATTAAGACAAAATCAGAGAAACTGATTCAGAAACTGCTCTCTTAATTGTTTCCAGAGCTGTACTATATATGGTGGGCGCACAAATAGACATGAACATTCTATAATGTTTATAGTTGGTTATTTTAACAGATAGAGAGAGAAAGAATAGCAATGGAAATCCAGAACAAAAACATTAAATAAAGGTTAAATAAAAAGTGACTTTAAATATATTAGATTAGGTAAAATATGTATTTGATATCTAGGGAGAAACCTTGGCAAACTTCAGATGGCACATGAGATGGCATGTGGTTGGTGTGGTGCAGTGGAGAACACCACCACCTGCCAGTGAGCCACTATGCTACTATGTGGGAAACTGGGGTTCAATTCCAAGTCTGGGTGACTGAATCCTGCTCTACACCAATAAGAGTCCTTTGGCAAGACTCATAACGCTACATTGGACCACTTCCCTTATAATTGGAACAACCTTGCAAGTCACTCTGGATAAAAGCCTCAGATAAACGCAGTAAATGTAAAATGTAAATAAGTTTTCTTGAGCGGAAGGATCTGTAGGATCTCAATCCAAAATGACAAAATGTGTTAGTAAGGTTTTTTTAGGTGACTGTGCTCCCAGCACCCTTGAGATCATTAACAAGTTCAAATCAGCAAGTGTAGATCTTTCTTGCAGGTTTGTGCACATTTCAGATTTGCGATATTTTGGCAATTCTTCTCTTCTTCACAGAAAATCTCCAAATTTAGAAGGTTTAAAGGATTAAGGTCGAGAGGCAGCGAGTATAGTGGGGGGTAGGGATTGTAACTGGCAGCTTCTGGCTAGAAATAACCATGCAAATTGCAAAAAGTGACTTTATATTTGTAGCCAGACTGTACAATTCTAGTCAAATCCTCCTGGTTGTCACCATCATTATCCACCACATAATGACCATAAAACATTATCATTTATAAAAAAAAACTAAATGGGAGATTCGATTAATATCGAAATAAAGGATTTGACCAATAATAAAAACTCTGTTGGTGTATCTTTAACATTTTATACAAATAATGATCCAAAACTAGAGGTTTGACGAATCTCACAGCCGTCCAGATGTGGCAGATGAGTCAACCGACAACCGACGCAATGCAGCTGACGCCCAACAGCTATAAACGAAGTATATACGCCACATATATGCGATATATGCGACACGTACACGTCCAATAGGACGCGGTCTGGGACCGAGGCGGATGAGATGTTGAAGACGGTGATGAGAGACAGCGCAAGCTGCAATAAGAGGCAACAATTAAAATTGCTTAATGGAACAGAAGTGAATGTGGATGGGTAATCAGCGCATCTTCAGGAAGTCTGGAGGATGCTAAAAACGCTGGTGACACTCCGTCGCGTTGAAGCCGTTATGGCGGCTCTAATTAAACACGAGTGCGGCGCCGGGTCTCGTGGGAACGCCACGCGGAAAACTTGACCCGAGAGCGTTAATGCAGTGCGTTCTCGCCAAGCGCCAACAATGTTGACTTCACTCTGAAGAGCCCTCTGAGGAACCGAGAACCACACGTGATCCTGCTCTACTGTTCACACCAAGACACCAGCATGATGAACAATACTCTACATACTCTTACAGTACACTGAAATTTATACAGCCGTAATAACTTAAAAAATAGTTAAACAAACCAAAAAAATACTCTGTAAATAAGCATTTAGGTGCTCTTATCAGGGAAGATGTTTGTTAACTTGCTGGTTGGTTTCTGAGGCTGGAAACTCTGATAAACTTATCCTGTACAACAGAGGAAACTCTTGCTCTTGCTTTTCTGGAGCAGTCCTGATGAGTGCCAGTTCCATCATCATTACATCAAAATGTTTCTGATCGTCTTTGTAGTGACTGCACTGGAGGACGCTTTCATTACATTACATTACATTAAATTACATTTGGCAGACGCTTTTGTCCAAAGCGACTTACAATAGTCAAGTACAATGTAAAATAAGTTTAAAGGTAAAACATCTTAGGATAGGGATAAAAGGAGGACAAAGGGGAATAATAGGATAGAGGAGTGAAGGAGGGGAAGAAGGAAATGAGGTTAGAATTAGTTAGTGTGTTAGAGGTGTTAAGAGAGTAAGTGCTCTTTGAAGAGCTCTGTCTTCAGGAGTTTATTAAAGATAGTGAGAGATTCTCCTGATCTGGTAGTAGAAGGTAGTTAGTTAGAGGTGTTAAGAGAGTAAGTGCTCTTTGAAGAGCTCTGTCTTCAGGAGTTTATTAAAGATAGTGAGAGATTCTCCTGATCTGGTAGTGGAGGGTAGTTTGTTCCACCATTGGGGAACTCTGTATGAGAACAGTCTGGATTGCTTTGTGTGAATGTTTGGTAAAGCGAGGCGACGTTCATTGGAGGAGCGCAGCGGCCGGGAGGTAGCGTAAGCCTTCAGGAGCGAGTGCAGGTAGGAAGGAGCTTTCAAAGTTCTTGAAATTCTTTTTTTTTCTGATTATATCAGAAAAAATATATATAACTTAAAATTAACTCTTACTGAGTTCAGGAGCACAGCTGTTAACTGAAAGCCTGAATTCCAGGTGTTTTATACCTCATAAAGCTGACTGAGAAAATCCAGCAGAGATGTGAAAAATACTTTAATTGTAACAATTTGTCAGTTTGAATGACTTAATCTACATTGCAGAACATTTTAAATAATGAACAAAATACAGATTTTTAGGTGTGTCCAAACTTCTTTTTTTTTATACATATATATAATTTATTTTTATATATAAATTATTATTTTGATCCCTTTTTCACCCCCAGATTACAAGGCCCATTCCCCAATCCACTCATTAGGACTGCCCCTATCCCAAGTGATGCCTCAACATCAAGAGGGTGAGGACTAGCACACGCCTCCTCCGACACAAGTGAAGTTTGACTCCGCCTCTTTTTGATGCCGAGTAGCATCACAGCACTAACGCTCGCAGCGACTCGATTCTGATACATCAGCTCACAGACGCAGCCTTGTGCTGATCCACATCACCCTAGGAGTGATGAAGGGGAAAGAAGAGCACCATCTACTGTACTGTACCCACCCAGAGAGAGCAAGACCATTTGTGCTCTCTCAGGGCTCTGGAAGCTGATGACCGGCAAGCTGCATGACCGGGATTCAAACCAGCAATCTCCCAATCATAGTGGCAGCGCTTAGCTCGCTGGTTGGTACTGTATAAAAATGCAGTATAAAAATGATCATACTCATTTTGGGCTCACTTTAAGTGGATATTCTCCTCTCTAGAGATGTTTTAGCATTGTCTCATTGCAAAATGTGTTGAAGAGCAGCCAGATACGTAAGTCAACGATTTCCAGAAATGGAAAATTGGTGTAATTGGTGATCCTGAGTTGCTGATTAGTTATGTAGTGTAAAAACCTTGTGATTACAGCACATCCAATCGTGTAGTGTGAACAGTACAACCGCTTGTCCACTCAGAACCTCATGTAATGTAAACCAGGCATTCGATTCCTCAGAGTAGAAGAAGATCTGTTATATCTACAGTAGGTAAAACTCACAGGCAGTTTATAAAGTCCTCCAGGCTGCTGGAATCTCTCTTTATCTCCGGGATGGTGGAGATAAAACCGATCCGTCAGGCTGTTGTATCTCCTTTCCTCTCCTGCTGATAAATCTCAGCTCAGTATGATTAATTTAGCAGAGCTGTAACAATAACAGGAGAGACAATCCAGCCGATAAAAGAGAGATGAATAAAGCATCGCAGCTTCTCAAACATTTATAGCACTGGAACGCTGCACGCTTAGCCTGGCTGAGATCTCACCAATCAGATGTCTCCGGAGTCAAACCAGCTCAACAGGTACCTTACTCAGCTCACAGAGCACCTGCTCACACTCACCTGCTGCACTGGAGGAGCTGTTAACCCACGAGACAGACACAGACAGACAGAGTGTGAGATATACAGACAGATAGGTGGGTAGACAGATGGACAGGTAGGTAAGTGGGTCAACAGATAGACAGGTAGGTAGGTTGGTAGGTAGATAGATGGACAGGTAGGTAGGCGGGTAGACAGATAGGTGTGTAGGTAGGTGGGTCGACAGATAGGTAGGTAGACAGATAGACAGGTAGGTAAGTAGGTAGGTAGGCAGACAGATGGATAGGTAGGTAGGTAGGTAGGTACATAGGCATGTAGGTGTGGAGGGAGGTAGGTAGACATATGGACAGGTAGGTAGGTAAGCAGACGAATGGACAGGTAGGTAGGTAGTTACGTAGGTAGACAGATGGATAGGTAGGTAGGTAGACAGATGGATAGGTAGGTAGGTAGGGAGGGAGGTAGGCAGACAGATGGACAGGTAGGTAGGTAGGTAGGTAGGCAGACAGATGGACAAGTAGGTAGGCAGACAGATGGATAGGTAGGTAGGTAAGTAGACAGATGGATAGGTAGGTAGGTAGGTAGGTAGGTAGGCAGATGGACAGGTAGGTAGACAGATGGACAGGTAGGTAGGCAGACAGATGGATATGTAGGTATGTAAGTAGACAGATGGATAGGTAGGTAGATAGGTAGGTAGGTAGACAGATGAACAGGTAGGTAGGTAGGTAAGTAGACAGATGGACAGGTAGGTAAGTAGGTAGGTAGGCAGACAGATGGATCGGTAGGTAGGTAAGTAGACAGATGGATAGGTTGGTAGGTAGGTAGACAGATGGATCGGTAGGTAGGTAAGTAGACAGATGGATAGGTTGGTAGGTAGGTAGACAGATGGATAGGTAGGTAGGTAGGGAGGGAGGGAGGAAGGTAGGTAGGCAGACAGATGGATAGGTAGGTAGACAGGTAGGCAGGTACGTAGATAGGTAGACAGATAGACAGGTAGGTAAGTAGGTAGATAGATAGACAGACAGACAGACTGTTAGACATACAGACAAACAAACAGACAGGTAGGTAGACAGTTAGGTAGGTAGATAGAAAGACAGACAGAAAAACCGACAGACTGTTAGAGATACAGACAGACATACAGAAAGGTAGGTAGGTAGGTAGATAGACAAACACGTTTTATATCGCTTATACACAGGAAAAAGTTGTTAATTGCACCCAATTCAAGCCAATAAAGCTAATTTCTACTAGAAAACAATTAATGAGAAAGATAAAAGAGTGAGAGACACAGAGAGAGTGAGACAATGAAGAAGAAGCTCTCGACTAGATAAGTGACCTTCTTGATCGGAGCTCAGCGGTCCGCTATGCCCCCCTCGGTCTTTGTTCTGAGCTAACTGTTTACACTGCGTCTTATTAGAACAGCTCTTGTTGACGGGAGCTAAAACTGGATTAATTGTCTCCTGGCTGCAATCCAAATCAAAATCACGGCGAGCAATTAAGATCAGGCTGTGCGAATGATTATGAATTAATGAAGAGAGGGCATTAATGAAAGATTAATAGCGGAATGGCTCCCGACACAATATGGATCGGAGCCGGAGCGAGGCAGTTCTGAGCGAGCTCCAGCATGACCAAGTGATTTCCCCTCACATTAGCAGCTCCAGATCAACAACTCCGCGTGCAGACGAGAGACGGAGGGCAGACGGGCGAAGGGCAATCACCGCAGAGGTCGAAACAGGTGACACCCCGCACCCCCGACCGGCAGACTGGCACCAGGAGCCAAATATCAGCTGTCAACTCCAGCAGAACCTGTGAGGACCTGCAGAAAGAGCATTCACACCTATTCCAGACCCAATATCATCTCAATATCCCATCTCAATAAAATATGCTCACTTCTGCATAGAGCACAGAGGTTCAGTTCCTGTTTCAGGTCTTATAACACAGTAATTATATCAGACAGACACATGACCTGATCTCTTTTACTCCAGAAGACATACGGCTGCTCAAAAATATAATCATTTAAAATGTAAAAGGAAGCAGAATTGTTATATTTTCCTGGAACTGATCATGTTTTATGTTTTGGTCAAAATTTGACCAAGCGCCTGTATTTTTTACTTATTTTTTGAATGTATAGACTTTAAATATATTCACACCTAAGATATCTTTTTAAAAATGGTTAGATTAGAGTGTATATGAGATAAGAAAGGATAAGGATATTGATGATTTGATTTCAATACATGGTTTATTAATTATTACTTTGATAAAATACATGGAGAGAAACAGCATCAGGCTGATTTATTTATTTTTCTTGATAATCAAAAATCACACCTCTAGGATACATGTAGATTAACTTATTAAAAACCTGACACTCTGAGCAGCCTATGCCTTTCAGTATTTTGAGGATCAGGACAAACAAAGAAAGCTGTATATATACAAAAATGTAAACTTTTTAGTCTAAATAAATAAATAAAAATGTTTAGTGCAAAATAACTACTTGAGTACTAGTAAAAATGTGCAAGTAAAATAAAAACACGCATACCTAGCTTTAGTTTGAGTAAAGCAGGTAGTTTCACACTTTTTCTGTGGACACTTTTGAGTCTGATATTTACTGATATTATTTGGTTACTGATGAAACATCATATACATATATATATTGAATAATATTGGTTGGGGAAGGAGATTTTTCACTTTTTTAGTTGTTTTTCTCAGTGGGTTTCTTGTAGATTTAGCTTTACTGCACTGGGATGTGATCACTATTTTTAGAAAGACTAAGCTCCGCCCTTTCTAACCATATATGGATTATGTTTATGTGTGAAGGGATTCCTCAGTAATTAAGCTGAGAACACAAGGTGTGATTTCGGACATAAAATTCTATGGGTTAACCAATACATTTCCATGATTTTTCCAAACTGAAAATTGCTATTTTCAAATGCCATGACTTTTCCAGGTTTTTTATGACTGTACGAACCCTATTAGAGGCTGTAAAGATTCAAACTTGTAGGAACCAAGATTGTGAACATGCATCTGACCATGTCTCTAATAGAGTAACATGTTTATAATGTTTATTAAGGCCAAGCTGTTGATGGCATCTTCTTCACTATGGTGGTCATACTCATTTCTGACTAATGTGCATGTAGTGTACAGTTCTATCACCAGAGAACCTCCAATAGAGACAACAGTACCCACTAAAGCAGGGGTCGGCAATAGGCAGCCCATTGGCCAGATGTGGCCCGCAAGCATGAAACATCTGGCTCGTGAGGTTGTTTGAACTAAAATGAACGATAATAAAAAAGATATATAATAAAATGCTTCTCTGGTGAGCTTTTGTTTACCATCCTCCCCTCTCTCTCTGACGTGCTCAGCGTGACTTTAAATACTTTTATTTGTCTGTCCCACACGTCATACGTGAGGTAGATGGTGGAAAAACAACCTGAAAAGTTGAACCAGGTGAACTGAAGATGATACAAAATGACAAAAAGGTGTTTTGTTTTTGGCTGCAGTATTTCAATGTACAGTGAGACACTTAATGACCCCAAAATAAGAGGACAAAATTTGTACATTTGTACAACCATCCCTCCCCACCCAACCACCACACATTTATACACAATATATACATGAAACAAAGTCTGATTACTAGAAAGTGATCATGATAATAAAAGGATTTTCACATCTTTAATTACATTCAGCCATCATATCCTCATTATAGAAATACATTTTAAAAAGCATGGATATAAAAACGTTTTTTTTTTAAGTGTGTGAACATGTTTGCATTCTCACACTGTGACCCAAATTCACCCCCGGCGGATTCTGGAGGAGCGTGCACAATGCCACCACCCATCAGCACTTCTCCATCCGGTTTAGGCTGTGTCAGTGTGCCTTTGCTATCGTATCGACGGGAAAAGTACAAATTGCACGTTTCGAGACATGAACTAATTCTTGTAAGTAATCATTGGTGTGGCTAATTTTGGGCGTAACGTAAAATAAACCAATCAGCGGGTCACGTACCATTCCCTTAAAAGACTATATATGAAATTGTCAAACTGAGCTAAGTTCCTAACTTATAGTGATTACTGAGGGTTAGAATTTTTTTTTTCCAAAAAATTCAAGGAAAACAGCTTAAAATACTTTTATTTGTCTGTCACACACAACATACTTGAGGTAGATGGTGGAAAAACAACCAGAGAAGTTGAACCAGGTGAACTGAAGATGATGCAAAATGACAAAAAGGTGAGACACTTAATGCACAAATGGCCAAATGACCCCAAAATAAGTGGACAAAATTTGTACATTTGTACTAAAGGGCAGACAAAATATTAGAAATATATATATTTTTTTCAGTTTTTATTGGAAGTTTTTACAAAACTGATCATTTTTTCCTATCTCTTTTAAATCCCATGTACATTCATTCCACCCCGCCCACATTCATCCAACCCCGCCCACAGCCATCCAACCCCGCCCATATTCATCCAACCCCGCCCGTCTCCATCCCTCCTCACCCAACCACCACACGTTTACACAATATATACATAAAACTATTCTATTTCTATTATTAGAAAGTGATCATGATAAAAAAAGATTTTTCCTCATTATAGAAATACATTTTTTAAAAGTGTAGATATGTTAGACATATGTTATTTTAATTGTGCGCACATGTTTGCACGATCATTCTCGCGCCGTGACCCAAATTCACCCGGCGAATTCTGGAGGAGCGTGCACAATGCCACCACCCATCAGCACTTCTCCATCCGGCCAAACCAATAAAGAACTACATGGCAGGCCATTATTAAATCAAAACGTGGAGAGTCTCTGAAGTGTACACTGGGAGCGCAGAAACGCCGGCTTCAATCAACGCACTCCTTTCTTCTTCTTCCTCTTCCTCTCTCTCTCTCGCGCTGCATTCATACGAGGACAGCGGCAGCATCGGCAGCAGCGGCAGCGGCGGCGTCCTCTCCTAAAACGCATTACAGCGGCGGCGGCCGGGGCTCCCTCTCTCTGGTTGTGTGTTGTCCGAGTTAATCACCATGAAAAAGACCAGCCCGCAGCAGGTCCTCCACTTACCCATCAGCCCCTGTTCCTCCGCGTCCCTCCTGAAAACAAGGCGCGCTTTCAACATTTAATGTGAGGGTACAAGGCCCAGTGCCCTATTCTCTCCAGCGAGAAAGCGATTGCTCAACACACACACTCACACTCGTACACACAATTGTACACACACAAACTTGTACACACACACACTCGTACACACACTGCTTAAATGCACACGAAGCCACACAATGCTGCCGAGCGCGGTGATGGAATGGGATGTCTCTGAAAGTGAGCTGGACCCTGGGCCGACTCTCTCATCCCTAAAAGCTCATGCAGTCACAGGGGGGAGCGGTAATGTGCGGAGAGACACTGGGGGTGGTGTATGGAGTGTGTGGGGTGTGTGTGGTGTGTGTGGAGTGTGTGTAGGGATGGGGGATGAAGGGATGTAGGGATGAAGGGATGGAGAACGGTACAATGAACTTTTTCTATTCCCTAAGCAGCCAAAGACATGGACAGTTGCATGAAAAATGGCAGGTTTAATTTTACGCCACTGTGTTAGAGATCTATAGGAGAGTACCACTTTAAAATAAGACTACCTTTATAAAGGGTTTATAAATGGTTTACAATTAGTTTATTAATGGTTACCAATTAGGTTGTAAATGCCTTAAAAATCATTAATTATCAGTTATAACACATATATAGAAAGGACACCAATGACCTGTTGTTTGCCAAATAGTGAACCCACAGCCATCTATATTGTTGCCCTTTCTACGTATGCGTTATAACTGATTATTAATGATTTTTAAGGCATTTACAACCTAATTAGTAACCATTAATAAACGTATTGTAAACCATTTATAAACCCTTTATAAAGGTAGTCTTATTTTAAAGTGGTACCACATATTCTTACCAGTTCCAGTCCCTTTCAAAATGAGCCGTTTAAGGGCTCTGTCACTTTTATGCAAATAAGCAGCTTGTGCTAAATGACAAACCACAAACAAGCTAGTTCATGCTTAACTGCAATAGAAACACTTTAAAACTCCAAATTTGAAAGTTCTTACAACATCTCCATCCTCTGCTGACGTATAGACACAATAGACAGAAGGTACAGATCCTTCCCTCAGACAAAGTCTACTAGCTTACCCTTCTGTGTACTTTCTAGGTTCTCAAGCAGCATACCCAAATATCTAAAAGCACTGAAAATACTTTTTTAATCAATCTTTAGGAGAACTGTCAACCATACGCCGTGCAGCTTTATTTAGGGCAGCGTGTTAGTGTGTCTTTGCTATCATAATGACTGGAAAAGCCATTAAGCCATAACGCTAACTCATTAGATGCAAATCTGAACTCAACTCTAGTGGGCATTAATGATTAACATTTACAGTATATATATATATATATATATACAAGTCTTATCTATATATACAAGACAAGTCTTATCTATCTTATGTATGGGTCTATGTGTTAACCTTTGCACAGGTTAATTGCATATCGTGCAGCTGGATTTAGGGCATCTCTGTGTGTCTTCGCTATTGTAACGACGGGAATAGTACACCTTGTTTCTCTTAATTAATAATGAGTGTGGTTAATTTTGATATGTCATTTGCAGATCATTCTCTTTAAGAGCCAGGTGAGCTATGACTTTGACGGATTGCTATTTTAAATGCGTATCTACCTGGAAATCGACTGATCGGCTTGTTCGTGTTGGTTCATTCTCAACGCTATTTGACCAGCGCGGAAGCAAGGCGTGAAAATAGACTGTGGACGGGGTGTGAGATAGCAACGATAGTACTGGACATTTACAAACCCATAGAGAAAGCCAAGCCCAAAATACAGGCCTGTGCGACACCTTCTCTCTCTCTCTCTCTCTCTCTCTCTCTCTCTCTCTCTCTCTATATATATATATATATATATATATATATTTATTTATAGAATGCAATAGGATGGCAAAGTGTCTATTACCTGCCAACCTAATGGTCAATCAATTGAGTGATTCAACTGAGTGAGTCGTCAGCGACTGCCCAACAATAAGTTACAGCATACGAGTCATTTAACTCAGAAACACTCAGAGATGCACGGACGAGAAAATTACACAGTCTTTTATGTAATATTGGAAGACAAAGTAACCTACACTATGTTAAAGTTGAAATTGTTTAAAGTTATTAGGAAGGGAAATTGAGCGAGTGTGTGCCATTCGAGGTGTGTCATTATGAAAGAAGGTGATGTAATGGAAAAGGTCAGGGGGAGAAACAGAGAGCGAGATGTCTGTGATGTCTGCTGATGGCCAATTCACTACTTCTACATTAGCGGCCGAGAAACAAACGAGCTGCTTTTCATCCGGCACAAAAGAAGAAGAAGAAGAACCGGCGCTTCAATCAGGACAGGTACCGACCAGATAATGTCTTGCATTTGCTTGGGAACAATGTGCTTATTGAGAGTCTCCCGAGGCAAAGCGGTGATGTTGCGAGGTGGCGTGCTCGTCCGGCGCGGATATTTCATTACCCGTCCCTATCTCAGACTGATCCCTCGCTCTTCCTATCGCCACCAGATACAAATGACTTGCTCGAATGGCTTTCGCCACGTTTTGTCGTATATTTTATGCCCCGATGCTTATTTAAATGCTCTCCTCCCTCCCTTCTTATCTTTCTCTCTCTCTGTATGTATTTTTCCCTCCACTCACTCTCTCAGTGTCTCGCCCGCTCGCTCCATCCTAGGAGCAAATGAGGGAATTCTTTACTTAATTCCATTAACTTTGTATTGCGGCTCGATCTCCGGGCGCTATGAGCATCAATACTGCGGGGCCTCGCCGTCTCTCAGTGGTTCCACTCCGCCGCTCTTGGATGGAACATGACAGTTACATTAATGTCGCCATGTAAATTGCTCTCCGCACATCGAGCAACAAGCACAAAACAGAGAGGGAAAAAGGGGGGCGGCCGAACGAGGGGGCATCCATTGCCCCTGTGACAGCGAAAATTACAACAACATTCATTGTGCGCCGGCCCCGGACGCCCGAGTCTATTATGGCGGACGGCAATTTCGCTGAGTCTCCAGCCAGGCAGATGGACAGGCAGGGCCGGCACAGGGGCTAAAAAGCAATGACAGCCGCCGATCTCTCCCTCCACCCCCGCCGCCGCCACCGCCGCCCCTCCGCCCCCTCAATGCTCGCCGCCTTTTAACAAAGCGACGGAGACGCGAGGAGCTCGGGGGAGGTCAGGGGCGCCGGGCGCATCAATAGACTGTTTGCAGCATGTATCTGTATCTGTCAAAATGACACGCTGCCGCCGCCACACTGGAATAGGACTGATGGTTGAGTGTCGGAGTGCTGGAGCAGAGGCAGAAAAAAGCCGCAGAGCAACAGAAGAGACACATTAGAGCTTTAATCGGACCTGAAATTCGGGGCCCGACCCAAATATAGCCCAGAACAAGCTGTCAGAGCCTCGGTTCAACCCAACCAAACCAAACCCAACCCAACCCAACTCAAGCTTCCAATCCAAACCCAGCGAGCCGAAGCAATTCTTAGATATCGACACGGGAAAAACACAATATTCTGCTTTTACTATCTGATACAAGCTATTCAATATACTACATCACTTTGGGAGAAGTTTTAGAAAGACTCCAAATAAAAATATTGTCATTTAGAGCTTTTATTTGCAGAAAACGATAAATGACTGAAATAATAAAAAAGACACAGAGCTTTCAGACCTCAAATAATGCAAAGAAAACAAGTTCATATTCATAAAGTTTTAAGAGTTCAGAAATCAATAATTGGTGGAATAACCCTGGTGTTTTTTTTTAATCACAGTTTTTGTTCATGCATCTTGGCATCATGTTCTCCTCCACCAGTCTTACACACTGCTTTTGGATAACTTTATGCTGCTTTACTCCTGGTGCAGTTTGGTGGTTTGATGGTTTGTGATCATCCATCTTCCTCTTGATTATATTCCAGAGGTTTTCAATTTGGTAAAATCAAAGAATCTCATCGTTTTTAAGTGCTCTCTTATTTATTTCCAGAGCTGTATGTTTATGCACACAAGAAAGAATTTATTGCACAAAGAAACTTGTTTCCTTACTGTGCAGATGATGACAATAAATGACAATAAACTCTTTGCATCTTAAACAGCTAATCCTCTCAGGCTGAGGAACGGCCTCCTCGCTAAGCCTGGCCTCAGATCAGCCCGGCTTCCGAGGGAGACCTCCGCCAGAGCGCACGTGTTGCTCTGGGTCGTCTATTTCAGGGCTCCTCCAAGGCCTTTCGGGTACCACGGGCTCAGAGCGCCAAGTCCAAATTACACACGAGGAAAAGCCAAGGAAGGAAAAGCAATCACCACAGCTGGTGTACCCCAAATCATACACAGAGCAGAGGAAAAAAGACAAAAGTAACATGCTGGTTGAAATACTGACACCAGCTGTGCAGTCTCAGAATAGAAATACGTGCAGAAACACACACACACACACACACACACACACACACACACACACTGGCAGAGATGGCAGTAGATCATTGTTGAAGATGTCAGGGAGAGGAAAAGAGCTCCACAATGAAAGAGATCAGGGCTGTTTGAAGTCAGACTCAGTTGTAGCTCCGGTTGATTAAGAGGAGCGTAAAGCGACGCTTCCTGTCGGCTCGATTGCGCCGCGAGGTGCGAGGCGACGGATCCCACCTTGCGGAAGCATGAGTGGGTGCTGCACCTGTGGTACCTGTCTGTACAGATATATAGTTAAAAAAATATACTGTAGCAAATATACTATATGAATGAAAGAATTGGGACTACCAGAGTTGGAGCAGCTTGGTGATCAATCTTCATTAACTGCACATTATTGCACCAGTAAGAGCAAGTAAGAGTGTGAAGGTTCAATTAGCAGGGTAAGAGCACAGTTCTGCTCTAAATATTGCAATGCACACACACTAAGAAAAGTAAGTACAGATTTGTACCTAAATTGGGGCTGTACCTTATATTGAGGTACAAAAAAGTACCTTTTAGTGAAAGTGCTTTTTTGTACCCATGGTTTTTGTGCCAGTAAAGATTATAAAAATTATAAACATTATCATCAACTAAATATGTGTCAAAACTTGATGATCCAAAATTATCTGGCTTTCAAATAAAAAACAATGTGCAATTAAAGTATATATTGTTTATAAGTACAGTGGTACAGAATACTGAATGTACCTTTTGGCTGGTTAAATGGTACAAATTTGTACTTATAGCTGTTAGAAAACACTTTGTACTTCAGAGGGAACAAATCTGACCCTGTAAAGACCAGTATTGTACCTTTTAGGGTACAATTGTAAAGAATGTACCTTTGAGTACAAAAAAGTACTCATATCATACCTCTGTTTTTTAGAGTGCACTATAACATTATGGGAGACATACCAGAGTTCAAAAGAGGACAAATTGTTGGTGCACGTCTTGCTGGAGCATCTGTGACCAAGACAGCAAGTCTTTGTGATGCATCAAGAGCCACGGTATCCAGGGGAATGTCAGCTCAGCATACCACCAAGAAGGACCGACCACATCCAACAGGATTAACTGTGGACGCTGTAAGAGGAAGCTGTCTGAAAGGGATGTTCGGGTGCTAACCCGGATTGTATCCAAAAAACATAAAACCACGGCTGATCAAATCACGCAGAATTCAATGTGCACCTCAACTCTCCTGTTTCCACCAGAACTGTCCGTCACCACAATCAATTATTGTGCTCTAAAACCAGGTGTTTCAGTTGCATTAGCGGCTAGCTGTGGTTAGCTTTAGCTGAAGAACACTGAAGAACCCTGAGTGTTCCAGTAAGCCAGGACGATATTAGCAAGTGGTTTGTCCCACGTAGTTTGTCTAAACAAGGTAAACACGAGGCCTACAGTCCAATATACTCACTTCTGAATGGCGAGAGCTAACCCTTAATGTGGTTAGCAGCTAATGCTAATACCCGCTCCAGCCTGGGGGCTGAGAACTACAATTCACATCATTGTTGACCCTTTTTCTCGGGTGTTTGACTTCGATTTTCGGCTATTCCTTTTACTCTGTTTTTAATGTGTTTTCTGTTTTTTTTTTGGACTGTATTTTTGGCACACGTTTTCTCTTTTGTTTAGCGTTTTTGGCTGTGAATTATCAGTTTGTTTTTTTTTCCCTGGTTTTGACCATCACTTGTATTAGCTACGCTCTCTAGAATTAAAGACTCATCCACTTTTTTACCGCAAGCGCCTGACTTCAGTGTGTAGTGATGAAGCAGAATATTTTTTTCTTATAAATAAAATACCATGGAGGGTTACATTTTAGAAGACAAAACATTTGAACAACGTTTTAAAGGCTCAAGTCAATTAAACTCAGTTAAGCCGAGTTAACTCAGTAAGCAGTACTACAGTAGTGCATCGTTTCACACTGAAATAACTGCATTTTATCCTGTTTTCTAGTGTAAGTGTGTACAGTGCAGCCTCTGATCTGATCACATGACGGTGTGTACAGACTAACTGAACACAAAAGAGGCGAGACCCACGGAGGAAAAGCAGAACAGAAGCCAGGAGACTTCAAAGCATATCTCCTGCACTTTTACAGAGAGGAGCTTCTAGAAATTAGAATATCATTGAAAGGTTACTTCATTTCAGTAATTCAGTTCAAAATATAAAACTCAAAAAAGAAAACACTTAAAAAAACACTAAAAACACCATAGCAACCACCACAGATATCCTAACAACACTCGTGCAGTCACTTAGCAACACCATAGTGATTACCATGTATACCATAGCAACACCATAGCAACCTCTCAGCAATGCCATTGCAACCACCTCAGATATCATAGCAATATCTTAGCATGCACTTGGCAAAACCTCTGGAATTTAATCAAGAGGAAGATGGATGATCACAAGCCATCAAACCACCAAACTGAACTGCTTGAAATTTTGCACCAGGAGTAAAGCAGCATAAAGTTATCCAAAAGCAGTGTGTAAGACTGGTGGAGGAAGATAACATGATGCCAAGATGCATGAAAAAAAAAACTGTGATTAAAAACCACCAGGGTTATTCCACCAAATATTGATTTCTGAACTCTTAAATATATAAAAACTATTTTGGTACCACTTTAAAATAAGACTACCTTTATAAAGGGTTTATAACTGGTTTACAATTAGTTTATTAATGGTTACTAATTAGGTTGTAAATGCCTTAAAAATCATTAATTAATTAATTATAACACATATGTAGAAAGAGCAACAATGACCTGTTGTTTGCCAAATAGTGAACTATATTAAACAGCCATCTATATTGTTACCCTTTCTACGTATGTGTGTTATAACTGATTATTAATGATTTTTAAGGCATTTACAACCTAATTAGTAACCGTTAATAAACTAATTGTAAACCATTTATAAACCCTTTATAAAGGTAGTCTTATTTTAAAGTGGTACCACTATTTAGAAGTTGGGATAAATCTTGTCCACTTTAGTGCACTATAGCATAATAATGCTGCATTTTTTTTTCACCAGTTAAGCCGAGTTAACTCAGTAAGCAGTAATACAGTAGTGCATCGTTTCACACTGAAATAACTGCATTTTATCCTGTTTTCTAGTGTAAGTGTGTACAGTGCAGCCTCTGATCTGATCACATGACGGTGTGTACAGACTAACTGAACACAAAAGAGGCGAGACCCACGGAGGAAAAGCAGAACAGAAGCCAGGAGACTTCAAAGTGTATATCCCGCACTTTTACAGAGAGGAGCTTCTGAGCCGTACGGAGGAGACAAAGCAGAGCAGCAGGTCTGAGAGCAGCAGGTCTGAGAGCAGCGCTGCTCGCTGTGTTTGAAGTGCTGGACTGTTCAGAGCATGAAAGATCAGCAGCAGCCTGTGAGGATATAAGAGCACCTCAGCGTATATCCTCACACCATCTGACCAGCTTCAGCTTCAGCATCACCAGACCAGACTGTACTTACACTTATACAGGGATGCAGGTGTGTGTTTGGGTGTGTTTGCATGTTTCAGAACTCAAAAAATTAGAATATCATTGAAAGGTTACTTTATTTCAGTAATTCAGTTCAAAATGTAAAACTCATGGTTTTCTTGGATTTTTCCCAAATTGTAAACCTCTGGAATATAATCAAGAGGAAGATGGATGATCACAAACCATCAAACCACCAAACTGAACTGCTTAAATTTTTGCACCAGGAGTAAAGCAACATAAAGTTATCCAAAAGCAGTGTGTAAGACTGGTGGAGGAGAACATGATGCCAAGATGCATAAAAAAAACTGTGATTAAAAACCACCAGGGTTATTCCACCAAATATTGATTTCTGAACTCTTAAAACTCTTAAAACTATTTAGAAGTTGGGAGAAATGTTGTCCAAAATATTTGCCAATGGAGACAGCCACTTTTAGATGAAGGAGAATAAATTACATAGAGAGACAGTATGACAGAGAGACAGTATGACAGAGAGAGAGACAGTATGACAGAGAGAGACAATATGACAGAGAGACAGTATGACAGAGAGAGAGACAGTATGACAGAGAGAGACAGTATGACAGAGAGAGAGACAGTATGACATAGAGAGACAATATGACAGAGAGAGACAGTGTGACAGAGAGAGACAGTATGACAGAGAGAGAGACAGTATGACAGAGAGAGAGACAGTATCACAGAGAGAGACAGTATGACAGAGAGAGACAGTATGACAGAGAGAGACAGTATGACAGAGAGATACAGTATGACAGAGAGAGAGACAGTATGACATAGAGAGACAATATGACAGAGAGAGAGACAGTATGACAGAGAGAGACAGTATGACAGAGAGAGAGACAGTATGACAGAGAGAGAGACAGTATGACAGAGAGAGACAGTATGACAGAGAGAGACAATATGACAGAGAGACAGTATGACAGAGAGAGACAGTATGACAGAGAGAGACAGTATGACAGAGAGAGAGACAGTATCACAGAGAGAGACAGTATGACAGAGAGAGAGACAGTATGACAGAGAGAGACAGTATGACAGAGAGAGACAGTATGACAGAGAGAGACAATATGACAGAGAGAGAGACAGTATGACAGAGAGAGACAGTATGACAGAGAGAGAGACAGTATCACAGAGAGAGACAGTATGACAGAGAGAGAGACAGTATGACATAGAGAGACAGTATGACAGAGAGAGAGACAGTATGACATAGAGAGACAATATGACAGAGAGAGAGACAGTATGACAGAGAGAGACAGTATGACAGAGAGAGAGACAGTATGACAGAGAGAGACAGTATGACAGAGAGAGACAGTATGACAGAGAGAGAGACAGTATCACAGAGAGAGACAGTATGACAGAGAGAGACAGTATGAAAGAGAGAGACAATATGACAGAGAGAGAGACAGTATGACAGAGAGAGACAGTATGACAGAGAGAGAGACAGTATGACAGAGAGAGACAGTATGACAGAGAGAGAGACAGTATCACAGAGAGAGACAGTATGACAGAGAGAGAGACAGTATGACAGAGAGATACAGTATGACAGAGGGAGAGACAGTATGACAGAGAGAGACAATATGACAGAGAGAGAGACAGTATGACAGAGAGAGACAGTATGACAGAGAGAGAGACAGTATGACAGAGAGAGACAGTATGACAGAGAGAGACAGTATGACAGAGAGACAGTATGACAGAGAGAGACAGTATGACAGAGAGAGAGACAGTATGACAGAGAGAGACAGTATGACAGAGAGAGACAGTATGACATAGAGAGACAATATGACAGAGAGAGACAGTATCACAGAGAGAGAGACAGTATCACAGAGAGAGACAGTATGACAGAGAGAGACAGTATGACAGAGAGAGACAGTATGACAGAGAGAGAGACAGTATGACAGAGAGAGACAGTATGACAGAGAGAGAGACAGTATGACAGAGAGAGACAGTATGACAGAGAGAGACAATATGACAGAGAGACAGTATGACAGAGAGAGAGACAGTATGACAGAGAGAGAGACAGTATGACATAGAGAGACAATATGACAAAGAGAGAGACAGTATGACAGAGAGAGACAGTATGACAGAGAGAGAGACAGTATGACAGAGAGAGACAGTATGACAGAGAGAGACAGTATGACAGAGAGACAGTATGACAGAGAGAGACAGTATGACAGAGAGAGAGACAGTATGACAGAGAGAGACAGTATGACAGAGAGAGACAGTATGACATAGAGAGACAATATGACAGAGAGAGAGACAGTATCACAGAGAGAGAGACAGTATCACAGAGAGAGACAGTATGACAGAGAGAGAGACAGTATGACAGAGAGAGACAGTATGACAGAGAGAGAGAGACAGTATGACAGAGAGAGAGACAGTATGACAGAGAGAGACAGTATGACAGAGAGAGAGACAGTATGACAGAGAGAGACAGTATGACAGAGAGAGACAATATGACAGAGAGACAGTATGACAGAGAGAGAGACAGTATGACAGAGAGAGACAGTATGACAGAGGGAGAGACAGTATGACAGAGAGAGACAGTATGACAGAGAGAGAGACAGTATGACAGAGAGAGAGACAGTATGACAGAGAGAGAGACAGTATGACAGAGGGAGAGACAGTATGACAGAGAGAGAGACAGTATGACAGAGAGAGAGACAGTATGACAGAGAGAGACAGTATGACAGAGAGAGACAGTATGACAGAGAGAGAGACAGTATGACAGAGAGAGAGACAGTATGACAGAGAGAGACAGTATGACAGAGAGAGACAGTATGACAGAGAGACAGTATGACAGAGAGAGACAGTATGACAGAGAGAGAGACAGTATGACATAGAGAGACAATATGACAGAGAGAGAGACAGTATCACAGAGAGAGAGACAGTATCACAGAGAGAGACAGTATGACAGAGAGAGAGACAGTATGACAGAGAGAGACAGTATGACAGAGAGAGACAGTATGACATAGAGAGACAATATGACAGAGAGAGAGACAGTATCACAGAGAGAGAGACAGTATCACAGAGAGAGACAGTATGACAGAGAGAGAGACAGTATGACAGAGAGAGACAGTATGACAGAGAGAGAGAGACAGTATGACAGAGAGAGAGACAGTATGACAGAGAGAGACAGTATGACAGAGAGAGAGACAGTATGACAGAGAGAGACAGTATGACAGAGAGAGACAATATGACAGAGAGACAGTATGACAGAGAGAGAGACAGTATGACAGAGAGAGACAGTATGACAGAGGGAGAGACAGTATGACAGAGAGAGACAGTATGACAGAGAGAGAGACAGTATGACAGAGAGAGAGACAGTATGACAGAGAGAGAGACAGTATGACAGAGGGAGAGACAGTATGACAGAGAGAGAGACAGTATGACAGAGAGAGAGACAGTATGACAGAGAGAGAGACAGTATGACAGAGAGAGACAGTATGACAGAGAGAGAGACAGTATGACAGAGAGAGAGAAAGAATGAGAGTAATATGAAAAAGAGAGAGATTGTTTATATATATATACAGTTTTTAATTGCAATTCATGCTAATAAAGCTATTTTTAAATTAAAAATCAGATCAGGTTCAGATTTTAACACTTTTCTTGATATAATGAAGCTATATATCAGCTTATAGTTTAATAGCTTAATAGATTAATATAATTATCCATATAGAATAAAGTAAAATACAGCATTATAAATCATAAATGATTAATATTAACATTTTCTACAGTGTTATTTAAGCGTGTGAGTGTGATGGGCCTATTTGGAGAGTGACAGCGCAGATTGTACCTCCGGTAACTACAGGTTGGTTCAATTCTCTCGGCACATTGTAACTGTCTGTTTTTCTAATATGGCATAATATATTGAATGTCTAATCTGGGGTCGAATTTGCAACAATTCAGCCTGTATAGCATTAGTCTCCTCCGGCTCCCTGTCAAACACAAATAACCAAGAAGAGCCCAGACGCGCCGCCGCCGCATAATAAAAGCGTCCAGGTTGATTTGCATCCTCTAAAACGAATACAAAACAAGGGAGGGGCAGGGATCGAGGGGACCTATTAACCAGGCTTTAGACACACACACACACACACACACACACACACACAACAAAAACAAATCAGAAACAATATTCCTGCTCCCCGCAGCCATCAGTCAGGATGATGAATGTGAGGGTTTAGCGCTGGACGTAGATCTGCCAGGTTGAGGCGCTCCTCCTGACACTGCATTTAATTATAACGCATGTCTAATTGAAAGCCCCCTCCCCCCCCTCGCCCAGGGAAAAAAGGGGCGTGGCTCGGCCGCCACTCACTCTGTCTCTCCGGCCCCTGACAGGCCAGCGAAAGTTCATTAATTAGGAGGCCCCTCCCCCTCCTTTATCCTGACTTACAATCAGCCCGAACCGGCCCGGAGGAGCTGATGAGATTTCCAGCCTGCGTTTCATCTCCATCAAGAGAGAGGGAGAGAGAGAGAGAGAGAGAGAGAGAGACAGTATAAGAGAGAAAGAGAGCAAGAGAGAGACAATATGAGAAAGAGAGAACGAGACAGAAAGAGAGAAAATATGAGAGAGAAAGAGAGAGAGAGAGTGAGATACTGGGATACAGTGACAGTGTATGTGTGTGTGTGTGTGTATGTGTGTGTGTGTGTGTGTGTGTGTGTGTGTGTGTGAGTGTGTGTGTGTGTGTGTAGGTAGAAGTATAGATACTTGGGTTTAAAATACTTCTGTAGAAGTTAAAAAGAATCAACTCAAGCTTTTTACTCTTTAGGTAAAAGGGTTAAAGTGTCATAGCAACTTAGGGATCATAGCTGTGCTATTTATGCAAATGCATTACTTAGCAACAACGTAGCAACACCTTAGCAACCACCAAGCAGCCATTTAGCACCACCATAGCAAATCACCATGGATGCCATAGCTAAACCTTAGCAACCTCTCAGAAACTGCATAGCAACACCATACCGGCCGCTTAGCAACACCATAGCAACCACCATGGACACCATAGCAACTGCTTAGCAACCGCCAAGCAACACCTTAGCATCCACCATGCAACACCTGATCAACCACCTAGCAACCACTTAGCAACACCTTAGCAACCAACAGAGACGCCACAGCAACCAGCCACGAATCGGCACTGCAATCACAGTTTTATTGGTTATTTCCTAATTTCTAGCCTTTTTGAAGTTTCATTATTTAAGTTGATGAAAGGACCTGAACTATTTAAATTATTAAATTTTACCTACAAAAGCGACTTTAATTCAATCACTTTTAGCGAAAGAATAGTTATTGAATTAAGTCATTTTCGTAGGTAAAAGTATGTGTTTAACAACAAGTTGGCACTTTTTTTTATTTTTTATATTTTTAAGTGTGTCCCACCCACTCGAGTCCACCCATCACTAGAGTGACTACACAGCGATGGTATAAATGATATGGTATAAAAGGGTATAAAATTAGAATATCTTTAAAATGTTGAACCTCATATACTATATAGATGTATTTTTACACAGAGTGATCTATTTTAAGTGTTTATTTATTTTATTGTTGATGATTATGACTTAAAGCCAATAAAAACCCAAAAATATGTGTATCAGAAAATTAGAATATTATATAAGACTATTTGGTACTTTTGTCAGTGTGGGCAGTGTGCCAAATCCTGCTGGAAAATGAAATCCGCATCTCCATAAAAGTATTTTTTGTGGGAAAACAAAACTGCACTGACTTTAGACTTGATAATAAAACACAGTGGATCAACACCAGCAGATGACAGACATGACTCTCCAAACCATCACTGATCATCAGTACATTTTACATTTCATTTAAAGGAAATGAAGGGAGCAGAGTCTGGAGGAAGAGTGGAGAGACACACAGTCCAAACTGCTCGAGGTCTAGTGTGAAGTTTCCACCAATCAGTGATGATTTGGAGAGACATGTCTGATATCTGCTGGTGTTGATCCACTGTGTTTTTCACTGCCCACATCAATTTTCTGAGACACTGATTTTTGGGTTTTCATTGGCTGTAAGCTTCATAATCATCATTAATAAAAGAAATAATTGCTTAAAATAGATCCCTCTGTGTTTAATACATCTATATAATATATACGTTTCATATTTTCAACTGAATTACTGAAATAAAGTAACTTTTCAAAGATATAAAAAAATTATTTTAGATAGCCCTGTACTTCAATCTACTTTTTTTTTCTTTTCACTAGGGGGGAGTGACTACACAGCGACGGTAATAATAGACAATTCTCTCCTTTCTTTTTCTTTAAACTCTTAAATGCAACACTATGCGAGCTGTGAGTGTGAGTCAGGAGGACCTCCTGGCAACAGTGGGACGCATGTAAAGAATGCGAAGCTCACAGTGCAGGAAAAAAAAGGGAAGCGCAGCATCAAAGATCAGCTTTTTTTGATGCAGTTACGGTTTTCTAGTTTTGATAAAGTCAATGAAAAGAAAACCGCGGCGTTGCTGCGGCAGACGGGCGAGGCTGACGGTGTGTGAGATGTGCTGCAGATGAATAAAGAGGACTTGTGGGATTCTGACAGGCGCCCACTGATCCCCTCTGTGCCGCCTGCAGATCAGACACTTTAGAAGATGTTTATCCTGCGTGTGTGTGTGTGTGTGTGTGTGTGAATGTGTGTGTATGAGTGCATAAGAGTGTGTGTGTTCCTGTAGATACTGCCTTCTCTCAAAACAAGGCGAAACTTTGTACTAAAACCCGGTGTTCTGTCGAATTTTGCTACTTTGTCAAACCGTGCACCCTAGTGTTTATTTAGCTGTAAAAAAAATACCAAAAAGCACCATATTAGAGCATGTTCCCACACTGAAAAAAAGAACATTTACTTAAAAATTTACTTAAAAAAAGTTTCGCAACTTTCTGCATTTGCTTTTTTTTTTAAGTAAATTTAATTTCAGATAAATTTAAGTAACTTCAACTCAGTTTCAAGACTTAAATAGAGTTACATAGAGTAAATAAGAGAACTGAACTTCAGTCAATCCTTTCTTTTAGTAAACTTTACTTCATTTATTTTTACTGAATCAATCCTTTCTTTTAGTAAACTTTACTTCATTTATTTTTACTGAATCAATCCTTTCTTTTAGTAAACTTTACTTCATTTATTTTTACTGAATCAATCCTTTCTTTTAGTAAACTTTACTTCATTTATTTTTCCTGAATCAATCCTTTCTTTTAGTAAACTTTACTTCATTTATTTTTACTGAATCAATCCTTTCTTTTAGTAAACTTTACTTCATTTATTTTTACTGAATCAATCCTTTCTTTTAGTAAACTTTACTTCATTTCTGCATACAATAATACCTAATTACAATTTCTTATTAATTATATTTAAATAATTAAAAAGTGAGTTAGCACATGCATTGAACGGTCCTAAAAGAGCTGGTCCTGAGTGGCGTTCGGACAAGAAAAAAAGTAAAAGTAGATTAAAGTATACTAAGCATTATTATGTTATAGTGCGTTAAAGTGTTTCTTGTAGCCACATTATTATTAATCAGTATATTTAAAGAGTACTAAAATGGAACAACTGTTTTTTTTTGTACTTATTCTACTTTAATTACAGTATAAAAATAGTACAAAAAAAGTCTTACTTTTTAAATTGTGCTAAGTGCACTTAACTGTACTGAAATGGAACTAATTTAAATTGTCACGGAGACCCAGGCAGGGAGACGAGGAGACACAAATGCAGGTAAGGGAAAAATAAATAAATAATTTATTAAATAAATAACAAAGAAACAAGTAAACACATAACAAGGATAATAAACCAAAATAAACGAGGGAGACTAGAGAACATAAACAAACAAGGAATAACAACAAGGAACTAAACTCGATAAAATAATAACTAACAAACAAACCGTGAGTAAATAAACAAAGAAGCAAGCGAGAGACTTAATAAATACAAAACAAAACAGGGCAGGGATAAATACACAAATAACCAATAACCAAAACAAATCAGAGAACCTAAACTAAACCAACTAGAGAATAAAATAATAAACAGGGAATATATACAAGAGAAGGACTAGAAATAAACAAAGAAATAAACAAGAAGCTAAACTAGACAAGGGAAAACTAAACTAAGCAGGGCAAGGGAAACAAACTAGGAATAAACACGGAACTAGGGCTTTAGCAACACAGAAACGCGGAGAGACAGAAAACAGTGGAAGGTGCAAAGACCGACGGAGACAAAGTGGCAGAGGAGGGCTATTTAAAGAAACAGGAAACGCACTATAATTAGAAACACCTGGGGAAGGGGCGGAGCTACAAATGAGACACAGGTGGAAAAGTACTGAGACGGGAGACACAGGGGAGCACAGGTCATGTGGGGAAAACACACAGAGACACGAGACGAGGCCAAGACGTGACATAAATATACTTTTTTAAGTAACTTAAATCATGTATGTAAATTTTTAATACATTTAATGAGTATTACAACTATAATATTATTATTATTATTATTATTATTATTATTATTATTATTATTATTATTATTATTATTATTATTATTATTATTATACGCCAGTTATATTAGAAATGTACTAAGAATTGATGTTAAATATATGTGATCTTATTTACAAATCTATATGCTTCTTTTTCCTGTCTTTTGTAAGTAGCACACTTCTAATATACTGTACTTTGTTGGGTATAAAAAAATATATATTTTAATATACTGTACTACAGTTTCTAGTGTGTTAGAAATGTACTTATTTATTTTTAGTAGTAGTAGTAGTAGTAGTAGTAGTGTAACAGTTGTTTTAAACACACTTTGCTAAAAATGTACATTTTAAGTATATTTGGAAATAAGTATTTTAGAAGTATTTTGAATTTCTTTAAACTAAAAGTGTACTTCATAGTAGTCTATTTATTTAAAATACACTATACTGTACTTTTTAAAAAGTATGATCAAAATTTACATTCAAACATATGATGAAAGCATAATATTAATGTACTGTTAATATATTTTAAGTAAGTACATAAATCTGTTAGTATATTTACAGCAATCGTAGACATTTCTCAATAAGTTTGAAGTAAAATTAAGTAATTTTTTTGCCACCAGGGAATATATTACCTAAATATATGTTCAAACAATGTAGTAATTTAGTTTACTTTCTAAAAAGTAACATGATACATTGTACTTTAAGTAATTTACTGTAACAGTTGTTTTAAACACACTTTGCTAAAAATGTACATTTTCAGTATATTTGGAAATAAGTATTTTAGGAGTATATTGAATTACATAAACCTAAAAGTGTACTTCATAGTAGTCTATTTATTAAAATACACTATATTATACTTTTAAAAAAGTATGGTCAAAGTTTACTTTCAAACATTTGGTGAAAGCATAATATTAATGTACTTTTAATATATTTTAAGCAAGTACATAAATCTGTTAGCATATTTAGATAGATAGATATATTATAGATAGATAGTACATTTAAGCATCCAGCAGCAACAACACAATACAATAAAAAACATATTTAACATAAATTAAAACTTATATAAAATATATAAGGCTTAAATATGTTTTAAACTTACTATACAAGGTAAAGATCTGTAAACAGAGCAGTGCAGTAGATGTTGCTAGTGGTCATTAAATAATTAACAGAGCAAAGTGCAAGGTGCAATGACATTGATTATAAAAGTGACTGATGTGCCATATAAATGGAATATATATATATATATATATATATATATATATATATATATATATATATATATATATATATATATATATATATATATATAAATATGTATATGTTACAAAATAGTTCTGACAAGTGAATATGTGAATACCCAATCATGGGTAAATGTACTTGAATTTACACCATACATTTCTCAATATATTTTAAGTACAATTACATATATTTCTTTTTCACCAGCGATATTTTAAGTAAGTACATAAATATGTTAGTATATTAAGATATTTAGATAGATAGATCCTGAAGGAAATTTAGGCATCCAGCAGCAACAACACAATACAATTAGAAACATATTTAACATATATAGAAAATATATAAGGCTTTAAAAAACTTACTATACAAGGTAAAGGTCTACCCATGAATGGAGCAGTGCAATAGATGTTGCTAATGGTCATTAAATAATTAACAGAGCAAAGGTGCAATAACATTGATTCTAAAAGTGACTGATGTGCCGTATAAATATAAATATAAATATAAATATGCATACATTAAAAAATAGTTCTAAAAAGTGAATATGTGAAAACCCAATCATGAGTACATGTACTTGAATGTACTTGAATTTACACCATACTTAGATATTTCTCAATATATTTTAAGTACAATTATGTATATTATCTTTTTCACCAGGAATATTTTAAGTAAGTACATAAATCTGTTAGTATATTTAGATAGATAGATATATATAAGGCTTAAATATATCTATCTGTAAAAGGAGCAGTGCTGTAGATGTTGCTAATTACATTGTAGACAATGTACAATGGCATTGATTATAAAAGTGACTGATGTGCCATATAAAGATAAATATAAATATGAATACATTACAAAATAGTTCTGAAAAGTGAATATGTGAATACCCAATCATGTGTAAATGTACTTGAATGTAATTGAATTTACACCATACCTAGACATTTCTCAATGTGTTTTTTTTTATTAAAAAAAGTATATATATATATATATATATATATATATATTTTTTTTTTCACCAGAAAGCATTGACAGCGACTGAAAGACAGACAGACAGATAGGCAGATAGACAGACAGAGACGGAGGTGAAGAGAGTGTGTGTGACTCTGCCACTCCTCCGTAAGGGTAATTAGTGACGCCCTGAACCCGTGTAACTCCACTGAAACCCTGCCAGCAGCCAGTCAACAGCAAATCAAGAACTTCAACACCAAATCAAAAGAAATCAGCTCATCTCTGCATAAACATGAGCTCAGAACTCAGACTGCAGGCGACGGCTGCCAAATGACACCCCACTCCTGTAAAGAAGTACCCCCCTAACACACACACACACACACACTCTTATCCTGTATTTAACTATCCTACCCAACACTGACACTAAAAGCCCCCTTCCCTCCCCATTAAATCTTTTATTCTGCATATATACGACATTTTAAACTTTAATATACCGCATTACCGTATTAATATACTGTATATACCGGATTATAAATCGCATTTTAAGGGACACTAGTAAGGAACAATGGTGTCGCCATGTTTCCCTTCCAATGGGGAAGCTGAGGGAAGTGCCTACGAACAGCGTTCCAAGATCCAGAAATTTTAAATCACTTTTTACACAGTTATCCAGCTCAAAGTAGCTCCACACCTCCTTACTAGAATTCGGAGAGAATCTGAGACTTAAAACGAGGCATTAATAACTTAAAAAGTGCAGAAGAAGCTCATCAAAAAACACTGATTACATCCCATAATGCTACTAGCTTCAGCTCCAAGCGCCGGCATCACTGTACACTATGCGGTGTCTATGTATATATATGTCTATGTTATTATCAGTACAGTGATGGCGGCGCTCAGAGCTGAAGCTAGTAGCGTTATGGGATGTAATCAGTGTAATTCATGACTTCTGTTCCCCTGTTTTATGATTACAGCACAACCAGCCGTGTTCTGAGCTCTTATGGGTTTATCTTGATTTAATTTAATTTAATTCTGACCCAATTCCAAGCAAAACGATTCAAAGGAATCAAATTCAGGATTTCATAATTGTCTCCGTTGGACACGTCCAGTCCAGGTAGCTGCGCTGTTAAAATAGCAATCCGTTCATGCCTTTTACTCATTTTGAGCTGTGTAAAGTGTACTTTTCCCGGTGTTACAATAGTAAAGACACACTGACAAGCCCTAAATCAAATCCCTAAACCTACAGAACGCTAAAATTGGACCCTTAGAGTTCTGACAAAAATACAATATTTACAGTCATGTTCCCACAATAAGAAAATTTAAATTATCTTCAGTATTTATAAATATTCATAAACAGGTCTCTGCTCTTATGGGTTCATATTGATTTTATTCTATTTTATTTCACATTAAGATAATTCGTACACGCCTTTTGCTCATTTTGAGCTGTGTAAAGTGTACTTTTCCTGGCGTTACGATAGCAAAGACACACTGACACTCCCTAAATCAAAACCCTAAACCTACAGATCGCTAAAATTGGACCCTTATTGGAGTTCTGACAGGATTAAAATATTTACAGTCATGTTCCCACAATAAGAAAATTGAGTTAATCTTTGGTATAAGGATTCTTATGGTTTAATCTTGATTTTGTTTAATTTAATTCTGACCCAGTTCCAAACTAAACGATTTAAAGAAATCAAATTTGCGAATTTAAAATGGTCAGCAATACACGGTACTACTGTAAGTGAACTCGTAAAGAGATCGTCTTTATCCATGCTGATAAAACTGTGCAGAAAACAAAAAGCAAAGGAAAAAGAGTGCAAAAGAAAAAGAGCTCATCCATACTGTATTCTTTTATACAGTGTTAAATAAAGGCCTCTTTATTTCACATGTCCTTAATGGCGCAGGTGATTTTAATAAGCAGCGAAAAGCCGGCCGGCTGCATTGTATCAGGAACGTCTCGCTCCTTTCGCCCTGAGCCCTAATTGGCCCAGTCAACAATAACGTGGCCGGATCAGCTTTATGCACTCAGACACGTCCATTTGTTTAACAACCTCCAGCGTTTGAAGAAGACAGATGAAAGGAGAGGCTAAGACAACTGCATTAGAGCCGGCCGGCCTGAAAAAAAAGAGAAACACCCCACTTCATTAAAATGATAATACGGCCTAAAGCCCGCGGCCCGAGTGCCCGAATCTCTGAAGTATACAGAGTCTCGTATTAGCCTCAGCGGCGAGACGAGCGCGAGCGTGAGCGCCACCCCCGCCCCCCCGAACTGTCATCAGAGGAGACAGGTCATTTACATTCGTGATAAAATGATCCTGCATTTTTTATTTGTCTTGGAAATTAAAGACTTACTTAATCATTGTGGATGGAAGCGAGGCCGCCCGCGACGTAGTCATGTGTTTCTGATTGCATTAGGACTGATGTGGCGTGGCGTGATGGATATTTAATAGTTGGGCTGTCCCTCTGTATCATGTCACCGGTCCTGACGCCGGGCTCTCTGCTCTCCTCTTCACCGAGCTGCTTCAGAACGGCTTCCATTATTAGCCTCATCATGGGGAGTGGAGCTGAAAGAGCCAGAGAGCGGCCCATCAACCGGAGTGCCTCCTCCTGCCGAGGTGAGCGGCGGCAAACCTGCTGCCGAAATAACTAAATTTTTTTTTTTGATTTTACTAAAATCATTTAGTAAGCAATATTAAGCAATATTAACTTGAGTAAACTAAATACAAGCTTCCTCTTACAGCGTCCACAGTTAATCCTGTTGGATGTGGTTGGTCCTTCTTGGTGGTATGCTGACATTACCCTGGATACCGTGGCTCTTGATGCATCACAAAGACTTGCTGTCTTGGTCACAGATGCTCCAGCAAGACATGCACCAACAATTTGTCCTCTTTTGAACTCTGGTATGTCCCCCATAATGTTGTGTGCATTGCAATATTTAGAGCAGAACTGTGCTCTTACCCTGCTAATTGAACCTTCACACTCTGCTCTTACTGGTGCAATGTGCAATTAATGAAGATCAACAATTAATGTAGGCTGCTAATTTCCAGGGTTATGAATACTCTATATGCCAAAATTGAACTGAGGTTGTTTTTATTACATCAATTGCTTTGCACTTTTATTCTTGAAACTTAAAATTTTATTGTCCAGTGATTAAAATTTGTCTTTAGATTTGTCTTTGGTGTTGGAGAGTTGGGAAGTTGATGTGTTGGAGAGTTGGGAAGTTGATGTGTTGGAGAGTTAGAGGTGTATTGGGAAGTTGATGTGTTGGAGAGTTAGGGGTGTGTTGGGAAGTTGATGTGTTGGAGAGTTGGGAAGTTGATGTGTTGGAGAGTTAGGGGTGTGTTGGGAAGTTGATGTGTTGGAGAGTTGGGAAGTTGATGTGTTGGAGAGTTAGAGGTGTGTTGGGAAGTTGATGTGTTGGAGAGTTAGGGGTGTGTTGGGAAGTTGATGTGTTGGAGAGTTAGGGGTGTGTTGGGAAGTTGATGTGTTGGAGAGTTGGGAAGTTGATGTGTTGGAGAGTTAGAGATGTGTTGGGAAGTTGATGTGTTGGAGAGTTTGGAAGTTGATGTGTTGGAGAGTTAGAGATGTGTTGGGAAGTTGATGTGTTGGAGAGTTAGGGGTGTGTTGGGAAGTTGATGTGTTGGAGAGTTAGGGATGTGTTGGGAAGTTGATGTGTTGGAGAATTAGAGGTGTGTTGGGAAGTTGATGTGTTGGAGAGTTGGGAAGTTGATGTGTTGGAGAGTTAGGGGTGTGCTGGGAACTTGATGTGTTGGAGAGTTAGAGGTGTGTTGGGAAGTTGATGTGTTGGAGAGTTGGGAAGTTGATGTGTTGGAGAGTTGGGAAGTTGATGTGTTGGAGAGTTAGAGGTGTGTTAGGAAGTTGATGTGTTGGAGAGTTAGGGGTGTGTTGGGAAGTTGATGTGTTGGAGAGTTGGGAAGTTGATGTGTTGGAGAGTTGGGAAGTTGATGTGTTGGATAGTTGGGTAGTTGATGTGTTGGGGAGTTGGGAAGTTGATATGTTGGAGAGTTAGAGATGTGTTGGGAAGTTGATGTGTTGGAGAGTTAGGGGTGTGTTGGGAAGTTGATGTGTTGGAGAGTTGGGAAGTTGATGTGTTGGAGAGTTAGGGGTGTGTTGGGAAGTTGATGTGTTGGAGAGTTGGGGGTGTGTTGGGAAGTTGATGTGTTGGAGAGTTAGAGGTGTGTTGGGAAGTTGATGTGTTGGAGAGTTGGGAAGTTGATATGTTGGAGAGTTGGGAAGTTGATATGTTGGAGAGTTGGGAAGTAGATATGTTGGAGAGTTGGGAAGTAGATGTGTTGGAGAGTTGGGAAGTTGATGTGTTTGAGAGTTGGGAAGTTGATGTGTTGGAGAGTTGGGAAGTTGATGTGTTGGAGAGTTGGGAAGTTGATGTTTTGTAGAGTTGGGAGGTTGATGTGTTGCAGTGTTGGGAGGTTGATGTGTTGGAGAGTTGGGTAGTTGATATGTTGGAGAGTTGGGAAGTAGATGTGTTGGAGATTTGGGTAGTTGATGTGTTGGAGAGTTGGAGATGTCTTGGAGATTTGAGGATATATTGGAAAGTTGGGGATGTATTAGAGAGTTGGGAAGTAGATGTGTTGGAGATTTGGGTAGTTGATGTGTTGGAGAGTTGGAGATGTCTTGGAGATTTGAGGATATATTGGAAAGTTGGGCATGTATTAGAGATTGAGATGAGTTAATGTGTTAGGGATGTATTGAGTTTAGAAATGCAGGAATCCATTTGACTGTACTAAAATGGAACTATTTTTTTTGTCCCAATACCTTTGGGATCCTCACATATAGTACTGTATATTCACAACACAAGGCAATCTCCAACTTCTCAAACCCTGTCCAAACACATTTTAAATAAGATGAGCTGGGAAATTGGAATTGAGGTGGAGTGAACATCCAGTCTCTTTGTTGGACATTGCTGAATGCAATCAAATCACAGAAAAACAGCAAGATGTATATGTTTAACGATATTTTGCCCATATAGTGATCTCAATAAATAAAGTAAAAACCCAGAAGAATAAGTAGGTGTCCTGATACTTTTCAGTATCCTCTCACAGTGCAGATCACGACACGAGGCGATCTCCAGCAGAACTTCACCAGCCCTCGGGGACAATATTTCTGGATGTGGAAAATTGGGAGTCCAACAGCCGCCCAGGCAGTGCATCACAATGGCGGCACTGTGAGCGGATGATAAGAATGAGGGGCAGCTCTTGCTGAGCTCGCTTTTCTCCCCCAGTCTCCAACAGATGATGGGCCATCTGGAGCAGGACAATGCTAATCACAGGGCGGCGGGCTGCGCTGGTGTGGATGAATGGCCAGCCTGAGCTCTCACACATCGAGTGGCTCGTCCCACAATGCCGAGTGCCGGCCTGCCAAGTCCAGTTCTCCGCACTGGCCCGGCCTCTTTCCTGTACCCGCTCCCCTGCCAAAAAGCCGGGACGCACGTGCCGCTTCCTGTCGATTCAGGAAGTTTTTGGTTGAGGTCCCACTGCCACCAAATGGGCAGCGACTTGGATGTTTAGTCATTTCCTACTTCCTTATTGGAGTTGTTCGTCAATAGCCATTCTTTGTCAACTGTCATTGATGGGTCGCATCTGCATACTCGCGAGGTTTTGTTTTAGTTTGCAGAATTTCACCCCTTTCATCTGTTTTCCTGAGAGAGCTGGATGTCAGGTGCCGGGAATTGAACGTAATTATGGTCGCGATATCACGCAACGATAACGTATTTGATGGTAGAGAGAGAGAGAGATTTTGAGTGTTTTATCTTGTCATTTAGTGTCTTCATAAATGCTACGCAACATTATGAACTATAACTCTCAATACAGGGAGTCGAAATCTTCAAATACAATATTTATTGTTAGTAAAGTTATAAATAATAGAAAATAAAGTAATAAATAAAATAAGTTCTGATACTCTCTTATGTGTGTCATTGTCAATTTAATTAATCTATTATCTATATGGACAAAAGTATTAGGATGTATGGATTAATATGTTTTTGATATTGGAGGATAGATTGTTATGAGGATTTGCTTGCATTCAGAGATATTAATTTACGTTTATATTGACATTTATGGCGACTTACAAGGTTGTTTCTATTACAAAGTTGAGCCAATGTAGTGTTAGGTGTCTTGCCCATTGACACCTATTGGTGTAAAACAGTACAGTCACCCAGATTGGGAATTGAACCCCAGTCTCCCCAAGGTTTGTGGTAGCTCACTGACATGCAGTGGTGTCATCCACTGTGCCACACCAACCATATTCAAGAGATTACAAGCAACTACACCTCATCCTCAACTTCTCACAAGATAACACCTCACAATGGCTCCTAGTCGTTCAACATACTAAGAAGGTGACACTGTGGTCAGAGGATCACAAGGTCAAATCCTTAGTTAAGCTGCTTCTCCATCAGCAGCTGGAGTCTGAGAGAGAGTGAGAGTACAGTAGGTCATGCTGATTCTCAATCAGCAGCCGGAGTCTGAGAGAGAGAGAGTGCAGAAGGTCAGGGTTCCTCAGTGTAGCCGCTAACAGCTAGTGGCTAATGCTAATGCTCCAGCCTTAGTGCTGGAGAAATCTGAGAATGTAAGCTTACTCTAAATAAATGGAAGCGTTTATGAACAGTTTTCAGGAGAGAAATCTGTGAAGATCCAGCACTTGTTTGATTCAAAAGAAAGTGTTTTTTGTTTGTTGTTGAATTACAAGGAAAACATGGCGACATGTTTTGTTAGTGTTTGTTAATGTGTCTCATTAGTTGGTGCACCTTATGTATGACAATAGACCATAAAATAAAAAAAAGACATTCACTGATAATGTTTCTTATATTCCGTAAAATACAGTATATGCCAGCACTCACATGCTGCCACACTCTCAGTGACAGCAGTGGTGGCAGCTGACAGTAGAGTGTGGTCTCAGCCACAGCTGGAAAGCATCAGCAGTGCAGTCTTCAGCGCACTGCTACAACCTGGCACTGCCTTTTATTTGCTCGTAAAAAACGTGTAAGTCCTGATTTGCTTCCACATTTTCAGAGGATAAAGGAATTAAGCAGCAGTTTCCTCCTGCTGTAAATGTTAGCGTCGGGTTTCTCGCTGGCTATGTTTGTTTTTGAGCAGTTTTTAGGGTGCTGGGTTCAGTTGTCAAACTTTACTGTAGCTATATGCCATGGTGCCAGTGTCTGTATTTACTGCTGGAACCACCAACTGAGCTAAGCGCTAGCTCTATTGTCAATCAGAGGCGAGTATTATTAACCTGTAGCCTGCTGCTAACCCTGGCTAGCACTGCTAGAGCAGTATTACCCGCTAACTAAGCTAAGCGCTAGCTTTATTGCCGTTCAAAGGCGAGTATATCGGCCTGTAGCCTGCTGCTAAACCCAGCTAGCACTGCTAGAGCAGTATTACCCGCTTACTGAGCTAAGTGCTAGCTCTATTGTCATTCAGAGGTAAGTTTATCGTCTTGTAGCCTGCTGCTAAACCCGCCTGGCACTGCTAGAGCAACATTAGCATTACCCACTAACTGAGCTAAGCACTAGCTCTATTGTCATTCAGAAGCGAGTGTAGCCTGCTGCTAACCCCAGCTAGTACTGTTGGAGCAGCATTACCATTACCTACTAACTGAGCTAAGCACTTGCTCTAATGCTACACCCAGCTAGCACTGCTAGAGCACTATTACCCGCTAACTGAGCTAAGTGGTAGCTCTATTACTGTTCAGAGGCGAGTATATCAGCCTGTAGCATGCTGATAAACCCAGCTAGCACTGCTAGAGCAGTATTGCCTGCTAATTTAGCTAAGCACTAGCTCTATTGTCATTCAGAGGCGAGTATATCGGCCTGTGCCCTGCTGCTACACCCAGCTAGCACTGCCAGAGCAGTATTACCCGCTAACTGAACTAAGTGCTAGCTCTATTACCGTTCAGAGGTGAGTATATCGGCATGTAGCATGCTGCTAAACCCAGCTAGCACTGCTAGAGCAGTATTACCTGCTAACTGGGCAAAGCGCTAGCTCTATTACCGTTCAGAGGTGAGTATATCGGCCTGTAGCATGCTGCTAAACCCAGCTAGCACTGCTAAAGCAGTATTACCCGCTAACTGAGCTAAGTGCTAGCTCTATTGTCGTTCAGAGACGAGTATTATTGACCTGTAGCCTGCTGCTACACCCAGTTAGCACTGCTCGAGCACTATAACCCGCTAACTGAGCTAAGCGCTAGCCCTATTGCCGCTCAGGGAGTGAGTTTTTCAGGCTGCAGTCTACTTATTTTGCATGTTAAACAAACTATGTGGGATGAGCCGAAAAGAAGAATTTTCAGAACGTGGTTAAGGGTCCTACTGTACTGTAGCTGTATGTGATGGTGCAAGTGTCTGTATTTACTGCTGGAACATCATTAGCCGCTAACCGCTAGCTCTATTGCCGCTCAGAGGGTGAGTTTATCGACCTGTAGCCTGCTGCTAAACCCGGCTAGCACTGCTAGAGCAACATTAGCATTATCCACTAACTGAGCTAAGCACTAGCTCTATTGTCATTCAGAGGCGAGTATATCGGCCTGTAGCCTGCGTGTTTTAAGTCAAAAAATGACCATCAAAAATGTTTTGATGATGAAACAGGCACTCATCAGGACCGCCTCGAGAAAGGGATGCACAGGAAAAGTATTAATTTACACTGTACTTTTTGTTCTTAGCAGCTGGGGTTCAGGGCCATATTGTATAGTATATATATATATATATATATATATATATATATATATATATATATATATATATGTGTAAATGTGTATATATGTGTGTGTGTGAGCTGCAGAAGCAGCAGCAGCTGTGTGGTTGTGGTGGTGGTGTTCCTGATCTCTCTCGCTCTTTCAGAAAGCCGTAAGCAGTAATTAGATGGAGCAGGCCTGGTGGAGGTGACCTCATGTTCGGTGGTTTGGGTGTATTTACAATGATGAACAATATACAATGCCACCAGCAGAAATTACAGGGAGTGGTGGCAGCACACAGAGGAGGGAAAGAAAAAAAGTCTTGTAATTTGGAACTTGTTAAAAAAGGAATCTGGAACGTAACCGGGGAGTCCGGATCGTAATCCCGCTCTGCCTCTATTTCAGGCTCTTATTTTGGAATAGTCGCCATACTTATCCCTCCCATGTACGTCAAACCAGAGGCAAACATTACAGTCTAAAAATCTGCACAAACCCAACCAACCTCAAGAATAGCCTCAAGAAGAAAAAAGGCCTAAAACACTCGATTTGCCCAGCGATGGAACACTTCCTCCACAAAAAAATACACACGAGTCAGCACAAGTAACTATTTAGCCTATTTAAATTACACAAAATGAAATATTTGACTGATTTTCTACACACAACATGGATAATTATTACTGTATAAACCTATTGGGACATCTGTTCATTAATACTTTCTTAAGAAATGATTCAGGTTCGATCACTGGTTCGAATCCCGGTCATGCAGCTTGCCATCAGCTGCCGGAGCCCCAAGAAAGCACAACTGGCCTTGCTCTCTCTGGGTGGGTACAGTAGATGATGCTCTTCTATCCCCTGATTACTCCTAGGGTGATGTCGATCAGCACAAGGCTGCATCTGTGAGCTGATGTATCAGAACCGAGTCGCTGCGCTTTCCTCCGAGCATTAGCGCTGTGATGCTACTCAGCAATGCTGCATCATCAGCAGCTGTTCAAAAAGAGGCGGAGTCTGCATTCACATGTATCGGAGGAGGCGTGAGCTAGTCTTCATCCTCCTTATGTTGTGGCCTCCTTATGTTGCCCTATTTTGCCCTCTCTCTCTCTCTTTCTCTCTCCGCCAATCTTCATTCATTGCTATCTTGGCAGTGAATTATCAACACGACCTGTTACTCATATGTGGACACATAGTAGTGCACAAATTCTTTTACACTTTTACACCATCAATAAACAGAAGCATTGGACACGTCCAGGCAGCTGCATGGTAAAAATAGCAATCTGCCAAAGTCAGAGCACACCTGGACCATAAAGGGAATGATGAGCAAGTGATACGATGATTAATTAGTCAACTAGTTGATTGATTAGTTAATTAATAAACCCATGGTGAATTAAGAGAATTAGTACATTCCTTTTGCACAGCGTTTCGAGTTGCGCAAGGTGTACTTTTCCAGTCGTTATGATAGCAATGCTGCACGGTGCATGGTTCATGGCTGGCTCATAAATTACTTAAATCAGTTAAAACCTTTAATCATTCATTTTTAAAATAGCAGTGCAATCCTATGATGAGCAACTGCTTGAAAACTTTCATTCTGTAAGGGTCTCTCTCTCTCTCTCTCTTTCTCTCTCTTTCTCCGCCAAGCTTCATTCATTGCTATCTTGGCAGTGAATTATGAACACAGGCTTTTTACACACACATAAACATGCAGCAGCACAAACCAAAACATTTCGATTCACGCAAGGTGTACTTTTCCCGTCGTTACGATAGCAAAGCTGCACGGTGCATGGTTCACGGCTGGCCCATAGATCACTTAAATCAGTTCAAATCTTTTATCATTCATTTTTAAAATAGCAGTGCAATCCTATGATGAGCAACTGCTGGAAAACTTTCATTCTGTAAGAGTCTCTCTCTCTCTCTCTCTCTCTCTCTCTTTCTCTTTCTCTTTTTCCGCCAAGGTTTAATCATTGCTATCTTGGCAGTGAATTATGAACACAGGCTTGTTACATGCAGCAGCACAAACCCAAGCATTTCAAGTCATGCAAGGTGTACTTTTCCTGTCGTTACGATAGCAAAGTTGCACGGTGCATGGTTCATGGCTGGCTCATAGATTACTTAAATCAGTTAAAAAAATCTTTAATCATTAATTTTTAAAATAGCAGTGCAATCCTATGATGAGCAACTAAGCTGGAAAACTTTCGTTCTGTAAGAGTCTCTCTCTTTCTCTCTCTCTCTCTCTCTCTCTCTCTCTCTCTCTCTCTCGCGCTCTTTTTCCGCCAAGCTTCATTCATTCTAATGCAGCATGGCTTTGCAAAGCGGATCCCATGTAGGAAATAAAAGCCCAGACAACTGCATTACTGTCCGACCTGTCAGGTCCTTTAAACATACGCCACGTCGTCGCTGCCAAGCCCTTAAAAGCAGAGCTGGCAGGGAAGTGGGAGCCGCCGGTGACAAAAGCCGGCGTTTCGGGAGCTGTGATTTTAGCCGAGGAGAATGGCCTTTTAAACATATTTTTATACATTCGTGAGGAGTTCATTCTGTTCCCCATGAATCAATAATAAGCAGCGTGCCGCCGACCTGGGATACAATTATCCACCCTGAAGAAGCTCTCCTGTCACGCCGACGTCTGCAGAACTGAATGCGCTGTCAGGTGTAATGGTGTTCATATTGCTGCCGAGCTCGGAGGTAAAGCAAAAAATAAATAAATAAATAAATAAATAAATAGATTAAAAAAAAAAAAAAAACGTGGGCCCGAGGAGAAGCAGGAGCCGGAGCCAAGAGACCCGCGTGAGCCTGGTGCTCACACTGAGGGTATACGCAATGGAAGACGCTGCAAAGGCGTGAAAAAGGTGTAAAAGTCAAGCTCTACTGAGAGCATGACTCCAGTTTCCGAATTTATCCAATAAAAATAGCATTTCAAATGATTTTTTTTTTCCCAAGAACCACATAAAAATGACGAGTTTCTCTGATTTTACCTAATTAAAAACCTCTGGACTATAATCAAGAAGAAGATGGATGATCACAAGCCACCAAACCACCAAACTGAACTGCTTGAAGTTATCCAAAAGCAGTGTGTAAGACTGGTGGAGGAGGAGAACATGATGCCAAGATGCATGAAAAAAAACTGTGATTAAAAACCAAAACAGGGTTATTCCACCAAATATTGATTTCTGTTTCCTTTGCATTATTATTTGAGGTCTGAAAGCTCTGCATCTTTTTTTGTTATTTCAGTGATTTCTCATTGTCTGTAAATAAATGCTCTAAATGTGATTTTTTTTTTTTTAATTTGGGAGTGTTGTCCGTAGATTCACATGAACATAAACCTATAAATAGCAAAATCAGAGAAACTGATTCAGAAACTGAAGTGCTCTCTTCATTTTTTCCAAACCGAAAAATGCTAGGCAAAAGTATTGGAACACTTCGATTGCAACCCAGTCTAAAAGCTCATTAATGCATTAATGTGTAGTCGGTCCCCCTTTTGCAACTCTAATAGCAGGTTTGGAGATCAGCAGTTATTAAGCTAATTCTTATCCTTTTATGGAATAAATTGAGCTAATTGATTGATTAAGAGGTGTGTCTCAATAGCTTTTGTCCATGTAAATCATTGTTAAAAGTGTATATATCAATAAAAGAAATCTACATTTAAAATGTTGTGTAGTCCATAGACAACAAAAAAATCCCTGTCTGGGAAAACTGCCCCTATATGTCCAAAAGTTTGTGGACACCCCTTTGAAAAACACATTCAGCTAATTGATTGATTAAGAAGGAGTGTCCCAATATATTATATAGATGTATTACACAGAGTGATCTATTTTAAGATTGTTTTTTTTTTATAATTGTTGATGATTTTGAAGCTTACAGCCAACAAAACCCAAAAATCAGTGTCTCAGAAAATGTTTATATTATACAGTATAAGACCAATTGGTACTTTTGGCAGTGTGGGCAGTGTACCAAGTCCTGCTGGAAAATGAAATCATTATCTCTATAAAAGTTGTCAGTAGCAGAGGGAATCTGTAAGATATGAAGTGCTGTAAGATTTTGTGGGAAAACAAAACTGCACTGACTTTAGACTTGATAATAAAACACAGTGGATCAACAGCAGCAGATGACAGACATGACTCTCCAAACCATCACTGATCATCAGTAAATTTTACATTTCATTTAAAGGAAATCAAGGGATCAGAGTCTGGAGGAAGAGTGGAGAGACACACAGTCCAAACTGCTCGAGGTCTAGTGTGAAGTTTCCACCAATCAGTGATGGTTTGGAGATGCAAATTTCATTTACCAGCAGGACTTGGCACACTGCCAAAAGTACCAATTGGTCTTAATATATAATATTCTAATTTGAGACACTGATTTTTGTTTTTTTAATTGGCTGTAAGCTTTATAATCATCAACAATAAAATAAATAAATACCTAAAATAGATCACTCTGTGTTTAATACATCTATATAATATATTAGTTTCACATTTTCAAGGGAATTACTAAAATAAAGTAACCTTTTAATGATGTAAATTTTTTTTGAGATGCACATGTAGTTTTAGTTTTCTATACATGTCCATCTAGAGCATATTTAAAATTGTCTAAGACGAAATATACACTATATATGAACAGATGTTTGTGAATGAACACATATTTATATTTTATTGTATATTTCATACATAATATACTAAAAATACACTATATGTTCAAAACTTGGGGACATCCCTTATGATTATTGCATTAAACTACTATATATATATATTTACATATATATATTTATATATATATTTAATATATGTACAATACAACGACACATCCTTTTACTTATTATTTTATACACTATTTTGCCTTTTAACCTTTTGACTTTTTATTTCTTTTATTTATTTCATCCTTTTATTCGTTCTATTTCTCTTATAATCTCAGGGGTATTTTTAGCTACTACTATCTCTTTAAAAAAGCAGAATAAACGTATTTAAACGTCCTAAATTCCTGAATAAAACTGTATAAAAGATAAACATCTATCCCAATAATTCTTCTAATACAGTTTCGGTGATTATATGTGGTGAATCAGGATCTAAAAACAGAGAGAAGCAGTGTAAGAGTTAAAGTTAAGGAAGTAGATGGAGGTAATGGAGCAGCAGGTCTGCTGCTGTTGGCCAGGCCTGGAGGAGGGCGCCCCCAGCGAACAGCCCTTCAGAGAGCGCTCTAATAGAGGAGGAGATATCGGGCGGAGGGCGGCGGGAGATGCTCCAGCTGTTCCAGCTGTTCCTCTGCCCGGCGCGTGGCAGATGTCGGCCGGCCGTGCCGTCTGGACGGGCTCCGGATGCCCTCCGCCGTCCTCCCGGAGATCTGGAGCCTTCACGCCACTCTGAATACCTGATAGCCAGGACTAACTAGCCAATTAGGAAGATTCTGGAGAGAAGAGCTCTGCGAAAAAATATCCGCTACAGCTTGTGTACGGTGGAAATGCTCGTTACAGAGAGCCATGTTTATATTTTTTATATATTTCCTCATGTCCTGACCCATTGGTTTTGCGTTTATGTTTTTATTTTATCAAAAAAGACTACAAAAACTTCCAACGTTTGATTAACACCGCATTTATCATGTGCTAAAACAAGGTAAGACTGCAGACTGTGCATTTATTGGTAAAGGAAAAACCAACATAAAAACCAGAGAGCTGCCCTGAAGAAGAAAGTCGTCACTGGTGTACTAGATCACAGATGTGTTTGTGTGTAAAAGACCACTAAGACTTCCAACGTTCGATTATCACCTCATTCAGCACCTACCAAAACAAGTTAGGACTGTGCATGTATAGTACAGGAATAACCAACGTAAAAGTCATCACTGGTGTACTAAGTAAGCAACAGATGTCGAACTTGCGTTTCTAACAAAAGACTGCAAAGACTTTCAATATTTGATTAACACTGCATTTAACATGAGCTTAAATAAGTTAAGACTGCAGACTGTGCATTTTGAATTGGAGAAACAACCAGAGAGCAGCCCTGAAGAAGAAAATCGTCACTGGTGTACTAGATAACAGATATTGAGCAGGTAGATGTGTTTTTCAACATTTCCACAATCAGCACGTGCTAAAACAGTTTTAGATTTGAGATTTATCTGGGGATAAGCAGCATGAAAACCAGGGAGCTGCCCTAAAAAAGAAAGTCGCCACTGGTGTATTAAGTCTCGTTCTCATGAACCCAACATTGTGTCTTGTCTCGCCTGTTCTCGCAAACTTGATACTATGTCTTATTGCATCTCGGCTCGTGTCATTTTATTCCGGTGAACCCAACATCATGTCTCGTCTCGTTATCGTGAACCCAACATTGTGTTTCATCTCATCTCATTCTTGTGAACCCAACTCTCGTCTCGCCTTTTCTCACCTGTTGTTGTGAATCCAATATCATGTCTTGTCTCGTCTTGTTCTTGTAAACTCAACCATGTCTCTCGTCTTGTTCTCGTAAACCCACATTTTGGTTTGTGTCATTTTGTTCCCATGAACCCAACATTATGTCTATTTTTGTCTTGTTCTTGTGAACCCAACATTGTGTCTCATCTCGTTTTATACTTGTAAACCCAATATTGTGTCTCGTCTTGTCTTGTTCTTGTGAACTCAACCATCGTGTCATATCTCATCTCATTCTTGTGAACCATACATCTCGTCTCAGTTTTGTGAACCCAATATTGTGTCACATCTTATCTTATCTCATTGTTGTGATCCCAATACCCCACATTGTGTCTCATGAGATGAGACTGAGAGTGTTTTATTACACCCTTGACAGTGATGGTTCAAACATTTGTAACGGACTCTTTAATTCTCGTATATAAAGTATGGAGTATAAATGAGCTTTAGGAAGGATGAATTACTGATCACCTGATCAGAGACCCTGAAACAATCCCCCTGCTTTACCTGCAGGACCTGCAGAATCCAGGCGGGTTATTTCTGGCGGATGGAATAAATGTCAGGATTGAATAAATGCACGTCAATCTATTCAAAGGGAAAAGAAAGCGTCCACCGAGAGACAAGCGTAAGGATCAATACATACTGGTGCTAATCTTAAAATCATTCAGGGTGAGCTGGTTAAGCCCTGCTCTCACTCCTGAGCACCAGAAACTCTGCGTAACCTGACCCACCCCGAACTGAAAGAGCGCTGACGGACGAGTGCGGGTTTAAAACACTCTAAACCAGTGGAAATATGATTTTAGTTGTTAAAATAAACATATTTGTGGCAGAAATTCAGCTTTACTGTGTATATAAGTAAAGTTGCATCCATTGCTGACACAGATGTGCAAAATAAATAAATAAATAAATAAGTACTGTAGCTTGTCTATTATTAATTTAAAGAAGTACTTACACCAGAATAACACTCTCTAAAGCAGATAACAAACATAAACATATTATTAATACCATTATTAATCTAAGCCAGGCATGGGCTAGATTTTTCTAACCAGCTATTAAATGCCTTATTTTTTATTTCCCTCTGTTTTTCAATAAAATAAAATAAAATAAAATAAAAAAATTATCAAAGATCAAGTGAAACAAAACACAGAACCATGACTACAAAATCTTATAGCACTTCATGCTTCCCTCTGATGACAACAGAAAGAAAGAAAGAAAGAAAGAAAGAAAGAAAGACAGACAGATAGATACTTTATTGATAGTAATTGTAAGATTACAGAAGTTGTAAGAATAGATAGACAGACAGACAGAAAGAAAGAAAGAAAGAAAGAAAGAAAGACAGATAGATATTTTATTGATAGTAATTGTAAGTTACAGACAGATAGACAGACAGATAGATAGATACTTTATTGATAGTAATTGTAAGATTACAGATGTTGTAAGAATAGACAGACAGACAGCCAGACAGATAGATAGATAGATAGATAGATAGATAGATAGATAGATAGATAGATAGATAGATAGATAGATAGACAGACATGTAGACAGACAGACAGACAGACAGACAGATAGACAGACAGACAGACAGACAGACAGACAGACAGACAGATAGATAGATAGATAAATAGAAACTTTTTTGATAGTAATTGTAAGTTACAGAAGTTGTAAGAATAGATAGACATACAGATAGACAGACAGACAGACAGACAGACAGATATTTTATTGTCAGTAATTGTAAAATTTCAGAAGTTGTAAGTGAGTAGTACACTCATTTAAGTTCTTTTCCCTGTTTATTTATAGCCTGTTTGCTCCAAACGTTTAACCTCACATTTAGGACTAGTTTAAAAATGGTTTAAAATGCTGGACTTGGCAACCCTGCTCCACACACACACACACACACACACACACACGGTGTGCATTTGGGAAGTGCTGATTGACAGATTGTCTGAACGCTGTAATTGGCCACATTAACATTCTTGATGAAATATTTATCCTGATACTTTCTCGCTCGCCCTGCAGATAAATAGGTGACGTGGCCACGCCGGCTTGCTTGTATTGTAAACAAGAAGAGGGCAGACATGATTAAAATCCCCGGCGGCGGCGCGTTAAGAAACATACGTGTTGCAAATCGCGGCCCATCTGCCGGCGCTCGGCGGTGTGAGCGGCGCCGGGAGCTCGGCGGTGGGTCAGAAGTGTGTGAAAGCTGATTAATTACTGCAGATGAGCAGGACACTCGCATTAAAACACACGCTACGGATCAGCTGCGGATGGAAATGTCCGTATTCCGCTTTGGGTGAGAGGAAATTAACTGTACCTGAAGTTTAATGATGGAGAAAGTTGCATTATATCTTCATTTATATGTGAACTTTTTAAGTCAATAAGTCATAATTATTATTATTGTCCCAGGAATTATGATATATTACGATAAATTATTTTATTGTTATATTAAGGCACAGCATTTTTTATTAGCATTGCAATGCCATTTTAAAGAAAGATAAAGTTTACCAGGAATAATAAATGCATAGTAAACATGTGGTAGAGTTGTAGAGTTATAGAGGTTCCTAATGGTGTCTAGTGATAATAGCATCTGGTATACCCTGGTATACGCAAGCTGTACTTTCCCCGTTGTTACGATAGCAAAGACACACCCTAAATCAAACTACACAGTTCAACTAAACTTCTGGACGTGTGACAACTACTGATTGTTTTTGATGATTAATGTATTTGTATCCATAATTTTATATTTTATCTGGAAAGAAAATAAGAGAGCACTTAAAAATGATGAGTTTCTTAGATTTTTACCCAATTGAAAACCTCCAAAATGATCACAAGCCATCAAACCAAGCTGAACTGCTTGAATCAATTTTTGCACCAGGAGTAAAGCAGCATAAAATTATCCAAAAGCAGTGTGTAAGACTGGTGGAGGAGGAGAACATGATGCCAAGATGCATGCGATTAAAAACCAGCACAGTTATTCCACCAAATATTGATTATTTCTGAACTTTATGAATAGGATTTTTTTTCTCATTTCTCATTTTCTGCAAATAAATGCTCTTAGTGACAATATTTTTATTTGAAATTTGGGAGAAATGTTGTCTGTAGTTTATAGAATAAAACAACAATGTTCATTTTACTCAAACATAAACCTATAAATAGCAAAATCAGAGAAGCTGATTCAGAAACTGTATATGCTTTGCTGCTTTGCTCTGGGAAAAGGATATCAGAAATCAGAATGATCTCACAATTAGCGTCCTCACAAATCAGAGTGGAGTATAAGTGAGAACTGCCCTTTAAAGACATGGTAGCAGTGATATATAATAACACAGCAGTGATAAAAAGAGACGCGAGAGGAAAAGATCAGAATATGAGAACGACTGAACGGCCGTCCACACCGCGCTGAAGCTAAAGCGGCCTGGATACGGAGAGCAATACGGGGAATAAATGAAATATGGGGCAGTCATTTACTATAACCTTTCAGCACTGGTGCGAGAGAGCGAGCGAGCGAGAGCGTGCACGAGAGAGAGAGAGAGAGAGAGCGCGAGAGACAGAGAGACAGAGAGAGAGAGAGCCATTACACGATGGAGACGGAAATGTTCACTTCTGCCTGCACTCGTCCATTTGCGCGCCCCGGTCATCACTCCGTGCTGAAGGCCCGGTGCTCAGCGGTCGGCGGCTCGCGGCGCGTCATCCTTTCCAAATAATTTACCAGCCGCAATTAGCCGTCCGCGGTTGTCATCCGGCCGAAGCGAAGCGCTCGGCGGCGGCGGAGTTAATGTATTAAAAAGACTAACAGTCTGCATTAAAATCTATATAAATACACGCGCGGCCAGTGATTGCTCTGTGCCAATTGAAATAAAAAAGCGCCGCTCGGCTGACGAATTAGAGCCGAACCTGTTTGACGGCCCCCGTTAGCTTAGAACAAATGGGAAGACGCGGGAAATTGTTTGACACACTTTCATAAAAAGCAAGTGAAGGCAACCCATCCTTTAGCGCGGGGTAATGGCCCCTCGTTGTTGGGTTCAATGGAAAAAGCTATTCATACTGTTGTGTGATTGAAGGGAAAATTGAATCCTTTTGATGTTATAAATGTGTCTATTACTGCATTTGCACACAAAATTTCAATGGAAATTGTAGAGAAAGGAGTGATTCTCTGGGAGGAAATGCTGCGGGGTGACATTTCGAATTCTCTTCCAGCCTGAATATCAATATACTGTTATACTGTACGCCCGGCGGAATAACTCCAAAACCATATGATTTTTCAGGCTGGCATTAGAGTAAATAGGCTGAAAGGCTAAAATTGCAACTCTCTCTCTCTCTCATACATACACTCATATATTATACATACATCATATATACATATATACATGCACACAAACATATATATATATATATATATATATATATATATATATATATATATACACATACAGTACTGTGCAAAACTTTTAGGCACCAAAGCAAATTACACTAATCCATCTATCTCAGCAATATGAGTGTTTTCACCTGAAAAAAGCACCACATATGATTTAAACAGATGCAATTAAACATACATACGGTAAAACATAACAAGAAAATTCTCATTTTTAACTATAAGTATGTTTTATCCTGTGAGCCGAGCTGAAGAACAAAGTGTAAGGTGTAGAGATACCAGATTTCTCCTGGATGCTCCTCAGCCAGCATGTGTACATTATGTTATTTTATGTTCAGTTCCGTCAGCAGCTCACCTGATTTACCACATTTACCAATTTATCAATTTACCAAACCAGGAGTTGATTAATATGATGAGAACTAGAAATAACTCTATTAAACTCAGATTAGGAGGAGGAGAGATTAGGAGATGTTTTGTTGTTTTAAGGGAAATTTTTAGCTTTTTGTAAAATTGCTGTTTGTATTTATTGTAATGCTGTAATGGGTTTTACTGAGATAATAAACACTTACTGCACAGATAAGAAGCTTTTTCTTTACTGAAATTCCTTCCCACAGGTGCCTAAAACTTTTGCACAGTACTGTATATATATATATATATATACACACAAATATATATATACACACAAATATATATATACACATATATAAGGTATTTGTCCCCTTAGAGAAACAAACTTTAATATCAGACACTGATAACTTGAGAAAAAAAAAACACTTGTTAAATGATAATTTAATTTATTAAGGGAGAAAAAAACTATTCAAACTAATGTAGCCCTTTGTAAAAAAACTACTAACTACTAACTTTTTCTATTTTTCTTTTCAAAGAATCTTTATCGATAATTTCAAAATATTACAAAATCATACAAACATCAAAATGACATAAAAAACACAGACAAATCACATATCAAAAATTTTAAAAAGTTAGAAAGTTCCACTTATTGCCTTTTTGTAGTTTGTAGTTTATAGAGTTCTTTGTCGTTTTAGTTCAATGGTAATTAGTTTAATAACACAGTCGCTTTGTACATATTGTTGATCAATGGAGGGTCATGTGACATCCAGTGTTACACAGTTTTAATTTGACAATGCAAAACATTTTACCATAAAATGTATTTTTTTTTATCTGAGAGATTATTGTTTAAAATAGCAAAGACTGCAGTTTTTTGTATTGATTGGACATGAAATATTAATATTTTTTTATTTAACCCAGACTTCTTTTGACCTATAACATTCAAATAAAAAAATGTTCTAAAGTTTGGCATTGGACACTGAGAAGTTTTTACATAACAGCTCAATTTTACTACATCTCTATTCACTAAATAATAGAACCTTTCTGACAACATGAAGCAGATAAAATTCCTCATTCAAAAGCAGCACATTATTATTATACCCCCACCTGAAGAAACTCAACAACAGATCATCTAACAGTCTGGAAAAGGTTATAAAGTCATTTCTAAAGCGTTGAGACTCCAGAGAACCACAGTGGTTCACTATTATTCACTAATGAACAAAACCATGGAACACTGGTGGTGAACCTTCCCAGGAGTGACCGGCCGACCAAAAGAAATTACTCCAAAAGGGCATGAAGAACTCATCCAGGAGGTCCATAAAAAAGAACCCAGAACAACATTTAAAGAACTGCAGGATCTCAGTAAAGCCTCAGTTAAGGTCAGTGTTAACAATAATTCAATAATAAGAATAAAGAGACTGGGTGAAAGTTTCATTGTTGGTTATCGGTAAAGCTTTACTGCAGTATTTTTTGCTGTGATTTTTGGCAAGAGTAGTAATTTTAATCCTCTGTATGTCCTGTATATACGCAGTATTGACAGTAAAACTACTTGACTTTTATATTTACTCAGGTTATATTTGTCTGCTATGAATTTGTGTTTGATAATCAGAAAAATATAAGTATGAAAATAAGAAAAAACAAAAAATAATATTTAGGGGGCTAAAAAATGTTAACGCCAATGTACCCATAAATGTACCCCAATGTACCACAAGTAAAATCAGAGAAACTGATCATTTATGTAAATTGTTAGAAGTGGGAGATATGGTCCTAAAACTATATCACAATTTTGTGATAATGATATTCCTGGCGGGCGGCACGGTGGCGCAGTGGGTAGCACTTCCGCCTCACAGCAAGACGGCCTGGGTTCGATTCCCGGCTGGGGCGACCCGGGTCTTTCTGTGTGGAGTTTGCACGTTCTCCCCGTGTCTGCGTGGGTTTCCTCCGGGTTCTCCGGTTTCCTCCCACAGGCCAAAGACGGCACGTTCAGGCTAATTGGAACTTGATTGAAATTGCCCCTTAGGTGTGAGTGTGTGTGTGAGTGAATGTGTCTGTGTGTCTGTCTCTGTCTGTCTGCCCTGCGATGGATTGGCGGCCTGTCCAGGGTGTATCCTGCCTTTCGCCCGATGCCTGCTGGGATAGGCTCCAGCCCCCCCCCGCGACCCTTCACGGATAAAGCGGTTGACAATGAGATGAGATGAGATGAGATGAGATGATATTCCTGGCAATATGATGGGAGGTATTATTGCATTGATTTCAAGAAATTAAAGAACATAAAATACATTATATTATACACAAATACTCTTCACTGTTTCAGGAAAGAATATTGCTATTAATATAATATTGATTTATTTGAACATGATTTAACTGTGTCATGATATATTGACTCTTAATACACCTGAGTATATATACTGTATTTTGTATGTGTTAATTTATACATATATATATATATATATATATATTTTTTTTTCTTCAGCAGCCTTTGAGCATACTGCGTATTCTATTTTCCTGAAACATATAGGAATCTTTTAACTGCACATTTTTTAAGCTTGCAGTCGATTGGTCCTCCTGTCTGAAACACAGAAACTCACATTGTGCACAAAGTGCAGAAACACTGCTGCCCTGTGCAGAACTCACCATATTAAAGAGCCTTTTGATAAAAACCTGAGCTTCAGACAAAAATCCCACTGTTTTACGCTTACAGGTAGTTAAATAAACAGCAAACAGAGCCTGAGAGATGGACTGGGCACAGGTCCGGACAAGGAATGTGTTCTTTCCTATTCAATCCAGGAGTCTGCAGGTCACCACTCCAAGCTAAACACTGACTTTACTTATATATTCATGCTTATATATGCGTGCTGCTTCACCAGAAAGCCTTCCACAACTAATCACTGAAAGTGTTTAATACACTCAGTTTGACCTACAGCTTAACAGATGCAGTAGTAGTGGTAGATTTCCTTTATTAACTACTGTTTTAAAGGACTTACTTCAATTAAAACTTAAAAAACATTACCGAAGGCGCGTTTAGCAAATAAATTAATATATTGAATTGCTATTTTGATACTACATCACATCCAATATCCTCCTGAGACGCGGACTTTAGCTTGGTGTGTTTTTATTTCTTTCATCTATTTAGGAAGACCTAACAAGTATAAAATCTTAACTTTGTCTTCTTATAGGAAGTCGTTTTTGCAACAAAAAAAATAAAATAAAATAATAATAATAATAATAATAATAATAATAATAATAATAATAATAATATATCCTTGTTATTTGCCAGAACCAAATTAGTCAAAAAAACAACATTTTAGCTTTGTACAGAAAGTAAATAACATAATTTCAATTACAAAATTCTATGAGATTATTTTACCTGTCCCTTCAGTTTCTGTCTGTACTGGCTGTAGAAACTTTTGACTGGGATTCCCGCCATCTTGTTTTCAATCACTTAACTATAATGCTGTCATGTGACCACTAAATAGTACAGGCGGTGTCTCCATAGGAAAATTTTGTATAATGGTGTAGAGAAGCTGAAATGTAATGTCCTCGTATGAGGACGCTGGGACTCAAGAGGTTATGGTATACTGCCTTCACAGGGATATGAACTTAAGTGACGCGATTCCATTCTTAATCCATCTTTTACAGCTTCAACTCTTCCTGGAAGGCTTTTCACAAGGTTTAGGAGTGTGTTTATGGTGTTTATGGTGTTTATGGGAATCAATCAGGCACTGATGTTGTATTAGAAGGTCTGGCTCAGTTTCCACTCTAATTCGTCACAAAGGTGTTCTATCAGGTTGAAATTGGTGACTCATCCATGTCTTTATGGAGGTTGCTTTGTGGGCTGGTGTGCTTGTAGTCATGTTGGAATAGGATGGAGGAACTGTCCTCAAACTGTTGCAAAGTTGGGAGCATGAAATTGTCTAAATAATTAAGAGTTCTTTCACTGGAACTAAGAAGCCGAGCTCCTGCGAACTCCGGCAAAGCAACCTCACGCTAGAATCATAATGATCCCCCCTCTACCAAACTTTACACTTGGCCCAATGCAGTCAGACAAGAGCCGTTCCATGAAGCTCTTTATGATCTACTGTTCCTGAGCTCATCTGAAGGCCAAATGAAGTTTTTGGGAAAGTTAGTGAGCTCTGCACACTATTCTCTATACCCAGAATCTAAAGTACTGCTATATCAACATACAGTACTTCAGTGTGAGTTCTCCTGATATTGTCGCTGCTACACTGTTAACATGGTTTTCTCATTTTTTCAATTAATGTTCCAGGCATGATTAGCTTTTGGATTTTTTTTTCATTGCATGATGGTAAAATATTGTCCTTCCCAACTACACTCCACTCAAACTGGACAGATATAATTCTCAATCTTGTCAACAAATGCATGTGTACAGCTGTCCATAAGCGGTGGATGCTCAATGCTCAATGCAATCTGTTGTAACAACAGTGACGTAAAAGCTCATTAAAAGCTTATTTAATTAATAAATAAATATATCAAATAATTTGAATTCACCATGAATTTTAATTCCACTACTAGAAAAAATATTAAAGCTTTAGCTGAATCACCAGCTTATGTCTGTCTTTAAAAAAAACAACAACTTTCATACCTACTTTGCTGCTTTCAGATGCCAACAACATTTTTCTTCTCCAGTCCCCATTCACAGAAGTTTGGCCCCGCCCCTATCGTCCATATACAGCAGCATCTGCAAGGACCCAGATGTAAGAAAAATGTAAAAATTGTATGACCCTAAATCAGAAAATATAGCAAATGCAGGATAGAGCTGTATCATGTAAAGAATAGGCTATTTAGCTCATTTAAAATTTCAGTCTGTGTTGAATGAGTTTTAGCACAGAAAACATGGTGGCTTTTCTGGATGGTGTTCAAATACAACAATAGTTTTTTCTTCTAAATCCATTTATTGATTTCCAGTACAGAGTGACAGTACAGAATGACTATCGTCCAGTTGCACTCACCCCCATCCTCATGAAGTGCTTCGAACGACTAGTCATGCATCACATCAAGTCTTTGCTCCCCCCTCCCTGGACCCCTACCAGTTTGCTTATCGGTCAAATCGCTCGACCGATGATGCCATCTCCACTGTTCTCCACTCAGCCCTCACACACCTAGACAAGAAGAACACCTACGTCAGAATGCTGTTTGTTGACTTCAGCTCAGCATTCAACACAATCGTCCCCCAACAGCTCATACACAAACTGGACAGTCTGGGGCTGAGCACTTCACTGTGCAACTGGCTGTTAGACTTCCTGACTGGAAGACCACAGGCAGTGCGGGTTGGCAGCAGCACATCCAGCATCACCACACTGAACACAGGGGCTCCCCAAGGATGTGTGCTGAGCCCCCTTCTGTTCACTCTGCTGACCCACGATTGCACACCAGCACACACCTCCAACCTCTTCGTCAAGTTTGCGGTGGTGGGTCTCATCAGCAACAACGATGAGTCACACTACAGGAGCGAGGTGAGCCGCCTGGCCTCCTGGTGCAAACACAACAATCTCTCTCTGAACACAGAGAAGACCAAGGAGATTGTTGTGGACTTCAGGAGAACTCACACACTGCACAGCCCTCTGTTCATCAACGGAACTGCTGTGGAGAGGGTGAGCAGCACCAAGTTCCTGGGTGTGCACGTCACGGAGGACCTCTCCTGGAGCACCAACTCAGCGTCACTGGCCAGGAAAGCAAATCAGCGTCTCTACTTTCTCTGCAAGCTGAGAAGAGCTGGAGCCCCCACCCCCATCATGACCACCTTCTACAGAGGGGCCATCGAGAGCATACTGACCAGCTGTTTCACCGTGTGGTACGGGGCCTGCACAGCATCCTGCCGCAGGACCCTCCAGCGCATCGTGAGAGCAGCTGAGAAGATTGTTGGCACCTCTCTCCCCTCCCTTCAGGACTTGTACAGCTCCCGCCTCACACGGAAAGCCCTCCGTCTGGCAGGAGATCCCTCTCACCCACTACACAGCTTCTTCAGCCTGCTGCCATCAGGGAGGAGACTGCGGAGTCTCGGGGCGAGGACAGCCCCATCCATCAGGCTGTGAGGATGCTGAACTCTCTTCCTGCTCTACCCCCCATCCCAATCCTGCCCCCAGCACACACTCACTCAGCATCCTGAACCCCCCACTAATAAAGTACTGAGACTCTGCACTACAATACACAAAGTACTGGTCCCTTCCAAACGGACTTGCACTACACAACACCTGCACTACTGATATACTTGCACTGTCTATACGCACTTTAATTCCACTTAATTAAACTGTGAACTTTAAGGACTTACGCACCCATTCACTTTACCAGCCTTAAGCTATATACCATATACCGTATTTGCACTACTGTTATTTACTATTTTTACTGTCATTCCATCTCAATCACCATCAATATTGCACTATTGTCTTACGTATGTTAATTGTGTCTTGCTGTATTGAACATATAGTGTCTCCCACTCTTTTATATTATAATTATATATCTATTTTTACTTATTTACTTATATTTATATATCTATTCCTCCCCCACACCACTGCACCTTGTTTTTGTCTCATGTATGTCTATTTGTGTCCCTGCTGTATTGTACACATAGTGTCTCCCATTCTCCTTTATTATATCTATTATCTGTACTTGCTGTAAATTTGGGAAGGAGAGTAACGTAATTTCAATTCTCTGTATGTCCTGTACATATGCAGTATTGACAATAAAACTACTTGACTTGACTTGAGAATCAGTACAGCCTTTTATTAAAGCAGTGGCACCTGAGGGCCCAAAGATACCTAGCATCCAATACTGACCATCAGCTTTGTCTCTTACACACAGGGATTTCTCCAGAATCTCTTAATGTACTGATGATATTATAAAAATATGAAATCATATTATATTCAGGATTTGTAATTTTAAGCTAAGAAACATTTTTTAAATATTTGTTTTACGTACAGATTCAGATACATTACATTACATTTGGCAGATGGCATTTTTTTTTCTATCATTACTGAACATCAACAATTCATTCAAACAGACACAATCAGTCCTTATCCTGTGTGCCTAAAACCTTAGCAACAACCTAGTTTACCTTAGTAACGAGCTAGTTAACCTTAGTAACTAGTTAGCTAAAATACTAATGTTACCAGGGAGAGAATTACAGTTAGCAACAAGCTAGCTAACCTTAGTGACACGTTTGCAAACCTTAGTGATGAGCTAGCTAACCTTGGCATTGAGCTAGCTAACCTTAGCTATGAGCTAGCTAGCCATGGCAATGAGCAAGCTAACCTAGCTAGATAACCTTAGCATTAAGCTAGCTAACACATTAATGTTACCAGGGAGAAAACTAAAACTAGCGATGGAGCTAGCAAACCTTAGCGACTAGCTAGCTAACATACTACTGTTACCGGGGAGAGAACTACCATTAGCACAGAGCTAGCTAATGTAAGCGATGAACTAGCTAAAACACTAATGTTATGTTGTTTAGAGAACCACTGTTAGCGACGTGCTAGCTAACCAAAGCAATGAGCTAGCTTACCTTAGCGATGAGCTAGCTTACCTTAGCGCCGAGTTTATCAGTTTGTAAGGTGCTGGTTTTGAATCAAAATGTTCCTTTCTCTCTCTTTTTTTTGTTTTCAAATTGACTTTATGTGGAAACTTCTGATTGAGTTTTAGAAGAGATTAAGTATCATTTGGATAAAGAAACACATTTAGATTTGATTTGATTTGCATATATTTGCATTTATCAAACTTTTTCTAATTTGGTGGAGTACAAAACACAGTCTAAAAAATGTTATTGCATATCTAATAGCGTTTTTAAGATTTCAGGTGAGCTGGTAATAATGCAGGCTTGTAAAAAAAGGAGTTTGATTAGGACGAGGCGAGGTCTGGCTCATACAGCATCTCTTCATCTCTACATACAGCGTTCATTATGTCTGGAAACGTCTGGCGTGGAGCCGTGATGTTCTGCAATTCCCATTTAATTCAGGGTGCAGTGAAAGGCCAGGCCAAACATATCCTGGTATTTGCATGAGGTTGTGTATAAATACAATTAACAAGAGATTAAAACCCATCAAAACAAACTTAAATGGCTTGACCAATGACCTGAAATTCAGTAGTCAAGGAGAGCGGCGCTAAACGCATTGGCACCCTTCATTGAGCATGAGCCGGTCTCTGATCACTGCACCAGAGTGTTATTCAATTGCCCTGATGAATACATTTAAAAACTATTCAGCGATGCACACATTTGATGTTCCGGGGCTCCCCATAAAACATTTCTGAAGTTTCAGCAAATGCTGTATAATAACGTCCTTTAGACGCCGTGCCTGCGGTAATTATGGATATTCAGATGAAACGACACCTCTCTCTCTCTCTTTCTCTCTCTCTCTCTCTCGCGCACTCACACACTTACACACACACACACACTAATACACACACCAACACAAGTCACAACGTAACTCGCGCAAAACCCAAAGCGCAAAACGCGAAACGGCTACGACTACAACTGACAATCGGCAAAACCAGCGGCGGCGTCTGAAACATCAGCACTTTTCAAGCTCAACACAAAGGTAGAATAATTGCTTTGATTCAAAGCCCAACAAATTAGAACTCGTAATCTTGTGATCTGAATCAAAAAGGATCAAAGACATTGTGTTCGCACGTTTGCAACACTGCAGCACTTCCCTCCATTTCGGTAAAACGTGAAAATTTAACGTAGTGTAAATTAGTACTACAGTATTACAGTGTGTGCAAGAAATATATGTTTTTTTTTTCTCTCACAAATATCTTTATTAATTTTCAGCATTTTACAACCACAAATCATCCCCCCACCCTAAAACCCAATGCTCACTCTATCGGTACAAACTTTACATCCTTACAATTTTTAGAAGAGACGCAGATTAAGTATCATTTGGATAAAGAAACACATTTAGATTTTATTTGATTTGCATTTATTTGCATTTATCATACTTTTCCCAACTTCACAGTGAGGGGGGAAAATATGTGACCCCCTAGACTAATGACTTTTCTAAGAGCTAATTGGAGTCCAATCAATGTGATGAGATTGTGTGGAGAAAAAAGGCGCAGCACATCATCATCAAAACCTCATCCCAACTGTGAAACATGGTGGAGGGAGCATCATGGTTTGAGGCAACTTTGCTGTCTCGGGGTCTGGAAGATTTTGCCGTCATCAACGGAAAAAAACAATTTCCAAGTTTTTCAAGACATTTTGCAGGAAAATTTAAGATCATATTGCCGCCAACTGAAGCTCAACAGAGGATGGATGATGCAACAGAACAACGACCCAAAACATAGAAGTAAATCAACAACCGAACGACTTCAACAGAACACAATACGCCTCATCATTTTTAGGTGGCCTCATTTTCTTTTTCCAGAAATGTATCGTATTTATAGGATTCTCAGAATCTCAGTATGTTTTAAACACAATCAAGTATATTTATTCTTTTATTTGTATTTTTTTTCACCACGGCTCAGCTGGCACAGCGATCGCTCACGCTGTGGGTATTAGAGCGGCATTAGAAGAATCGCTGATATTATTAATTAGTGATACGTGCGGTCGCAGTCTCTCGGCACACAGAGTGATTTGTTTTTAATCACTGATGTTCTGGTTGAGTGTTCTGTCGAGTGGCAACTTTGCGCGTCTACTTTGTTAATGAGTGTAAAAATGAGTTGCCGTCTCGCTTTTTCTTTTTTTCTTTTTTTTTTATTTATTTATTTTTGTTCCTGCTCACTAGTGCAGTGCTATTTAGAAGGAAGATAGTGATTAACAGTAACAAGAAATTATAAAAATATTAAGACTGATAAGGGCACTTATATAAGTGCCTGAAATAAAATAAAAGGTGATCTAACATCATATTCCACATGTCCAGAAGTCCAGAAGGTCTAGTGTCACGGTGTGGGGTCCAATTTTATACAGTTGCAAGAAAAATGTATGTAAATCCTTTGGGATTATAATTGGATTTCTGCATAAATTTGTCATTAAATGTGTTCTGATCTTCATCTATGTCCCAACAATAGACACAAACACAGTCTGCTTAAACTAATACCACAAAAACTATTATTATACTGTATATTTGCATGTTTTTATTGAACACAACATGTTGATATTCACAGTGCAGGAGGGAAAAAGTATGTGAATCTTTGGATTTAATAACTGGTTGATTCTCCTTTAGCAGCAAAAACCTCAACCAATCATTTCCTGTTGCTGCAGATCAGACCTGCAGAACAGTCAGGAGGAATTCTGGATCATTCCAAAAGCAGGGTGTAAGACTGGTGGAGGAAGAGATCATGATGCCAAGATGCATGAAAAAAAAAACAGTGATTAAAAAAGCACCAGGGTTATTCCACCAAATATAGATTATTTCTAAACTCTAAAACTACTTTATGAATATGAACTTGTTTTCTTTTTGCATTATTTGAGAAAGTCTGAAAGCTCTGCATCTTTTTTTGTTATTTCAGCCATTTCTCATTTTCTGCTAAAAAAATGCTCTAAATAACAATATTTTTAATTGGAATTTGGGAGAAATGTTGTCTGTAGTTTATAGAATAAAACAACAATGTTCATTTTACTCAAACATAAACCTATAAATAGCAAAATCAGAGAAACTGATTCAGAAACAAAAGGCTGTAACACATGACCTTTATTGCATAAAGGGATTTTTTATTATAGCAATGGCAGAATTGACTCTGTTTAACTATAGACTCAATAAAAATGCAGCGAGCAGAGAGAGAGAGAGAGAGAGAGAGAGAGAGAGAATATCTCTTTATTTCTTTATTTAGGAGCTTCACACTCTTCCCGAGCCTCGGCGTAAATCGCAGCTATTTCCTCGTTTTTTTTTTTGAGGGTGAGAAAAAGCTGCGACGTGACGAACCCGGCGTTCGCTGTTAGATCGGGGGGGATATGACCCAAGGACAGGAGCTAATTTATTAGCATGTGATTAGCGGAGACGTGATTGAGTGGGAGGCGAGGCCTGTCACGACACCGCTGCCTCCCAGTTCAGAGGGGCTGCAGGTGTCAGAATGGTCCTCTTCCATCACAGAGCTCAAACGTTCCCCTCTCTCTCTCTCTTTATCTATCTCTATTTCTCTATCTATCTCTCGCTTTCTCTCGTTTTTGTCTATTAGCATCTCATGCTCTCACACCGCCATGGCAATCTCCAACCCTTCCACATCTCATTCACGGCTCTTGCTTGAGTCTCGGGCTGGCGTTCGCTAATTCCGACACGGTGAACTCTCTGAAAATGGCTCCTTTTGATGCCGCATGCTTAGGCAGGTCACTGTGGTCTGGCACGTCGGATTCAATCAGACCTGCCGACAGAGCGCTGATGCCTTTGCAGAGGTCAGGTAGCAGCATAGAGGCATAAAGCCTAAAAAATCGAGAAATGGTAGCAATGCAGTATAAAGGCTAATCAGCTTTAATAAAGTTCCAAAGGAATTGAAGCTGTCCTGCAGGCTCAGGGTGCATCAGTGTCACCACAAACTATCTGACGGCATTTAAATGCAATGAAACGCCATGGTAGAAGACAAAGGAGAACCCCATTGATTGCCTAAAGCCAAAATCCTTCTTTGAAAACTTCTTGTGGACAGATTAGATAAAGATCAAACTTTTTGGTAAAGTGCATCTTCTATGGTTTACTGAAAATGGTCCGAATTGATTTGAATTGTCCATGTTTTATCTGTATTTGTCTATCTCTCACATATTTGTCTCATATCTGTCCTCTCTCTGTCTATTTATCTGCATTTCTCTATCTCTCTCGTTTTTGTCAGAAGGTAGGTAGCAGCCTTAAATCCTAAAGCCTACAAATTAAGAAAAGGTAGCAATGGCTCAATCAAGTTCCAACGAAATTCATGCTGTCCTGCAGGCTCAGGGTGCATCAGTGTCACAGCAAACTCTCCGTCGACATTTAAATGCAATGAAACGCAATGCCAGGAGAACTGGCAGGACCCCATTGCTGACACAGAAATAAAAAAGCTAGACTACAGTTTGCGAAAGTCAAAATCCTTATAGAAAAACTTCTTTTGGACAGATGAGACCAGAAAATGGGTCACAGAGCTCAGGTATTCCTCTCTCTCTATCTATCTATTTTTCTCCATCTTTCTCGTATTTCTCTCTCCAACCCTTCCACTGGCGTTTGCTAATTCTGACATTAAAACATTCTTATTAATGGTTCCATTTGATGCCACATGTTTAGGAAGGTCACTGTAGTAGCAGCCTAAAAGCCTAAAGCCTAAAAATCGATCAAGTTCTGAAGAAATTCACGCCTAGCAGGCTCAGGGTGCATCAGTGTCAATGCAAACTACGCATCAACATTTAAATGCAATGAAATGCTATAGCAGGAGACCAAGAAGGACCCTATTGTTGACATGGAGACATAAAGAAAAGCTAGACTACTGTTCGCCTAAAGCCAAAATCATTCTACAGTTTACCGAAAATGGGCCAGAATGGTCCACTTCCATTATAAAGCTCAAGCATTCCACTCTTGCTACCTATCTACTGTACCTACTACCTCTTTTTCTCGATTTTGTCTATTAGCATCTCATGCTCTCACACCGCCATGGCAATCTCCAACCCTTCCACATCTCATTCACGGCTCTGGCAGTGTCTCGGACTGGCGTTCGCTAATTCCGACACGGTGAACGCTCTGAAAATGGCTCCATTTGATGCCGCATGCTTAGGCAGGTCACTGTGGTCTGGCACGTCGGATTCAATCAGACCTGCCGACAGAGCGTTCAGGTCCCTGCAGAGGTCAGGTAGCAGCCTACAGCATGATTTCTGTCCCCATTCAGTCTGGAAGTGAATCCTTTTGACCACATTTAAAGAGCTGAACCCGCTACTCTAAAGGCTGTGCAGTTCAGGCTGATTGGATTGGACTGTTTAGGAAAAAACGCCAGGAGAAAAATAGCTAATTTCACTTGTTCAGACATTAAAAACGGGATCAAGTTGTCTAGCAGAGATCTGAATAAAGAGAAATCTGAAGTCACAGCGCCTATATTAGCCTATTTTTTACTGTACCTGGCAACCCGGGAGCTATCAAAGCCTTTCCTCATATTCACAAGGACGTGTGGTCTGTGCCGGGTCACAACCTGAGGAAATACACTCTGCCAAAACATTATTTTATATATAAAAGCAGAGCCTCCTCGTGAATGTGCCGTCCACATCTAGTCACCCATCTGGGTAGAAGAATGGTTTCTTAGCAGGTTTTAATGTTTTCAGCAGATATTTAGCTTTCATATTCTGCAGAAGGACACACACGTTCATTCAGTCAATCAACCCAGTACATTCACTACTGTTGGCAGCCCTGAAATTTGCCCATTACACGTTAAGTTATAGACATACAGCTCTGGAAAAAGACCAAAGACCAAAGAGACACTTCCATTTCTCAAAGAGTTTCACTGATTTTGCTATTTATAGTTTTATGTTTGAGCAGAGGTGGAAAAAGTACGGAAAATTTGTAATTAAGTAAAAGTACCCTTAATTTGCTAAACTTCTACTCAAGTAAAAGTAAAAGTATCCATCTAAAAATCTACTAGAGTAAAAGTAAAAAAGTACTCAATTTAAATTTTACTTTGAGTAAAAGTTACTTTTTATTATTATTTTTTTTTTGATTCAGACAATTATTTTTTGTTTTTATTCCCCAGCATTTTATTTTTTACTCAGTAACGGGGAGTTTTCCAATGTAGTGAAGTAAATTACTTGTGTCAAAATGTACTTGAGTAAAAGTAAAATTACATATTAAAAAAAAATTACAAATTACTCATAAAATCTAGTCAATTACAGTAATTTGAGTAAATGTAATTCATTACTTTCCACCTCTGTGTTTGAGTACCATAAACATAAGGGTTTTATTCTAAAAACTACAGACAACATTTCTCCCAAATTCCAAATAAAAATATTGTCATTTATTTGGTGGAATAACTCCTGGTGCAAAAAAAAAATAAAATTCAAGCAGTTCAGTTTGGTGGTTTGATGGCTTGTGATCATCCATCTTCCTCTTGATTATATTCCAGAGGTTTTTAATTTGGTAAAATCAAAGAAACTCATCATTTTTACGTTTTTTTTTTTCAGAGAAAAGAGCATTGTGTGTCTATGTGCACTGAATGGATACCAGAAAAAAAAGGAGAAGAAACTGTCTGAGGACTTCAGAACTAAAATTGGGGACAAACATCAACAAAATCACTGTGAATGTTAACATGTTGTGTTCAATAAAACCATACAAAGACATTATTTTTTGTGTGATCAGAACACATTTAATGACCAATTTATGCAGAAATCCAAGTAAATCCCAAATGGTTCACATACTTTTTCTTGTAACTGTAAATACACACTATTACACACGTCTCAAAGCTAAACGTACCGGAAATACAGCCCTGAGGGTCACCGCCCCTCTTTAAAAATGGTGCAGGTACTGTAGGTTCATGATTATCTGCTATTTCAATGGCAATGGGTGTAATTTACAGTAGAATGGGTGTCCAAAAATGATGGATGGATGGATGGATACTTTATTGATCATTTAGGGGAAATAACATGAAATAACAAATAACTGTAAAGTAATATATACACTATTATACATATGTGTCTCAAAGCTAAAGGTACCGAAGATACAGCCCTGAGGGTCACCGCCCCTCTTTAAACATGGTGCAGATACTGTAGTTTCATGATTATCTGCTATTCCAATGGCAATGGGTGCAATTTACTGTAGAATGGGTGTCCATAAATATTTGCACATGTAGTCATAGTAGTAGTAGTGATAGCTACTATAGATTTTCTTTATCAATATAGTATTAATATATTATTGGTTAGTGGTTAGAGGTCAGATTAAAGGAGTGCATTGCTCAATGCTTGCAGCTTCTCACCTTCATTTACTCTGGATCACACTTACACACTTAAATACACAATTATACATGTACACACACACACACACCCTGTAAGGGCTGGCTCCAGGGCTAGGCGCCCTCCGACCACCAGAGGGGGGCAACGGGCAGCCTCAGGTAGCAATCAGGCCTAATCAGGAACACCTGTGGGTTGGTTTTAAAAGAGTGAGGAACACAGACCAGCAGTTGCTGTGTCTTTGTGTGTGTGAGAGTGTGTGTGAGTGGCCAAGTGGCTACTATTCCCTTATACTTTCGAGCTCTCGAGTCCCTGAGACATAATTTCTTTCTTTCCCTCCTTTTCCCTTCCTCTCAACAAAGAGAGAGTAAAAGAAAAAGTAACAAATAAATAAATAAATAAATAAATAAATAAATAACTTATCTGTTGCCTTCCTTTTCTCCTTTATTTTCCCCTATCTCAGTTTTTGAGTTTACCTTTTGTTGGAGGAGCCATTTTGTTTTGTTTAACTATTTTTCCCTGCCCCTGGGAAAGCCAGCCTCCTCCTGGCATCCTTTGTTCTCTTTTTCCCGCCAAAACCCCCACATTGGGTGCAGCTGTTTTGGCTAAAAGAGTGGTAGAGCACTCCTCTACCAATTAAACTTTGGTTTATATTTTATTTCCAACTTAATCTGCTCTCAGTCTTGTCTACACTGCCCTTGGGTCCTATTAACTGCCTTTACTAGGTAGCTCACCCAGTAAGGTGGTTTTGATCTAATAACCTAAGTTTGATTCCCTTTCTGGGTGAGCCCTTACACACACACACACACATCATTTCAAGGTTTGTCAAACTTGGTAATTACACTTTTATCGCATTAAAGCAGAGGTCACTAAAGTACAAACAATCTAGATGTTCTCTCAAAGGTGCAACATGATCATTCAGATCCAACTGGGTTCTTTAATGTAGTGATAAATAACTGCAGAGTAATATATACCCAATATATACACACACACACATACGTCTCACAGCTAAAGGTACCGAAGATACAACCCTGAGGGTCACCGCCCCTCTTTAAACATGGTGCAGATACTGTAGTTTTATGATTATCTGCTATTTTAATGGCAATGTGTGCAATTTACTGTAGAATGGATGTCCATGAATGAATGACAGACAGACAGACAGACGCCTCAAAGCTAAAGGTACCGAAGATACAACCCTGAGGGTCACCGCCCCTCTTTAAACATGGTGCAGCTACTGTAGGTTCAGGATAAATATTTGCACATATAGTCATTGTAGTAGTGATAGCTTACTATAATTTTTTTTATCAATATAGTATCAATATATTATGGGATGACGGTTAGAGGTCAGATTAGAGGAGTGCATTGCTCAATGCTGGCAGCTTCTCACCTTCTCTCATTTTCTCTGTATCACACTTACAAACACACTTACACACACACATTTATACACACACATTAATACACTTACAAACACACACACACACACACACACACACAAGCCGAATAAGGTCTGTCGAACTTGGTAATTACACATTCATCGCATTAAAGCAGAGGTCACTAAAGTACAAACAATCTACATGTTCCCTCAAAGGTGTAACATGATCATTCAGATCCAACTGGGCTTTTAAATGTAGTGATAAATAACTGCAAATTAATATATACACTATTATACACGTACGTCTCAAAGCTAAAGGTACCGAAGATACAGCCCTGAGGGTCACCGCCCCTCTTTAAACATGGTGCAGATACTGTAGGTTCATGATAAATATTTGCACATATAGTCAGTGTTGGGAAGGTTACTTTTAAAATGTAATCCCTTACAGATTACTGATTAAATCACTTAAAATGTAATTTGTAACGTAATCAGTTACATTACTTCAAGTGAGTAACGTAATCTGATTACTTTGGATTACTTTAAATATTGTCGTTTTTTAAGCCTGAATGAATGTAGCAACCACATATTGCATATTATCCTTTTATTTTTCTTTCCAGTTAACAAATAGATAAACAAATAAAACAGCCTTTTCTATCACCCTATAAAAATACTTATGAAAACATTTCATCAAACAATTTTATGAAACACTTCTATAAATTGATGATAAAACCATTAAAAAACATAAAAAAACAAACAATGTAACAACAACTGTAAGCTATCTATTTGCAGGTTTGCCACCAGTGTTAATTTTGACAACAAATTTTGATTTAGTCTTAGTTATAGTTTTGTGACGAAAATAGCATTTAGTTTTAGTCACAATTTAGTCATCTGAAATGTTTTTAGTTTTAGTCGACTTAATGTCATAAGAATATAGTCGACTAAAATTACAGTAAATTTAGTCGACTAAACTGTAAAAGGGTGTAAATGTAAATGCTTTTTTCATCAGTTCCCTTGAATTATTAACTCTACACGTATACGTAAATGAAACGTTTAATAACCACTTGAGTAATATTGTTAATGTTTGAATGTGAAATATATTTATATATGATTTAATGTATATTATTATTATTATTACTATTGTAGGTGTGTGACTATACACATTTTACATTTAAAATTTTGCTCTAGAAATCAGGTCATAAAACAACTGAATAGTTAAATTATAGTTTGAACAGAGCTGTAGATGCAAAAACAACTTTTAAAGGATCTAGTTTTATCTCCAGCACTAACCCAGCACACCTACTGGAGCTACTACAGTCTATAAATGAGATCAAAAACACACCTTCACACACTGTCCTGTAGAGATGCTCTCAGGATGTACAGAGAGACGTCATGAGTTAAAGTGAGAAACTTATGAGAAAGTGCTGTAAGGAACTTTACACAGACTTTTGGGTTCATAGATTGACTTATTTTATTGTTTTATTTTGGATATATTATCGAGTTCCTTTCTGACCTGTTCCTGCTTTAACACTAGCTATATCTTTCCCACAGTGAGACTAAGCAGATGATCTGATCTTAATGAGTGAGTTCTGTATCAGTTCTGTGTTTTAGTGCACTGCTGAGTTAAACACCCCATCAGCTCATGAAATAACATCAGCATTAAAACGCGGATCTCTGCATGGAGATCTGTGTGACTCTGGTCTGCAGAAGCTGAAAGATTAGTGGTGTTTTTACCGGAGATGGAGTCGCTCCACGCGGTTTACACGTTATCTTGTTTTTTGCGACGTCAAAGGAGAAATATATCGCCTCTCCTCTCTCTATCTCCCTGCTGAACACTGTCGAGTTAACTTCCAGTCGAGCTCCGTAACGACAGGTTAATTCCCGGGTTTGTAACTGAGCGCGCGGCGCTACTGCAGGAGAGGCGGGTACTGATTGGATGAGTACCCCGCTTATCCCGCCTCTCCACCTTCGCTAAAGTAGCAGTGATTGGATCCCTTCTTAACTGGTCCCTACCTTTCACAGAACTAAATCAGTTCTGATTGGATTTCGTCCCTGCCAAACATTTTCGTCTCGTTTTTATTCGTTGACCAAAATGTCAGTTAATTTCGTCTCGCTGTGTGAGCGCTGTCTGCCCCTCCTCCCTGTGTGTGTGTGCAGCGAGACGGGAGGAGGGGCAGACAACTGTCATATCAGAGCGATTTCACCGCAAAATGTTATTTGCGTTTTGTCAGTGTTGGATTGGAAGAGCAAAAATAGGAAAGTACCGCAATGTAATCCTTTTATTTTAGCAGAGTAACTGTAATCTGATTACCACTTAATGAAGCAGTTCCTGTAACGGATTACAGTTACTTATAATTTGTAATCTGATTACGTAACGCCGTTACATGTAATCCGTTACTTCCCAACACTGCATATAGTCATTGTAGTTTTTATCAATATGGTATCAATATATTATGGGATGGCGGTTAGAGGTCAGATTAGAGGAGTGCATTGCTCAACGCTGGCAGCTTCTCACCTTCTCTCATTTTCTCTGGATCACACTTACAAACACACTTACACACACACACACACACACACACACATTTATACATTTACACACACACACACACACACACACACAAAGCCGAACAAGGTCTGTCGAACTTGGTAATTACACATTCATCACCTCAGACTTGTGTCGGAGTGATTGAGATCGGCGCTGTCACTCCAGTATTAAGCGTTCCATTAGACCACAGTGATTATGTTAAATGAATCAACGCCGGAGATCAACACCTTGGCCGTGAAACTGAGGAAATATTTAGAATCCGTCTCCCGACGCCGCTGTTGCCGCCGAGAGCAGTGGCAGGGGGCAGGGGGCAGGGGGTAGGGGGTAGGGGGGTGGGCGGTACTTGGCGTTGGGTGGGTAGGTGTTTGCGGGTGGAGGAGATGCAAGGTTGAATGCACAAAGAAACTGATTATCAAATTTCAAATCTAATTAATTTCCTTTGCGCAGCCGAACGCGGCGGATTCATCAGCAGCGGGTCCCGCGTGGCTCGTCGCCGGCCGGCACTGTGAGAGCCGCTCTGATTGAGTTAAATTGAGACACAATATAATAATTATAAACTGACTCTGGAGACAGGGCAGGGTTCATCTCTCACGGCGGCGTTCTTTGGAGAAACAGCTTGTTTGTATTAATCACAGGGAAGCGAGTGCTTTGGCGCTCGGGCAGGGGTACGGGGGACGCGGGACGTGCTCGCCGCTCGGCCCGCTGAGATGCGCCGCGAATCGACGCCGCGATCCCGTGATTAAAATGCTGCTCTTCAAGGCTACAAAAGCGCCCTCTGAACACGCGACTCGAGACGCCGCCGCAGCCAGCCGAACGTAACAAATGAAACACTGGCGCCGCCCCGCTCCCACGAGCCCCCGTTCAAATAAACTGATGGCACAATAATTTAATCAAATGCCAGCTGGAATATTGCTAAATTGATTTCGGTTAAATTGTCGCGGAATACCAAATGAGCCAAGTGAGCCGCAGACATGCTGAGAAATCCGTGCTGAGAAAACGTAGCTTATTGTTCGTGGGTTGGGTTTTTGTGGGGTGAGTTTATATTAACTGACAGACCAAATCTCGGGAGAGGATGTAAAGCTGTGTTCCATGACTTTTGTCACGTCCTGTGACTTCTGTCATGTCCCATGACTTATGGAAGCCAAAGAAGAAGACTGTGCTGCGCTGACCTTTTGTCTGTTACAATTAATGTGGTTTAAATTTCTTCCATCTATGATATTCAGCACCAGTCTAAAGTATTAAAACACCTTAAATTCAGTTGTTTTCCATTATTTTAAAATTCTAAATTCTAAACCTCCTGTTATCTTACACATCTAGAAACAAAAAGTTCAAAGTATTTTTTTCACTATGAAGCTATTTTGCTGGCCTTAATTAGTGCAACCAATATATAACTTGAAAAAGGTTAATCTCAAAAGTTGTAAAGTAGAGAAACATTTAAAAAAAAGTTTGATCATGTATTTTTTTTATGAAAAACGTGTAAATTATCCTAATTAAACCCTTACCTGTTACAGGTAATGACCTATGCCAAACTATGCCAAATGCTTTCACCACTTCAGTTTCTGAATCAGTTTCTCTGATTTTGCTATTTATAGGTTTATGTTTGAGTAAAATGAACATTATTGTTTTATTCTATAAACTACAGACAACATTTCTCCCAAATTACAAATAAAAATATTCTCATTTAGAGCTCAAATAAGGCAAAGAAAACAAGTTCATATTCATAAAGGGATCTTAAGGGAGTTCGGAAATCAATATTTGGTGGAATAACCCTGGTGCCTTTTTAATCACAGGTTTTTTTTTATGCATCTTGGCATCATGTTCTCCTCCACCAGTCTTACACACTGCTTTTGGATAACTTTATGCTGCTTTACTCCTGGTGCAAAAAAAATCATTCAAGCAGTTCATTTTGGTTTGATGGTTTTTGATCATCCATCTTTTCCTCTTGATTATATTCCAGAGGTTTTCAATTTGGTAAAATCAAAGAAACTCATCATTTTCAGGTGCTCTTTTATTTTATTATAATCACTACACTAATCCACGTCTAAAGTAATTTTATTTAATGTATAAACTATGTATATATTTCTAACCTGTCCGGAGCGTATCTCTCAGTTCTAAATGAAGAGCTCTTCTTCTCCAGGTCCTTCAAAACATCCCATATCTTCAGTCTGAGTCTCGGAGGGAATTAGCAGGAACCGGAGCGGCCTGAAGAAATGACATTTTTATTTTTTTTTACGACAAAGATAATGATGACATACAGAATTATCCTCAACATCTGTCACTTAGGTCAAGCTAATTACACGGCAGATAGAAGAACAGGCCTGAACCTCTCCAGCGCATACAATTCCCCATTGATTTTCTATAGAGATAGAGGCTCTAATAAATTTAGTTACTGTAACTAGACCAGGTGGTCAATCATTGTCCCGTTTTCAAAGCCCTTGATGAGGGCCGTGTTGCAGCAGGGGAAAAATAGACCATTGTTCTGCTTAATTACAGCATGTCAGAGACAAGAACGGATTTGCATTTTAAACAAGCACTTAATCTGATTGGAGAACAATTGTTAGAAATTTCATTAAATATGTGGAGGGCAGCGCACGCCGTGTGCTTTCACTCTGCTGAAGAAGATTTCACAGAGCTGAAGCCGTCATGACTCCAGAAAAAACTTATTCTGCGTTTTCAGTTTATTTTTGTGGTATATATTCTCCCTCTCAGTCTTTGTGTAATGTGTTTTCTGCTTTATCTCCTATAATATAAAACCTTCCTAACATTCAGTGGAATTTAATGTACAGTAAAAAGATTTAATTTCATTAATTGTGGAGCATTCTTATTGAAATAGAATAAATTGTGTGCCAAAAGTTTTACACAAACCTGTGATTTTTTCTGATTTTTATGGATTTTGCTTCTTTTTGCTTCTTTTTGCTTTTTTGGCTTCTGGGTTTTGGCACAGCTTTCGCAGGTGGGCGGGGCTTAGAATAAAGAAAACCTTTCTAACATTCATTGGAATTTAATGTACTGTAAAAATATTTAATTTCAGAAATTAAATCCGCAAAAAAAAAAAAAAAAAAAAATCAAAAGGAAAAAATGTGTATGTTGTAAATTCAAAAAATAAAATATATCAATATTTTGCTTTGCTTTCATTTTTTTTTTTTTTTTGCTTCTTCTTCATTTTTTTGCTTCTGAGTTTTGGCACAGTTTTTACGGGTGGGCGGAGCTTAGAAGAAAGAAAATCTTCCTAACATTCAGTGAAATTTTATGTACAATAACAGGTTTAATTTAATTAATTTTGGAGCATTTCTATTGGTATGGAGTAAATTGTGTGCCAAAAGTTAATTTAAAAAAGTCAATTAAATGTTTAAGAATCAAAAGGAAAAATGTGTATGTTGCAAATTCAAAAGAGAGAGAAAAAAATTGTATATATATATATATATATATATACACTGGGTTACTTTATTATTCTTTGCAGTTATGTGAACATTTTTGTGGGTTTTGCTGCTAAACACTTTTGCTTACGGAATATTTAATTTTGGCACAGTTTTCACAGGGGGGCGGAGCTTAGAAAAAGGCGTTCAACGCTCTGATGAAGATTTCCGTACCAAATGCTAAGAACTGAAGCCGTCATGACTGAAATTTATTCTGCTTTTTCAGTTTATTTTTGTGTTTTTTTTCCCCCTCTGCATCTGTGTAGTGTGTTTACTGTTTTATCTCCTATAATATAAAACCTTCCTAACATTTAATGTACAGTAAAAAGATTTAATTTTATTCCTTTTGGAGCATTTCTATTGATCAATTTACTGTAATATTTTTACACAATAAGAATAACTGCCACACATTATGTTAAAAAAAACTCAAAATAATGTAAAAAATATAGACACTACAAGGCTTTTTTTTTCCAAAAGTGACAACATACAGGGGCTGGACAATGGAACTGTGGGAGGTATAGGAGGTTTCATGGCTAAATTGAAGCAGCCTGGTGTTCAATCTTCATTAATTGCACATTATTGCACCAGTAAGAGCAGAGTGTGGAGGTTCAATTAGCAGGGTAAGAGCACAGTTCTGCTCTAAATATTGCAATGCACACAACATTATGGGGGACATACCAGAGTTCAAAAGAGGACAAATTGTTGGTGCACGTCTTGCTGGAGCATCTGTGACCAAGACAGCAAGTCTTTGTGATGCATCAAGAACCACGGTATCCAGGGTAATGTCAGCATACCACCAAGAAGGACCAACCACATCCAACAGGATTAACTGTGGACGCTGTAAGAGGAAGCTGTCTGAAAGGGATGTTCGGGTGCTAACCCGGATTGTATCCAAAAAACATAAAACCACGGCTGATCAAATCACGCAGAATTCAATGTTCACCTCAACTCTCCTGTTTCCACCAGAACTGTCCGTCACCACAATCAATTATTGTGCTCTAAAAACAGGTGTTTCAGTTTCATTTCATTACATGTTTGTCACTCTTACATGTTTTACATCATCAAACAAAGTTAAATATTAGTCAAAAAGGAAAAAAAAAAATCCAATAAAAATTCTCAGCAGAGGGAAGCATGAATTGCTGTAATATGGTGACATGGAGAGCCATGTCATCTGCTGGTGTTTTACAGCACTTCATGATTCCCTCTGCTGACAATGTTTTTGGAGATGCGGAAGATTTCATTTTTCAGCAGGACTTGGCACACTGCCCACACTGCTTACCAAAAGTATCAATTGGTCTTAATATATAGGACAGATCTGCAGACTTTTGGTTTTAATTAAAATCTCAGGTATGTTTAATCTCGTCATGAGGGAGAGTCACCTGGAATAGTTTTCTCAGCATCTTGAAGGAAGGAGTTCCTGGAGGTGCTGAACAATAGTTGCAGCTCATCCCAATTAAATCACCTCAAAAAAATCACCATCTGAGTTCATCAGATTAAGATCAGGGGATTAATGTGAAGGATAAACAACACTTTTTTTACTGTTTTTCTTTCTTTTTTTTTAATTCCATATGTGTAAATGAATGGTTTTCATGTCTTTAATATTAATCTACAATGTAGAAAATCTATTAAATAAAGGAATAAATGAAGAAAAAGCAGCAGAAAAGCAGTGTAACAGTTTCAGTAGTGAAAGTCGGTGTAATAATGAAGCCGAGCTGTACAAACAAACCCAAGCGATCGTGACTCCAGAAAACTTATTCTTGAATTGGTGTTATTTTATTCCTGCTTTTTTTGTGTGTTATTTTTGTGTTATTTTTGTTTGAGTTATTTTCCCCCAGCCTCTGTGTAGCCTGTTGACGTTTATTTTATTTTATTTTATTTTTTTTTCTCCTATGCTTTTTATCAATGATTAATTTCTTTTCCAGTCTTCTTCTTCTTCTTCTTCTTCTTCTTCAAGGCCTTTCTCTGAAAGAGTTCACACAGGACATGGAAGAGGGGGTTTTGAAGAGAAAGAGAGAGGAGGAAGAAGAAGAAGAAAAGAGAAGAAATGGCATACTGTACGCACCCTAACAGTTTATGACTATTTTCTCATAATTTCCTGCCGCCGATTTAAAGTGGGCTCGGCTGCTTCCTGCATATCTAACGACCTCCTCAGCGTCTTTATCTACAATTCCACTTATTTACGGATCACTGGAGGAACATCTGCTCCTACACTCGCCCCGAATCTGTGAAGTGATGTTTTGCAATATACCATTTAATTTTTAATGCTGATATTCAGTTCTCCTTCAAAACACTAGAACTTCCATGGAGAGGCAGCTTTTGATGACAACTACACAACATCCAATAGACTGAAAAATGGTGGAATTAAAGCAGATAAACAGAGTGATACCAAGCAAACAAACCAGAGGGTAAACACTGGGGAACCGCACAATGTAAATATATATTCTCCGCATGTGTAATAAGGCCGGCCGTGCCTTTTGCATAGAAGCTTTTGCTATTTTTACTTTTCTTTGCTCTTTTTTTCTTTTTTAACATCGAGAAGTACACCAGGGTCAAAGTTCTATTTTAGCTTTTTTTGTTCTGTTTTGTGTTTTTATAAATATTTACCCACAAAATGATTCAATTAATGAGTGAAACCACACATTTTTTAAAAGCTACAAATACAGTAGGATTATAATACTAAACTAGGGGAGGAAGTGCACGAACGAACTTTAAGCATCAAGAGCCACGGTATCCAGGGTAATGTCAGCATACCACCAAGAAGGACCAACCACATCCAACAGGATTAACTGTGGACGCTGTAAGAGGAAGCTGTCTGAAAGGGATGTTCGGGTGCTAACCTGGATTGTATCCAAAAAACATAAAACCACGGCTGATCAAATGTGTTTTTATAAATATTTACCCACCAAATTATTCAATTAATGGTTGAAACCAATTTTGAGAAGCTACAAACACAGTAGTATTATAATATTAATATTAAATATGGGGAAAAAGTGTGTGAACATAGTATAGAACATAGTAAATATATATTCTCCGCATGTGTAATAAGGCCGGCCGTGCCTTTTGCATAGAAGCTTTTACTATTTTTACTTTTCTTTGCTCTTTTTTTCTTTTTTAGCATCGAGAAGAACACCAGGGTCAAAGTTCTATTTTAGCTTTTTTTGTTCTGTTTTGTGTTTTAATAAATATTTACCCACAAAATTATTCAATTAATGAGTGATTTTTTTTTTTTTTTACATTTTTGAGAAGCTACAAATACAGTAGTATTATAATACTCAACTAGGGGAGGAAGTGCACGAACGAACTTTAAGTAGGTTGGCCTGGAAAAACGCAAGAGCCACGGTATCCAGGGTAATGTCAGCATACCACCAAGAAGAACCAACCACATCCAACAGGATTAACTGTGGACGCTGCAAGAGGAAGCTGTCTGAAAGGGATGTTCGGGTGCTAACCCTGATTGTATCCAAAAAAACATAAAACCATGGCTGAATAAATGTGTTTTTATAAATATTTACCCACCAAATTATGAAATTAATGATTGAAACCAATTTTGAGAAGCTACAAATACAGTAGTATTATAATACTAAACTAAGGGAGAAAGTGCGTGAACGAACTTTAAGCAAGTTTGCTTGGAAAAGCTCAAGTTCTAAAAGTTCTAAGAGTATACTGATTATCACGTTTCTTAAAAACCTAAAAATGTCCAAAAAAAAAAAAAGGTTTCAAAAGGCAACGTAAATCAGTATAGTTCCTACGGTCCTGCACAAAGTGCGTAAAAAATTGCGAATAGAATAATAATATGAATATTATTAAGATTATTAAATTATTAAGCAAATCTAATAGCACTATAATAATAATCTCAAAGATTTTGGACACATAGAGCTCTATTGTACACCATGCTTAAGGAGCGTTGTGATGCTCATTGCTATCTTACACCCCTCCAACAGTCTATCTGGGAACTGCACAGTGTAAATATATATTATCTGCATGCGTAATGAGGCCGGCCGTGCCTTTTGCATAGAAGAATTTACTGTTTTTACTTTTCTTTGCTCTTTTTTTTCTTCTTCAGCATCAAGAAGAACACCAGGGTCAATGTTCTATTTTAGCTTTTTTGTCCTTTTTTGTGTTTTTATAAATGTTCACCCACCAAATTATTAAATTAATGAGTGAAACCAATTTTAATAAGCTACAAATACAGTAGTACTATAATACTAAACTAGGGCAGGAAGTGCGTGAGCAAACTTTAAGTAAAGTGGCTTGGAAAAACGCAAGTTCTAAAAGTTCTAAGAGTACACTGATTATCACGGTTCCTAAAAACCTAAAAATGTCCAAAAAAATTGTTTCAAACAGCAGAATCAGTATAGTTCCTACGATCCTGCAAAAAGTGCTTAAAAAATGTGAATAAAATAATAATATGAAGATTATTAAGTTATTAAGCGAACCTAATAACACTATAATAATAATCTCTAAGATTTTGAACACATAAGGCTCTATCGTACATAGTTAAGGAGTGTTGTGGTGCTCATTGCTATCTTACACCACACCAACATTCTATTATTTTTTTGGTTGTCTAGACCACAACTCTAAATTCAGCTCTACAAGGGCGATCTACGATTTTATTCAGAAATTTAAATGAACAGTAAATACAGTAGATGTTTGTGTTTTTTTACTTTGTTATTACTTTGTATGCTTCTGTTTTCAGGCACAAAATATATATATATTGTTTGCACATCATTACTAATTGCGACTTAGTTGGGTTCTATTGAAGTATAATACTAAAGTCCTCATATGTGGACATCGTTTTTCTAAGAAACTACATCATGTGAAAAGATAATTCTTTGTTTTTACACTAATTAGATGCCAATAATCCCAAATAGTAAAGACAAATAAAAAATGCATGCCATTCAAAAGTTCATTTTGTTTGTGGCGACTTTTTTTTGGCCAGGCAGTGTATGAATTCTACACAGATAGGCCTCAGCTTTATGCTACCTCCTGACCCTAGACTACTCTTCCTTAATGAAGTCATGTGGTTAAGAACATGCAGTTGTTCTGAAACCTTTATATACTGTTCAGCAGAGACTGTAAAAAAAGATGGACGCCGTGTCTCCGTTCCCATTCGTTTAAAGAAAATGAAGCCAAAATCTTCCTCCATGTTGGCGATCCTGAAACCCGAGTCTGTAGAGCGCAGTAGAGACCAGAGGAGGGAGAAATACTGTGGAGAGACAGCCTACTCATTTAAATAACCCCGCCCCCCTGAGGGCTGCCTCCACAGAGCTATATACAGTCATTGGTCCCACCCCGGCTATAGGTGTAACCCAGCCCTTTTACAATAACCACACCTTTTTAATAGAGCTGAATAACGAATTCTGAAAAATGAATTCTGTGGGGATATAAAAAATTGACGATATAAGCAGAGGTTACACTAGCTGCTGCATTTAAATAATGGAGGTAGAATTACAGTATATTGGAAAAAAAAAACGTGATTGAAAGTTGTCTGTTTTGCCATTGAAACCTATGGGGATGGGTGGAGTTACACGGCTTTCTGCAACCGAACAGCAGGGGGCGCCCGACCTGTGGTGGCTTCACTTTTGAGAGACGATGCTCTGTCCAGCTATACACAGTCTATGCTGTTCAGTATTAATAGTGCATCTTATAAATATATAATGTGTAACGCTCATGTCAAGGATTACCCAGGCAGGGAGACGAGGAGGCGGACACAGGTGCAGGTAAGGCGAGAAATGTATTAAATAAGTAAATAAACAAATAAACAAAGAACAGCGAAACAAACCAAAACAAACTAGGGAGACTAGAGAACAAGAAACTAAACAAAGCTAAGGACAAAAACAGGGAATAACTAAAGACTAAACACTAAGCAGGTGAATAGGGAACACGGAAACAAACAAGAGATACTAATGATAAACTAAAACCGGGCAAGGGAAATAAACAGAGATAAACACAGAGCTAGAATAAAACACGGAACAAGAAACTAGGTAAATAGGAACAGAGAAACGCAGAGACAGACAACGGGGGACAGTGCAAAGACCGACAGAGGACAAGTGACAGAGGAAGTCTATTTAACTAAACAGGAAACACACTGGGAGTGGAAACACCTGGGGAAGGGGTGGAGCTACAAATGAGACATGAGGTAATGGAAAATCACAGGCAGAACACAGGGGCACGGGTCACGTGGGACAACACAGGCACGAGGACAGACAGGAAACAGGGTCAGGCGTGACAGCTCATAAATCAAAGCTAAATAAGGAATTAAAAATGTTACAATGTTAACAATGTTACATATTTATTAATGCTACACTTGACAGCTCTATGCTACCTCCTGACCCTCCGTGTACACAAAACCCAGAGCTAAGACGAAAGAAAGAAGGGAGATCCAGATAAAGTGAGACGCAGCAAGTTAGGAGAGAGCAAGAGAGCTCGAATGATAAAGAGAGAGAGAGAAAGAGAGAGAGAGAGATGAAAAACGTGAGAGTGAGAGAGCACCTGCACAACAAAGGCGAAGCTTCTTCAAATGAGCATTCACACACAATTACACTGGAGAGGCCTGCTGCCATTGTCACCAGGCTGTTCTTCCTTTACCCCCCCGCCCGCCGCCTCCCCCCCAACCCCGTGCAAGTTGTGATGCACCTGCATCTGCTCATTCACAGCACGAGACCCGAGCTGGAGCGGCGCCAGAACCTCCCCACTTCCAGCAGCGCCAGGGGGACCGTACGTATTGATTTGTGATACAGCATAATAGGCCATCAGCTTAATTATTACTGAAGAGAGTGCATTGTTCCCCCACATCTTTCCTCCCCCCAATCCTGCAGAACTGCAGAGGGGCGGGGATATGACTCATGATGCCCGGATTGCCATACTTCCCAACAATGCTGCTTCACTGGTTGATGGATGATCAGAGTGTTTACAGGAGAGTTTATTAGTGTGATTGCAGTATGCATTCAGTACTGTGCAGCACTGTTCTTCTTAAAAGTCTCATTCCATCGCTTTTTCATTCATTTTAAAATGTCTAGTTGTGTCTCTATACAGTAAAATCCACAGTGTTAAAATCACAGTGTAAACATGTTTTAACTCTCCGAGAGTTTTTCTAACAATCCTCAGTAATAAACAATCCACAGAGTTGGTGTTTTTATTATTCAGAGTTAACATTCAACTCTAACAGGCTCCGCCTCTGTGGTTCCCCTGGTGGAGTGTTTTATTCACCCTCTTGGTGTTGTTGGGTTGGATGGTGGATAAGGGTCTCCAGGGATAAGGGAGTTATAGTGTAGTAACGGGAGAACCACTGCTTTTTTTTTTTTTGGTAGTTTTTTGATGGTATCTCTTGTTCTAAATAAAGCTTAAATAGTATAAAAAGGTAATTTATTCTGTGATATAGCTCATATTATATACTGTTTTAAAGATAGTCTGGTATATAGTTTTTTGGGTGAAAGTCAGAAAATATTAAAAAAATAAAATTTAAAAAAAAATTATCAACAATTGTTGTTTTATCCTGTTTTACAGGGTCTTACAGAGTTAATTTGACACTGTCGATTTTGCTGTGTATTATGAATAAAGGCCTTGTGAAGAAAAAAAAAGTGCTCCGGTGATCCAGTATAACGCTGCTTTAGTCCAGTGGAGGAGTGGCCTGAAATAGGATTTCAGCTTTTGCTCATGAATATTCATACAGGCAAACATACAATCGCCTCTGATTGGCTAACAGCTCTGCAACGCAATGAGACAGACAACAGTTTAAAATACGCTTTAAAATTTTTAAGACATTTTTACACTAATAGTAATTTAGTCTTTGCAATGTCATATGTTGTGCAGTGCAGTTCATACACTGACCTAGTCTTAGAGTCTCTGTAAAACACAAAATCCACCAGAGATCCTATTTAAACCTATAGTTACACACAGAGGTGGGTAGTCCAGGTCCAGAAAGTAAAAATCCACCCCAGGGTAACCCGAACAGCAACAGCTAAGCAACCACATAGAAACAACAAAGCAACCAACACAGATACATTATCAACACCTCAGCAAACAACATAGCAACCACTTAACAACACCTTAGCAACCAGAGCAAAAGCAGTTTCTGCAGGAACTGCAATCTAACTCAACTAACTTAAGTCTTGACTTGATTATAATTTTTTGTGAAGAATCAACAACAAGTGGGACACAATCACAAAGTGGAAGAAATTTATTGGATATTTAAAACTTTTTTTTAGAAATAAAAAACTGAAAGTGGGGCGTGCAATAATATTCAGCCACCTTGTGTGAATACTCTGTAGCGCCACCTTTTGCTGTGATTACAGCTGCAATTCGCTTGGGGTTTGTCTCTATCAGTTTTGCACATCGAGAGACTGAAATTTTTTCCCATTCTTCCTTATAAAACAGCTGGAGCTCAGTGAGGTTGGATGGAGAGTGTTGGAGTGTTGGTTTTCAGCTCTTTCCTCCATTAGATTCAGGTCTAAACTTTGACTTGGTCATTTGAACACCTGGATACGTTTATTTGTAAATCATTCCACTGTAGATTTTAGCAGCTTAATGTTTTGGATCATTGTCTTGTTGGAAGATAAATCTCTGTCCCAGTCTCAGACTCTTTTACAGACTCCAACAACGTTTTCTTCCAGAATGATCCTGTATTTATCTCCATCCATCTTCCCATCAATTTTAACCATCTTCCTCTAACCCTGTCCCTGCTGAAGAAAAGCAGGCCCAAACCATGATGCTGCCACCACCATGTTTCACATTGGGATGGTGTGTTTAGGGTGATGAGCTAAGTTACTTTTCAGCCACACAAAGCGCTTAATATTTAGGCAAAAAAGTTTAACTTTGGTCTAATCTGGTCTCAGAGCACCTTCTTCCACATGTTTGCTGTACAAACAGCACTTCTTATGTCTTTCTTTCAACAGTGGCTTTCTTCCTCCCACTCTTCCATAAAGGCCAAATTTGTGGAGTGTACGACTTTTGGACAGTCTCCCACTGTCTCTCAGCTGTAGATCTCTGCAGTTCATCCAGAGTGATCATGGGCCTCTTGGCTGCATCTCTGATCAGTCTTCTTCTCCTTGTTTGAGCTGAAAGTTTAAAGGGACGGCGGGGTCTTGGTTAGTAGATTTGCAGTGATCTGATCCTCCTTCCATTTCAATATGATCGTTTGCACGGTGCTTGGAAAATCGCCAGTTCCCGTCCTTCTTTTTTGCAAGGACCACCGGGGCCGACCACGGGCTGCTCGAAGGCTCAATAACGCCCGCACTCACCATATCACGGACTAACTGCTCAGCCGCTACGCATTTCGCTAATGCCAGACGGTGCGGTCTCAGCCTGATGGGCTGGGCGTCACCTGTATTTATAGAATGAAACGCAAGGCTAGTCCTAGTACACTCACGCTCAGACACAGCGAAGCTAGCGCGAAAACGCTCAATCAGGTCGCGTAAGCGCAGTTGTTGGCGCCAGCTTGGAAAATCTATTTGTAAACAAATCCGGCTTTAAACTTCTCCACAACAGTATCTCGGACCTGCCTGGTGTGTTACTTGGTCTTCATGATGCTTGCATTTATACAGAGACTTGATTACATCTGACACTGGTGGATTCTATATATCATCATCAGTAATTTAGGTTAACATTGGATCATTCAGAGATCCTCATTCAGCTTCTGGAGTGAGTTTGCTGCACTGAAAGTAAAGGAGCTGAATAATAATTTTGCACGCCCCACTTTTCAGTATTTTATTTCCGAATACTTGCAAGATATTGTATATAAAGTAAGATCTTGAGATGGTATGTGGACGAGCATTGTCCCGTTTGTCGAAGCCTGGATTTCCACACTTTCCAACAATGCTGCTTTATCAATGGTTGGTGGATGATCAGAGTGTAAACAGGAGAATATATATATATATATATATATATATATATATATATATATATATATATATATATATATATATATATTGTATACATATATATATATATATACAGGGGTTGGACAATGAAACTGAAACACCTGTCATCATTTTAGTGTGGGATTTTAGGTTTCATGGCTAAATTGGAGCAGCCTGGTGTTCAAACTTCATTAATTGCACATTGCACCAGTAAGAGCTGTAAGAGTGTGAAGGTTCAATTAGCAGGGTAAGAGCACAGTTCTGCTCTAAATATTGCAATGCACACAACATTATGGGGGACATACCAGAGTTCAAAAGAGGACAAATTGCTGGTGCACGTCTTGCTGGAGCATCTGTGACCAAGACAGCAAGTCTTTGTGATGCATCAAGAGCCACGGTATCCAGGGTAATGTCAGCATACCACCAAGAAGCACCAACCACATCCAACAGGATTAACTGTGGACGCTGTAAGAGGAAGCTGTCTGAAAGGGATGTTCCGGTGCTAACCAAAAAACATAAAACCACGGCTGATTAAATCACGCAGAATTTAATGTGTACCTCAACTCTCCTGTTTCCATATATATATTATATGGTGGAATTTTCCGCAGTCGTTTCTGTGATCGACGCTCGGGAAGACGTTCACAGGAGCTGTGAAGGCCGAGAGGGGGAACGGCGCTCTGTCCAGCACATAAAACTATTCATGCATTTAGAGACCTGGGGCTGCATGCATGCACGCAACTGTTCGGACTTGCTGATCAAGGATCCATGGTGTCCTTTCATTTCCTGATGAATATGATTATTATTTACACGTGGGGACCTGAGGAGACCCTTGGTCAGCACTACAGAAAGAGTTCACAAGTAGCTACGCTTTACACTATTAACAGACTGATTTAACACCAGCACAGAGTGAGGAGAAGAGATCACTTCCGTTTCTGAATCAGTTTCTCTGATTTTACTATTTATAGGTTTATGTTTGAGTAAAATGAACATTGTTGTTTTATTCTATAAACTACAGACAACATTTCTCCCAAATTCCAAATAAAAATATTGTCATTTAGAGCATTTATTTACAGAATAACCCTGGTTTTTAATTACAGTTTCACAGTTTTCATGCATCTTGGCATCATGTTATTGGCAATCAATCAATCAGTGTCAATAGAAAGCTTTGTTAGCCATCAATAAATACATTTTCAGTGATCAATAAAGTCAACAGTCAAGGATAATTTAGATTTACATTATCAATAAAGGCAACAGATAAAGTATGCATGAGATTAAAAGCAACATTATGTAAGACATTGTTCCTTGATTGTCCTGCACATTTTAGGGATTTTCCTGCATCAGCACACTCACTTTGACTCTAAAATGAGCTATTAATCAGCTGACTGTTTGTATCAGAACAGAAAAGTAAGGAATGTTGGCGATTTTGGCAGAACTCTGAAGCAGAATGTCAGCTGATCATGTCTGAAATGAAGTTTAGAAGTCTAGCCTTCTATTTAATTTGGCTAATAAATAAATGATAATGGTTAATGACCTGTCGATTCACCAGCAAAATCAGATTATCATATTTTTCGCACTATAAATCGCGCTTAAAATTTTCTGAAAAATGGAGAGAGCTCCTTATAATCCGGTGCTCCTTATGTATGAATTCTCTATGAATTCATACGTATTAAGGAGCAGTAAAGTCACTACAATGAAGTACAGCTTTTTAAGGGTGAGTTTTTTAGTCAATCCAGGTGCTGTCCCTGTTTCAGGCTTTACGGTCACTGGTTTATACTGATACATCACACCTGATCCAACTAATCAACTAATTACTAGCTTATCAACTAAGTACCTGCCCTCACTGAGGCGAGCTGAGTGATGCAGCAGGAAAACTAGCATTACAGTGTTACTCCAAAACCACAGAGCTAACCCAGCTAACTAAAGAACCACAGAGTCTAAAGCACTAAAAACTGCTTAATGTGGGTTTTCTTTCCACTGAAGTCTGTTATAAAGAGGAATCTTAACGTGGCTTAATGTACTAAAACAATGAGAAACAAACACCAAACATCTTATTTTTTCACTGCATAATATAATTGATCAGAATCTGTAAATAAATCACTATAACCCGCATTACTGACCCGCTGTAAAATTCAGAGAGGCTGGGGAGTAAACAGGCTGGATGAGGAGCTCCAGAAACAGTAAATGATGTATTTTGAGTTTGCTGGTGTAGCTGGTCTGTCAGTGTATTCAGGGTGGTGTTGGATCAGTATAATTAAAGCTCATACTGATAGAGTAGAACACGCCACTATCACTGCTCTCAGCTACACTGGTAAAACGTGTTACAGTGTTTAAAGCTGGTTCTGGGTAATTCCGCGCTGTTCAGTCAGAAAGGGCAGTTAGTTCATTAGTTGGATCAGTTGGGTGTAAATGCTTTAAACGGCCAGAGTTTGCTGTTGTTGTGCCGAAAAGAGTCCCCTCCCTATCGAAAAGGAAAAGCAGACATGCGCAGGCTCGCTGTGTGATGTCAGCGTTTTCCGAAACCTCCGTTTTTCACTGGAGCCGAGTTTTCAAAAATCTCCAACTTGGGAAACCTCTGTTTTCAAAAATACCCAGGTTCGTGTGGACGGGGCCTTAGCTGCTGGTTGACGCTGTGAAGGAGCTCCAGCAGCTCATTTACAGGAACAGAAATGTTATTTTATTGTTTTATTGCACCTGTGTTGCCAAGATAGCAATGAACATCTAACTGTTGGCGTCTGTCTAGGTTGTATTCAGTCAGTGGAGCTTCTGTGTTTTTTGTTGCCAAGATAAACAAGCAAAACTCCAGAAATTTACCTCAGAAAACACCTAATTTCCAGAACACCACAACCATCAGTGTATATATATATTCAGAAGATCTGCTGCTATATAAACGAGGCAGGTGAAAAGATAGCAATAAGCATCACAGCGCACCTTCTTGCGCAAGGTGTAAGATATGAAAAACAGATCCAAATTCTTACAAAATGAAACATGTCTATTAGAATTAGCCTCAACAACAAACAAACTGGCCTGTCCAACTCTATATAAATATATATATATATATATATTTAAGACCCCACACACTTTCTCCAACATCTCAGTGATAAAAACACGGGATTGAAACACACTACCTACTGTGAGCCGCCGGGGTGCTCTTCGCCTCACTCCGCCCCCACGCTGAGTGATATCCAATCCCATCACACCCCCCCGTCCAATACACTCTAATCAGACCCGAGATAAACACGGGCCACGCTCAGTCAGACGCCACAGACGGGGATGAGCAGCACAGACAGGAGATAGGGGGGTTTATCAGGGCGCGGGATTGGCCCCGACACCCTGCTGGAACCGCTTTACTGAAATTAGATATGCATAATAAAATATGAACTAAAAAAAATAAAAAATACAGAAAAAACAGAGACTAAAGAGAGAAATGGCAAAACGTCAAACCGGTGAAGAAGAAGTGAAGCTCTCCCTGTTCTGGGTCATGGGAAATTTACTGAAGACCTTTTTTCAAGCATCAATCACACACACACACACACACACACACATTCACACACACATTCACACACACACAAATTATTTTAGGGCAGCTGTTAAACCCCCCCCCCCAAAATAGTAGACTTTGAGAATAAGTTTGTAGTATATGTTTTTTTCTTTATCATAACTTTATTTCGTTCATTTTTTTTAAATGTGTACATCCAATGACAAATATACAGCCAAAAATTATTATAATAATAATAATAATTAAGAATTAATTAAGAATGAAGACATAATATCTCAAAAACAAGTCGTATGATTTCGGAAATTAAGTCCTAATAATTTGACTATAACAATAATAATAATAATAATAATAATAATAATAATAATAATAATAATAATAATAATAATATTGTAAATGTAATGTCTTTATTTTTAGACTTTATTCTCAAACTAGGATGTTCACTTTACTTTTGCCATAAGACATTTTTCAGAACTCAATTTTTTTTTTTTTACATCTTTTAAAAACACACAGTAACACACACAGTAACACACACACACACGCACACACAGACCACTAAAAGTCCAGACCATCTGGAACTGGACTTCAGATAATTATTTTAGTGCAATGTATGGGCCTAGTGTAGATCATAAAATATATTAAAATATACAAAATATACATATATAAGTTTGCACTTTATCACACAATAGAGCAACAGCACGCCTAGTTAATGCATCATCTGAAAGAGTCAGGTGTGTGACAGCATTTTAATATTGTGTCTATATTAATAATATTGTAAAGTCGTAATTTAAAGACTTTATTCTCGAAATAACCAGGAGTTTTAGGTGTTCTGACTCAACCGGTGAAGACTTAAGTGTTGTTCGAGAATAAAGTCGTAATATTGAGAGAATACTTATTTTAAGGAAAAAAAATAAATGCAACAGTGTTTAGGGGCAATACTTAGGGGCAGTAAATTACAAATTTCAGAGAAAAAAAAGTTATGAAAATGTCCAAAATCTTATTTTAATACCCTTACATTTGTGTTTTAGCATTTTTTAGAAAACTGTTAAAAAATAAAAATAGTAGACTTTTTAATATTTTTTAAATAATGTTGGAATATATCAAAAGTATAGTCCTACTATTTTGACTGTTATTATAATATTAATATTATTAATGTAGTGTAATGTAATTAATGTAATTAATATTAATGTAATTATTAATATTAGTGTAAAAGAGTTTTCAATTATAGAAATATTAAAGCTATTGATATGAATCACTTTTCTCGTTCTGTTGCTGAATTGAGTCCTTTCAACTGTGTCAGTACATATAACAGTGAATTAACAAGCTTGTTGGATAAGTTTGCTCCCCTAAGAGAGCGTGTTATTTCTTTTAGAAAGCCCTGTCCCTGGTATTCTCCAGAACTTCGTTTGCTTAAAGTGAAGGGGCGACAACTTGAGCGTCAGTATAAAAAAAACGGGACTCATTGTCCATAAACAATTATATGATCAACATCAGTTGGATTATCATTCTGCTTGTAAGTCTGCTAGGGCGTTTTACTATTCGCAGCTAATTAATGAAGACTCAGGTAATCCAAGAAGGCTTTTTAGTACAATCAATAAATTGCTCAATCCAAGAAACTCCCCAGTCTTCTCAACTGTAGATCACTGTAATGAATTTCTTACCTACTTTACTAGTAAACTGTCACACATTAATGACTCTATTCGTTCTGCTTCTCCAACTGATCCTATTGTTATTAATCCTGTTTGTTCTCCGCTATCAACTTTTAATAGTTTTAGTTCTGTTACTACGTGTTATGTTCTTAAAGTCATTTCTAAAATGAGTTCCTCTACCTGCATTCTTGATCCTATTCCTACTCATCTGATTAAGGAATGTCTGGATGTTTTTAGTCCTCTTATCAGTAACCTGGTAAACTTATCTCTCACCACTGGCCTTGTCCCTTCTGAGCTGAAACTAGCTGCTGTCTTTCCTGTTCTTAAAAAACCTGGCAGTGCAGCTGAGGACCTTTCTAACTACCGCCCTGTCTCGAACCTTCCATTTTTAGCCAAGGTTTTAGTTTTAGTTTTAGTTTTAGTTTAACGTGTTGTTTCTGCTCAGGTTCAAGAGCACGTTTTGCAGTCTAAACTTCTTGAACCGTTTCAGTCGGGATTTAGAGCAGGACATAGTACTGAAACTGCACTGGTGAGGGTTGTCAATGACCTTCTTGTTTCAGCGGATGAGGGTTATATTAATATCCTTATTTTGTTGGACCTTACTGCGGCCTTTGATACAGTATGCCACTCGATTTTGTTGGATCGGATGGAAACGTGGCTGGGTATATCGGGTACTGTGCTCTCCTGGTTTCAGTCATATCTCTCTGGTAGAAATCAGTTTGTGACGTTAGGTAGGAATAAATCTCACATTGTTCAGGTTGGTCAAGGGGTTCCTCAGGGCTCCATTCTTGGGCCTTTACTTTTTAGTATTTATTTGTTGCCACTTGGGCACATTTTTAGGAAATATGGTTTGAATTTTCATCTTTATGCTGATGATGCTCAGGTTTATTTTAGCTGCAAGAGTGATTTGGCACCTGCATGTGAGTTGCTCTCAGTGTGTCTACATGAGATAAAAATTTGGATGCAACAGAATTTCCTCCAGTTAAATTGCTCTAAGACTGAGGTTATTTTAATTGGTAGTCCATCTGCTTTGCTTAAGATCAGGAATTTTAATATTATTATTGATGGTATTCGGATATTGCCCACTTTACAGGTGCGTAATTTAGGCATTATTTTTGATAGTGAGTTAAATTTTGAGACTCACATCAAGAACATTTGTAAAGTTTCCTTTTATTATCTTAGAAATATTGCTAGGCTCAGACCTTTTCTTTCCCCATCTGATGCCGAAAAACTGGTACATGCGTTTATTACATGTAGACTGGACTACTGCAACTCGCTTTACTCTGCTTTACCAAAGAAATCTCTCCAGAAGCTGCAGTATGTTCAGAATTGTGCTGCCAGAATGTTGACCAATACCTCACTACGTGAACACATCACTCCTGTACTAAAGAAACTTCACTGGCTCCCTGTCCGAGTACGAATTGATTTTAAGACTCTTATTCTAACTTTTAAGGTGGTACATGGGACTGCTCCGGTCTATCTTTGTGATCTGGTGAAGTTTTACACTCCCTCACGCAATCTTCGCTCTGTTAGCCCTTGGACATTACAGGAGCCTATCTGTAAGCTCAAAAGGATAGGATAGAGAGCATTTTCTTTTAGAGCGCCACGATTGTGGAATGCTCTCCCTGAGGTCATTAAAAGTGCTCCTACCTTGGACTGTTTTAAAAATTACTTAAAACTCATCTTTTTTCTTTAACATTTAAGAGTGGTTAAGTGTTTTTGTTTATTTTGTTGTTGTTTATTTTACTAATTTTATGTAGTGCTTTGGGTCTTTAGAAAAGCGCATTATAAATGTAAAGTTATTATTATTATTATTATTATTATTATTATTATTATTATTATTATTATTATTATTAATATTGTAAAGTCGTAATTTTAAGACTTTATTCACTGAACCAGTTTGAAGATTGAATTGTTGTTTGATCTGCTTTGGGTCATGAGATTATTTCAGAAGACGTTTTATTTTTATTTTTTTTAGCATCCATTCTAATATAGTGCATATAGTCTATTTCTTATAAAAATATATTAACATATACGAAATATACATATATAAGTTTGCACTTTATTGCACAATAGCGCAACAGCACGCTAAATTAATGCATCATCTGAAAGAGTCAGGTGTGTGACAGCATTTTAATATTGTGACTATATTAATAATATTGTAAAGTCGTAATTTAAAGACTTTTTTCTTGAAATAACCAGGAGTTTTAGGTGTTCTGACTCAACCGGTGAAGACTTAAGTGTTGTTCGAGAATAAAGTCGTAGACTTTTTAATATTTTTTAATTAATTTTGGAATATATCAAAAGTATAGTCCTACTATTTTGACTATTATAATATTAATATTGTAAAGTCGTAATTTTAAGACTTTATTCACTGAATCGTTTGAAGATTGAAGTGATGTTTGCTCTGCTTTGGGTCATGAGAATTTTTCAGAAGTTTTTTTTTTTCCCCCAGCATTCATCACACACACACACACACACACACACAGATAGATAGACTGGGTATGGTCCGTGTATTCCAGGCCTATAGGTTAGCTGAGGTTATGCTGGTCTGTATGAAGGGCTGTATTCTGGTTCAGTATGAGAAAGCTGCGCGACGGCTCTTCCCAGTGCGAGAGCGGCGCAGGGATGGAGGGATGGGGGCGGGGGGGCTGTATGAGAGTGAGTACATGTTTTTGAGTGGTGCGGGTCCAGCGGTCAGGCCTGAATCAGGCCTCAGACTGGTGCTCTCAGGAATGCGTGAGATTGTTTGTGTTGGACGCGCCTCTCTGTGGTCTCAACCCGTTTCCTCGTACCGACACAACAGTGAACTCATACAGCGAACAACACGCGGCTTCTTCCAGCACAACTGCAGCCGCGCTCGTAAAACCCTGCTCAAACATCGCTCTTCAGAAATTAAAAAAAAAAAAAAAAAAAAAGGAATAAGACTGGTTTTATTATATATTCATTTTTTTAATGAAAAAAAAAAACACTGTGCCACCCCAGTTTAAAAAAGTTAAAAAAGTCTCTTCTCTATCTCTGGGCGGCAGAAAGTTAAACCAGACGTCACACAGCGTATGAATAACTACAGAAAAGCTTCCTTTTAAAGGCAGATTAATTAAATTATTTTATTATTTTAAAATAACCTGGACAGGATGACTGATAATCTTAAAGAGAGCACTTAAAATGATGAACAAAAAAATAAAAAAAAACTCTAGAATATAATCAAGTGAAAGATGGATGATCACAAGCCATCAAACCACCAAACTGAACTACTTGCTGAATTTTTTGCACCAGGAGTAAAGCAGCATAAAGTTATCCAAAAGCAGTGTGTAAGACTGGTGGAGGAGGAGAACATGATGCCAAGATGCAACTGTGATTAAAAACCACCAGGGTTATTTATTCGTTCATTCATTCATTTTCTTTGCATTATTTAATTATTTTGAAAATATCTCAATTATTCTCTGTAAATAAATGCTCTAAATGACAATATTTTATTTGGAATTTGGGAGAAATGTTGTCTGTAGTTTATAGAATAAAACAGCAATGTTCATTTTACTCAAACATAAACGTATAAATAGCAAAATCAGAGAAAATGACGCACTTCGTGTAACAGAGTTAGAATTACCAGATAATATAATTAATGAGTTTCACCAAAATTGCTCTACTATTATAAAAATGGGTAAAAAAGTCTAAAAAGTTCATTTTTTTTGTGAAAGTTTATATTTTTGTAAAAAAGGTTAAATATATTTTTGGGAGCTTTTCATTTCTTGCTTTGACGTCCCTGCCGGCTGTGTGTCCCTCTGCTGCTGCCGTACCTCCATCAGACGAGTGAGAGCTCTGAGATGGATGGTTCGTAGCTGCTGCAGTTTCTCTCTAAATTATATATTTTCTAATCTTTATCTAGTTAAAAACTTTAAAAACACTGTTCTATAACTTTATAAAAATATCTAGTGCTCTATTTATTATTAAGTTTTGATAAGAAATGTTAACTTTATCGAGTTTAGTCTAGACATGTGCTCCGCACGTGCGGGCCGCATTATATAACTCATGTCTCTAAAGTAAAATGTGAATTAAGCTAATCCCTTTTTATCTTATTTTACTTTTTACAACCTCAGTGTGCTATACCTGCAGCCGTTCATTGCAAGACGTGAAGGATTATTTGATTTAATCTGTTTCAGGTATGTTGCTCCCTAGACTTTCCCTCCAAAGATGTTCTTTAAATATTTCTAAATATGTTATTAATTAATTAATTTTTCTAATGCTGTTGTGCTATAAGATAAAAAAAAATGCTTTCCTCTGTAAATTTTTGAATATGTTTTTATGAGAAAAACAAGCTATACGATCACGTACATGTTATGTTAAAATACTGTTTTAAAAAGAGAACAATCAGACGAGTGAGAGCTCTGAGATGGATGTGTGCTATACCTGCAGCCGTTCATTGCAAGACGTGAAGGATTATTTGATTTAATCTGTTTCAGAATAAACAGAGTGGAAAGCAGCACTGGTCTGAGACTCATTTACTGACCAAACAGTGGTCGTTACAGTGGTGCCGTCGACTCCGTGATTCCTGGTCAGCTTGATGCAGATCGCCGTGGGTGTGCTGCGGAATTCAGCGCAGGAGTGTTGTTGTGCTGCGGAGACTCAGCGAGGGAGTGCTGCGGAGATTCAGCGCGAAAGTGCTGTTGTGCTGCGAAGATTCAGCGCGGGAGTGCTGCGGAGATTCAGCGCGGCTGTGCTACCGAATTCAGCACGAAAGTGCTGTTGTGCTGCGGAGACTCTGCGCGGGTGTGCTGCCGAAATCAGCGCGGGTGTGCTGGTGTGTTTCCGAAACTCCTTCAGCGCGCGGACAGTGAGATCGCACCCTTTCAGCGCCGCGGAGCTCTTTGCAATGCTTTTAAAGCATTAGTCAGGTACAGGGGACTGCTGAATCGTTATTAAAGTGTGCATTTTTTTTTTTCTCTCTTTCACCTGATTTGTGTAAGTTTTAACGTTTACTGAATTCAGAGCTAAAATTGCAAGTAAGTCTATGTATTCTGTTGATATGGATCACAATTTGAGTTTTGGAAGGGGTAGAGGTTTTATGTCTGTGCCTGTGACACCTAAATTTAATGAGAAATATTTAGGTACTTCTGTGCTAACTGAGAGTAATGGTGATTCAGGGTTGGGTCAGGATTCAGTTGAATCTACTGTGGGGCAGTTTGCACAGGGTGGGCCAAGTCACTCTACACCTTTTGCTCATGTAAATCCAGTACAACAGCTGAGTGAAATGATTAGTCAAATGGGTTCACAGATTGGTGATGCTATCATTGAAAAACTAGCTTCACAGGGTTCAGTAAATTGCAATACGAACCAATGCACTGTACAGCAAGACAGACCTAGTGGTGGTGAAACGCCATTTATAAATGTGAGTGTCAGTCCTAATAGGGAACCAGTCATTTTCAGGGGTGATGATTCAGACAAATGCTCAGTTACAGAGTGGATTGACATGATGAAGTCCTATGTCAGAAAACAGAATTACACAATAGCTGAACAGTCAGATGAAGTACTCTGTAGGTTGATGGGTAGGGCTAGAGATGTAGTTCGAATAGGCTTGAGAAGCGATCCCACACTTAATGCCAGAGAAAATCCAGATGCAATCTACAACATACTGCTGCAGTATTTTAGTAAGACATCGTCATGCCTGCCACTTGCAGACTTTTATTCTACACTTCCAAGACACAAAGAAAATCCTGTTGATTACTGGATACGTGTCAACAAAGCAGCAGACCTCGCTGATGAGGGCCTTCGTCGTCAAGGCAGACACATGGAAAACATGACAGAGGAGGTAACCAGAATGTTTGTTAAGCACTGTCCAGACCCTGAGTTAGCTTATGTGTTCAAATGCAAGCCGATTCACGAGTGGAGTGCAAAACAGATTCAAGAAAGAATTGATGAATACCAGCGTGAAAAGAGATCTATGACTAGTGCATCAGGTGCTGTACATTTACGACACAATGCAACTGCTGCTCATGTGAAAGACAGTGATGTGACTGTAAATGGACAGACAGTGTCCAAATGCAGCAATAATGTCCCTAACACTAGCGAAACAATTGTGATGTCCCAACAACATGCCAGTCAGAGTGATGCCATGTTAAGTCGCATGATGACAATGCTTGAACAGGTCTTGGAAAAAGTCCAGAAAAAGAATGCAGTGACATCTAACCATCATGAGGGTAGAAGAAGGAGCTGGCGCAACATCACAACTTGCAGCGTGTGCGGTGAGAACGGTCATAGTACTAAATCGCACTGTTTCTCAGCGAAGTTATGTTTTCGCTGTTTCTCTCCAGGCCACACTAAAAGCTCATGTACAGCCAAACTGTCCCAGCAGAGCAATGTGCAGGAAAACTAACAGACCTGTGTATGGAGGGAGGATGCCCAGGTCAGATGGAACACTCCCAATATGAATTTAAAGCTCAAGATGGATCAGAACAAACTGTTTTTCAGAACACACAAAAGATTAGGAGCAGTGACAGTCTGTTTTATACTTCAGTAATGGTCGAAAACAAAGTGCCACTCAAAGCTATGCTAGACAGCGGATCCATGGCGTGTACGCTCAGTGAAGCAGCAGAACTGAAGCTTGTTGAAGCTGGAGCCGTGACTGAAACAAGTCGGTCAGACACTGATGTAATACTCATTGGATGTGGAGGTAGCCGTGTGAAGCCAAAGTCTACAATAGAGCTCACCATGGAGATTTATGGCTGCAATATTTCTGTTCCTGCTCTTGTAGTCCAAAATCAATCAGATGATCTAATTATTGGCACTAATGTTATTAAGCATGTTCTTAGTCATCTGAAACAAAACAGTCACTACTGGAAGGTGATTTCTACTCCCACCTCAGACTGTCATGAATCTGAGCAGTTCTTGTCTCTTCTTGCTGGTCTTAGTCGCTGGACCAGTGGTGACGCTCCTGACAAAGTTGGTACAGCAAAATGCAACACAGCTGTCACTTTAGATGCTGGTACTGAATATCTGTTGTGGGCTAAGCTACCTGGAAAAACTGTTGTATCGCCTGGCAGTACTGTTATCGTGGAACCCACCTCCTCACGTGCTGCTCCCAGAGGTTTGATGGTTGCCCGGGTTGTGACACCTTTATGGGGAGATAAATGGATCCCATTAAAAGTGCTGAATGCATCTTCCAATCCTATTACTATAAGGAGAAATGCCAAACTTGCAGATGTTTTCACATGTTTAGCTCTTGAAGACATGAAACGTCCAGAATCACTGTGTAGCAAAGTCCAGATTACTAGCCATGGTCAGAATGTTCCCAAAGGCTCTGACATTTCCAGATCCCATGAGAGTAACACAGCAGATGTGAAAGAAAAACTGAAGCTTGCGGGCCTGAGCGATCTTGATTTAGAGTCGTGTGATGTTTCTGAAACATGGAAAGACAAACTAGCAGACTTAGTTCTCAAGTATGAGGACATTTTCTCTCGTCATCATCTTGACTGTGGTGAAGCCAAAGGGTTTGTCCACAGAATCCACCTTGTTGACGACAAGCCATTTCGGCTACCATTTCGCAGGGTGCCTCCTGCTGAGTATCAGAAGCTAAAACGTGTCTTGGATGAGATGGAAGAGAGGGAAATAATCAGAAAGTCTACCAGTGAGTATGCCTCGCCACTTGTTCTTGTCTGGAAAAAGAATGGCGACTTAAGAGTGTGCACTGACTTCAGATGGCTAAACAAGCGGACACTGAAAGATGCACATCCACTGCCTCATCAGGCTGATTGCCTGGCCGCTCTTGGAGGAAATGCACTGTTCAGTACAATGGATCTGACATCTGGTTTTTACAACATGCCTCTCCATGAGGATGACCGAAAGTACTCTGCATTCACGACACCGATAGGGCTATATGAATATAACAGACTTCCGCAAGGTCTTTCTAATAGTCCTGGCAGCTTCATGAGAATGATGACGAGCATATTCGGTGACCAGAATTTCCTAAGTCTCTTGTGCTACCTTGATGATCTTTTGGTGTACGCACCAACAGAAGCACTGGCTTTAGAACGCTTAGAGCTAGTTTTCAGTCGCTTGCGTTTGCACAACCTGAAGTTAGCACCTAAAAAGTGTTGGTTCCTCAGGCGGTCAGTTAAGTTTCTTGGCCATATTGTGGATGAATCAGGAGTGTCTACAGACTCCAGCAAGGTAGATGCTATCAGCCAGATGTGCACCAAAGACTTAATGGAGCAAGACGGTGTCACTCCCTCTCCATCTCGTATTAGATCATTTCTGGGCATGGTTAACTTCTATCAACACTTCATACCAAGTTATTCAGCCACTGCAAAGCCTCTGTTTGAGTTGGTAGCAGGCCAGAAGCAAAAGCGTAGGGGTAGACCCTGTGCAAAAGTTCGCACCCAGCACCGAAAGTTGTCTCCAAGTGACTGGACATCAGCTCATCAACAAGCATTCGATGCACTTAAGTCCTCTTTGCTGACCTGTGTCGTGTTAGCGCATCCTGATTTTACTAGACCCTTTATTCTGTCCACAGACGCTTCGCTAGATGGTTTAGGTGCTGTCCTCTCACAAGTTCAAGAAGGCCAAAGTAGAGCCAGACCCATTGCTTTTGCGAGCAAATCACTCACACGTGCTCAGAAGAAATATCCTGCACATCGTCTCGAGTTTCTTGCGCTAAAGTGGGCTGTGTGCGACAAATTTAGCCACTGGTTGAAAGGTCATGTATTCACAGTGTGGACGGACAACAACCCGCTTACCCATATCATGACCAAACCTAAACTTGATTCATGTGAACAGAGATGGGTTGCAAAGTTGGCTTCATATGAGTTTGATATCAAGTACATTCCTGGCCCTAGAAACATTGTTGCAGATGCACTCAGTCGCAAGCCATTTGTTAAACAGACCATCGGCAAGCGGATCTTGAAAGACTCCTATGATGAACTGCTTAGAGAAACTGTTCCTGTCTCTAACGATTCAGTTCAGAATGCTTTCAGGTGTTCAAGCTGCCCTACAGATCATTTCACAAGTTTGGGACAGAAAACGTGTGCACCAGTGTGCCACAAGAATCATTCTCTTTCTAGAGAGGAAGTGTCGGCTATTCTGGAGACACACAGTGTATGGGACTCTGGAGCTAGAGTGCGTGCTACAGACGTGTTGGATCACTTACCCCAGATGATTTCATCTGATGCTGATATCATCCCTTATTCAGAGAGAGAGCTGCGTGAGGCCCAAATGACAGATCCTGTGTTGTCGAGAGTGCTGAACTATGTGGTCAGAGGACGGAGACCATCAAGACGAGAAAAGGCCAGAGAGTCTTTAATGGTTCTGAGGTACTTAAAACACTGGGATAAATTGGTCACTTGCAGTGGCATTCTGTATCGAGTATGCAAAGATCAAATCTCAAAGAAGAAAAGACACCAATTTATTGTCCCTGACTCTTTCAAACAAGAAGTCTTAAAAGGCGTCCATGACTGTGCAGGGCATCAAGGGCAATTTAGGACCTTAGCAATAGCTCGTCAGAGATTCTTTTGGCCCCATATTGACAGGGATGTGCGTGAATATGTCAGACACTGTCCTAGATGCGTCATTGGTAAATCTGCTGATCCTGAGGGTAGAGCCCCGTTAGAGAGTATCAAAACTACGTCACCTCTTGAGATCGTATGCATTGATTTCTGGTGTGCGGAAGACCGCAACAATAGGTCTGTTGATGTACTTGTGGTCACAGACCATTTTACCAGGTTATCGCACTCATTTCCATGTAAAGACCAATCTGCAAAGCAGGTAGCTAAGCAGTTATGGGACAAGTATTTCTGTATATATGGATTCCCAGAGAGAATTCATTCTGACCAAGGAGCTTCATTTGAGAGTCAGTTGATCAGTGAGTTGCTTAAGATCGCTGGAGTCAGAAAGTCCCACACAACTCCTTACCACCCAATGGGTAATGGCAGTGTTGAACGGTTTAATAGAACCTTGGGAAATATGATTCGCGCTCTTACCCCTGACGCTAAGAGAAATTGGCCACAACAGCTGCAAACTTTGACGTTCATGTACAACTGCACAGTGCACGAGACAACAGGCTACCCTCCTTTCTTCTTGATGTTCGGTAGGGTTCCACGCCTTCCCATTGATTTGATGTTCAAAAACATCTTGAAAGACCCTGAGATTGGCAGTTATGATCCTTACGTCAAGTCTCTGACAAAAGACCTTAAAGACGCAATGCTGGTAGCTCAACAACATGCTGACAAAGAACAGCGTCGTCAAGAGCAGATCTACAACCGTCGTGTGAAGGGTTCACAAATCACAGTTGGTGACAGAGTTTTGGTCGCAAATAAGAGAGAGAGAGGAAAGCGAAAAACTGCAGACAGATGGGAGTCCACAGTCTACACTGTTGTCGGTGTGAACGAGTCAACTCACACATACAGAATCCATAATCCTGTAGCAGGTCAGGACAGAGTTGTTCATCGTAACTTGCTGATGCTTGCAAATTTTCTTCCCTTGGACATGGATGCAGTGTCAGATGCCTCCTTTGCTGAATCCCAATTAAGTGTGTCACATGACATCTCTGACGTGGATGAAAGTCTGCCCAGAATAGACATTTCTGAAGAAACGTGCACGAGAATTCAAGACTGGGTATCTAGTTTGCCTTGTAGTGAGGATAATGTGAGCAGCATTGAAAATGTTGAAGCCCCACAAACTGTACAGTCCCCAGTCCCAAGTCAGGCACACACAGGACAGACTTTTCACTCAGAAAATGTAGACCAGCTCAGTGATGACACCAGATCTGATTTAGCCACATCTGAAAACCATGTACATGCACGCACTAGTGAACCTCCAACACAAACTGTTAGTTCAAGTTCTGTACATGAGGTTAGGTCACGTGTGGGTCGCATAGTTAAGCCAGTTGATCGCTTGATTTACACTATGTCGAAGCAGGTAACTGACAGAAAAAGTTATAAAGCCATTGATAAGTTTGCTAAGTCAGTTTTTCAAGTATTCAAATGAGTCAGTTCTAATGTTTTACAGTTCTAGGAAGGTCAAGAAGGCACCTTAAAAAAAAAGTTTTTTTATTTTATTCTGTTCTAATAACATTGCAAACTATTCTGGGTTAGCTCAACCTTTTTTTTTTTTTTTTTTTTTTTTTTTTTCTTCTCTTTCTTTTTTTGTTTTGGCTCAGAGTGTAACTTATTGTGGAACAGGGTTACTGTGGGATGTAGGCTGCATCCTGCTTCCAGAAAATGGTGGAGAATTGGCGCCATTCTCTTTCCCTTTTCATCCCTGGTTGGGATACTCTTTTAAGTTGGAGAATTGTGAATTACCTGTGTCCAAGGAAAATGAAAATTTAGTGTGTGATTTTTGTATCTGAGTGCCCAAGCAATATGTGTGTTCATTTTGGTGAAATTCAGTGGGGGAGGGTGTAACAGAGTTAGAATTACCAGATAATATAATTAATGAGTTTCACCAAAATTGCTCTACTATTATAAAAATGGGTAAAAAAGTCTAAAAAGTTCATTTTTTTTGTGAAAGTTTATATTTTTGTAAAAAAGGTTAAATATATTTTTGGGAGCTTTTCATTTCTTGCTTTGACGTCCCTGCCGGCTGTGTGTCCCTCTGCTGCTGCCGTACCTCCATCAGACGAGTGAGAGCTCTGAGATGGATGGTTCGTAGCTGCTGCAGTTTCTCTCTAAATTATATATTTTCTAATCTTTATCTAGTTAAAAACTTTAAAAACACTGTTCTATAACTTTATAAAAATATCTAGTGCTCTATTTATTATTAAGTTTTGATAAGAAATGTTAACTTTATCGAGTTTAGTCTAGACATGTGCTCCGCACGTGCGGGCCGCATTATATAACTCATGTCTCTAAAGTAAAATGTGAATTAAGCTAATCCCTTTTTATCTTATTTTACTTTTTACAACCTCAGTGTGCTATACCTGCAGCCGTTCATTGCAAGACGTGAAGGATTATTTGATTTAATCTGTTTCAGGTATGTTGCTCCCTAGACTTTCCCTCCAAAGATGTTCTTTAAATATTTCTAAATATGTTATTAATTAATTAATTTTTCTAATGCTGTTGTGCTATAAGATAAAAAAAAATGCTTTCCTCTGTAAATTTTTGAATATGTTTTTATGAGAAAAACAAGCTATACGATCACGTACATGTTATGTTAAAATACTGTTTTAAAAAGAGAACAATCAGACGAGTGAGAGCTCTGAGATGGATGTGTGCTATACCTGCAGCCGTTCATTGCAAGACGTGAAGGATTATTTGATTTAATCTGTTTCAGAATAAACAGAGTGGAAAGCAGCACTGGTCTGAGACTCATTTACTGACCAAACAGTGGTCGTTACATTCGCAAACTTTGTAAATTATTGTCAGTATTGTAGAAGTGTACATTATAGTAGTTTATTTTTTTTTAATAAGTACTTTTTTAAGAAGTATAATCAAAGTTTGCTTTCAAATATTAATTGATGAAAACATAATATTAATGTACTTTTAATATGATTTAAGTAAATTTATAAATCTGTTCTCAATATGTCTCAAGTACAATTAAGTTATTATTATTATTATTATTATTATTATTATTATTATTATTATTATTATTATTATTATTATTATTATTTATTTTTACCAGGGAAGGTTTGATCTTCTGTGACTGTTTTTGATTGGACAACGACGATAAGGCGAGTAGAAGCTCTACTATGGCGTCACATCAATGTCAAAAGTCAGAGACGCAAAAATAACAGGTGAAAAAAATTAACCAGCATGTTTTAACATTTTGTTTGTGTAAATTAACTTCTCGCGAGCAAAAATGTGAAACTTACGAGCAAAAAAAAAAAAGGAATCATGTGCACGCTGAAGAAAATTCACAGTTCTCTTCGCGCGCCATTTTGCAAATTGCCTGTGGCTGCAGTTTTTGCTCGAGTGAATTTTTTGCGCTCAAGTTTTGAAAAGTGTTGGTTTTGACAGTTTCGGGGACGGAGTCAGAGTCGCATCCCTCAGCGAATGCTATTGGCTGATATCTCCAGGGTTTGTGAAGAACCGCCTACTTCCAAGAGCTAGCTAGAGGAGAGTTAGCTAGCTGGCTATGCTAACATCCAAATAACCCGCTTTCTGGCGCAAACTAACCCTGGAGATATCAGCCAATAGCGTTGGCTAAGGGAGGTGACTCTGACCCCACCCCCAAACTGTCAAAACCACTCCTTTCTACACTTGAGAGCAAAAAAAAACTCAGTTGAGCGCAAACAGCGTCTGCAGGTATTATGCAAAGCGTGCGAGAAGAACTGTGAATTCAAGAGGAAAAAACACACAAGAGGAGAAAAATGAAGCTCGAGAGCGATATTCTGTTTAGCGTGCACACAATTATTATTTTTTTTGTTCATGAGTTTCACGTTTGTACTGGCGAAAAGTTAATTTACACATGCAAAATGTTAAAACACGCTGGTTAATTTATTTTCAGCTGGTATTTTTTACTCGCCTTTCGTCGTTGTCCAATGAAAAACGAGTATCTCCAAAATATCAACTTTACAGGAGATCAAACATTCCCTGGTAAAAAAAAATAAATAAATAAATAACTTAACTGTACTTAAAACATATTGAAAAATTTCTAAGTATGTAGAAATATACTAAATTTGTACATTTCAAATGATATTTTTGCGCCTCCGCATTTTAACATTGCTGTGGCGCCATGCACTATCAGGGGGGAGCTGATAGTGGTTGTAACAGGGTTTGATGCGCGGTGTTGTGCGTGAACGAGTTCAAAAGAATGCGTTCATTGAACACGCTAATTTTTTTTGTGATCGTTGAACTGAACGCAACACATTTTTTAATAAAGAACTTGAACGTGAAGAGAGCGCTGAACGTGAGGGCGAGAGAGAGATACAGAGAGAGAGAGGAGCAACGACACGGAGAGCGTAGAGCGTGAGGGCGCGAGAGAGAGAGAGAGAGATACAGAGAGATACAGAGAGAGAGCGGAGCAATGACACGGAGAGCGCGGAGCGTGAGGGCACGAGAGAGAGAGAGATACAGAGAGAGAGAGAGAGAGAGGAGCAATGACACGGAGAGCGTGGAGTGTGAGGGCGCGAGAGAGAGAGAGATACAGTGAGATAGAGAGAGAGAGAGATACAGAAAGATACAGTGAGATAGAGAGAGAGAGAGAGAGAGAGAGAGATACAGAGAGAGAGAGAGAGAGAGAGAGGAGCAATGACACGGAGAGCGTAGAGCGTGAGGGCGCGAGAGAGAGAGAGAGAGAGAGAGATACAGAGAGAGAGAGAGAGAGAGAGAGAGATACAGAGAGATACAGTGAGATAGAGAGAGAGAGAGAGATACAGTGAGATAGAGAGAGAGAGAGATACAGAGAGAGAGAGAGAGAGAGAGGAGCAATGACACGGAGAGCGTAGAGCGTGAGGGCGCGAGAGAGAGAGAGAGAGAGATACAGAGAGATACAGAGAGAGAGAGAGAGAGAGGAGCAATGACACGCAGAGCGTGGAGTGTGAGGGCGCGAGAGAGAGAGAGATACAGAGAGATACAGTGAGATAGAGAGAGAGATACAGAAAGATACAGAGAGATACAGAGAGAGAGCGGAGCAATGACACGGAGAGCGCGGAGCGTGAGGGCACGAGAGAGAGAGAGATACAGAGAGAGAGAGAGAGAGAGGAGCAATGACACGGAGAGCGTGGAGTGTGAGGGCGCGAGAGAGAGAGAGAGAGATACAGAGAGATACAGTGAGAGAGAGAGAGAGAGATACAGAGAGAGAGAGAGAGAGAGAGAGAGGAGCAATGACACGGAGAGCGTAGAGCGTGAGGGCGCGCGAGAGAGAGAGAGAGATACAGAGAGATACAGAGAGAGAGAGAGAGAGAGGAGCAATGACACGGAGAGCGTGGAGTGTGAGGGCGCGAGAGAGAGAGATACAGAGAGATACAGTGAGAGAGAGAGAGAGAGAGATACAGAGAGAGAGAGAGAGAGAGAGAGACACCAATGATGAGAGTGAGAGAAAACGCTGCAATTAAAAAAAAATTGCAGTGTCATGAGCAAATGTCTACAATGAGCAGTTTTAAAGAACGTATAGTGATTTCTAGCTCGTAGTGTGAAAAGTATTTATTTGAATATCTCATGAAAAAAGTAACATGAACTGAACTTGAACTAGTTCAGAAAAGCTGTGAACTGGCACCACACTGTTGATGCAGATGGACGTAGTAGTGTTGGTGGTGGTGGTGGTGGAGGGATGCTGGGGGGGGGGTGATGGTTGCGGTGGGGTTTTTTTTATCCGTGGGTAAATTTGCAGCTCTGAGGAGGCTGTACAGCTTTATTCATGTCAGCAAACAGTGCAGCAATCTCCCAGAGAAATGGGCTTTGTGTCTGCCGGGGTCCCAGCAGAGCCACGCTACAGATCCGTCCAATCTAAAAAACCCCGACAGAAAGCACACAGACCAGCCCGGCGCCGATTCCCAGCAGCCCCTGCTGCCCAGCCCATCACACACTGTTTTCTCCCGCAGCCCAGTAACTCCTTCACCACTGCAGCGAGCAGCAGACCTGCTCTAAAGACACGGAGGAATGAAATCCACCTTTTATACACTGAGAGCAGAGAGACAGGTGAGCCTGTTCACTGTATATACACACCTCAGAGATACAAAGATAACATTGTGTAGACGCTGAGTAAAAAAGAAGTATACTGCAGCCAAATGATGCCGCCGTGCTGCTCAACACTTCATTCAAAATTAGTGTAGATAGCTGCATACAGCTGATATTTACATACACTGAAACAAATGATGAGTAAAATTTACTTTAAAAAAAGTTTCGTAACTTTCTGAGTTTGCTTTTTTTTAATTAAATTTAATTTCAGATACATTTAAGTAACTTCAACTCAGTTTCAAGACTTAAATAGAGTTACATAGAGTAAATAAGTGAACTGAACTTCAGTCAATCCTTTCTTTTAGTAACTTTACTTCATTTATATTTGCTAAATAAATCCTTTACTTAATTTCTGCATACAAAAATACCGGTACCACTTTAAAATAAGACTACCTTTATAAAGGGTTTATAAATGGTTTAAAATTAGTTTATTAATGTTTACTAATTAGGTTGTAAATTCCTTAAAAATCATTAATAATCAGTTATAACACATACGTAGAAAGGGCAACAGTATAGATGGCTGTGGGTTCACTATTTGGCAAACAACAGGTCATTGGTGTCCTTTCTACGTATGTGTTATAACTGATCATTAATGATTTTTAAGGCATTTACAACCTAATTAGTAACCATTAATAAACTAATTGTAATTAACTATTTATATACCATTTATAAAGGAAGTCTTATTTTTAAGTGGTACCAAATTACCTAATTACAATTACTTAATGCATACAATATTACTCAAAAAATGTATGATACATATTATAATTCCTGAATTTTAAATATATTTTTAGTTAAAACACACATATTACACTGTCTTAACAAATGGATGGCATGTAATACATTACTTTTTCTTTTTTCCCCATTTTCTCCCCAATTTTGCACAGCCAATTACCCAACCCACTTATTAGGAATCCTCCTATTACTAGCAATGCCCCAACACACCAGGAGGGTGAAGACTAACACATACCTCCTCCGATACATGTGAAGTAAGACTCTGCCTCTTTTTGAACTGCTCAGCCACTCGGTTCTGATACATCAGCTCACAGACGCAGCCTTGTGCTGATCCACATCACCCTATGAGTGATGTGGGGAGAGAGCGCCATCTATTATAATATATTATGTATCATAAATTATTTGAGTAATATTGTATAAATAAAGTAATTGTAATTAGTTAGTATTGTATGCAGAAATGAAGTAAAGTTTACTAAAAGAAAGGATTGATTCAGTAAAAATAAATGAAGTAAAGTTTACTAAAAGAAAGGATTGATTCAGTAAAAGTAAATGAAGTAAAGTTTAGTAAAAGAAAGGATTGATTCAGTAAAAATAAATGAAGTAAAGTTTACTAAAAGAAAGGATTGATTCAGGAAAAATAAATGAAGTAAAGTTTACTAAAAGAAAGGATTGATTCAGTAAAAATAAATGAAGTAAAGTTTACTAAAAGAAAGGATTGATTCAGTAAAAATAAATGAAGTAAAGTTTACTAAAAGAAAGGATTGATTCAGGAAAAATAAATGAAGTAAAGTTTACTAAAAGAAAGGATTGATTCAGTAAAAATAAATGAAGTAAAGTTTACTAAAAGAAAGGATTGATTCAGGAAAAATAAATGAAGTAAAGTTTACTAAAAGAAAGGATTGATTCAGGAAAAATAAATGAAGTAAAGTTTACTAAAAGAAAGGATTGATTCAGTAAAAATAAATGAAGTAAAGTTTACTAAAAGAAAGGATTGATTCAGTAAAAATAAATGAAGTAAAGTTTACTAAAAGAAAGGATTGATTCAGGAAAAATAAATGAAGTAAAGTTTACTAAAAGAAAGGATTGATTCAGTAAAAATAAATGAAGTAAAGTTTACTAAAAGAAAGGATTGATTCAGTAAAAATAAATGGAGTAAAGTTTACTAAAAGAAAGGATTGATTCAGTAAAAATAAATGAAGTAAAGTTTACTAAAAGAAAGGATTGATTCAGTAAAAATAAATGAAGTAAAGTTTACTAAAAGAAAGGATTGATTCAGTAAAAATAAATGAAGTAAAGTTTAGTAAAAGAAAGGATTGATTCAGTAAAATAAATGAAGTAAAGTTTATTAAAAGAAAGGATTGATTCAGTAAAAATAAATGAAGTAAAGTTTAGTAAAAGAAAGGATTGATTCAGTAAAAATAAATGAAGTAAAGTTTACTAAAAGAAAGGATTGATTCAGTAAAAATAAATGAAGTAAAGTTTACTAAAAGAAAGGATTGATTCAGTAAAAATAAATGAAGTAAAGTTTACTAAAAGAAAGGATTGATTCAGTAAAAATAAATAAAGTAAAGTTTACTAAAAGAAAGGATTGACTGAAGTTCAGTTCACTTATTTACTTTATTTAACATTTAAATCTTGAAACTGAGTTTAAGTTACTTAAATTTATATATAATTAAATTTACATAAAAAAAGCAAATGCAGAAAGTTGCAAGACATTTTTTAAGTAAATTTTATGCATATTTTTTTGGAAATTGGAATATTCTAAAAAAAATAGCTTTTATTTCAGTAATTTAGTTCAAAATGTGAAACTCATATATTATATAGATATATTACAAACAGAGTGATCTATTTTAAGCATTTATTTATTTTATTGCTGATGATTCTAAAAATAAGGATATTATATAAGATCAATAATATACGTGCCATGTCCTGCTGGAAAATGAAATTCGCATCTCCAAACCATCACTGATCATCAGTAAATTTTACATTTCATTTAAAGTAAATCAAGGGATCAGAGTCTGGAGGAAGAGTGGAGAGACACACAGTCCAAACTGCTCTAGTGTGAAGTTTCCACCAATCAGTGATGGATTTCATTTTCCAGCAGGACCAAAAGTAACAATTGGTCATATATATAATATTCGAATTTTCTCAGACACTGATTTTTGGGTTTTCATTGGCTGTAAACCATAATTATCAATAATAAAAGAAATTAAAATACTTGTGCTAATAAGTGCTTAAAAAATAAGGTAAATTTTCAATGATATTCTATTTTTTTCTTTTGCTAAGACATTATTTTATTGATTGTAGAGCTGTAAGAAGTGTGAGTGTGTGTGAAGGTTCAGTGTGTGAAGTGTAGAATATCTGTATTAAATATTTAATGCTTCCTGTTTCCCCTCCATCACAACCTGCAGGAATTTGTCATTGAAGGGCATCAACACGATTGTTGAGTGTAACTGGCCTTGGTGACCCGAAATATCACAAACCACACAAACAGCCTCTGTTCATCAGAATCGCAAAGCAAACAGCGCTGTACTGCAATACAGAGGGTCCCTGCTGACAGCAGGACCTGAAAGAAACCACCGCTTGAGGATCTGCAGTGTGGAAAAGGTTCAAAATCCCTTATAAAAGAGGTTTATACATTCATTTCAAAGCACTTCAGACTGAAAACACATTCAGGAAGGGTGTGACGAGATCTCAAACCTTGTGTTCCTGCCAAAGGAGCCAAATAATGAAGCACAAATACTGTATTATACTACTGAAGTAGAAATGTAGGTTATTTATACTTTACTGGAGTAAATATTTGACATTTTTACACAATTATCTGAACTTTCTACTCCTTAAATTTTAATTGTATAGTAAGTTTTTTTATAGCCTTATATATTTTCTATTCCTCTTTTTTTTAATTTATGTTTGAATATGTTTCTTATTGTATTGTGTTGTTGCTGCTGGATGCCTATTTTTTTTTTTCGGCATAAATCAATCAATCAATCCATCCATCAATCCATCCATCAATCAATCCATCCATCAATCAATCAATCAATCAATCAATCAATCAATCAATCAATCAATCCATCCATCAATCAATCCATCAATCAATCCATCCATCAATCAATCAATCCATCAATCAATCCATCCATCAATCCATCCATCAATCAATCCATCCATCAATCAATCAATCAATCAATCAATCAATCAATCAATCAATCCATCCATCAATCCATCCATCCATCCATCAATCAATCAATCAATCAATCAATCAATCAATCAATCCATCCATCAATCCATCCATCAATCAATCCATCAATCAATCCATCCATCAATCAATCAATCCATCAATCAATCCATCCATCAATCCATCCATCAATCAATCAATCCATCCATCCATCCATCCATCAATCCATCAATCAATCCATCCATCAATCCATACATCCATCAATTCATCCATCCATCATTTCATCAATCCATCCATCCATCATTTCATCAATCCATCCATCCATCAATACATCCATCCATCAATCCATCCATCCATCCATCCATCAATCAATCCATCTATCAATCCATCCATCAATCCATCAATCAATCCATCCATCAATCCATCAATCAATCCATCCATCAATCCATCCATCAATCCATCAATTCATCCATCCATCCATCCATCAATCAATCCATCCATCAATCCATCCATCAATCCATCAATCAATCCATCAATCAATCCATCCAGCCAGCACGTTTTTATTCCGGCTTCTCATCGTTCAATAAAACCCTGATCCAGGTAAATCTCTCCATCCAAATAGAGAGAATAAATCTGATTTTAAATAAAACTATAGGAAGTCAAAAACTTCCCATAGATTCCTGTAGAAAAGATTTATTTTATTTTTGCTTTTTTGTCAAAATGATATTTTTCCGATTATCAAACAAACTTAAAAAAAAATGATTACATTTATTAACCCTTAAAGCCCCATTGACGCAAACTGCATCGCAAATCACGCATTGATAATACAGCTTAATTATTCAGGAATGCATCAACGCACCAATATAATTCATACATCGTGACAAACAGGGAACAGGGAACCCTATTGTTTCTCAAAAAGTGTTTTTGAAGAAATATATTGTGAAATATACCTAAAGAATAGGATAAGAATATGCTTACCTTCATATTTCCATGCTTGATTTTTTTTTTATTACATCATTTATTGTCTTAAAACACCATAATCCGCAGGTTTACTTTCACTTTGGGCTCTGTGGTAAATCTTGAAACTTATGACGTCATTTCTGGCGCTGATTCATCAAAAAAATAAAATAAAATAAATAAAAATATATAAAATTATATAAAATTAATTGATTTAAAATCTGTAAATTCAAAAATAAGTAAAACAAATAAATAAATCCCAAAAAATGATCTATTACATGAGGATTTATAAATTCTGAAAGCATATACTTATAATAATTATTATTATCATTGCTTTTATTTTTGTTAGTTCATTTATTTATTTGATTTTTTTTATTGTATTATGTACAAGTTAGTTTTAGCTCATTTTATTGTTGTATTATTCTTACTTTTTTTTATCTTAATTGTTTGTCAATTAAACCATAATTAATTTTATTTATTTATTTATTTATTTTCTATTTTATTCTAATTCTACTTTTATTTTTTTATCTATTTTTTATATTTTATTTACTGCTATTTTACAATAATTAAATTTAGCTTTTATTTTCTGTCATGTCAATCCCTGTTTCCGTAAATGCTCGGCTACATTGAAAATGAGGGCTGCCCTCAATGTACATCCGAGTTAAAATAAAGGTTGATTGATTGATTGATTGATAAACTCATCAAATTATGATATTTTTCAGCAGCTCAATGTCTTCTGGTATAAAAATAAAAATAATAATAGCATGTGGCTGTCTCCTAACATAACTGTGTTATAACAAGCGACAAAAACAGAGAAAAAACACACCAAAATAGGCTGGAGTTCAATAAAAATATCCAAATCAATCTAGCCCTGTGTGTAAATCGAATAACTTTCTTTTGTCACTCTTGGCATCAACAACTGCACTCAAGCTTTACTGATAACTGATAACGAGTCTCTTTCATCTCTGTGGAGAAATTTAGTTCCGCTCTTCTTTACAGAATTGTTTTAATTCAGACACATCTGAGGATTTTCCAGCATAAAAGTCCTGTTTAAGATCATCTACATCATCTTAATCAATCAGACTTTAACTAGACCCTCCAAAACCTTAATTTAGTTTTTATTTTAAAGCCATTCAGAGGTGAACTTTGTGGGTTTGTGTGTTTTGGGTCATTGTCCTGCTGCAGAACCCAAGTACTCCTGAGCTTGAGGTCAGTAAGGAACAGATGGACGGATTCTGATTCTCCTTCAGGATTTTCTGGTAAACAGCAGAATTCCTGCTTCCATGCTTTCAGTCATATGAAAAAGTTTGGGCACCCCTATTAATCTTAATCATTTTTAGTTCTAAATATTTGGGTGTTTCCAAAGAGCTGCAGCCGCAAACAGAGTCGCCTGAAACAGTGTGCTTTTGCATACCTCAGGCGACTCTGTTTGTGGCGTGCTTGCAGAAATGGCTTCTTTCGCATCACTCTCCCATACAGCTTCTCCTTGTGTAAAGTGCGCTGTATTGTTGAGCGATGCACAGTGACACCATCTGCAGCAAGATGATGCTGCAGCTCTTTGGAGGTGGTCTGTGGATTGTCCTTGACTGTTCTCACCATTCTTCTTCTCTGCCTTTCTGATATTTTTCTTGGCCTGCCACTTCTGGGTTTAACAAGGACTGTCCCTGTGCTCTTCCATTTCCTTACTATGTTCCTCACAGTGGAAACTGACAGGTTAAATCTCTGAGACAACTTTTTGTATCCTTCCCCTGAACAACTATGTTGAACAATCTTTGTTTTTAGATCATTTGAGAGTTGTTTTGATGAGCCCATGATGCCACTCTTCAGAGGAGATTCAAATAGGAGAACAACTTGCAATTGGCCACCTTAAATACCTTTTCTCATGATTGGATACACCTGGCTATGAAGTTCAAAGCTCAATGAGGTTACCAAACCAATTTTGTGCTTCAGTAAGTCAGTAAAAAGTAGTTAGGAGTATTCAAATCAATAAAATGATAAGGGTGCCCATACTTTTGCACCAGTCAAATTTTGGTTTAATGCATATTGCACATTTTCTGTTAGTACAATAAACCTCATTTCAATCCTGAAATATTACTGTGTCCATCAGTTATTAGATATATCAAACTGAAATGACTGTTCCAAACACCCAAATATTTAGAACTAAAAATGATTAAGATTAATAGGACTGTATTACAGCAAGTTAAAGTCCAGCAGCCCCAGACCATCACACACACTAATACCACCATGTTTTACTACGTTCAGTATGATGATCATTTTCTGAAATTATGTGTTTTATAGTTTTACTCCAGATGTAACGGATGGACACAAACCTTTATGTAAGCTCGGCTACATTGAAAATGAGGGTTACCCTCAATGTATTTACCGAGTGAAAATAAAGGTTGATTGATCGATTGATTGATTTCCTTAATAAATGACATTATCGTTTAAAAAAAAAAAAAAACTGTCTTTTGTATTTCCTAAGATTACATTCGTCTGATATTCAAGTTTGTTTGATAATCTGAAAAATGTAAGTACGACAAAATAAAGGAAAATAAAAAGCAGCATCTGTCTCAGCCACAGAATGACATGTGCTCTATTTTATAACATTTCCTAGAAAAATGAATAACCCATGTGAGCGCTGCTGTGGTGAGTGGAGGGAAAAGGAAAGGGCCGGCGGAAGAGCTTCGATTTGACTGACGAGTACCCTGTCCAGCTGGAGGAGAGAGAGAGGCAAAGAGAGAGAGAGAGAGAGAGAGAGAGAGAGAGAAAAGAGAGAGAGAGACACTCACTCATCAGGGGCTTTCAGGCTAAGATGTCTTTCCTTTCCTCTTTTGTCCGACTCCTCCTGATCCTCCCTCCACTCGAGCCGTGATGCTGCTGCTGCTGATGCTGCTGACGATGCTGATGCTGGGGAAGGTGTTGCCAAGTGGGTTTCAATTCAAAATTACAGGCCTTCTTCTCTTTCACTTGTCAGTGGAAAGAACGCTGTATTCACCGTGCCAGGAACTGAGGGCAGCGCTGACAAAACCTCCTCTTTTCCACCGGTGCTGAGAAAACACAGCACGAATAATACAGAACAAACCCCAGGAAAAGGTCGAGAGATAAAAAGTGGACCAGGTGAAAAAGGTGTAAAAATAAGGGCTATTATATTAATATACACGTATAGACATATTTGCTCGCTCTGCTCTAGTTTACCGGTTTTATCTTAATTTTTTTACTTTTTACCAGAGGCGGAAAGTAACTAATTACATTTACTCCCATTACTGTAATTGATAAGTTTTTATGATTAATTTGTCATTTTTAAAGTAATTCTTAAAATAGGTAATTTTACTTTTACTCAAGTTCATTTTGACACAAGTAATTTACTTCACTACATTGTAAAACTTTCCATTACTGAGTAAAAAAATGAAATGCTGGGAAAAAAAAAAAGAAAAAATTCTGAAAAAAAAAAAAAAAAGTTTTGTTCCCCATGGCAGCGCAGCTGAACTTTTCCATGCAGTGTTTATTATTACGGTTAGCGGGAGAGACGCTGTGTGAATCAGCTGTGCTCGGGGGAACCGGTGTTCTGTCGAGTTATGCTACCCATGGATATGTGCTTCTTTACAGCACTGCGCATGCACCGAAACATCATTTTTTGTATGATTTCATGTTTTTAATGATAATTCCTTAAGTTTTTATTAGGAACATTCAACAATCTGCTTAAATGTAAAAAAAACATAGCAGTTAAAGCGTGTAAAACTATAAAAATACGGTTTATAGTCGCCTATATGACCAAACTTTTTATCTATTTTAACAGTAAATGGATGATAGAAACCTACGCCACTTGTTCTTGAAAATGTTTTATGTGGTGGTCTGAACAAATACTGCCTGAAACGTACAAATTTTTACATTTAATAATTATTTAATGTATGATTTGTACTTTTTTTACATCAAATAAATAAAAGTAACTGTGTAACTTTTACTCAAAGTACATTTTAAATTAAGTACTTTTTTACTTTTACTCAAGCAGAATTTTAGCAAAGTAAAGGTACTTTTACTTAATTACAATTTTTCTGTACTTTTTTCACCTCTGCTTTTTCCGCTCTCTTAGCAGTACACAAATGCCGTGCACCGCTAGTATATGACCAATTTAATATTTATATTTAGTTCGTTTATTTCTTTCTTTATTGTATATTTTCTACTTTTATCTTTATGCGGTATACTTGGCGAGGTGCAAAGAAAGAATTTAATTGAATCTTGAATATCCAGATTAATCTAAAAAAACAGATTTTAACTACAAACTAAGCAGGTGACAAAATTTACCTGGTGTCTGGTGACGCATAAGCAGCTTTATTTAGTCATATAAACACAGCACCAGCAATGTTGGTTATCTCTACTTTACTGAAGTACGTAATCACACCGAGTTTCAAATTATTATTCAAATTGGATTTAAGTGTCATAAAGGATATATTTTTTTTGTTTCTCAATTAAACTCATGGATCACTTTGAATCACTGAAATCAATCTCAGACACCTGTGATAATTGATAATTAGCTTGCCAGATGAGCCCAATTAAAGTAAAACTACTTAATAAGGATGTTCCACATTATTTAAGCAGGCCACAGGTTTCAAGCAACATGGGAAAGAAAAAGGATCTCTCTCTGCTGCCGAAAAGCGTCAAACAGTGCAATGTCTTGGACAAGATATGAAAACATTAGATATAAGGAAGGCTCAGAAGCTTGAAGACCAGAAACAGCCGGTTTTGAGACAGCTTCTTCCCCCAGGCGACCAGGCTGCTGAACAGCCAGTAGAACCGTGTTCTGCAGTTTTCTGCCCAAGCCACCCCACTGCCACCCATACAAACTCTGCTCCCTACACTTTACGTTACACTGCATCTATCAGACTTTCCCATATTTATTAAGTTGTTATTAAGTATACACCTGTACTCTGTGATCTGTCAATAAAAATCTTGAATCTTGAATCTTGTAAGCGAGATCATCGAACTTTGATGATCGTTCGTGCAGATAAAGGCAAAATGAGGAAGATTTCTTATGTTTCTGGTACATAAACCTACTATTTAACCAACTAACCCTAACCAGAGCTCATAAGCAGAAACTGATGCAGTGGCCCAGACATACAGGGGTTGGACAATGAAACTGAAACCTGGTTTTAGAGCACAATAATTGATTGTGGTGACGGACAGTTCTGGTGGAAACAGGAGAGTTGAGGTGCACAAAACAGGTGGTTTTATGTTTTTTGGATACAATCCGGGTTATCACCCGAACACCCCTTTCAGACAGCTTCCTCTTACAGCGTCCACAGTTAATCCTGTTGGATGTGGTTGGTGCTTCTTGGTGGTATGCTGACATTACCCTGGATACCGTGGCTCTTGATGCATCACAAAGTCTTGCTGTCTTGGTCACAGATGCTCCAGCAAGACGTGCACCAACAATTTGTCCTCTTTTGAACTCTGGTATGTCACCCATAATGTTGTGTGCATTGCAATATTTAGAGCAGAACTGTGCTCTTACCCTGCTAATTGAACCTTCACACTCTGCTCTTACTGGTGCAATGTGCAATTAATGAAGACTGAACACCAGGCTGCTCCAATTTAGCATTTAGCCCTCCCACACTAAAATGATGACAGGTGTTTCAATTTCATTGTCCAACCCCTGTACATAAATACTCATTTTCAAACAGTCTTGTTTACTGATTATTGCATTGCAACTCTAGACGGTCCAGATGGATGGAGTAGTGGATGGATGGATGGATGGATGGTTGGTGGATGGCCACCACGTCCCAACAAGGCTTCAGCATCAGGAAGTAGGTGGCGGAGTCATGTATTAGGCCTACTTTTACACTTCTTCCAAATATGCTACCAAATAACCAGTAACAGTAGTGGTTTCCTCTCTTCTTCTGTATGAGGGGCATAATTTGACGACTTCAAGGCATTTCCTCTCTTTCTCTTTATCAGAGAGCTCCCTCTCTCTCTCCCTTTCTTTTAATGATCTCGACTTTGTTCCAGCTTAAATGGGATTTTCCATAAAAGCCACAGTAAACACATACTTCCCAGGCAAATGCTTCCTCCCCATAATTTCGCTCAGCTTTGCCTTTATGGCAGCCAGCGAGCTATAAAGCTGTAGAGTGAGCGGGGCGGCCGCCTCAGATCCCAGTGTTAATTGTTTTCTCCTTTCGCAGAAAGACTCGGAGTCATTCTTCCACCGGGGTGTTCCAGCTTTGCCTCGGGCTTCAGCTGCAGCTAATAAAGCGATTGTCATGTTGGTGTTTTATATAAATATATATATGTTTTTTATATAAATCACTGACTCAAGCCTCAGATATGGTAGATACGTACAGATACGTACAGCACCAATAAAATGTAGGGACACACCTTCTTAAATCAACATTTTTATTTATTTTATTTAGTTTCCTACATTCAGTAAATGAATAGTGAAGTGATGCAGACTATGAAGGAACATATAATTAATTATGTAGTAACTTAAAAGTAACATTAAAAAGGCGTTTCTAAGGCTGGTATATCTGAAAAACTCTTTTTTTCCTGAGTCCTGATGAGTGCCAGTTTCACCATTATAATGTTTTTGCGGGATTGACTGGAAAAACTTCATTTTTTCCTTAAACTCATTTTGTCTTTATTCAGTCGAGTAGTTTTTGCTTTTAATTAATATATGGATAAGAACATTACTCAAATAGAGCTATTCACTGTATACAAACACTACAACTAATGCTCTCAAACAGATTAAGAGACACGAAATTCAAGTAATTAAGCAATCAGAGTCCTGATGAGTGCCAGTTTCACCATTATAATGTTTTTTTTTTAGATGACAGCAAAAAAGTTCTTGAAATTCTTCTTTCTGGATTGACTGACCTTCTTTTTGTCTTAAACTCCTTTTTTTCTTTACTTAGTTGAGTAGTTCTTGCTTCTCATAATATGGATTAGAACATTACTCAAATAGAGATATTCAGTAACACGTTATAATAACTTTCATTAATTTAGCATTAACTAAATATTAATAACTATTATTTTTTCAAATTTTAGGAAACAAAAAACTAAAATACTAATAAACACATTGGGAACATTAACAGAGCTTCTGAATATATCTACACTGATGGGCGCGGTGGTCTGGAAATGAGGTGTGTTCAGGTACATTTCTGGAGTTTACTGGAGAATACAACCTGGACAGATGGCAACAGTCTGATGTTCATTGCTATCTTGGCAACACAGGTGTATCTACAGCATACACCCCTACTTATTACACACTTATCAATAGCACAAACCCAACTTTTGCATCAACAATAAACAGAATAAACGAAAAATTAGCAGGTAAGTTTCCTCTGCTGAGAAGTGTTTGTTTGTTTTGGACACGTCCAGGTAGCTGCGTCGTTAAAATAGCAATCTGCCAAAGTCAGAGCTCACCTGGTATTTACTGTACGTCCACACTGAACGCAATAAAATTGCTCTGTGTCGCTCTGTCCAACAGGCGATGAGTCGCTTGGGGGCATGTCTCATTCAGAACGAGCTGTCGCTGATGTGCGTTTTCCAAATATGGCACAGAAACAAGGGTTCAGCCTCTCTACACAATTCCTAAACCTTAAACAGTCGTACAGACGTTTCACAAACAATAAATCTTTATATCTTTTATGACTATTATTAAGTACAATTATTAAACATAATTATTTTATATTACAATAAATGGGTTTACTTAAATATAATATTTTTTTTCCCTTAATGTAGTAAATCATTCTTGTGATTTATATATATATATATTTAATTGAAAATATTGTTAACTAAATGTAATAAATAATTCCTTGGATGTATTTAATATGTTTACCTAAATATAGTAAATCATCCTCTTGATTTAATAAACAGTTTTTCTATTCATTTAATAAATAAATCTGATTTAAGGCCGGATATATGAGAATCTGTTTCTGATTGGTAGTCGCCGGCGCTCATCGCTGCTCATTTGCATAAAGTGAAATTCTGGTCAACTCTATCGCGTCGCTCAAACCGCCCCACTTTGCATCGCGTCGCATCGTGTCGCTGCCTGTCGCCCAGTGTCGCTCGCTCTCATTGAAAATGAATGACTTCCGGCTGCTTTGTCGCTAGCGGCGCATTTGGTTTGGACGCACGGTTAAAGGGAATGATGAGCAAGTGACACTCTGATTGGTTTATTTCACATTATGACCAAATTGAACCACACCCTTGATTAATTAAGAGAATTAGTACAGTATATGTCTTTTGCACAGCGTTTCAAGCCGTGCAAGGTGTACTTTACCCGTCGTTACGATAGCAAAGACACACTGACACACTGCTCTAAATCAAGCTGCACATCTAGACAACGCTTAAAAAAGATCCCTATGAGATTCAAAACTGTGAATTTGGTTTTAGACGCATATGAGATCTGTGCAGATCTATTTATTGCATTATTACATTCCAACAATAAACTTCTTGGTCTATTTTCTGAGGGCACTTTTCAGAGCTCTGTGTTCGTCTATGGTCTCAATGCTTCTGTTGAAGGTGGAGAAAAGGAGTAAAACTCAATAGCAGTGTTTTGATTTGTTGAATCTGTTGAATAAAAAAGGTGGGAGGGGAGCTCCGGCGGCTCCGGCGGGGTAAGTTGTGATATCTTGACAGTATTCTTTCTTTCTTTTGTGAAAAACATGACATATAACAGAGCGTAACACACTGTTTTCCTTTCCTCCAGAGAGACAGTGTTCTATAGTACGTGTGTGTTTGTGTGGTGCGGCAGTGAATGCACAATAGAGCTCGTCCTGAGGCATGCTGGGTAAATGCACACTGACATCCCTCACTGATATGTGATAGGTGTTGGGTGTAATTGTGTAACTGAGTGCAGTGTTGTGATGGATCATATTCTAGTCGTTTTTCATTCTTAAAGAATAGCACCAAATCCTCCCTGAGTAATTATGAGTACCTAGTACTCTCATTATTAAAATCATTAGATTTATAAGACTGCAGATTAGGGGGTGGGAGATATGACCCTATAATAATAATTATTATAATAATAATAATGCTATATCTTATATTCCACAAACAGTCTATTTTCACACCTTCCTTCTGCATTGTTTAAATAGCTGCAGAGCTTCTGAATATATCTACACTGATGGGTGTGGTGTTCTAAAAATGAGGTGTGTTCGATACATTTTTGGTGTATCGCTATCTTGGCAGCAGAAAACACAGGTGCTCTGCTGACTGAATACAACCTAGACAGATGGCTGGGGAGCTCTTCGTTAACTTGTGGTTTCTGAGGCTGGTAACTTTGATTAATTTATCCTGTACAACAGAGCAAACTCTCACTCTTCATTTCCTGGGGCATACCTGATGAGTGCCAGTTCCATCATCATAACATTTTTGATAGTCTCTGAGGTGAATGCATTTGAGGATACTTTCAAAGTTCTTTATTTCTTTCTTTTCAGATTAAAACTCTTTTTTGTCTTTATTAGTCTTTACTTTACTCAAATAGACAACTTTACAACCTACATATATTTCACATTATTTAAATGTGAAATAAAAACTGTTTTTACACTCTGTTTAAATATATATGTGAATTAAATAAATACATAAATAAACTGATGCTCTCAAACACATTAACTCTTGATAACTTAACTGAAAACATGTTGAAATCATGCAAACTGTGAGACACGCTACATAAGGACATTTCTGTCAGAAAAAGAATAATAATAATAAGAAGAAGAATAACGAAGAAAAAGAAGAAAAAAAAGGATGAAGAAGAAAAAGATGAAGTAAAAGAAGAATGATAAAAAAAAGAATATTTACAATGAATTAAATTAAGAAAACAAATGATGGAAGGAATAGATGAAGAAAAGAGCGAAGAAGAATGTAGAAGAAAAAGAAAAAAGAAGTATAGTAATATTGATGAAAAAGATTGATGAAAATGAAGATGAAGAGAAGAAGAATAAAAAATAAAGAAGAAGAATGATGAAGAAGAAGAATAAGAATCATGAAGAAAACAAAACAGAAAAAGAAGAATGATAAGAAAAAGTAGAAGAAAAAGAAAAAAGAAGAATGATGAAGAAAAAGATTGATGAAAACAAAGAAGAAAAGGAGAAGAATAAAAAAGAAAAAGAAATAAAGAAGAATCATGAAGAAAACAAAGCAGAAAAAGAAGAACGATGAAGAAGAATCAGGAAAAAGAAAAATGATAAAGAAAACAAAGAAGAAAATGAATGATGAAAAAACAAAGCAAAGAATGATGAAGAAAAAGAAGAAGAATAAGAAGAAGAATAACGAAGAAAAAGAAAAAAAGTAAAAGAAGAATGATAAAAATAAAGACAAAAAAGAAGAATGATGAAGAAAAAAATAATATTTACAATGAATTAAATTAAGAAATAAATGATGGAAGGAATAAATTAAGAAAAGAGCGAAGAAGAATGTAGAAGAAAAATAAAAAAGAAGTATAGTAATAATGATGAAAAAGATTGATGAAAATGAAGATGAAAAGAAGAAGAAGAAAAAAGAAAGAAGAAGAATGATGAAGAAGAAGAAAAAGAATCATGAAGAAAACAAAACAGAAAAAGAAGAATGATAAGAAAAAGATTGATGAAAACAAAGAAGAAAAGGAGAAGAATGATAAAGAAAAAGAAGAAGAAATAAAGAATAATGATGAAGAAAACAAAGCAGAAAAAGAAGAATGATAAAGAAGAATCAGGGAAAAGAAAAATGATAAAGAAAACAAAGAAGAAAATGAATGATGAAAAAAACAAAGCAAAGAATGATAAAGAAAAAGAAGCAGAAAAAAATGATGAAAAATAGAAGAAAAAGAAGAATGAAAAGAAGAATAAAAAAATATATGAATTTGAATATGAATATGATGAATCAGATAACAGTGTCCTTTAGTTAAACACTGTTAAGCTAAATAACTGTATTAATATTGACTCCCTGCAGGAGGTCATCACACGGACGCCTGTCTGCCAATCAGAATCCGTCCCTGAACCTGTGCAGCAGAAATCTCAGGACCGAATTTCAGTCCAGAGCCCAGCAGATCTTCTCCCTCCAGCCCGAGGAAATATCCCCCATCCCAGCGTCCAGCGCTGGAACACAATTCAGACGGAGGGTCGGCCTCCCTTTTCATTCCCCGTTTCAAAGAAGCCGATCAATACCGCGTGTACCGCGCGCCGATCCCACAAAGACAGATATATATGTAAACTTTTGTTTTACATGCAGTGTCTTTGGAATCAACTTCAAATGGAGGCTACTTCAAACACCGGGCGCCCGCTCCACTTTGATCTGGGTGTGAATGCAATAAAGTTATGTTGCATTAAATTTTAAAAAGCGGACTTTAAAAAACGAAGGCCGGAGAGAAACCTGGACCCGAGTAAAAGGAAAAAAGAGAACTCCTCCAGAAGTCAGGATGAGCCTCATTAAAGCACAATGTGTCTTTAGAAGTCAAACAATCGATCGCTGGCACAGACGGCGTCTCTCAGCGGATCAGACTGTGAATTAGAATAAACAGTAGTACACAAATACAAAAAAAAAGGCCTTGAGGTTCAAAGAAGAGCAACACAAGTCTAATACATCAGCAATCCCAGAAAACGTCCAGCCGAGCTTCTCAGAGGTGAGTCTGTGGGAAACAGAGGAGAAAACTAAAAAAAAAAACAGAAGATTAACTGCAGTCGACTAAGTTTTATTACAGAGTTACGACACAATGATCAGCTGACTCTGTCCAAAAGTAGCTCAGTTAATTTATGGCTCTTGGTGAACGGGGTTTAAGAAAATAAACAGCCCCAGTGGGAAAAGTACGAGACATTTCGTCTGACGTTCCTACAAAAATAATTTAATCTATCGTGATATTTCATTGTACTACAATACGCACCATTAAATGTTACTACATTTTATTATTTTTATATTTTTATACATTAGATTATTATTTTATTTATTATTATTATTTTATTAGTAATAAAATTAGTTAAAATGATAAACATGTCTAAACTAGCATCAAATAATAATCGGTTTAGATATAATATTTTATGTTTAGGTTATTAATGTTCTCTTATTGTAAAGTGTTACTGGAGATTTATGGAAATGGAAAAATGAACGACAGCAGTGAGTGAGGGTTTCAGTGGGGGCACTGTGAGGGTAACAGAGCTTATATATTAGATAGTAGTAGTACTGTAGTAGTGCTGTACTAATGCAGTAGTAATGCAGTAGTAAGGCCATACAAATGCTTTAGTAGTACTTTATTATTTCTGTATTAATACTGTACTAATGCTTTAGTAGTACTGTATTAATGCTGTAGTAATGCTGTACTAATGCTGTAGTAGTACTGTATTAATGCTGTATTAATGCTGTACTAATGCTGTAGTAGTACTGTATTAATGCTGTAGTAATGCTGTAGTAATGATTTAGTAGTACTGTATTAATGCTGTATTAATATTGTACTAATGCTGTCCTAATGCTGTAGTCATGCTATAGTAATGCTGTACTAATGTTGTAGTAATGATTTAGTAGTATTGTATTAATGCTGTAGTAGTGTTGTTGTATTTATATTGTACTAATGCTGTAGTAGTACTGTCTTAATGCTTTAGTAATGCTGTATTAATATTGTGCTAATGCTGTAGTAATGCTTTAGTAATGCTATACTAATGCTGTAGTAATGATTTAGTAGTATTGTATTAATGCTGTAGTAATGCTGTACTAATGCTGAAGTAGTGCTGGATTTATATTGTACTAATGCTGTAGTAGTACTGTATTAATGCTGTAGTAATGCTGTACTAATGCTGTAGTAGTACTGCATTAATGCTGTAGTAATGCTGGATTAATATTGTACTAATGCTGTACTAATGCTGTAGTAGTACTGTATTAATGCTGTAGTAATGCTGTACTAATGCTGTAGTAGTACTGCATTAATGCTGTAGTAATGCTGGATTAATATTGTACTAATGCTGTACTAATGCTGTAGTAGTACTGTATTAATGCTGTAGTAATGCTGTACTAATGCTGTAGTAGTACTGCATTAATGCTCTAGTAATGCTGGATTAATATTGTACTAATGCTGTAGTAATGCTGTACTAATGCTGTAGTAGTACTGTATTAATGCTGTAGTAATGCTGTACTAATGCTGTAGTAGTACTGTATTAATGCTGTAGTAATGCTGTACTAATGCTGTAGTAGTACTGTATTAATGCTGTAGTAATGCTGTACTAATGCTGTACTAATGCTGTAGTAGTACTGCATTAATGCTGTAGTAATGCTGTACTAATGCTGTAGTAGTACTGTATTAATGCTGTAGTAATGCTGTACTAATGCTGTAGTAGTACTGTATTAATGCTGTACTAATGCTGTACTAATGCTGTAGTAGTACTGTATTAATGCTGTAGTAATGCTGTACTAATGCTGTAGTAGTACTGTATTAATGCTGTATTAATGCTGTACTAATGCTGTACTAATGCTGTAGTAGTACTGCATTAATGCTGTACTAATGCTGTAGTAGTGCTGGATTAATATTGTACTAATGCTGTACTAATGCTGTAGTAGTACTGCATTAATGCTGTACTAATGCTGTAGTAGTGCTGGATTAATATTGTACTAATGCTGTACTAATGCTGTAGTAGTACTGTATTAATGCTGTAGTAATGCTGTACTAATGCTGTAGTAGTACTGTATTAATGCTGTATTAATGCTGTACTAATGCTGTACTAATGCTGTAGTAGTACTGCATTAATGCTGTACTAATGCTGTAGTAGTGCTGGATTAATATTGTACTAATGCTGTACTAATGCTGTAGTAGTACTGCATTAATGCTGTACTAATGCTGTAGTAGTGCTGGATTAATATTGTCCTAATGCTGTACTAATGCTGTAGTAGTGCTGGATTAATATTGTACTAATGCTGTACTAATGCTGTAGTAGTACTGTATTAATGCTGTAGTAATGCTGTACTAATGCTGTAGTAGTACTGTATTAATGCTGTAGTAATGATTTAGTAGTACTATATTAATGCTGTAGTAATGCTGTAGTAATGCCGTACAAATGCTTTAGTAGTACTTTATTATTTCTGTACTAATGCTGTACTAATGCTGTATTAATGCTGTACTAATGCTGTAGTAATGATTTAGTAGTACTGTATTAATGCTGTACTAATGCTGCACTAATGCTGTACTAGTTCTGTAGTAATGCTGTACTAATGCTGTACTAATGCTGTACTAATATTGTACTAATGCTGTACTAATATTGTACTAATATTATAGTAGTGCTGCACTAATGCTGTAGTAATGATTTAGTAGTACTGTATTAATGCTGTACTAATGCTGTAGTAATGATTTAGTAGTACTGTATTAATGCTGTACTAATGCTGTAGTAATGATTTAGTAGTACTGTATTAATGCTGTAGTAATGCTGTACTAATATTATAGTAATGCTGTACTAATGCTGCACTTATGCCACAGTCGTGCTGTAGCTAATGCTGTAGTAGTGCTGCACTAATATTGTACTAATATTATAGTAATGCTGTAGTAGTGCTGCATTAATAGTGCTGCAGTAATAGTGCTGTAGTCGTGCAGAACTGCTAGTGCGAGCGATTGTTGGGTCTGGCAGCACTATGAAGGAGAGTAGGCGTCCCACAGTCCTGGCGGTTGTTAAGATATTAGTGAATAATTTGGTGCGGGGGGGGGGGGTGGTTCTGGCCTGGCCTGTGTTTGGGGTGGGGATCTTTTCCATTAGCGTGTGATTAAATAGTGATAAGCTGGTGAATTTTTACTGTGGCATTAGGGTGGTGGGAGAGCGTGACCCACTTTAAGCCTTCACTTCTGATCCGGATCCAGCCTTTGATAGTTCCTGCGATGCGGACGCTCTCCGACAGTCACTTTTGGGTATTAAAATGTGTCTCTCCATCATTTTTCCTGGTGCTCGTCCTGGTGCAGAGTGCGCACTTTTAAATGGGGGACATGCAGATCTGCGGGCGAAGGTGGACGGGACTGAGTGATGTCTCCTATAATCTGCTGGACATGTTATTCTACAGGAGGATATTGAGGCTGCCCTCATGAAAGATTTATCTGGAAAGAGTGGCTGAGAGGAGAGATGGAGCGAGAAAAGGAAAGAGAGAGAGAGAGAGGAAGATGAGTACAATTCACAATTCATAAGGAGGGACATTGACAAATTCCTGTCAGTCAAACACACTTTTTTTCACGCCGGCGTTGAATTGAATTGCCGCTACAGAAGAAATGATACAGAGCGGATGTTTTCAATAGCAGAGTTTGGATGGGATGTCAGCAATCACTGATATTGAACTGGATGAGTGTGTGGAAATCAGCGCTTTATACAATACACACACACTTCAGCACACACACTCATACACACACACACCCTCCCGCACGCTTCTGTAGCGCTACAATGCGTCAAACGCACTCAGAAAGCTTAGCGAGGCTTTGTTGATGCTAACTCTTAACTCTAAGCCCCCTGGCACAGATCTAACACAAAGCTCATAATCTGCCGGTATGCTTCCCTCACTATCTCTCTCTCTGTGTGTGTGTGTGTGTGTGTGTGTTTGTGTGTGTGTGTGTGTTCTGCTAGCGCTCAGCTATGCGCTGTGGAGATGCTACAAAAATAAATATTTAGCTATCATATCATGCAAAAAAAATAATAATAATTATCACTTTTATACCTTTTGCATGCATCTATTAGCAATTTGGATGCTCATTCCTTAATGTGATGTCACAATAAGGAAACCTGCATTGAACCACCCTGGCTCCACCCATTACCTGTCAACCCCCACCAGACCCCCACCCACTAGATCTGCACTCAAAGAAACACCATTTCGGTCTGCTGGTTGAGAAGCCCAGGCAGTACACAGCAGGATTAGCCAGCAGACTTCGTCCGAGGGAGGGATCTGTACCTACTGTCTGTGGCAAGTCATCAGATTACCTTTGTGTAAATACACAGATGTGCAAATGCAAAATATTTCTCTAGAAAGAGAGTTTTATCCAAAAATCTTAAAATCCTTGAAATAAGACTTGCGATGAATCGATGCATGTGTGATAATACTGGAATTATAATAGCTGATAATTGCTTTTTAGATAGATAGATAGATAGATAGATAGATAGATAGATAGATAGATAGATAGATAGATAGATAGATAGATAGATAGATAGATAGATAGATAGATAGATAGATAGATAGATAGATAGATAGATAGATAGATAGATAGATAGGCAGTACACAGTACATTAGCAAGCAGACTTCTTCCGAGGGAGGGATCTATAGCTACTGTCTGTTGCAAGTCAGCAGCTTACCTTTGTGTAAGCTGCTGACTTGCATCTAATAAATGCATTCAGCTACTTTTTTGTAGCAGAACTATTACTGAAGTTGCACCAATTGCTACTCACGCAGATGTGCAAATCCACACACACAGCTTGTGTACAATATGAAAAAGAATATGTATATATTACATAAATATATATTAAGAAACTAAATCTGCCAATCGTGTATGCTACTTTTTCTTAAAAAGATTTCTCAAAAAAAAGAGTTTCATTCCAAAATCTCAAAACCCTTGAAATCAGACTTGAATCGAGGCATGTGTGATAATGAATGAATTATAATTGCTGATAATTTCTTTTTCAGATTGAAGTTACACCAATTGCTACTCACACGGATGTGCAAATGTACACATACACAGCTTGTGTACAATAAGAAAAAGAATATATATATATTACATAAATATATATTAAGAAACAAAATCTGCCAATCATGTATGCTACTTTTTCGATTCAAGTCTTTGAAATAAGACAGACAGACAGACAGACAGACAGACATAGATAGACAGATAGACAGATAGATAGATAGATAGATAGATAGATAGATAGATAGATAGATAGATAGATAGATAGATAGATAGATAGATAGATAGATAGATAGATAGATGTAGGTAATTAAATTTAGTCATTTTGGTCTGATGGTTGAAAAGCTCAGGCAGTACACAGTACATTAGCAAGTAGACTTCTTCCGAAGGAGGGATCTATACCTACTGTCTGTTGCAAGTCAGCAGTTTACCTTTGTGTAAGCTGCTGACTTGCATCTAATAAATGCATTCAGCTACTTTTTTGTAGCAGAACTATTACTGAAGTTGCACCAATTGCTACTCACACAGATGTGCAAATCCACACCCACAGCTTGTGTACAATATGAAAAAGAATATGTATATATTACATAAATATATATTAAGAAACTAAATCTGCCAATCGTGTATGCAACTTTTTCTTAGCAAGATTTCTCTAGAAAGAGAGTTTAATAACAAAATCTCAAAACCCTTGAAATAAGACTCGAATCGAGGCATGTGTGATAATACTGGAATTATATTTGCTGATAATTTATTTTTAGATCGATAGATAGGTAATTAGATAGATAGATTGATAGATGTAGGTAATTAGACAGACAGACAGACAGATAGATATATAGATATATATATCGAGATAGATAGAAACCTGCATAAACACCCCTGACTCCACCCCTTACCTGTCAATCCCCACCAGAGCCCCACCCACTAGATCTGCATTAGAAGAAATGCCATTTCGGTCTGCTGGTTGAGAAGCTCAGACAGTACACAGCAGGATTAGCCAGCAGACTTTGTTTGAGGGAGGGATCTGTACCTACTGTCTATGGCAAGTCAGCAGATTACCTTTGTGTAAGCTGCTGACTTGCATCTAATTGATGTAGATGGATGGATGGATAGATGGAGGGATGGAAATTGATCCCAGAGGAAAATTAAGGAAAATGTGTTTAGATTTGTTCATTTTTACCACAAAAAATCTCTAAAAACTGAACGTATTTAGCTCTCCTGAGCTCCTCCACCACCACAGTGTATAAACCCCGTCAGTCCTCCTCCTGCTTTCACAGGCAATAGCAATTACACCAGAGAGACTAAATGGCTGCGAGACGTCAGAGCGGCCGGCCAGGTTACGGAGGGGTTAACGTTTTAGAGGTCAGTTTTCTAATTCCCCGGCGAGGCCCATTTTCAGAATGGCTACTGTGGTTTAAAAGCTTGGAAAGCACTACAAATACCGTATTCCGCTACAATAACCCATCCCAACAATACGGGTTACGCTCGGGTCACGCTTCACTAAGTGAACACATAATAGACCGGGGATTCAGAGCCGACCGCCATCTGAAACAAAACGCTCCCTCTACAGTAAATTGATAATGATGAGCATTTACTGACTGTTACTCTACCGCTTTAGCAGAGAACACACTCTCCCAGCAGACGAAGAAAAATACGAGGAGAAAAGAGAAAAAGGAGAAAATACGAGTTTGTGCTCGTCTTGACCATCAGGTTCCATACTAGTAGTTGAAAACGTGTTTTTAAAACCATACACATAAAGATTTACACAATACATTTATATGAAAGTGCATTTCCACTTAAAATAAATGTTTAAAATAATCATTTCTAAAAGCAAAAAGCATCTCAACAAAACACAGAAGCATCTCAAAGTAATAAAGTGTAAAAATACCTTGAAAGTGTCTAAAAATGGATCAGAAATCATCTCAAAGTTCCTCATACTCTCAAGCTCAACATATTGAGTAGATTCATTTTGAAATAATCTGAAATTATCTTAATATATTAATAAAAATAGAACCAATAATGATGCAGTGTCTTAAACACCGAGAAATCAGTGCAAAATAGATTAAAGTAATGAAACTACAATTTTCTTAAATATGAAAAAATATATATGTATGCTCCCAAATGGGCCTCCGGAGATTTCAGATTAAAGGGGATGTATTTTACCTCTTCTTACACAGGTTAGAATAGGTCTATGTTCTGTAGAAAACCTGTTTATTAAGTTTAGTACACAAAATCACTCATATTAAGAGATATCTCACCAGCTATAGTTTTCTTACGAGTTTCAGGCCCCTTTCAGAATGAGCCGTTTAAGTGCTCTGACACTTTTATGCAAATAATCTCTCCAAGCTGGCCACACCCTATGTTATTATTTATTATTTAAAAGTTCTTACATCTCCCTCATCTTCTGACTTGTTGCGGACTGTAGCTACAGATCCCTCCCTCAGACGAAGTCTGCTGGCTAATCCTGCTGGGCACAGTCTGTGGATCTCAACCAGCAGACCAAAAAGACCAAAGTGCTGTTTACTCAACTGATCTAGTGGGCGGGGCTCTGGTGGGGGTTGACGGGTGATTGGTGCAGCCAGGGTGGTTCAATACAGGCTTCCTTATTGTGACATTGTGATGGATAAATGTATGGATGGATAGAGGGTCTGATAAGGACTGTACTGCATTATTTTGACATACAAAATATTTTCAGATAATTTCTCATTAAGCTACTAAATATTTTGAGGTAATTTCTCCTTATTTTGAGTTACTTAATATTTTGAGGTAATTTCTCATCATTTTGAGATAGTAAATATTTTGAGGTAATTTCTCATCATTTTGAGATAGTAAATATTTTGAGGTAATTTCTCCTTATTTTGAGTTACTAAATATTTTGAGGTAATTTCTCATTATTTCGATTCAATAAATATTTTAAGGTAATTTCTCATTATTTTGATTTAATAAATATTTTGAGGTAATTTCTCCTTATTTTGAGTTACTAAATATTTTGAGGTAATTTCTCATTATTTTGATTTAATAAATATTTTGAGGTAATTTCTCATTATTTCGATTTAATAAATATTTTGAGGTAATTTCTCATTATTTTGAGACGCCAAATAATATTTTAGAGATAATTAATCAATATTTTCCTACATAATTTCTTGATATTTTTAGATGATTTCCCTTTTTTACATTCTTCGACACACTTTCTCAATATTTTGAGATTACTCAATAATTTGAGATAAATAATCAACATTGTTACATATTTTCTTGATATTTTTAGATGATCTCTCATTAATTTAAGATATTACATATTTTAGATGATTTCTCATTACTTTTAGATTCATATTTTTTTTATTTGAGAAATGTTTTTGATATTTTGAGATTTGTCAATGTTTTGACATACTTTCTTGATATTTTAACATACATTCTCTATACATATATTGAGATGATTAATCAACATTTTCACATACTTAATTGATCCTTTGAGATGATTTCTCATTATTCTTAAATACGTTCTTTACAATTTAAGAAACTCTTAAAATTTTGAGATGATTTCAGTATATTTTTAGACAGTTCTTTTCCCAATATGTGATATTTTGAGATTTCTTATAATTCAACATAACATGGCCCTCATGTCCAGCAGTCTAAGGGCTACCACTATGATCGGGAAATTATTGGTCCGAATCCTGGTCATGCAGCTTGCCATCAGCTGCCGGAGCCCTGAGAGAGCAGAATTGTTCTTGCTCTCTCTGGGTTGGTACAGTAGATGGTGGCACTCTTTCCTCTCATCACTCCTAGGGTGATGTGGATCAGCACAAGGCTGCGTCTGTGAGCTGATGTATCGGAACCGAGTCGCTGCGCTTTCCTCCAAAAAAGAGGCGGAGTCTGACTTCACATGTGCCAGTCTTTATCTTCCTTGTGTTGTGGGATCAGTAGTGATAGGGTATATACAGATGAGTAGCAGCTGAACGGATGGGACAGTGGGCCAGATAAACTGGAAGAAAATGGGGAAAAAAACAGAAATATATATATATATTTTAAAATAATAAAGAAATGATTTTTCTGCAGCTCTCTTTTGACGGCGGTGTTTTTTTTTGTTATGGCTTCATCGTTCGCTATCAGAGGCCTGTGTTTATTCAACCCTCAATTACTGAAGGCTCAGCTGGCAGGCCTTTAATTGATTGCTTTAATTGATTGGTCGGGGGTAACCATGGCTGAAAAGCAGTTTATCTTAATCAGTTGAGAGGAAACGTAGAGTGGGGCTGATTTCCTCCAGCTGATCACCCCGGCGTGGCTGAGAGAGAGGGGGCGTGGCTTCTGGAGGACAGTGAGGGAGAGAGAGGCTGAACTGGGAGAACTGGGACTCTAGTAGTACGGGTATGAAATTCCACAAGTGGGCAAAGTGTGCAGAATTACATAGTAATGAAAATAACGAAATACATACATGTAATTAATTTCTATACTGATATATTGATATATTGATGTTTTCCTATCTTACAACCTGAAAACTGTCTATTTTCAACCCTTCCTCCAGCGTCATTAAAATACCATAGTGCACTAAAGTGTTCTTGTAGCCACATTAGAATTATTAATCAGTATATTTAAAAGAGTGATAAAATAAAACAACTTTTTTTTGTACTTATTATACTTTAATTACAGTATAAAAATAGTACAAAACTCTACAATAAAAGTTAAATTGTGCTAAGTGTACTTAACTGTACTAAAATGGAACTGTTTAAAATATATTTAAGTAACTTAATGGACATTTAAATATTTAAACTACTTCATGTAAAGTATGTGACCGCATATTTTAAATATGCTTACAGTAAAATTATTATAATACATTTAATATTGAGTATTACAACTGTATCACTTATATCATTATGTTATACACCAGGTATATTAGGATTAGAACTGTACTAAGAATTAATGTTAAATATATGTGATCTATGTTTACATTAGAGTACATATATACATCCTTCTGGTTCTTGTCTTTTGTAAGTAGCATACTTCTAGTATACTGTACTTCGTTGGGTATAAAATATATATTTTTAATATACTGTACTACAATTTTTTGCATGTTACAAATTTACTTTAAATTTAATAAATGTAATAATTTAATTTACTTTCTGTCACGTCTTAGCCCTGTCTCGTGTCTCTGTGTGTCTTCCCCACGTGACCTGTGCTCCCCTGTGTCTCCCGTCTTAGTAGATTTCCACCTGTGTCTCATTTGTAGCTCCGCCCCTTCCCCTGTTGTTTTGTCTCTCCGTGTTCTTCCGTGTTTCATAGCCCTAGTCATTGCCCGTGTTTACCTCAGTTATTCTCTTGTGTATGTTTTCTAGTTTCTTGTTTATTTCCTCGTTTCCCAGTCCTCTGCTTAGTGTTTTGTTTCTAGTATATTCCTTGTATATATTTATATCCCTGCCCTGTTTAGTTTTGGTTATTTCTTGGTTATTTTTGGTAGTTTCTAGTTTCTTGTTTATGTTCTTAGCTTTGTTTGTTTCTTTGTTTATTTACCCTGTTTGTATTTATATATATTTAGTACTTCTTGTTTGTTTAGTTTATGTTCACTAGTTCCTCTCGTTTATTTTGGTTTACTTTATTATTACGTGTTCTTTGTTATTTGTTTATCTTTGTTATTTATATATTTATTAAATTATTCGTTTCATCCCTACCTGCACTTGTGTCCGCCTCCTCATCTCCCTGCCTGGGTCAACCGTGAAACTTTCTAAAAAGTTACATGATACATTGTACTTTAAGTGAACTGCTGTAACAGTTGTTTTTATCACACTTTGCTAAAAATGTACAAACATATATTTGGAAATAAGTATTTTAGAAGCATATTGAATTGCTTTAAACTGAAAGTGTACCTCATAGTAGTCTATTTTTTTTAAATACACTATATTGTATTTTTTAAAAAGTATGATCAAAGTTTATTTTCAAACATTTGATGAAGCATAATAGTAATGTACTTTTAATATATTTTAAGTAAGTACATTTACAGCATACTTATAATTATTTATATATATTTTTTCTTCACCAGGGTAGCAACAGTGCTTCTGAATATATCTACACTGATGGGCGTGGTGTTCTGGAAATGAGGTGTTTTCTGAGGTAAATTTCTGGAGTTTTGCTTGTTTATCTTGGTAACAGAAAACACAGGAGCTCCACTGACTGAATACAACCTAGACAGAAATCAACAGTCAGACGTTCATCGCTATCTTGGACATTAACACACAAACAATAAACAGAATAGTAAATAAAATAACATTGCTGTTCCCGTAAATGAGCTGCTGGAGCTCCTTTACAGCGTCAACCAGCAGCTCAGTTTCCTCTGATTTAAGAGAAGCGTTTGTTGGACACGTCCAGGTAGCTGCACCGTTAAAATAGCAATCCACCAAAGACAGAGCTCACCTGGTTCTACTCTTAAAGGGCATGATGAGCAAGAGACACTATGAGCTGATTGGTTTATTTCACGTTACACTCGAATTGAACCACACCCATTATTAATTAAGAGAATTAGTACATGCCTTTTGCACTTTTCGAGCTACGCAAGGTGTACTTTTCCTGTCGTTATGATAGCAAAGACACACTGACACAGCCTTAATCATGCTGCACGGTGTGTGGCTGGCAGCTCACCTAAATACTGTTAAAATAAAAATATGGCCCCTAGTCTCACTTTATTGAAACATTTCATAAGGTGTACTTTTCCTGTCGTTGTGATAGCAAAAACACACTCATGGCCTACATTAAGCTAAAACAGGGTCCTTAGTGTTTTCTAACAGCAGTAAAAAAAAGGCTGTAACCTGTCAAACATGGCGATTTGATAAGGGAATGATAAGCAAGAGAGACGCTGATTGGTTGACATCATGTTATGCCCAAAATGAACCACACCCATGATTAATTAAGAGAATTAGTACCTGCCTTTTGCGTGTTTTAAGCTGGTAAATGTGGCTACAAGAACACTTAAGTGCACTATAGTCTACTTTTTTTTTCACAAGGGGGAACCAGACTGGTTAAGAGTGTAGAATGCGGAATAAAAAGTGAACGTAATTTATGATATAATACATACCGAAAAGTAAGACGTTGAAACAAAGTAAATACATCAATACTGATTTAAAAATCGATCAAAATCAAAATATAATGATCCAACCTTGATTCGACCTTGAATAAAAGTTGAAATTCCAGCTGGGATATCATCTGGTAAACAGAAGCCAAACGAAAAAAACGTCTCCACTGGATCCCATGAAAACGGAGGAGTGCGGACTTCCTCTCTTTATTAGTTCTTTACGAGCTTTTCAGCTTTTTATAGTTGGATTTAACTCGTCAGGTCACCTTATAAAGACGGGGCTCCGCATTTGGTTCTGATTAGGAGGCTTTTGTTGAGGTTGGCTGATTGTAACTCCTCTGGGCTTTTCCAGAGCGATGGTGGGAGAGACGCAAGAATACGAGAATTCCCTCGCTTTCATTCAGTCCCACTGCTCCAACAAATCAGAGTCCAGGAGCTGATAGCAATCGGATTGGCCAGTGCAGGAGGGCGGGGCTTCTGGGGACAAATTAAAGACAAAGGGTTGCATTATGGGTCCTCATTTGGGTCCCCATTGGTTCCAAGCACTTGTGAAATCTGAAAACTATCGAGAAAACAAAATCGCCATGTTTAACAATAGCCTATTTTTCAGTTGTCCTATTGTACACCCTGCACAAGGCGCGTCATGATGCTCATTGCTATCTTACACCACCAACAGTCTATTTTCACACCTCCAACCTGCATTGTTTAAATAACAACCAAGCGTGTGAATATATACAGTTCTGCAAAAAAATGAAGAGAGCACTTCAGTTTCTGAATCAGTTTCTCTGATTTTGCTATTTATAGGTTTATGTTTGAGTAAAATGAACATTGTTGTTTTATTCTATAAACTACAGACAACATTTCTCCCAAATTACAAATAAAAATATTCTCATTTAGAGCATTTATTTACAGAAAATGAGAAATGGCTGAAAAAAACAAAAAAACAAGTTCATATTCATAAAGTAGTTTTAAGGTCAGAAATCAATATTTGGTGGAATAACCCTGGTTGGTTTTTAATCACAGTTTTTTTTCATGCATCTTGGCATCATGTTCTCCTCCACCAGTCTTACACACTGCTTTTGGATAACTTTATGCTGCTTTACTCCTGGTGCAAAAATTTAAGCAGTTCAGTTTGGTGGTTTGATGGTTTGTGATCATCCATCTTCCTCTTGATTATATTCCAGAGGTTTTCAATTTGGTAAAATCAAAGAAACTCTTAATTTTTAAGTGGTTTAAAAAACAGGGCTATTCCATTTATGAATTTATGAATATGAACTTGTTTTCTTCTTAATATTTGAAGTCTGAAAGCTCTGCATCTTTTTTTGTTATTTCAGCCATTTCTCATTTTCTTGCTCTCTTCCCTCTCTCTCTATAGTTAATCAAATATATTCTGTGATTAATCATTAATCAACGGTCTTTTTTGAGAGGTAGACAATAATCAATAATAATAACAGTGTACTGTGATCTAGGCCTGATTAACACTACAGTTAGAGACAGTTGGATAGTGTGTGTTAGTTATGAGATTTAATCTGTATTTCAGCATCAACAGTTGAAAATAGATAGAAATCTACTTTCCAAACTCGACCGTAGCAATAAGTCGCTACCTGGAACCGCTAACTCATCACTAGGCTGGCTGTGTAAATGTGGTAAAATGGTTCATTTGTGTTAAAAAACAAAAATAAATTCATAAAGTTTCAGGATAAACGGCACGAATTAACTTTTACAGCACTACTGACCGAGTCCAGGGTCCAAAACCAATCAGATGGGCCGGTGTGGGAACAGTGAAGGGGGGACGGGGCTTCTGGGGACAAATTAAAGACAGAGGGTGGCATGATGGGTCCACGTTTAAGCGTTTTTTAGATTTGCGTGACCCCTGTTTATCAGCAGGTAAGACGTTTACATGCCTGCACTGTGGGGGTGAAGATCTGAGGCCTGAGCTCTTCCTAAAGTCCGCTTCCGTGTTTTGATCACTCCCAGCTGGGGGGCGGGGGGGTGGGCTTCTGTCTGAGAACAGGGTATCATTAGGTTTACACTATTAGTCAAAAGTTTAAGAACACCCCCTGTTTGTTTTCTGTATTTGGTATATTTCAGCTCTTTAGGTGCAGTACATAACCAGAAATGGTACAAAATCCAAGAAAAATATATAATTCATACTTTCTTCATCATCGTTACTTAGAAAAAGACACAGAAACACAAATAAACTGTGTAACTCTTAAAAAAAGTGGTGAGTTCTGTTTCCTACACCTTCAAAAAACTCTTGGAAACTGGAGAAAAAAACTGCTACAGGAAGACGTCTGGCTGACCCACATGGATACAACAGCTTTAGCCTTTAGCTCAGATTAACATGATTAAGGACTCTAGGATTTCTAGTAAAAAAAAGTTTCCTTTATCCAATTTATCATGCATTTATCATTCTTTATTCCAGCACCCTACGTTGACTTTATCTCCCGTCAAACATACAAGTATATACTTGTGTTTTAATTAACACCAATAATATAAATATAATTGCATTTTACATTTATTAACACATATCCACTCTAAAAGTGTGTGTCTTTAGAAGAACAAGTGCAATTATATATATATATATATTATTGCTTTCTAAGTTCTTTCTATTATCTTTTATTTGTTGTATTGTTAGTTTTATGATTTTCATTTTTTTTACACATTTTATTGCTGCTTATCATTTTAAGAATAGGTCTTAACAACTGGTTTTCTTAACATTTATTATTGTCATACATCAAACTATCACACAACTTTCACATTTTTCTCTACAATGACAGATTGTCTTTGTTCGTCATTATGGGCACTTTGATAACCAAACATTAATTAAGTTAATATCGAGGTCCTGCAACCAGTAGTGATACCTTTTCTGAACAGACAGTTTCAACAGGACAGTGCTCGTCCACATACTGCTACCATCTCAAGAGCTGGCCTAATTTAAAGATACAGAGACTATACAATGGCCAGCCCAGCCACATTGAACCAAAGTAGAAAATCTCCTTTCAAAAGATTAGTTTAGTCCAGGACTAGCCTTAATCCTGTGTAGAAAGTAGAGCTTAAATCAGGCTCAAAATATTCAGCCCGACCCGGCCTTAGCCCGATCCAACCTGCCCGTAAACTATCATTATGAGCTTGATTTAAACCCAACATTTTTTTAGTAAGTAAAGCGTTAAATCTGAGCTTTTTAAAGCATTTTCAGGCTGTTTGAATGAGTGAAATCTGTATAACATCAGAACGATGTTTATTAACGTTGCAACACTGAAGAAGCATAGACTTATTATTTCATAAAAATGTTTATTAAGAACAGATCTCCCAAAAAATAAAACACCAACAATGTGATCAATGATCCACAAGCCTAAATATCAGTAAATGAGGCTACAAGAATGATGTCTGAATAACTTTCCTCTAATCTTATATCATTTAACATGGTTTAAGATGAATTATAAATGAATTCTAAACAAACATTTTACATTTTTTAAAACTGTGCTTATACTTTATGTGCAAAAACACAAAAAACAGTATTATGGCTATGCACTGCACTGCGCTGTTGTGCAACGTTTTTTTAAAGCACAGTTTGATTTGTTACTTTGCTATATTGTGATCACCCCATAGCTTTATATAAAATAAAAAAATATATAAAATAAAAATAGCATTTAAAACAGACGCTTATGTCACAGGCTATTTTCTTGTGCCTGTCCCGACCCGCTCCGAGGAAAATGGTGGGAAATCTCGGCCCGTGTTCAGGTCAGGCCTCGGGTCGGGTCGGGTTCGGGCAGAGAATCTAAGCTCTAGTAGCTTTATTAGTAGTTTAATAAAATGATTATGTAAATCGAGTGAACAGGGCTTTAGAGGTTCCTCTAGTGAACTCCAGCTAGTTAGTGAACTGTAGCTAAAAGCAGATTTTCCCATCTCAGTAATTCGTGTCTCACTTGGACAGTTTGTAAATAATTACGGTTAGAAAAACACTCGGCGCTCTCCAGCTAGGTGAACTGCAGCCTCCCCGACTCATTATCTACTGACTATAAAACACCAGATAACATTTCCTTTGTGTTCAGAGACGCTGCAGCAATTAGCCAACAAGTGGGTCATCCATTAAACAAGCCACAGAGAGAGAGAGAGAGAGAGAGAGAGAGAGAGAGAGAGAGAGAACAAGAAAGAGAACAAGAGAGAGAGAGAGAGAGAGAAAGAGAGAGAGTGAGAAAGAGAGAAAGAACAAGAGAGAGAGAGAGAGAACAAGAAAGAGAACAAGAAAGAGAAAGAGGGATAGACAGACAGAACGAGAGAGAGAGTTAGAGAGAGAGAGATAGACAGAACAAGAGAGAGAGAGTGAGAGAGAGAGAAATAGCTAGAGAACAAGAAATAGAACGAGAGAGAGAGAGAGAACAAGAAAGAGAACAAGAGAGACAGAACAAGAGACAGAGAGAGAGAGAGAGAGAGAGAGAGAACGAAAACAAGAGAGAGAGTGAGAGAGAGAACAAGAAAGAGAACAAGAAAGAGAGCGAAAGAGAGAGAGATAGACAGAACAAGAGAGAGAGTGAGAGAGAGAGAAATAGATAGTGAACAAGAAAGAGAACGAGAGAGAGAGAGAACAAGAAAGAGAACAAGAAAGAAAAAGAGAGATAGACAGACAGAACAAGAGAGAGAGAGAGAGTGAGAGAAATAGATAGAGAACAAGAAAGAGAATGAGAGAGAGAACAAGAAAAAGAAAGAGAGAGAGACAGACAGAACAAGAGACAGAGAGAGGGAGAGAGAGAGAGACAGAGATACTGAGAGAGAGAGATACAGAGAGATAGAAACCCAGAAACCCCTGCAAAAGAGAGAGAGAGAAAACCCCTGCAAAAGAGAGAGAGAGAGAAAACCCCTGCAAAAGAGAGAGAGAGCAAAAGAGATATAGAAAACGAGAGAGAGAGAGACAGATAGATATAGAGAACAAGAAAGAGAGAGAAAGCAAGAGATAGACAGATAGAACAAGAGAGAGAGAGAGACAGAGAGAGAGAACAAAAGATACATAGAGAGAACAAGAGAGACAGAGAACAAGAAATAAAACAAGATACAGAGACATAGACAGAACAAGAGAGAGAGGGAGATCAAGAGAGAGAGAGAGAAAGATGGACAGAAAGAACAGATCCCACAGACCTTCCAGAGATCATCAATCAAAAAGGTTTTGCTCATCGTCAAAGAAATAGTTGATATGAGCAACATGTGTAACATCTCAGCATCTGTTTGTAGAGTTGTAGAAGTTCTCTTATCAGCACATAAACAGTAAGAAGCAGCAGCCAATCACGTACTGCGCACTCTCCAACCAGAAACAGAGAAATAACCTAGCCTATAGACTCGCCTCGGGTTCGCCAATATCTTTGTTCAGTATGAATTACGGTCTTCTCTCTTCGTATTAGTCACTCAAACATCATAAGTTGCTTTTTTGTTAATGGAGAAGACTCTGCCTTCCTCCGAGTTCTGAAGTCAGCCTTTTCCATCACCCACCACAGATCAGCTGCTCATCATCCAGTTTATTAACCCAAGACTCCAGCGCTGGGAGGCGAACATGCTAACCATTGAACCTCAGTGCCGCCCAATTTGTAAGGCCTCAAATTTGCCAATGGACTCTCGCCTCTGGTTTTCCAACATCTAAGCTGGACACAATTTGGTCATGTCATCAAAAACATCATTGTTCGGTATGAATTATGGTCTTGTCTCTTTTTACTATTCATGTGGACATCGTATGTGCTTTTTTTCCCTTTTTTTTGCAATTTTTGGACAAATAATTGTGGATCTGAGTAGAATGAGTGTGCCACCACAAACTGCAATGAAATAAACACACACACACTCCTCGAGTGCCTCCATACTTCAGAAAAGCTGAAAAAAACTCCTTTTCCACAGTATTTAAAAGAAATATTGGGTAACACATTACTTGGATGGTCCATTGTTGAAGCCATGTAGATTCTCGACTAACATTCAACTAAATTAGACTCATTGCTGAATTCTCGAATTAACTGAATTCTTAGTTTAATATACAGTCATATGAAAAAGTTTGGGCACCCCATTAATCTTAATCATTTTTAGTTCTAAATATTTGGGTGTTTCCAAAGAGCTGCAGCCGCAAACAGAGTCGCCTGAAACAGTGTGCTTTTGCATACCTCAGGCGACTCTGTTTGTGGCGTGTTTGCAGAAATGGCTTCTTTCGCATCACTCTCCCATACAGCTTCTCCTTGTGTAAAGTGCGCTGTATTGTTGACCGATGCACAGTGACGCCATCTGCAGCAAGACAATGCTGCAGCTCTTTGGAGGTGGTCTGTGGATTGTCCTTGACTGTTCTCACCATTCTTCTTCTCTGCCTTTCTGATATTTTTCTTGGCCTGCCACTTCTGGGCTTAACAAGAACTGTCCCTGTGGTCTTCCATTTCCTTACTATGTTCCTCACAGTGGAAACTGACAGGTTAAATCTCTGAGACAACTTTTTGTATCCTTCCCCTGAACAACTATGTTGAACAATCTTTGTTTTTAGATCATTTGAGAGTTGTTTTGATGAGCCCATGATGCCACTCTTCAGAGGAGATTCAAATAGGAGAACAACTTGCAATTGGCCACCTTAAATACCTTTTCTCATGATTGGATGCACCTGGCTATGAAGTTCAAAGCTCAATGAGGTTACCAAACCAATTTTGTGCTTCAGTAAGTCAGTAAAAAGTAGTTAGGAGTATTCAAATCAATAAAATGATAAGGGTGCCCATACTTTTGCACCAGTCAGAGTTTGGTTTAATGCATATTGCACATTTTCTGTTAGTCCAATAAACCTCATTTCAATCCTGAAATATTACTGTGTCCATCAGTTATTAGATATATCAAACTGAAATGGGTGTTTCCAAACACCCAAATATTTAGAACTAAAAATGATTAAGATTAATAGGGGTGCCCAAACTTGTTCATATGACTGTACATGATTCTCTATTGAATTTAATCTTACAACTTACTCTAACCTTAAGCTTTAAGGGTTGGTTTTAGTGCAAACACAATGGACGAGATTATTAAAATAATTGAAGTCATGTCCATTTATTGATCGATAATCGATAATGTAATTATTGTGACAGGCCTAGCTGAAATGTTAGGTAAGCATCTTATTAGTATCTTATTAGAAAAGCTGTGAAAACTCCTTTTCCACAAAATTTGAAGGAATAATAAACTAAATTTTCGATTTGCACAAGATTAGCCTGAACAGGGCCTTTTGTTAGATGACCAGTTCACCTGAAAACGAACAAGTGAACAGCAAAAAAGCATCAAACGATGATATCGGACGACGTCTGTCTGACAGCTCGCGGATGACTATATCAATACAGTATTAATCCCGTGTATTCAGCTGCAGGACGTGTAGGCATGTCAGAGGTCCTGTACACTGAGGGATATTCCATCTCCAACAAAAAACACATGTCCAAACAGCATCTCGCCATCGACGCCTCATTCTTCACCTCACCCCTGTTGTTGAGCTCCATAAATAATGAAGGCACGCTGCGCTCGCCGAGATTGAAGTCCGTAACCCACTGCTACAATCCCCTCACTGTGTGAAGAATACCACTGGGGCCGGGCGAGCAGCACGGTCCATATTGACCCACGACCTCCACTGTGCCGCCACACACACACACACACTCACTTACACTCATACACACACTCATACACTCTCGATTTCGCTTTGTGTGGTTTGTGTGTTTGCTTCGACGGCTTCTCAAAGAATTTACTTTGAGAATAAATACTTAATGCGGAGCACCTTTTCTCTCTTTTCTCTTTTTTTTCTTTTTTTTTGATGAAATAATTCATTGACGCACAGAAACATTTGTGTTAAACTAACTAGACGCCACGTTTTTTTTTTTTTTTTTTCCTGAAACGAAGAAAAAAAAAAAAAAAGCACGGATTCAAGGCTGATCAATAGAGGCCTTGGTGGTTTGTTTACTGGACCCTGATCAAGGCTGTGAGATTAGTATAGGTAGGTATAGTGCAAATAGGCCTCACAAACACACACACACACACACACACACACATACAATCTTGTGCACAAAAACACACACACGCACACCCATTCCCATTCGCCATGGCATTTCGTTTGGTTTGGTAGTTGGTTACCAGAAAGTGTAGTGACGTGATGTTCTCTCTCTCTCTCTCTCTCTCTCTTTTTCTCTCTCTCTCTCTCTTTTTCTCTCTCTCTCTCTCTTTTTAATAATCAGAAAAACGAAAAACGCCTTCGGGCAGAAGGAATGTAAAAAGCTCCAGCCGAGGACCTTCTGCAGACCCCTCTGAAGACCCCACACAATGGCGGACGACGAGTCCCGGCCAATTCGAACCCGGACCGGACTCGCCTCCCGATCGCCTGCGCTTGGCCTCGGTTCGCATCCACATCTGGTTAACTCAGTTAAAATAAAAAAAAATTAAAAATAAAATTAAATAAAAAATGAAATAAGCAAAAACAACAACAGAAAATAAAAATCTATAATGCTAAGCAGCTAAGCTAATGCATAATGCTGCACAACAACACACACACATACATGACCACCCCCATCTGAGGGGGTTAAAAGAAACGCCGCTGTTCGTTGTGAACATGAACGCCAATTATAAGTAATTTATTGAAGTCCAAGGTTTCAAGTCGTGAAATATTAAACGCTGCAACAAGGTGAGAGACAGTGCGCAGGTTTGATGTGGAGAACAGGTGCGGATCAATTATACGGACCATCGCTAACGTCCCCCCCCCGTCCCCTGGGGGTTAGATTTCGGAAAAGGGATTCACCGAAACGGGAAATCTGGAAAAAAGTGTTTGGGCTGAATCTGAAACCAAACTAAATAAAAATAAGAGAGATAAATAGAGAAAAGTTCATGCAAACACCAACCTTTTTTATGTTTTTATTCATTTATCTGCATTCAATTAGCGATGCAAGGAAATTGTAATTTTGACCAAAGCAGAAAAAAAAAAAAAAAAAACGAAAATGAAGGAAATCAAGAAAATTAAACATTTGGCCAATGGCCAAATAGCGAATTCCAAACACAGATTCTTACAGATTTTCATCTGTAAGAAGAACAGTCTAAATGTAATTTGTGGTAACGGCCTACCATCCACTGGAGGTTAGTTCTTAGAAAGGGATTCACCGAAACGCACCGGGAAATCTGGAAAATGTTTAGGCTGAAACTGAAACCAAACAAAATAAAAAAAGAGAAAAGTTCATGCAAATACCTTATTTTTTCGATGTTTTTATTCATTTATCTGCATTCAATAAGCGATGCACAGAAATTATAATTTTGACCGAAGACCGAAAATAAAGACAATAAAGACAATAAAAAAAAATTAAGAAAATAAAACAATTGGCCAATGGCCAAACAGCAAATCCCAAACACAGAGCTACTTTTTTCACCACTAAATAAATGAAACTAAAGTCTAAATGTAATTTGTGGTAACGTCCCGTCGCCCCCTGAGAGTCAGTTTTCGGAAAGTGATTCACCGAAACGCACCAGGAAATATTTTGGTCAAAACTGAAACCAAGCAAAATAAAAGTGAGAAAAATTCAATCACCATTTTTTAAAAATGTTTTTGTTAATTTATCTGCACATATGAGCTGATGCACAGAAATTATAATTTTGACTGAAGCTAAAAATGAAAAAAAAAAATCAATAAAATAAAGAAATTTAAACATTTGGCTAATAGCCAAATAGCGAATTTCAAACACAGATTATGAGAGGTTTTCATTTATTTCGCCACTTTTTTCACCACTAAATAAATGAAACAGTCTAAATGTAATTTGTGGTGACGCCCCGCCGTCTGCTGGGGGTTAGTTTTCGGAAAGGGATTGTCTGAAACGCGCCAAAATACAAAGTTTTATAGATTTTTTTTGTGTTTTTTTTTATAAAGGACAACTTCAGCTAAAGCCAAAAATGAAGAAAATATAATATTTGGCCAAATCCCACAAATCCCACTCGAACACAGATTATCGCACTTTTTTTCACTACTGAATAAATGAAACAGTCTAAATGTAATTTTATGTTGCTTTTTAAAGAAAAACTCATTGCAGTTTAGTTGCAGTTTAGTCACCAAAAACGTCATTATTTGTTTTTCTCACTTCTTATTCAGTCGAACTCTGTAAGTGCTTTTCTGATATTTTCTGAGGAAAAAGGGGGTAAAAAAAAAAAGAAGAAAAGGAAAAGCTGCAGTTTGGGCTGAAACTAAAACTGAAAAAATGTAAATTATTAGCGTTGCATTTTGTCTGAAGCTGAAAATTAAGAAGATGAAACATTTGGCCAATGTCTGAATATAGAATACTGAATACAGATTTTCACATTTTATTCACACTATTTTGCCCCTTTTTTACCACTGAATAAATGAAACAGTCTAAATATAATTTTATTTAGTTTTTAAAGGAAAACTCGTTGCAGTTTAGTTGTAGTCAGTGTTTTTGTAAACTGGCTGAATGTTTTAAACATTCCAGCTGGTCTCAGTTTGATCACGTCATCAGAAACGTCATTATTTAATCTTTTCACTTCATATTCGGTCAAACTCTGGAAGAGTTTCTTTTTTTCCATTTTCTGATCAAAACGGGGGTAAAAAAAAAGAAGAAAAAGAAACGCCGCTGTTTGTTGTGAACAAAAACACCAATTATAAGTAATCCAAGGTTCCAGTGGTGAAATATTAAAGGTGAGAGACAGTGTGCAGGTTTGATGTGGAGAACAGGTGCAGATAAATGATACGGACCAGCGCTAACGTCCCCCCCGTCCCCTGGGGGTTAGATTACGGAAAGGGATTCACCAAAACGCGTCTGAAACTGAGTAAAAAAATAAAAAATAAAAAATTGTCCGAACACGGTTTTGCTATTTTTGACATTTTCTTCAATTTCTCTGCATATATATTAACAACACACAGAAATGATAATTTTGTCTGAAACCAAAGACAATGAAGAAAATTAAATATTTGGAGAAATGGTCAAATAGCTAATTCGAACCCAGCAAACCCAGATTCTATCAGGTTTTTGGTCATTTTGCCTCTTTTTTCACCATTTTTTCACTGTCTGTAGATTTTATTGTCTCAACTGGTCACATTAAAAACATCATAGTTCGGTATGAAGTATTTGTATATTTTTATATCTTCTCACTTTTTATTCATAAGAGATTTTTGCCATTTTCTGAATAGAAATTGGGTAAAAAGAAGAAATACACCAAGAAATGTCTGAGTCGAAACTGAAACCAAACAACGTAAAACTTGGAAAATTCGTCCAAACAGATTTCTATTTCTGAAAGAAGTTTTCATTGATTTATATGCGCATATTAGCCATGCACAAAAGTGACTATTCTGTCTGAAGCCAAAAATGAAGAGAATGAAGCATTTGACCAAATCCCGAACCCATAATGTATAATAACATTTTTGTTTGTTTGTTTACTGACTAGGGTCATGAAATAAGTTAGAAACTATATTTTTGAGCTTTAGTTTTTGTAATTGCATTTTCTTTGAAAAGCAAAGATAAAATGACAAAACAACAATTGTCGATTAGATGAAGCTGATGAACTGAGATGGTGATTTAAGGTGATTTAATTGGGATGAGCAGCAACTATTGTTCAGCACCTCCAGGAACTCCTTCCTTCCAGACGCTGAGAAAACTATTCCAGGTGACTCTCCCTCATGAAGACACTGAGATTAAAATTAAAACTAAGAGTGTGCAGGTCTGTCCTTAAAGCTTTAGCGTCTTGAATATTAAATTTACAATGTAAAATAATCATAAAAAGAAGAAAGAAAACAAACACACTGAATAAGAAAGGTGCGTACAAACTTTTGACTTGTACTGTCTTTCTTTTACCCACTCTACCACTCTACCCCTATAAATACCCATATTGAGAACAGAGTTTCTCTGATTTTGCTATTTATAGGTTTATGTTTGAGTAAAATGAACATTGTTGTTTTATTCTATAAACTACAGACAACATTTCTCCCAAATTACAAATAAAAATATTCTTATTTAGAGCATTTATTTACAGAAAAAGAGAAATAACTAAAATACCAAAAAAAATAAAATAAAATATGTACAGCTTTCAGACCTCAAATAATGCAAAAACAGTTTTAAGAGTTCAGAAATCAATATTTGGTGGAATAACCCTAGTTTTTAATCACAGTTTTCATGCATCTTGGCATCGTGTTCTCCTCCTCCACCAGTCTTACACACTGCTTTTACAGCATCTTCCTCTTGATTATATTCCAGAGGTTTTTAATTTGGTAAAATCAAAGAAACTCATCATTTTTAAGTGCTCTCTTATTTTTTTATTTTATTTTTTTTACCAATCTACGCCATCCTATGCCTATTCTACCACTCTAACTACCCAGCATCAGCACCAGCTTCAGCATCCTCATCCTCATCATCCTCCTCTACGGCCTCCTGTATCTCCTCTGCTTGGTCTAAATGATCATTTGTTGACCCTGAAGAGAGAGAAATATCAATTCCTGGAGTGTTATTCCAGCTATTAAAAATGAAACGGGCTGGAAATAACAAACAGCGCTCTCGGCGAGGCGTCGGCGGCGAGGGGACGGCTCTTTCTTACAGCTGTCAGTGCCTGAGTAATTACAGCTGCCCTCTGTGTCAGCCCGTACACACCGCCGCCGATATCCATCTCTTTACGTGGAGCCGCCGCTGACGGCTACATCCCTCTCTCTCTCTCTCTCTCTCTCTCTCTCTCTCTCGTTCTCTCTCTCGTTCTCTCTCTCTCTTTCTCTCTCTCTTTTTCTATCTGTGCGATCTGCACATCCTCCTCCTCCTCCTCCTCCTCTTCACTCAGGCAGGCAGGCAAGTGCTACAGATACAGATACACATTTTTCCATATTCAGCTCAAAATAAAGAAATAAAAATATATAATTAAATCAATAAAAATATAAGCAGAGTACCGTGTGGTAAGACAGCTGATGTGACAAAAGAATCAAAACTGCAAAAAAAAAAAAAATCCCCTACAAAAAAAATACACCCAGAGAAATAATAATAAATTAACACAAACCAAGAAACGAAGAGTAAAAGGGTTGAGTCGGACGCATTAATTAGCCGATCGTGACATAATGTATCACACGTATGTTTAAGCTGTCCAATTATGCAAATGCATTTACTTAGCAAATAAAGCCGGACAGGGTGTTATTCCTTTCCTTTATTAATGTCCATTAGTCCATTAATTGAATTTTTACCAAATTTTACCAAATTGAAATCCTCTGGAATATAATCAAGAGGAAGATGGATGATCACAAGCCATCAAACCACCAAACTGAACTGCTTGAATGAATTTTTGCACCAGGAGTAAAGCAGCATAAAGTTATCCAAAAAAAGCAGTGTGTAAGACTGGTGGAGGAGAGAGTGATGGCAAGATGAAAATTGTAATAAAAAAAAACAGGGTTATTCCAGCAAATATTGATTATTTCTGAACTCTTAAAACTTTATGAATATGAACTTGTTTTCTTTGTATTATTTGAGGTCTGAGGTTTCTTTTTTTTTTGTTATTTCAGTCATTTCTCATTTTCTGTAAATAAATGCTCTAAATGAATTTTTTTTATTCGGAATTTGGGAGAAATGTTGTCTGTAGTTTATAGAATAAAACAACAATGTTCATTTTACTCAGAAAGTGAAGTGCTCTCTTTTTTGGTATATATATATATATATATATATATATATATATATATATATATATATATATGCAGGTAGATTTATATATTAATTGTAAAAAACTAAATATATAAGCCCAAATATAGTTTGGGTTGAGATATAGGAAACAAAACACACATATGAGATTATATATACAATATATACAGGATGTATATAATTCAGCTATCTGATTATTATACTGTTATATGCATTAGAATATATATATGTATATACAGCTCTGGAAAAAATGAAATATATCACTCACTATGTTTGAGTAAAATGAACATTGTTGTTTTATTCTATAAACTACAGACAATATTTCTCCCAAATTCCACATAAATATATTGTCATTTAGAGCATTTATTTACAGAAAATAAGAAATGTCTGAAAAGGCTATTGGATGAAGATCTGATACCCAATAGAACAATACATATAAGTGTATAATGTATAACTGCATGTCGGGTACAGAGAGAAAAAAAACAGAGAAATATAATATAATAATAAATTAACAGGGAAGAAGAAGAGTAAAAGGGTTGAGTCGGACGCATTAATTAGCCGATCGTGACATAATGAATCACACGTATGTTTAAGCTGTCCAATTATGACAAATATTTCAATGCGAATGCGTTTACTTAGCAAATAAAGCCGGACAGGGTGTTATTCGCCGGCGTTCGCTCCCGGTAAATTATTTACAATAGTCGTGAATTTATGCAGGCCTAATTGCAGAAATAGTATTTGTGTCAGATCGGAGATTAAGACGAACAGTACGCGAGGTCCACACCCTGCAGTATGAGAAGGAGCAGCAGCAGCAGCAGCTTATTAATATTCATACATTAAAAAGCTTGTTCTGGACTGTCAACACACACTCAAACGTGTACAGCGTCTGCTTAATATATATATTTATATATTCATATCTATATATGCCTGTATACCTGTGGCAGAAGTGTTTAATTGATTGAATTAAAAGTAAATTTTAATTTCATTTATTTTAATGAATGTAATACTGAGACTTAATACAGTCTTTAATCATGTTAATCTGAAAGCTGCTGTTTCCATGTGGGTCAGCCAGACGTCTTCCTGTAGCAGTTTTTTAAAACAAGAGTCTTTATTTGAAGAGGTAGGAAACAGTACTCACCGCTCTCCGACTTCATTTCTCTGTAATTTCTCTAAAGAAGAGAACTTCTACTTTTAATAGTTTTAACAGAGTTCTCTGTGTTTCTGAGTCTTTTTCTAGTTTAATTATGATGATGAAAGTGTGAATGTGCTGGGTGTAAGTGTGTAAGTGTGTAGAGAGTAACAGCAGTAACCTTGTTGTTTTATTCTATAAACTGCAGACATTTCTTCCAAATTCCCCATAAAAATATTGTCATTTAGAGCATTTTCAGACCTCAAAAAATGCAAAGAAAACAAGTTTATATTCATAAAGTTTTAAGAGTTCAGAAGTCACTATTTGGTGGAATAACCCTGGTGGTTTTTAATCACAGTTTTTTTTTATGCATCTTGGCATCATGTTCTCCTCCACCAGTCTTACACACTGCTTTTGGAGAACTTTATGCTGCTTTACTCCTGGTGCAAAAATTCAAGCAGTTCAGTTTGGTGGTTTGATGGTTTGTGATCATCCATCTTCCTCTTGATTATATTCCAGAGGTTTTCAATTTGATAAAAATCAAAGAAACTCGTTATTTTAAAGTGCTCTCTTATTTTTTCCCGAGCTGTATACTGAGGGAATACACATTTTTTTAACACTCACTTATGTTTAAGACAAAATAGACAGAAAAGAAACTTAAACAGTCTTTTTTGGGCTGTATATATGTTGACATGCACATTGAAGGCAGTATGACTTCAGAAATGCAGAAAATATATAAGTAAATGAATATATATATGCAGGTAAATGTATCTATTAATTGAATTTTGTCCATATTACCCTAAAACTAAATACAGCTGTGGAAAAAAATAAGAGAGCATTTAAAAAGATGAGTTTCTTTGATTTTACCAAATTAAAAACCTCTGGAATATAATCAAGAGGAAGATGGATGATCACAAACCATCAAACCACCAAACTAAACTGCTTAAATACATATTTGCACCAGGAGTAAAGCAGCATAAAGTTATCCAAAAGCAGTGTGTAAGACTGGTGGAGGAGGAGAACATGATGCCAAGATGCATGAAAAAAAACTGTGATTAAAAACCACCTGATTTCTGAACTCTTAAAACTTTATGAATATGATCTTGTTGTTTTCTTTGCATTATTTGAGGTCTGAAAGCTCTGCATCTTTTTTGTTATTTCAGACATTTCTCATTTTCTGTAAATAAATGCTCTAAATGAGAATATTTTTATTTGGAATTTGGGAGAAATGTTGTCTGTAGTTTATAGAATAAAACAGCAATGTTCATTTTACTCAAACATAAACCTATAAATAGCACAATCAGAGAAACTGATTCAGAAACTGACGTGCATCTATTAACTGAATTCTTTGTCCATATTACCCTAAAACTAAAATAACATAAAAGCCTAAAATAGTTTGTGATGTGATATAAAACAAATAAGACATTGTACAGTATATTCATTATATTATGGGTATAAAACATATTAGATTATATATACAGGTCTGTATATAAGTCAGATATCTGATTATCTGTTATACTACTAAAGATAAAGATCTGATATTCAATAGAACAGTATAAATGAGTGTTTAATACTGCAGGTCCGGTACTGAGTGATGCTGTGATGCTGATACCGGTCCGGTGCCGGAGCTGCAGGGCATTTCAGTACCAGTAGATGGCAACATACAGTGCTCCTGACTCCTGAGAGTGAGATCGACATCATTCCTACCTGACTTCACTCAAAACTACCTTAAAAAGCTTAAAACTCACATATAATTATAGTGTCTTTTAATATAAACTATTGATTTTACTGCTTTGAATAATAAAACTGATTTAATACGGCACATATTAACACATACACAGCTTTATTATACTGAAACAATGAGTGAATGAGGGGACATAAGCTGATGGAATGTTATTGGTGGTGATGCACATGTATAATTTACATTTTGTGAAATTTGTTTTCTAATTTTTTATTTTTTTACTGGAAATAAAATCCTATCTAAGACATATTGTGGGGTGGAGGGAGCAATAAAGAAAATCTTTCAATTTACCATGCAATGTACTTTCAGGAATTATAGTAATAAAAATCAAATTTTACCCTAAATTTATATTTAAATAATGTTCAACAAATGTGCTATTTAATATGTTATATAAAAAAATGTTTACGAAAAAAAAAAAAACATCTCACATTTTTTTGGAATTCGATTTATTTATTTATTTTAGAAGTTTTCCTAACGTTTTAAGAACCTTTTTGTAAAGGTTACAGAAAATGTTTGCAGAACATTTAAAATAACATTTACCAGAAGACAGTTTTAAGAACATTACATTAATGTTAGTGTTGCGACATTTTCTCAAAACACTGGAAGAACCTTAAAAAAAAGTTGCGCACTGTTTTTTTTTATAAATGTTTCATAAATATTACTGTGGAAGCATTTTCTCTTAACATTTGAAGAACTTTAAAAATAGGTTGTGCAACATATTTTCAGAATGTTCCATTAATGTTACTGTGAAAAACGTTTTTACTAACATTGAGGGAAATTTTAGGGAAATGTGCAATGTTTTTAGAATGGACCATTAATGTTACTGTAGGAACATTTTCTCCCAACATTGGTAGAACTTTAAAAATAGGTCATGCAACGTCTTTAGAATGTTTCATTAATGCTAGTGTGGAAATGTTTTCTCTCAACATTTGGGGAACTTTAAAAGATGTCGTGCAAATGTTTTTAGAACATTACATTAAATGTTAACGTGGGAACATTTTCTCCCAACATTTGGGGAACTTTAAAAATAGGTTGTGCAACATTTTAGAATGTTCCATAAATGTTACTGAGGGAACATTTTCTCTTAACATTGGAAGAACTTTACCAGAGGTTGTGCAATGTTTTTAGGACATTGCATTAATGTTACTGTAGGAACATTTTCTCCCAACATTGGGAGAACTTTAAAAATAGGTCATGCAATGTCTTTAGAATGTTCCATTAATGTAAGTGTGGAAACGTTTTCTCCCAACATTTCAAAAGAGGACAAATTGTTGGTGCACGTCTTGCTGGAGCATCTGTGACCAAGACAGCAAGTCTTTGTGATGCATCAAGAGCCACGGTATCCAGGGTAATGTCAGCATACCACCAAGAAGGACCAACCACATCCAACAGGATTAACTGTGGATGCTGTAAGAGGAAGCTGTCTGAAAGGGATGTTCGGGTGCTAACCCGGATTGTATCCAAAAAACATAAAACCACGGCTGATCAAATCACGCAGAATTCAATGTGCACCTCAACTCTCCTGTTTCCACCAGTGTGTGGCCCTGGTGTTTTAGCTATCTGCTCACTATAGTAAAGGCAGCAGATAGTGAACAGTGGTGAAAGCATCTGGATCTCTGCCCTCAGGCTCTGCTGGGCGGAGCCCGGCCGACTCCAAATGTAGGCTGATGGAGAAGCCAGATTATTCCCTGTCAAAAGTGTTTCAGCAACAATGCTGCCGCTGCTTTGTTGTCCCACCCGCCACCACCGCTGCCACTGCTGCCGCCACCCCTCTCTACGCTTTCTCTCAGAGACGTTTGTTCTTCGATAAGGCCCCGGAAGCCTCTCGCGCCGTGTTGGTGGGAACCTATGGAAAAGAATACACTTTCTATCAATTGTGTTGTTCTTATCCCCCAGAGCGCCGCGGCCGGCGCTGGGAATCGCCTGCTTTCAGTGAGCTGCTGCGGAGCGATAGCATTCAGAGCCCGGGGCCGGAGAACACAGCGCATTCAGCCCAGCGCGGCACAGGCCCCGCACCGGGGCATTGTACACACACACACACACACACACACACACACACACACGTATACACACTCGTACACACACTCGGACAATATACACTATATTTGGTTTAGCCACAAAGAAACAAGAAGAGGCTCAATAGTGCGGCTCTGGCAGGGAGGGCGTGTTGACTGTGTGTGTGTGTGTGTGTGTGTATAAGTGTTTATGTGTGTGAGAGTGTGTGTGTGTGTGTGTGTTCCAGTGTGTGGGTGTGTGTGTGAGCACAATTGCATAAAAATACTGCTACTTATACTACTATCAATTAAACTATTATATTATATTTTATTATATTATTATAAAACAAATAAAGTAATATTGTATAATACGATAATAATAAGAATCTTGAAATATGAATTATAGTTTATTGCTGTAAGTGTTGTAGATCATAAGAGCAAGTTACCACCATTCATTTACTCGAAAGCATTGTGCTGATGCAAGCATAAAAAACCTTGAAAATGAAACATGATTTATTGCTGCAGTTGTTGTAGGCCATAAGAGCAAGCTACCATTCATTTATTTGGAACTGCAATGTGGGTCCATGCATATGTGTGTGTGAGTGTGTGTGTGTCTGATAAAATACCACACTGCAAATTATATTTATATTAAAATAAAAAATATGTTTTAAATAATGTTAGTAATAACACAGTTATTACATAATTATTACATAATCAGGAATAAAATAAGAATGAAAGATGAATATTAGATGCTGCAATAAAAGTCTATATTTTTTGCGCTTAAATATGTTAACTTTATTCTATTTAAAGTTTATTTAACTTAAATTCATTTTTATTGGGCTGATCTGATACACGTCCCTCTACTTTCCATTCTTTTGAGGAAAACACTTTCCACGATTACCAGGAATTTCACTGACATGCCACTTTTGCCATGTCCCAAGTAAACTACAGAGCGCTGCACTTACCTGTGGGATGTGTGTGTTTGTGAGGGGAGGGGAGGGGGGGGGGGGGGTTCTCTCCTGAATTGAATGTGGATGTGAAATCTGGATGTTCACATGGGCAACTTCAGCCAGATGCTGCCGGTCATGATCATTACCACGTGAATCTGTGGACAGGAATAGTTTAAAGTTAAATGTTAATGGAATAGGACTGTGTACAGAAATGCATTTTACAACAAGACAATGCAAAACCACACGCTTCTACATGATTCTACAGGTCGGATAGTAATCCAAAATTTATTAAATTACATTTTATTCATGGGAGTGGAAGAAAAAAAAAAAACGAAAGAAATCTGTAAGGGGCAAATACTTTTTTCAAGACACTTTATTTATATAAGCAGGAGGAAATTGATTTAAGTTACATTTTAAGGATTAATGCTGTGAAATTAGGATTCAGCAACAATTAGAGTAGCTGTAAAGAGTCTATAAAAGCATGCAGCAACAGAGGGAAACAGATTTAAGTTGCATGTTAAAGGATTAGGGCTGTAAAATTAGGATTTAGCAACAATAAGCACAGCTGTAACAAGTCTATAACAGCATGCATTAACTATAAAAGCATGCATGAATTGAAAAAGCATGCATGAACTAAGAAAAGCATGCATTAACTGAACAAGCATGCATGAACTAAGAAAAGCATGCATTTTTCAACAAGACAATGCAAAACCACATGCTGCACACATTACTTTTTTTCCAATGTCATAAAATAAACATGTACCGTATAAATAGAAGATTAGATCGGTGAAATCAGGATTCAGAAACATATAAAACACCTGTAATGAGTCTAAAAAAGCATGCATTAACTGAAAAAGCATGCAAAAATCTGCCAATACTGTAATAAATTCTGTACAATAAAATTAAAATTCCCCACACAGCCTTCAGGGCAGCACTATAGCCAGTTGTGTGATTATGAATAAAAACACGAACCATATAAATCGTTAAACAGGAGGAAACAGATTTAGATTACATGTTAAAGGATTAGGGCTGTAAAATTAGGATTTAGCAACAATAAGCGCAGCTGTAACGAGTCTATGAAAGCATGCGTGAACTAAAAAAGCATGCATTTTTTTAACAAGACAATGCAAAACCACAGCTGTAACGAGTCTAAAAAAGCATGCATGAATTGAAAAAGCATGCATTAACTGAAAAAGCATGCACTTTTCTACAAGACAATGCAAAACCAAATGCTGCATGCATTGTATTCCATTTTTGTAAAAAAAAAAAAAAATCCTGCTATTTTTAGAGCTAGTATCATGTAAATCCACAATAAGGAGGAAACATATTTAAGTTAATGTTAAAGGATTAGGGCTGTGAAATTAGGATTCAGCAACAATTACAGCAGCTGAAACGAGTCTAGAAAAGCATGCATTAACTATAAAAGCATGCATGAATTGAAAAAGCATGCATTAACTGAAAAAGCATGCATGAACTAAAAAAGCATGCACTTTTTCAACAAGACAATGCAAACCACATGCTGCACGCATTACTATCCAATCTCATAAAATAAAAATGTACCACATAAATAGAGGATTAGGGCTGTGAAATTAGGATTCAGCTAAAATTACAGCAGCTGTAACGAGTCGAGTATGTAAGATATGTGTCCTCTGTATTGGAACTGGAAAAGCGAAAAGCGTGCAGGGGGAACTGGGAGGAGCTCTCTGTCGGAGCAGGAAGCTGAAGTGATTAGCAGCAGTAATTTGGCCGGGTGGTTGCCGTGGCACTCCGCATCACATTGTCTCGGATGTATTAGAGCGACATGTCGGGATGAGCGCTTTTGGCGGGGGCTCGGTTGGGTGGGAAAAGGGAAGAAAAAAATGAAACTTGGAGCCGCCGCCGCCACCCACAGCGGCGCCACAGTGCATCGGGTAAATTAGTATTATGATTTTAACGGATAAATACCCGTTCCACCTAATTAATCCCGTACATCACAGGGGGATACGACACCACGGGCCAAAGAGATCAAGGAGGACACATCAAAGCCGCCACCGCTGTGAGGGTTCTACAGAGGCGCGCAAAGCGTTTTCTTGTTTATTTTTATGTGCGGCTGGTCAATGAAGCGGCGGCAGAAGAATGCAGGGACAGGGACAGTTAATTCCTCGCTGTGGACTTAAAGGACAGTGCATCATCAGCAAGGCCTCTAATTAGGCCCCATGTTTTGGAGGACTTCAGTGGAGGGATGGGATGTGCGACGGCGGTAAATCACTAGGACACACCGCAAATGAATATTATGCGTATACTGGAAACTGCGAAACAAACGACGAGCTGGGAAAAAAAAAAGGGCTATTCCTATAACTAACTAGGATATGTAAATTGCTCCGACATCTGCTCAAATCCTGACAACATCTGCATTAAAAATACACCATACTGCTCATGCATATGTATATATAAATATATATACACACAGTTGCAAGAAAAAGTATGTGAACACTTTGGGATTATAATTGGATTTCTGCATAAATTAGTCTTTAAATGTGTTCTGAGTCCCAACAATAGACAAACACAGTCTGCTTAAACTAATACCACACTAAATACTATGCACGTTTGAAAAGAGCACCTAGTACTGGCTAAATATACTGTGGACAGATAAAACCAAAATTGAGTGGTTTGGAAGGAAAACACAAAGAAGGAATGAAAAGGAAGGAATCCTCATCAAAACCTCACACCAACTGTGAAACATGGTGGAGGGGGCATCATGGTTTGGTGCTGCTTTGCTTTGCTGTCTCAGGGTCTGGACGGATTGCCGTCATCAACTGCATATCTGCTCATATGGTCAAGTTTAGCCAAATGCAGCCAGTCACGATCATTACCACGCACTGCACTGTCATTGCTATCTTACACTCCATCAGCAATCTATTTTGTACACCTTCCGCCTGCGTCGTTTAATGAAATAGTAACAGAGCTTCTAAATATATATATATCTACACTGATGTCTTGAAATTAGGTGTGTTCAGGTAAATTTTTTCATATTACTATCTTGGCAACAGAAAACACAGGTGCGTCAGACGTTCATTGCTATCTTGGCAACACTTGGACATGCAGCAGTGCACAAACCCAACTTTTATATTAACAATAAACAGCGTGAATGAGCAGGCCAGTTTCCTCTGCTGAGCAGCGTTTGTTGGACACATTCAGGTAGCTGCACCATTAAAATAGCAATCCGCCAAAGTCAGAGCTCACCTGGCTGTTAATGGAAATTAAGAGCAAGTGACACTCTGATTGGTTAATTGGACATTACATCCAAATAAATTAATGACAATTAATTAAGAGAATTAGTACATGCTTTTTGCTTGCCTTGAGACATATAAGGTGTACTTTTCCTGTCGTTACGACAGCAAGGGCTTTAAAAAATCTTAGAAATTGCTCTTTTATCTGCTAAAATCTTGACTTAACTTAACCACACACATATGATTCTATTCTACGAGTCTGCGCTTTATAGCGGCAGTTCACGTTACCAGACGAATATTTACCACGCAGTCGGTCGCCGCAAAGTCGGAAATAATATTCTCTTATTTGTCTAAATAAATCATTTCTGCATGCCATTTACCTTTTTCATTATGAGCGGTAATCTGCCAGGGGCCCGTGAGAAGGCCCAGCACAGTGGGGTGGAAGTAAAGGTTAGCTCTGAATAAAAAGAGAATTTACACAGTATTATCCACACAAAAACATCCCTGACATTACACCACATTACAGCGGAGATAACTGCCTCCTCCAGAGCCACTCCAGACCCCCAGCACACAAAATTCATAATATACTCACCCGGCATACTGTAACAAAACACAGGCAGGGTATACGAGTGTAAAACACTCAATAAGCATCTTTTTCTCGCTTTTATTTTTATACTTTTGTTGCAAGATTGCCCAGTGCATAGATAAGGACTAGCCTTTTCCACATTTTTATGTTTTAGTATTAGTATAGATTAGTATGTTTTAGTATTAGTATGCATTAGTATGTTAAGTATTGGTTTGTTTTAGTATGTTTTAGTATTAGTATGCATTAGTATGCTTTAGTATGTGTTTTAGCATTAGTATGGATAAGTATGCATTAGTATAGTATATTTTAGCATTGTTATAGATAAGTATGTTTTAGTATTAGTATGCAATAGTATGTTAAGTATTAGTTTGTTTTAGTATGTTTTAGTATTAGTATGATTTAGTATGTGTTTCAGCATTAGTATGGATAAGTATGCATTAGTATTAGTATATTTTAGCATTATTATAGATTAGTATGTTTTAGTATTCGTATGTATTAGTATGTTAAGTATTGGTTTGTTTTAGTATGTTTTAGTATTAGTATGGATTAGTAAGATTTTAGTATTAGTATGTTTTAGTATTAGTATGGATTAGTAAGATTGTAGTATTAGTATGTTTTAGTATTAGTATGCATTAGTAAGATTTTAGTATTAGTATGTTTTAGTATTAGTATGGATTAGTAAGATTTTAGTATTAGTATGTTTTAGTATTAGTATGGATTAGTAAGATTGTAGTATTAGTATGTTTTAGTATTAGTATGGATTAGTAAGATTTTAGTATTAGTATGTTTTAGTATTAGTATGGATTAGTAAGATTTTAGTATTAGTATGTTTTAGTATTAGTATGTTTTAGTATTAGTATGGATTAGTAAGATTTTAGCATTAGTATGTTTTAGTATTAGTATGGATTAGTAAGATTTTAGTATTAGTATGTTTTAGTATTAGTATGGATTAGTAAGATTGTAGTATTAGTATGTTTTAGTATTAGTATGGATTAGTAAGATTGTAGTATTAGTATGTTTTAGTATTAGTATGGATTAGTAAGATTGTAGTATTAGTATGTTTTAGTATTAGTATGTTTTAGTATTAGTATGGATTAGTAAGATTTTAGCATTAGTATGTTTTAGTATTAGTATGGATTAGTAAGATTTTAGTATTAGTATGTTTTAGTATTAGTATGGATTAGTAAGATTGTAGTATTAGTATGTTTTAGTATTAGTATGCATTAGTGAGATTTTAGTATTAGTATGTTTTAGTATTAGTATGGATTAGTAAGATTTTAGTATTAGTATGTTTTAGTATTAGTATGGATTAGTAAGATTGTAGTATTAGTATGTTTTAGTATTAGTATGTTTTAGTATTAGTATGCATTAGTAAGATTTTAGTATAAGTATGTTTTAGTATTAGTATGGATTAGTAAGACTTTAGTATTAGTTTGTTTTAGTATTAGTATGGATTAGTAAGATTTTAGTATTAGTTTGTTTTAGTATTAGTATGGATTAGTAAGATTTTAGTATTAGTATGTTTTAGTATTAGTATGGATTAGTAAGATTTTAGTATTAGTATGTTTTAGTAGTAGTATGGATTAGTAATATTGTAGTATTAGTATGTTTTAGTATTAGTATGGAATAGTAAGATTTTAGTATTAGTATGTTTTAGTAGTAGTATGGATTAGTAAGATTTTAGTATTAGTATGTTTTAGTATTAGTATGGATTAGTAAGATTGTAGTATTAGTATGTTTTAGTATTAGTATGGATTAGTAAGATTGTAGTATAAGTATGTTTTAGTATTAGTATGGATTAGTAAGATTTTAGTATAAGTATGTTTTAGTAGTAGTATGGATTAGTAAGATTGTAGTATTAGTATGTTTTAGTAGTAGTATGGATTAGTAAGATTGTAGTATAAGTATGTTTTAGTAGAAGTATGGATTAGTAAGATTGTAGTATTAGTATGTTTTAGTAGTAGTATGGATTAGTAAGATTGTAGTATAAGTATGTTTTAGTAGTAGTATGGATTAGTAAGATTTTAGTATAAGTATGTTTTAGTATTAGTATGGATTAGTAAGGTTTTAGTATAAGTATGTTTTAGTAGTAGTATGGATTAGTAAGATTTTAGTATTAGTATGTTTTAGTATTAGTATGCATTAGTAAGATTTTAGTATAAGTATCTTTTAGTAGTAGTATGGATTAGTAAGATTTTAGTATTAGTATGTTTTAGTATTAGTATGCATTAGTAAGATTTTAGTATAAGTATGTTTTAGTATTAGTATGGATTAGTAAGATTTTAGTATAAGTATGTTTTAGTAGTAGTATGGATTAGTAAGATTTTAGTATTAGTATGTTTTAGTATTAGTATGGATTAGTAAGATTTTAGTATAAGTATGTTTTAGTATTAGTATGGATTAGTAAGATTTTAGTATAAGTATGTTTTAGTAGTAGTATGGATTAGTAAGATTTTAGTATAAGTATGTTTTAGTAGTAGTATGGATTAGTAAGATTTTAGTATTAGTATGTTTTAGTATTAGTATGGATTAGTAAGATTTTAGTATAAGTATGTTTTAGTAGTAGTATGGATTAGTAAGATTTTAGTATAAGTATGTTTTAGTAGTAGTATGGATTAGTAAGATTTTAGTATTAGTATGTTTTAGTATTAGTATGGATTAGTAAGATTTTAGTATAAGTATGTTTTAGTATTAGTATGGATTAGTAAGATTTTAGTATAAGTATGTTTTAGTAGTAGTATGGATTAGTAAGATTTTAGTATTAGTATGTTTTAGTAGTAGTATGGATTAGTAAGATTTTAGTATTAGTATGTTTTAGTAGTAGTATGGATTAGTAAGATTTTAGCATTAGTATGTTTTAGTATTAGTATGGATTAGTAAGATTTTAGTATCAGTATGTTTTAGTATTAGTATGGATTAGTAAGATTTTAGTATTAGTATGTTTTAGTATTAGTATGCATTAGTAAGATTTTAGTATTAGTATGTTTTAGTATTAGTATGGATTAGTAAGATTGTAGTATTAGTATGTTTTAGTATTAGTATGGATTAGTAAGATTTTAGTATAAGTATGTTTTAGTAGTAGTATGGATTAGTAAGATTTTAGTATCAGTATGTTTTAGTATTAGTATGGATTAGTAAGATTTTAGTATTAGTATGTTTTAGTATTAGTATGCATTAGTAAGATTTTAGTATTAGTATGTTTTAGTATTAGTATGGATTAGTAAGATTGTAGTATTAGTATGTTTTAGTATTAGTATGGATTAGTAAGATTTTAGTATAAGTATGTTTTAGTAGTAGTATGGATTAGTAAGATTTTAGTATAAGTATGTTTTAGTAGTAGTATGGATTAGTAAGATTTTAGTATAAGTATGTTTTAGTATTAGTATGCATAAGTAAGATTTTAGTATTAGTATGTTTTAGTATTAGTATGGATTAGTAAGATTGTAGTATTAGTATGTTTTAGTATTAGTATGCATTAGTAAGATTTTAGTATTAGTATGTTTTAGTATTAGTATGCATTAGTATGCTTTAGTATGTGTTTTAGCATTAGTATGGATAAGTAAGATTGTAGTATTAGTATGTTTTAGTATTAGTATGCATTAGTATGCTTTAGTATGTGTTTTAGCATTAGTATGGATTAGTATGCATTAGTATTAGTATATTTTAGCATTGTTATAGATAAGTATGTTTTAGTATTAGTATGCATTAGTATGTTTTAGCATTAGTGTGGATAAGTAGGTTTTTAGTATAAAGTATGTTTTAGTATTAGTATATTTGGTATTAGTATTAGTTAGTATGTTTTAGTATTAGTATGTTTTAGCATTAGTATGGATTAGTATGCATTACTATTAGTATATTTTAGCATTGTTATAGATAAGTATGTTTTAGTATTAGTATTAGTATGTATTAGTATCAGTATGTTTTATTACCAGTATGCCTTAGTATATTTTAGTATATGTTTTAGCATTAGCATGGATTAGTATGCATAAGTATGTTTTACTATTAGTATATGTGGTATTAGTATTAGTTAGTATGTTTTAGTATTAGTTAGTATTAGTATCAGTATATTTTATTACCAGTATGCCTTAGTATATTTTAGTATATGTTTTAGCATTAGCATGGATTAGTATGCATAAGAATGTTTTAGTATTAGTATATTTGGTATTAGTATTAGTTAGTATGTTTTAGTATTAGTATATTTGGTATTAGTATTAGTTAGTATGTTTTAGTATTAGTATAAGTTAGTATGTTTTATTAATATGCATTAGCATTTACTATGTGACTTTATAAAACATCTCTTTCTAAAGTCACGTAGTTGTAGTTTATAATGTGTTACATTATTTTATCACTGTTAGCACATAGTATAGAGTTATTATACGGGCTTATAAGAATCATTATAAGGTATTATAAATGTGTTATAATGCAGTATAAACGCAGGAGCAGTAGGCTGTGTTACCTGTGTTTTTAGTTAGTTTGTAAGAGATTTAATACTGATTTTATTAAACTGTGTTTAGTAGAGTAAATAGGAACAGGGCGTTGAGTGTTGAGAGCTGAATGCTGTGCCGGAGGGGAATCGGGGGGGGAACAGAGCTGTGCTGCCTGCCTCTCTTTATTTGACACAAATTGTCTGTGCAGTCTAAAGAAAATGCTGTGTCCTGCCAAGCTGACCGCATATTTACTGTTTACTGCTGGCTGTTGCACATGTGGTTTCTGCATACGCTCTGCTCTCCTAGTTAAATCATCTGCGGTCCCTGAGCTTTCTTCTCGGCTCGCCTCGCCACACTGCCTTCAGTTTTTTAAGTAAAGAAAGGCATTTGTATCAAATAATAATGAGCGTTTCAGATTTGTTTCTTTCTTTTCTCTCTCTTTCTTTCTCTCCCTTACTGACATTTCCTTCTAAATCACAGTCTCAGTTTTACTAACTATAGGAGGGATATTATCAAATCTGAACAGGTCACCACATGTTTTTTTATACATAGTTATGTGGATAATAAAATGTAATTTAATTATTTTGAAGCATTTAGATGCTCTTATCTGGGGAGCTGTTAACCTGTGGTTTCTGAGGCTGGTAACTCTGATAAACGTATCCTGTACAACAAAGGAATCTCTTGCAGTCATTCATTAGGCAGTCCTGATGAGTGCCAGTTTAATCATCATAACGTTTGTTTATTTATTTATTTAGTTAAAGTAGTTGTTGCTTCTCATAATCTGGATTAGAACATTACTTAAATGTTCACTGTATACCTGTAACTCTACCTCTTCACTACTTTACTTTAACTGATGCTCTCAAACTTTACATTAAGAGACAAGAAATTCAATTAATTAACTCTTGATGAGTTCAGCACAGCTGTTAACTGAAAGCCTGAATTTCAGGTGACTCTACCTCATAAAGCTGACTGAGAAAATCCACAGAGATGCAGAGATGTGCAAAACTGATCATCTAAGAATCTAAATTATAAAATGTATTCTGGTTTGTTCAACACTTGTTTTGTTTTCAGTCTGCTGGTTGAGAATCTCAGACAGTACACAGCAGGATTAGCCAGCAGACTTCTTCTGAGGGAGGGATCTTTACCTGTAACTCTTCATGGCGGATAAGGGAGATGTCAAAACTTTCAAATAATGAGTTTTGTGCTTCTATCACAGTTAAGCATGAACTAGCTTGTTTGTATTATGCCTTTAAGCACAAGCTAACATTAATGTCAGGAATTGACCCAGGCAGGGAGACGAGGAGACGGACGCAAATGCAGGTAGGGTGAAATAAATAATAATTTAATAAATAAATAATAAGTAAACAAGGAACAAGTAAACACGTAACAAAGATAAACCAAAAACCAATAACCCAAATAAACAGTGAAACAAGATAACATAAACCTAAATAAACAAGAGATACTAGAAATTAACTAACAGGGCTAGGGAAATAAATACAAGGAAATAAACTAATAAACACAAAGCAGGGGTATCTACAAGGAGCTAAGGGAGACGGAAATAAACAAGAAACTAGAAACATGAACAAGGGATAAACACAGAAACTAAGACGTGAAGAACCGTGGCTATGAAACACTGAGATAAATATGAAGTACAGAGAGAGACGAAACAACAGGGGAAGGTGCAAAGACCGACGAGGGACAAGCGGCAGAGGAGGGCTATTTAAACAAACAGGAAACACACTACACACTAAGAAAAGTAAGTACAGATTTGTACTTAAAAGGGTACAAAGCTTGTCGCTGGGGATGTACCTTATATCGAGGTACAAAAAAGTACCTTTCAGTGGGAGTCCTTTTTTGTACCCATGGTTTTTGTGCCAGTAAAGATTATAAAGATTATAAACATTATCATCAACTAAATATGGCTCAAAAACTTGAGGATCGAAAATTGTCTGGCTTTCAAATGAAAAATTTGCAATTAAAATATATATTGTTTATTAGTACAGTGGTACAGAATACTGAATGTACCCTTTGGCTGCTTAAATGGTACAAATTTGTACTTATTGCTGGTAGAAATAACTTTGTACTTCAGAGGGAACAAAATTGACCCTGTAAAGACCAATATTGTACCTTTGAGGGTACAATTATGAAGAGTGTACCTTTGAGTACAAAAAAGTACTCATATCGTACCTCTGTTTTTTAGAGTGTAGAAGTGGAAACACCTGGGGAAGGGGCGGAGCTACAAATGAGACACATGGTGGAAAAGTACTGAGACGGGAGACACAGGGGAGCACAGGTCATGTGGGGAAGACACACAGAGACACGGGACGAGGCCAAGACGTGACAATTAATGTGTGGTAAAAGCTCTGAACATAAAGAGGTGTGTAAAACTCATCTAAGTCATCTAAACAAGAGGTGCTACTTCTAATCTAAAATATAAAATATTCTAGTATTAATCTACAATTTTAAAAAGCACAGTGCCTTCCTAAAGTGAGGCCAATCCCTTTATTTTGTTTGATATTAAAAGATGAATATGAGACAAAAAAGATCCATATTTCAGCTTTTATGTCCAGGTTTTTACATCTGGATCTGATACACAGTTCAGAAGATTCAGCACCTTCTGTCTGAACACACCCATATCCTTGTGAGCAAAAGTATTGGAACATGTGAATGTCAGGTGTGTTTTGTTGCCCAAGTGTGTCCTGATACATCAAAGCCATTAGAGCACAAATATTGACCATAGCCAGAACAAATGTTTAGAATGTCCTGAAGAAGAAAGTCGTCACTGGTGTACTAAGTAACAGATGTTGATCAACAGGTAGGACAAAGGAAAACTCAGAAGCTAATTGACAGAAACATTGTGAGTTCTGTAAAAAATCAAAAATAAAACCACTGTCAGTATCATCAGCAACAACCTCCAGAGTGCAGGAGTGAAGGAATCACAATCTACTGGTCACAGAAGACTTTATGAAGAAAAATCCAGAGGATTCATCAGAGTGAAGACCAGGCTGATATTAACCAAGAAGTACAGAGACAAGCATGTGGACTGATTATGGACTGATGAGACAAAGATTCATCTTTACCAGTGTGATGGAAAATATATCTATCAAATATCTGGAAATAAACGCTGAAATATTGATATTTTGTCTTATCTTTATCTTTTAATGTCATCTCAAATGTTTTCAGTCTACAGCAGAAATAATTTTATGGGCCTTACTTTTCCAGTTAGGCCTGTCACAGTAATTAGATTATATCGACTTATCGTTCAATAAATGGACATGACCTCAATCATTTTAATAATCGGCAAGGTCTTTATGCCAGTCCAACGCGGGCCAGCTGGGACAGACCGAGGCTGTGCGTCATGTTGTGGGGCAGACCCACGGTTCCCCTCCTTTTTACTGCTTTATGTATTATGTTATTAGTATATTAGTGCCACTTAATGGTCTTAAAATGCCAACAATATCGTTTACCGCAATAATTTCTGGGATAGGCCATTTCCAGTACTTTTGGAGGGGACTATAAATGGATGAGGTATGAATAAATAAATTAGATTTTTGCTTTTTTTTTATTATTATGATTATTATGATCTAGTGTAAGACTTGCGTCTTTATCCCATTACCTCTGGAGTATGAGTGTGTGCAAAGCGAGCTGGAGGTTGTGTGTGTGTGTGTGTGTGTGTGTGTTGTGTGAAGTGAGGATGGTGAAGTGTGTGTGTGTGTGTGTGTGTGTGTAAAGAGGCTGGTGAGTTCAGTGCGATGGCTCCTCCAGCTCTCCTCCACGGCTCTCTGAAGCCTGCAGCTGTTTGGAGTCTTAATGAACTGCTAACTACAATCGTGAGGCACCAGCGCCACGGCATCTCCACACCTTCACCAGAAGCTGCCCGCGCTCCCCTACAGCCGGGCCTGCCCTCGTAAAACAGGAGCCGGCTGGGGCTGATTAACATTTATTCTCAGAGGGGGGGGATCCGGACCACTTCCCTAATGAACGATCTGCCTCAACGTTTAAATAGAGAAAGATTATAATGATGGAGATACAGATACAAAAAGTGTTTGAACTGTGAGGCTTTATATTGCTTTTACACCTGGTTTTAGAGCACAATAATTGATTGTGGTGACGGACAGTTCTGGTGGAAACAGGAGAGTTGAGGTGCACATTGAATTCTGCGTGATTTGATCAGCCGTGGTTTTATGTTTTTTGGATAAAATCCGGGTAAGCACCCGAACATCCCTTTCAGACAGCTTCCTCTTACAGCGTCCACAGTTAATCCTGTTGGATGTGGTTGGTCCTTCTTGGTGGTATGCTGACATTACCCTGGATACTGCGGCTCTTGATGCATCACAAAGACTTGCTGTCTTGGTCACAGATGCTCCAGCAAGATGTGCACCAACAATTTGTCCTCTTTTGAACTCTGGTATGTCTCCCATAATGTTGTGTGCATTGCAATATTTAGAGCAGAACTGTGCTCTTACCCTGATAATTGAACCTTCACACTCTTACTGCTCTTACTGGTGCAATGTGCAATTAATGAAGATTGGCCACCAGGCTGCTCCAATTTAGCCATGAAACCTAAAATCCCACACTAAAATGATGACAGGTGTTTCAGTTTCATTGTCCAACCCCTGCATATACACTGTAAAATCATGCGTTTTTTGAACTCAAGATTCATGATTTAAGTCTGTTTTAAGTAAAATTGGATATTTCTAAACAATACTTAACTATTTTGAGTTAGTTGAACTCAGATTTGTGGGCACATATACTGAACTATTCAAACTGAGATCTTTGAGTTGGACAAACTTATAATAACTAACTGAGTTTAGTCTGTTTTGCCATTAGCAGCTTATTTTCCATTGGCTTCTGTCACAATCTATTTGCATACTGGGTGTGTCCTACAGTTTCTGACTAACACTCACCATCAGTGTGTAGTGATTCCCCCTGGGCTACCTTAACATTTAAAACGTGCTTTTTATTTTTACTCGGGTTATCTTTTTCTGATGTTAAAGTTATTTTGATAATCTAAAAAAATATGTACGTAAGAAGGAATATTTCTGCACTGAATTCTGAAATCTGTTAAGGATTTTATGACCAATATTAATTCATTTATTGCTGTTGTTTTATTTCTATTGTATTTATAGGTTTGTTTCTAAATAATCCCTCTTTCCAGAGCCACAGCATCACAGAGTGAGATGGCATGCCACGATGCTCATTGTTATCTTACACCTCGCCCACAGTCTATTCTCTAGTGAAAAAAAGTAGATTAAAGTATACTAAGCATTATAAGTAGTATATTTAATATATTTAAAGAGTATATTTAAATATTGTACTTTATATAATTATACTTTAATTGTATAAAACTTTTTAGGCTATCTTTTTCTGATATTAAAGTTTGTTTGATCATCTAAAAAATAAACAGTAAGAAGGAATATTTCTAGACTGAATTGTCTCTATTTGTTTAGGATTTTATGTCCAATATTGTTTAATTCATTTATTTATTGCTGTTGTTTTACTGTATTTATAGGTTTGTTTCTCAATAATCCCTCTTTCCAGAGCCGCAGCATCACAGAGCATCACATCAGAGTGAGATTTCCAGACGTTTGCATTAATTGCATGGGACTCCTCCAGTTTAGCGGGTGAGCGTTAGCGTAGCGGCGGCGCGCGGAACAAAGCTGCCTGCCATGTACTTCGCCTGAGGGGGTGAAGCTCTTACTGGCAGCGTTTGTGAGAGTGTTAGACAATGAGAGAGCAGTCAGCTGACAGCCGCCGTAACCAAACCGAGCTGCACTGTCATTCTGCGTGACATCCCCGAGCCTGAGCTCCTCGCTCACTATAACCACATCCTCTCACCAGCATGACTACAGTGCATTGTGGGTAGAGCAGTGAGGCGAGCATACCGGCGGCATTACCAACAACACCATCTCACATGATCATCATCAACAAAACAAGGAATAAGGCACTTCACAATGCTCATTACCAGTGATGGTATTGTTACTTTGAAAAAGTAATCCTATTACTGAATACTCCTTTAAAAAGTAACTTAGTTACTTTATGGACTACTTGATTTTAAAAGTAACTAAGTTACTTTATTAGTTACTTTATTAGTTACTTTCAGCAGCTGCAGACACCACCTCCCGCCGCCTAAACATAAACATTATAACCAGTTTTGCCAATACTCCCTTTATTGGAAAATGCATTTTTAACAGCAACAGTGTATCTCTAGACATTTAAAGTTGAACTATTTCCTGAAAAAATATGTTTTTTTTTTTATAAAAATAAAAGACTATTTCTCTTAAATTAGCTTAAAATAAATATTTTTTTATAAAACATAAAATATGGTCTTTCTTGATTTCACTTAACATAAAACATATATATATATATATATATATATATAAAATAAAGAAAGTTTGCTTGATCTGAAATATTTAACACTGTAAAACTGAACATTGAAGCTGTGAGCGAGGAGTGGTTTAATAAAACAGAACCGTGTATATGGTCTAGACCAGGGATCACATATATGCGGACTGCGGTCCAGGTTCGGACCCAGACGTGGTCTAATCCGGACCCAAACCCATAAACTACTGAAAAGGATTTAATTTTGACAGCGTTCATTTAAAGCGTCAGAACTCGCAGACCAATCATGTTGTCACGGAGGTGACCCAGGCAGGGAGACGAGGAAAGTGGACGCAAGTGCAGGTAAGGGCGAAACGAATAATTTAATAAATATATACATAAAAAAATAACAAAGATAAACCAAAAACAAACATGAGAAACTAGTGAACATAAACAAAACACACAAGAAGTACTAGTGATTAACAAACTGGGAGTAAATAAACAAAGAAACAAACGAGGGACTGAATAAATACAAAACTAAACTGGGCAGGGATAAATATATACAAGGAAATAAACAAGAGGCTAAACAAGACTATGAAAACTAAACTAAGCAGGGCAAGGGAGAAAACAATGGAAATAAACAGGGAACTAGAAATAAACAAGAAGATAAACAAAGGACAAGGGACAAGGGCTGAGGCTATGAAAACGAGGGCTAGGCTAGAGAACACGAGAACGACAAAACAACAGGGGTTAGTGCAAAGACCGAAGAGGGACAAGTGACAGAGGAGGGCTATATATAGTAACATGAAACACACTAGAAGTGGAAACACCTGGGGAAGGGGCAGAGCTACAAATGAGACACGTGGTGGAAAACTACTGAGACAGGGGACAGAGGAGCAGGGGTCACGTGGGAACAACACACAAGCACGAGAACAGACAAAACAGGGTGAGGACGTGGAACATTTGTGGTGTAAAATCTTCAAACGCTCTCCTCTGTGTGTGTGTGTGTGTGTGTGTGTGAGGTGGAGAGAGAGAGAGAGAGAGAGAGTAACGCACAGTGACTTGGATAAGTAACTTTAATCTGATTACTTCATTAGAAATAGTATTGCGTTAGATTACCCGTTACTGAAAAAAAGGGTCAGATTAGAGTAACGCGTTACTGACATCACTGCTCATTACTATCTTACACTCCGCGAACCACCTATTTACTACACTCTAAAAAGTGATTCTGTGTTTTAGTCAGTGGAAACTAATATTATTAAGTGGAGTGAACTTATCGGCCAGTATAACTCAATAAAATGAGTTCAGAGAACTTCAACCTGAAAACTTAAAAATGTTTGTTGAACCAATGAAAAAATGTGATTTGAACCAACTTTTAGTCACTACCTGTGTCAATGCTCTTTCTAGAGTGTTGGTTCATGCAGCTTTCCTATAGGCTCCTGGCACCATATATCTGCATATTGGGTGTGGCCTCTTCCTTACTTACCATCTTTGTGTTGTCTGTTGCCCAAAGCTACCTTATCCTAGGCGTGCAATATTATAATATAATTTGATTGCCAGGCCTCAGTGTTTGTGGGCTGTAAGAGCACATTAACTTTATTCTCTGTTTCTACTGATCACAGTATGCTGACTTTGAGCTAGTGAGTTCACTCTTTGCTGAGTTTACTCCAGTATTATACTGTCAGTATTTGCAGTTAAATAATAATATACCAAATATGTTGAGAATACCACATTGAGTTAACTCAGCCTTTTAAGGCAGCAGGAGAACTTATATTGCTGAGTTTAAACAACTTGAAATGTTTTACATTGTACTTTAAAATTATGAAGCACGTAATTAAGTTGGATAAACTGGATAATTTAAGTTGATTTGCCTTAAATTTAAGTTGAGATAATGAAAACTGTCAACTTGAAAGTAATCAAATAATTACGTTGAGCTAACTTAAAGGAATTGTGTTGATCTAACTTGTTTACTTAATTTGTAAAAACTTAATTTATTTATGTGTTACCAATTGAAGTATTTTTTTTAAGTTGGTCCAACAATTCTCTATTTTCAGTGTAGTGAAAAAAAAAAGACGTGGATTAAAGTATATTAAGCATTATTACTATGCTATAGTGCACTAAAGTGATCTTGTAGCCACATTATTAAATACCACTATATACTATACTAAGTATATATACTATATACTTTAATTACAGTATAGAATAGTACAAAAAAGTCGGTTCCACTTTAAAATATGACTACCTTTATAAAGGGTTTATAAATGGTTTACAATTAGTTTATTAATGGTTACTAATTAGGTTGTAAATGCCTTAAAAATCATTAATAATCAGTTATAACACATATGTACAGTAGAAAGGCCAACAATGACCTGTTGTTTACCAAATAGTGAACTATATTACACAGCCAACTATATTGTTGCCCTTTCTACGTATGTGTTATAACTGATTATTAATGATTTTTAAGGCATTTACAACCTAATTAGTAACCATTAATAAACTAATCGTAAACCATTTATAAACCCTTTATAAAGGTAGTCTTATTTTAAAGTGGTACCAAAAAGTCTTACTTAAATTGTGCTAAGTGTACTTAACTGTACTAAAATACAACTATTTTAAATATACTTAAACAATATTTAAACATACTACTTCATGTACAGTATGTAACCCCATATTTGAAATTATTATAATACAATTAATTATTATTTTAAATGTATCACTATTATATTATATACCAGGTATATTAGAAATGTACTAAGAATTGATGTTAAATACAGTATATATGTGATCTATATTTACATTAGAGTACAAAAATATGCTTCTTGTTCATGTTTTTGTAGGTAGCACACTTCTAGTATACTTTGTTGAATCTAAAAATATATTTTAATATATTGTATACTGTATACTAAAAATCCAAAAAAATCAGTGTCTCAGAAAATTAGAATATTATATATTAAGACCAATTGGTACTTTTGGTAAGCAGTGTGGGCAGTGTGCCAAGAAGTCCTGCTGGAAAATGAAATCTTCCACATCTCCATAAAAGTTGTCAGTAGCAGAGGGAAGCTGTAAGATATGAAGTGCTGTAAGATTTTGTGGGAAAACAAAACTGCACTGACTTTAGACTTGATAATAAAACACAGTGGATCAACACCAGCAGATGACAGACATGACTCTCCAAACCATCACTGATCATCAGCAAATTTTACATTTCATTTAAAGGAAATCAAGGGATCAGAGTCTGGAGGAAGAGTGGAGAGACACACAGTCCAAACTGCTCGAGGTCTAGTGTGAAGTTTCCACCAATCAGTGATGGTTTGAAAATGCAGATTTCATTTTCCAGCAGGACTTGGCACACTGCCCACAGTGCCAAAAGTATCAATTGGTTTTATATATAATATTCTAATTTTCTGAGACATCAATCTGCGTGTAATACATCTATATACTGTATATTTTTCACAATTTGAAATGCACTAATATATATATATATATATATATATATATATATATATATATATATTTTTTTTTTTTGTACTGTTCTGTACTGTTCTGTACTGTTCACAGTCCATGTGAACCATTTAAAACCACAGACTACACTGTAGAGGCATGGAGTTCGTTCAGTATTTGAAGATGCTCTGGGTAGAAAGATCCCACACTTCAGTGCTGGGCAGTTTCTGGCCTGGTTAGAAGAATCAAAGAAGCCTCAAGCCGCCACAAAGCCTGGGGACGACGGCGGCCGAGCGACGGTCTCAGCGACGCTCGAGGCTTCTTTAAAGTCGCCCTTAAGTTTGAGAGTACCAGCCTGCCCGAGCCTTTGTGTGCACGGATCCCAGCGCGGCACGAGGCACCCAAGGGTCTGTAATTAAAGCCAGTCCCCATCGTTGGCCTGTCGATGGGCGCTGGGATCCAGGGTACGCCTTCAGACCCACGGTAACGGACGCCCTCCACCCACTGGTGGGAGCGACGGGTTGGGAGCGACGGGTTGGGAGCGACAGGCTGGGCGTGGGCTAGCGCTGCTAGCGCTGCTGCTAACCAGCCGGGTTAAACAGGAGCAGATGCCCTTGCAGACATGTGGGTTTGTGTTTCAGCCATGAGAGACTCTAAATAAGTGCTTGTGTCTCCTCAGTGCTCCACGATTGCTCACCTTCTACACCTCCCCCACCATTCTTCCAAATAACGGGGAGGAAAACGCTGCAATTGACCCCGTGCAACCCAAGGCAAATAATACCAAATCACAATCAAGATCCTGCACGAGTGTTTAGGTTTACTCAAGTCTTATTTTGCCGTCTGTCTCCTGGCTCGTCTACGTCTCCGTCTCTCGGCTCCGTCTCCAGCTGAGCAGCTGAGCGAGACGTGATCACGTCCATCTACTATAAACATGGAGACAGTTTTTGACATGCTAAAAGTCTATGTAGGTCAAAGTTTTTTGATGCTATTCCTCATTTTATGTAAAGCTATTGCATATTGATCACAATAAAGCAAAGAAACTAATTATTCTTCATAAAAATGGATTTTAAATAATAGTCCTATGCTTGTTCTGTGCTGCACTCATTCAAACAACTTTTTTATTTTTAAATATAATATTATTTCTAATTTCTCCCCATTTTTCTCTTAATTTAGCTGGGCCAATTGTCTCACCCATTCAGCTGCTACTCAGCTGTTTATCATAGTGATGCCAAGTGATGCCCCAACACAAGGAGGGTGAAGAAGACTAGCGCATGCCTCCTCCGATACATGTGAAGTCAAACTCCGCCTCTTTTTGAACTGCTGCTGGTGCTGTAGCATTGCCGAATATCATCACATCACATCAGCTCACATCTACTGTACCCACCCAGAGAGAGCAAGGCCAATTGTGCTCTCTCGGGGCTCTGGCAGCTGATGGCAAGCTGCATGATCGGGATTCAAATTAGCAAACTCCCGATCATAGTGGCAGCGCTTTAGAACACTGGACAATTTGTCTCTGTCTTTAGCTGAGCGCGCAAAATGCACGGTTAACAGCTTGAATATGAATCACTAAAATATTTTATATAACATTTGATCACTATTGAATGCGATAAATTAAGATCATGACGTTTGTTTTATGTTCCCCACATACATCAAAATGTAGCGTTTTAGCGACGCGTCGCATTAAGGCTGCTAAAAAGGTGGCATTAATGAAAAGGTACTGGTGTCTCAGGCTGCTGTACGATAGAGGGAATATCCAGATTCACCAATTAAGCTGTAATTGGCGACGCGGTGATGAGGCACGGCTGATAATGAGCGGAGTGATGGAGGAAAAGAGAGGAGGAAGGAGGAAGAGGGGAGGAAGGCTCCATGTCTCTTCATGCTGAAGTCGTGTAACATCAGGCGGCTGTCTGCTACGATCAGGTCCCCAGGCCGTCAGGGGAGGCTGCCCTCCATATGCCTGTTTGGAGGGGTAAGGGCCTGGCACTCGGGGACATATGGCCCCGGCTCCTTCCCCTCTTTCTCTCTCTCTCTCTCTCGCGCTCTCTCTCTCCGCGGCCAGACCCGACACTTTTCTCATTAGTCTGGACCGGGGCTCTGGATGGCTCGTGTCAGGAGGCATGTCTGAGAGCCACTCGATATGACAAGGCGAAAGTGAGGCCGCGGGGCGACATATGGCGCTGATTATGAGCGAAGCATGCAGGGTTTCATCTCCTTAATCAGACATGCGCCACTCCACGCACCCTTCCCTCTCTCCAGACCATCAGCGGCATCAGAAAAACAACATGAAGGTTCGGGTTTGGACGCGGATCCGTCTCACAAAGCGCTTTACTTAAATAGCGGAAGAAGTGCTGAAGAGCTCTGATGCGGCAAATCATTGAATCTTCATATTGGAAGCCTTTCATGTACGATACAACAATCACATCCGTCCAGTACAGCAATCAATCACTTTTGTAAATTTGTAAGAAAATATCTATATTATATCATGTTATCCAGTTGTGCAACACTGTATCGATTTTCAAAATCACAATATAAATTTGTATTACTTTAAAGTAATAAAGATTGGTGTCAGAAGTGGTTAAGCTACTGCTGTAGTAGTTTAAACCCTTACTAACATTTTTGTCATAACCACTTTTTTCAGATGACCAAACAAACTTTAATTAGATAAAAAGCCCTGGGGTCCTGGGGTACTTTCTCCAGTGTAAAATGGACATATATACTGTATATACATAGACTCCGCATAACGTAGCAGTCAGCACCAAGAAAAAAAAAAAAGAAAAAAAAAAAAAAAAAAAAAATTATATATATATATATATATATATATAAAATGTACTGTATGCTGTTAATATACTTTTACAGATTTATATACTTACTTAAAACATATTAAAAGTACATTAATATTATGCTTTCATCAAATGTTTAAAAGGAAACTTTGATCATACTTTTTAAAAAGTACAATATAGTGTATTAAAAATAAATAGACTACTATGAAGTACACTTTTAGTTCATTGTAATTAATGTAATATACTTCTTAAACACTTATTTATAAATTATACTTTTGTACATTTCTAGCAAAGTGTGTTAAAAAAAATTAACTTAAAAACATTAAACTGTATAAAAATGTATCATGTAACTTTTTAGAATGTTACATTTAGGTATTACATTAATATAACAGTTAAAATGTATTTCAGTGCTCTGTAATTATAATTAGGAAAATATAAATATAAGTAAAGTATAGGTTTCAGTGTTAAATAACACATATAACACATTTAAATCAAATATAAAAAGTAATTGATCATCTATCAGTCTGGAAAAGGTTATAAAGTCATTTTTAAAGCTTTGGGACTCCAGAGAACCACAGTGATTCACTATTATTCACTAATGGAGAAAAAACATGGAACACTGGTGAACCTTCCCAGGAGTGACCAACCGACCGAAAAGAAATTACTCCAAAAGGGCATGAAGAACTCATCCAGGAGATCCCAAAAGAACCCAGAACAACATTTAAAGAACTGCAGATAATAAATTTAATAAATAAAATTATCATTAATAAAAGTGCTTTATATATTTACTCAGGTTACATGTGTCTGATATTAAAGTTTGTTTGATAATCGGAAAAATATCAGAATAAAAAAAGGAAAAACTAAATAAATCTGTAGGGGGCAAATACTTTTTCACACCACTGTACATTGCGTGCATGTGTGCATTGTATAAATATAATATAATATCAATATTAGTAGTATTAATTAATATAATATTTAGATTTGTAATGCTGAATCGATTTTTAAAAACACATTATCGCTATTTAATTATTCATTTAAATATAAGTATTGGTGCATAATGAAGTTATTAACTTCATGTTGTTTTTTCAACCCCGCCCATTCAAGGGCAGTGGCGCACCTGTGTTTTCCGTTGCCAAGATAGCAATATGCCAGAAATTTACCTGAACACACCTCAGCAGCATTTGTTCATAGCAGTATAGTATCTGGTGAATATATATATTAGATTAAACTGCACTTAATCAGCAGTTTAGCTCAATTAAAAAAAATGTATATTTGATAGCTGCATCAGATCGAGTTGGACAAACATTGTGTCATAATAAATTGCATTAAAAAAATGATAAAAAAGCAAAAATAAGCTTAATTTTAAAGTGTTTTTTTTAATATATAGATCCTTTTTCCTGTATGAGGTACCTAATTCGTGAAATATTATGTAATAGTAGCACAATAATAATACAAATAATAATGCAATTATTACATGTATTCTATTAACACATGTATTATCAGCCTTTACAACAGGGAGGCGCAAAAACAGACAGTAGTACAAACACAAAGCAAAGATTAAATTTATCCTATTATATTAGCTGCAATTACAATCCTGTAATAAACCAGATTAGCCTGCATTTGGTCCAGATGCTGCGCATAGCTTGAATTTCTGGCAAACAAGCTTAGCGGAATTAATGACAGAAAAACACATTTCAATCCTGCCCATGGGAACCCAGTCCAACCCAGACGCAGCGCTGCTGCACGCTCCCGCCCCTGACGAGCGGAGGAATAAAAACATATAAACACACATACACACGTATTTAAATATATGTGTATAAATATATAGTATTTTTTATTATTAAATAAACTCAGAAATCATTGCATATTAATGACTATGGAAATATGCTCTCCCTCCCTGCACCCACACCAGGCTAAGACAGGGCAAAGAACCCAAATACTTAAAAAAAATATATTAATTAATTAATTAATTGCATATAATTTTATTATGCACTTTAATGTGCATTTAATTTTTTTTTTTAACTAATGCTAAACAAAATAAAACATTTATCTAAAAAAGCATTGATCAATGTTTGTATAATGTTTGTATAATGTTTGATAATTGTTGTTTTATTTTATAAACTACAGAAAACATTTCTCCCAAATTCCAAAAAAACATATATTTTCATTTAGAGCATTTATTTACAGAAAATGAGAAATGGCTGAAATAACAAAAAAGATGCAGAACTTTCAGACCTCAAATAATACAAAAAAAAAAAAGTTCATACTTATATACTTATATACTTTATAAGTTTTAAGAGTTCAGAAATCAATATTTGGTGGAATAACCCTGGTTTGTTTTTTAATCACAGTTTTCATGCATCTTTGCATCATGTTCTCCTCCACCAGTCTTACACACTGCTTTTGGATAACTTTATGCTGCTTTACTCCTGGTGCAAAAATTCAAGCAGTTCAGTTTGGTGGTTTGATGGCTTGTGATCATCCATCTTCCTCTTGATTATATTCCAGAGGATTTCAATTTATAAAATCAAAGAAAGTCATCATTTTTTTTTTAAGTTGTCTCTTTTTTTCAAAGCTGTACACAGTATATAAAGAGTATCAGTCAAAAGATTGGATCAACCATCACTGATTGGTGGAAACTTCACACTAGACCTCGAGCAGTTTGGACTGTGTGTCTCTCCACTCTTCCTCCAGACTCTGATCCCTTGATTTCCTTTAAATGAAATGTAAAATTTACTGATGATCAGTGATGGTTTGGAGAGACATGTCTGTCATCTGCTGGTGTTGATCCACTGTGTTTTATTATCAAGTCTAAAGTCAGTGCAGTTTTGTTTTCCCACAAAATCTTACAGCACTTCATATCTTACAGCTTCCCTCTGCTGATAACAACTTTTATGGAGATGTGGAAGATTTCATTTTCCAGCAGGACTTCTTGGCACACTGCCCACACTGCTTACCAAAAGTACCAATTGGTTTTAATATTATTTAATATTGAAGACTATATATATAAGAAACAATTGGTACTTTTGGTAAGCAGTGATGGCAATGGGCCAAGAATTCCTGCTGGAAAATGAAATCCACATCTTCATCAAACTGCACTCACTGACTTGTGTATAAATTAGCAATTGTTCTCTATACATTTTTAGGGCTGATACATATTTAATTTCCCATATTTGCCATCTTCATTTGGTTGCTAACCATTCAGTGAATCCTTAATAATAATGACAATAAGTTATTTGTCCCTGATTCCCATTCAGAGCTCTAAAGCTCCTATTTTCCCCCCCAAAAAACACAAAATTTAGCGTGCATAGTCTGCGCCAACATCTGTCTGCTGGAGCAGACACGTATTAGGCTCAAATTAAGTAGAAATGAATGGGATGCTACATGACAGGCTGCAGATGTTCCGGGCGCTGGTGTGAAAATCGGGGAGCACAGAGCAGCATAATGAATCGGGTCGGTACAGCGGGGCGCTGCGCCGGTTCACAGGTAAAAAAATAAAAAAGACAGAGAGAAAAAAAACACACAAATTGAATTGGACCGGGTCTAACTGCACCGACACCGGCTAAACGCTTCATACCTTCATCCGTCAGGACCTAACGAGGCTTTTCAACGGAGAACAATGTTTGCATTTGTTGGAGTCTGAGGGTTAATTGAGCAGAAGAGAACATGTGCTATTCGCTCGGCGGCTCGTTTACGCTGTAAAATCACACGCGATATGAGGGCTGAGCTCTGCGTTCACACCTACCCACGTGAAATCAGTGATACGGAGGCAGACTGCTCTTTGTTTTACATTCAATTTTCAAACAGAATCCAGAAATAACTAAATCAACTGAATCAGTTTCTCTGATTTTGCTATTTATAGGTTTATGTTCGAGTAAAATGAACATTGTTGTTTTATTCTATAAACTACAGACAACATTTCTCCCAAATCCCAAATAGAAATATTGTCATTTAGAGCATTTATTTGCGGAAGAAAGTTCAGAAATCAATATTTGGTGTCAGTTTTTATGTATGTTGGCATCATGTTCTCCTCCACCAGTCTTACACACTGCTTTTGGATAACTTTATGCTGCCTTACTCCTGGTTTAAAAAATTCAAGCAGTTCAAGTAAAAAACTAAAGTAAGAGACCACTTTAAATGATAAGATTCTTTGATTTTACCAAATTGAAAACCTCTGGAATATAATCAAGAGGAAGATGGATGATCACAAGCCATCAAACCACCAAACTGAACTGCTTGAATTTTTTTTTTTTTTTTGCACCAGAAGTAAAGTAGCATAAAGTTACCCAAAAGCAGTGTGTAAGCCTGGTGGAGGAGAACATAACTGTAATAAAAAAAACAGAGTCTTGAAGCTCTGCATCTTTTTTTGTTATTTCAGCCCTTTCTCATTTTCTGTAAATAAATGCTCTAAATGACAATATTTTTATTAGTAATTTGGGAGAAATGTTGTCTGTAGTTTATAGAATAAAACAACAATGTTTATTTTACCCAAACTTAAACCTTTAAATAGCAAAATCAGAGAAACTGATTCTTAGTTCTTATTTTTTTCCAGAGCTGTATACTTGTACTGTATATAGTACATACTGTATGTAGCATTATGTAGCATTAGCAAATACAGGCCAGTACATTAGCATTACACTGTGCCAAGTAAGAGTTACTTTGATTTTACCAAATTAAAAACCTCTGGAAAATAATCAAGAGGAAGATGAATGATCACAAGCCATCAAACCACCAAACTGAACTGCTTAAATACATATTTGCACCAGGAGTAAAGCAGCATAAAGTTATCCAAAAGCAGTGTGTAAGACTGGTGGAGGAGGAGAACATGATGCCAAGATGCATGAAAAAATGTGATTAAAACACAGGGTTTTTTCCAACAAATATTGATTTCTGAACTCTTAAAACTACTTTATGAATATGAACTTAATTTCTTTGCATTATATGAGTTGCAAATAAATGCTCTAAATGACAATATTTCTATTTGGAATTTGAAACCTATACGTATAAATTGCAAAATCAAAGAAACTGATTCAGAAACTGAGGTGGTCTCCTAATTTTTTTTCCAGAGCTGTATTAGTACTGTATGTAGCATTATGTAGCATTAGCAAATACAGGCCACTATATTAGCATTACACTGTGCCAAGCTCAACATTGCGTCACTGTGTGTTTAACCCGTGCCCTCGTGTCACAGAGCTTACATTCAGCGCGGCACAATTGCGGCTCAGCCCACTCATCAGGGAAAGGCCTCCTTAAACGTTCCGCCGGTGCAAATGTGTGTAAATTAGCCGCGGACCCGCCCGGCCCCTCGTAACACCGCAGGTACGGCGGGCTGACATTAATGAGCGGTGCGAGATTTGCTGATTTAGAGGTGAGGCGGCCCCCTTCGCCACGCTAGGAAAATAAAAGCAAATAATAGATCTCCAGGCTGTAATTAAGCGGATTGTGATTCAACAATGAAGTCATGATCGTGTCATTTAGCTGGAAGTAACACCGTCTTCCTGTCGCGGCGAGGAGTGTGATCACATCTCCGCGTGGCGGGTCTAGCGGCCCGCGCCTTAGCAACCTGTTGTTGTCACCTGAGAGCGGCGGTGCCGGCTGGCAGGGGCGCCGGGGGCGAAGTGGCAGGCTGCCTGGAGAGCCCAGCGGTGGGCTCGCCTCCTTATGAAACCTTCTCCAAATACACGGCGGAGCTTTATTAGTCATCCCTGAATTAGCTATTGTGTAGGGCTTCGTTCAGCAGGCCAAATAAATGTCATTTAACAAGCAGCAGGTTTGAGAGGTGGTGCGTATAGACTGAGGTAGTTACGCACTGTTATAAGTCAGTTATTGTGTGTGGAATTCTTATTTTAGCAAAAACTGTTAATAGGGACATCTTACACCTCTTTTTACCTCTTTAAACACAAGTTAGAATAGGTCTATGGGCTATACAAAACATGTTCATGAAGTTCTACAAAAGCCTATTTAAGGGCTCAGTCACTTTTATGCAAATAAGCAGTGCAGTAGGTACAGATTCCTCCCTCAGAAGAAGTCTGCTGGCTAATCCTGTTACTGTACTGTACTACTGTGCAGCCTGAAGTTCTTAATCAGCAGACCGAAATGGCAATTCTTTAACTGATATAGTGGGCGGTGCTCTGGTGGGGATTTGACTTAAGGGCTCGGTCACTTTTATGCAAATAGCTGTGCTAAAGGTTTCCTTATTTTGATGTCACAATAAGGGAGGAGCATCCAAACGGCAAAAACTGCTAATAGGGACATCTTACACCTCTGTTTACCTCTTTAAAGACGAGTTAGAATAGGTCTATGGGCTATATAAAACATGTTCATGAAGTTCTACAAAAGCCTGTTTAAGGGCTCTGTCACTCTTATGCAAATTAGCTGTGCAAAACACCAACAAGCTGAAATGCGATAGGAATTTGAAACTACTTACACTACTTACAGTAGGTACAGATCCCTCCATCAGAAGAAATCTGCTGATAATCCTGCTACTGTACTGTACTACTGTACTGTGCGAAGTTCTCAACCAGCAGACCGAAATGGAAATTCTTCAACTGATCTAGTGGGCGGGGCTCTGTTGGGGGTTGACGGGTGAGGGGTGGAGCCAAGGTGGTTCTAAACAGGTTTCCTTATTGTGATGTCACAATAAGGGAGGAGCTTTCAAATGGCAAAAAATGTTAATAGGGACATCTTACACCTCTTTATACACAAGTTAGAATAGGTCTATGGGCTATACAAAACATGTTCATTAAGTTCTACAAAAGCCCGTTTAAGGGCTCTGTCACTTTTATGCAAATAAGCTGTGCTAAATGGCAAAACACCAACAAGCTAGTTCATGCTAAACTGCAATACAAACACAAAGTACAGTACTTACATCTTTATCTGCTGACTGGACAAAGAGAGTAGGTACAGATCCCTCACTTAGAAGAAGTCTGCTGGCTAGTCCTGCTACTGTACTGTACTACTGTACTGTCCGAGGTTCTTAACCAGCAGACTAAAATGGCAATTCTTTAACTGATCTAGTGGGTGGGGCTCTGTTGGGGGTTGAAGGGTGAGGGGTGGAGCCAGGGTGGTTTCCTCATTGTGATGTCACAATAAGGGAGGGGCATCCAAACGGCTCATAGAAGCAAATGATTAACTTGGAGTGTTTATATGGGAAGTCGAGACCCAAGTGGAATTGTTTTTGGATAATATGTCACATTTAACAAAACAATGAAGCTTTATATGTGTGTGAATATGATATAAAAACACTCTATAATTAAAAAGGCCTCTAATATTCCCTGTTGGAAACTCTTGCTGTTTGTGGGTGAGAATTATAATCAGTCAATGATCTCTCACCAGGAGTTACACTACCCAAAATTTGCTTCTGAGAACCTTTTTTACATCCTCTTGAGGTTAAATTCTGTATGAAATGGCTGCATTATTTATCTTTGCCAATGAGTGTGGATAGAATAGTAAGAAATACACCACTTTATTCCTATACGAGATACAAGAGAGGTTGGATAAAACTTATGTATAATGAGTTTCAATAGACTTCACAAACAAAAACTTCAAATTTGCCAACTTGCCATGTAAAGTAGGTACAGATCCCTCCCTCAGACGAAGTCTGCTGGCTAATTCTGCTACTGTACTGTACTACTGTACTGTCCGAGGTTCTCACCCAGCAGACCCAAATGGCAATTGTTAAACTGATCTAGTGGGTGGGGATGGAGTGAGGGTTGATGGGGTGGTTCTATACAAACAAGGTAGTTCCACCTTTAACAAAGAAAAATAAGAAAAAAAATGGAAAAAAAGTTGTGTAAAATGAGTTTCAACAGACTTTGCAGGCAAAAACTTAGCATTTGCCGACTTGCCACGGAGAGTAGGTACAGATCCCTCCCTCAGACGAAGTCTGCTGGCTAATTCTGCTACTGTACTGTACTACTGTGCAGCCTGAAGTTCTCAACCAGCAGACCAAAATGGCAATTCTTCAACTGATCTAGTGGGTGGGGCTCAGGTGGGGGTTGATGAGAGACTTCTGGGAGATTTTTATTTTTTTTACATCCTCTTAAGGTTAAATTCTGTATATAATGGCTGATTTATTTAAGTTTGCCACTGAGCATGGATAGGATAGTAAGAAATACATCACCTTTTTCCTACAAGATAGAAGAGAGGTTGGATAAAACTTGAGTAAAATGAGTTTTAACAGACTTCACAGGCAAAAAAGGTGTTTAAAGAGTTAATCAAACCGATAGAAGCCTTAAAATCAAAGCAGTAATGATTGCAAATGTGTTATCTGCCACTGCTAAGACGTCACACGGTGCATCTTTTGTTTTATTCTCATTGATTTATCAGGGAAAATGGCTCAGTACAGCTAATCAGCGATGGAAAGCGTGTGAAAGAACAGGAAAGGCCAGTGTTAATGGTGCTCCAAACGTCCAGTGTTTTGTTTTCCGCTGTCGTTTCACCCTTTAGCGCATCCATGCGCATTCAAAGCACACTTCAAAGCCTGCATTCAGGATCAGATCTCAAAGGGAAGTCTTTCCAGGCTATTCCAAAAGAAGAAGCTACGACCAAAAATAAACAAAAAAAGCTGTTAACTGCTCTTCAACAGAACTGCACTGCAAAAACACGCACAAAAACGCATTAATAATAATATTAACGGCCACTGGGAAGATAAGAAGAAGGATTGTGACTTTTCTTTCAATCTGTTCTAATACAGAATTATGAATTAGCCAATCGTAGGCTGGCACACGTTTCAATAAGGCATGCTAATTCCAAATGCATCACTTTTTTTACAAATTAAAACTAGTTAGAACACTGAAAAATAGCATTATTAATATATATATGTATATGTATATATATATATATATATATATATATATATATATATACATATATATATATATATGTATATATATATATATACATATATATATTGTTGTGCGACTCCAAATTCCATCTATGCTTTATGCTATGCATAATATAAAAAACACACATTTTAGTTGTGTCCCTGTTTTGTGGTTTCACTCAGTCCTGTTACCGTTACACATTACCCTGATCATCTGAAACATCTGGAACATTCTACAACAGGAAGTCACATCTACAACAGGAAGTGACAGAAAGCCGGTTCTTCTGAAGATCATGGGAAGACTAAAATGAAGTCCCTCATTAGTTTTTTTTTCTCTGTATATTTGATTTTATTGTAACTCAACACTCAGTCCTGTTACCTAACTTAATTCTTACATCTTATTTGTATATTTTTAAAATACACATTTTGGGAAAATCACTAGAATTAGAATGTGCTCAGTGGCCTCATGCTATTAGCATAGCCACCATTTGTATGCTATTTTTATGTTTTTGCTAAAATTCTATCCTAAAACCTCATTCCTGTTACTTTAATTCCTGTTACTCAAAACATAAAAAGTAACAGGAGTGAGTTGCAGTAACTGTAGTGATTTCTTTATTTTTATTGTCATAAATATTAATGATTTGAACATGCAGTCTATAACCATTTCTTTAATATAAAGACTTTCTTGAGAGAAAATTAAAGGAATTAGTGAACTTGCTTTTTTTAAAACATGCTTTTTAAAAGTCACATGAGTTTTGTAACCATCTTTGGATTTGAAATCTTATAAAAAAAATAAAGTTAACTGCTCTTAAACACAAGAACTGCACCACAAAAAACATGCACAAAAACGCATTAATAATAATATTAACGACCAATGGGAAGATAAGAAGAAGGATTGTGACTTTTCTTTCAGTTCAATCTAATACAAAATTACGAATTAGCCACTTGTGGGCTGGAACATGTTTCAATAAGGCACACTAATTCTAAATGCATCACTTTTTTTACGAATTAAAACTACTTACAACACTAAAAAATAGCATTGTTTTTTTTTTTTTTAAGTGTTGTGTCCCTGGGTTTTACTCAGTCCTGTTACGGAAACACATTACCCTGATCATCTGAAACATCTGGAACATTCAGGAACAACAGGAAGTCACATCTACAACAGGAAGTGACAGGAAGTGACATCAGCCGGTTCTTCTGAAGATCATGGGAAGACCAAAATGAAGTCCCTCATTAGTTTTTTGCTAGTTCTATGCTAAAAAAAAGCATTCCTGTTACTCAAAACATAAAAAGTAACAGGAGTGAGTTTTTTTTTTGTTATTGTCATAAATATTATTTATTTGAACATGCAGTCTATAACCATTTCTTTAATATAAAGACTTTCTTGAGAGAAAATTAAAGGAATTAGTGAACTTGCTTTTTTTAAACATGCTTTTTAAAAGTCACATGAGTTTTGTAACCATCTATGGATTTGAAACTTGTAAAAAAATAAAGTTAACTGCTCTTAAACACAAGAACTGCACCACAAAAAACACGCACAAAAACGGCCAATGGGAAGATAAGAAGAAGGATTGTGACTTTTCTTTCAGTTTGTTTCTAATACAGAATTACAGAATTAGCCACTCATAGGCTGGCACACATTTCAATAAGGCACGCTAATTCCAAAGGCATCACTTTTTTACGAAGCTGTGGTGCGGTCTGGCATCTGGTTGGGAAAGTTTAAAAACTAATGTTACGAGGCCGTAGATTCAATAAAACATAAATACAGCAGTGGAACGGTCCATAGCAACAGCTGGGAACGCAATCTCTCCTCTTCTAAAGAGTGACCAAGCTCAAAAAGCCAATAGACGCTAAAGCTAACATGTGCTATTATCTGAATACGGCGGAGAGGCAGCAGCTATCTGAGGGAAAACTCCGCTCATCTGCTAAACTCATCACCGCTGGGGTTGAGTATAAAGTATACTGGTTGGCTACTGCTGCCGCAGTAAGAGAATTAGCTGACGAGGCACTGAAATATAGCCCGTTCAAGCACAGACCTGTACAATTACTCCAAACCACCAAAAGCCATCGCGTATAGCTATATAACAGGGCTAACAGGGTGCGCTAATGGTTTCTTTTGTTGAGGGGGATGTGGGTGGGCAGAGTGAAGTGGCTGCAAGTGGGTTGAGGCATTACATTGTAAGAATTTGGTTAAAAGTAATACAATATACACACATTTCTCTTTTTCATTCACTGTTTTTATTTATTCGTTTTTCCTACATAGTAAATGAATAGTGACGTGATCTATCAGACTATGAAGAAACACTAAAGAAATCATGTAGTAACTTTTTTAGTAAAAAAGTTTTAAACAAACTTATTATTCACTCTTTTCTACGGTACTTTCTTTTTTTATCCTTTTAACACTGCAAAAAATCCATTGGCAAAAACTAGACAAAATATATGCAAATTAAGACAAATATATGTATATTAAGCAAATAAATCTGCCAATGGGGTAAGCTAAATTGTCTTAGTAAGATTTCTTACAAAAAGCAATGGCAAAGTCTCAAAAAATTAGTGAAGTAACACCTAAATCAAGCAATAAAGTCACAGTTTTTTTGTTTTTGGACACAATAATCAGAATAACTTGATTGCTGCTTGATTGCTGCTTATTTTGAGTTCAGATTACTTAAAATAAGCTACAAATTCTAAGTAAAAATAATTAAGATAATTATCTCGAGAATAAGCAAAATAATGTAACACTTACACAATGCTAAGATTTAGTTTTTTGCAGTGTACATATGCAGATATAATAAAATAAGCTTTTTACCATTTACTTGAGCACCTTTTAGTGAATCAGAATTTTTTTATTTTTTTAATTATACAAATATAATTCTCAGAATCCGAAATTTGTCAGTTAGTTCATCATTTACTTGAATTCACTTGAATATTTGACATTTTTACAGACATTTAATCATATTAATAAAATTGCCTAAGAGTAGTAAATATATACCTTTTGGAAATTGAATCAAAAGCCTTTTTTTGGTCTAGAGCAACTATATAAAAATTACTTTCTTCTTTATTATAAATAAGTTCTCTTAATGCGTTTAAGGTACCCCCATTAATATTGAGTTGAAAATTCAATATTAATTTGCTTTGCTTGCAGTTACTGCATCATGACACTACCTTCACTGTGTTTAACAGATGAGCTAGTATGTTTGAGAACATGAGCAGATCCTTAATTTTTCTAAACCAGTAAAGGTTAATCTTTGTTTCATCAGTCCATAATCAGAATTCCAATCTAGTTTTCTTATTCAACTTGTTAATAGTGTTTTGTGTCTTTTGTTAAAGCCTCTGTAATTTTATTCATGAAGTTTTTTTGTGAACAGTAGACTGTGATTCCCTCACTGGAGGTTGTTGAGAATGTCACTAAAAGTTGTTGTATGTTTTTAGTTTTTTTAGTCTGTTGCTTAGTACACCAGTGACGACTTTCTTCTTCAGGACATACAAAACAGTTGTTCTGGCTATAATCAATATTTGTTGGCTAATTGCTCTGATTGATCTTCTCTCAGCTTCACAATTGCTTTGTTTTTTTTTATCTATAGACTCTCAGCTCTCGGATTTTAATCTTTTAGTATTTTCAATCTACAACAGAAATAAAGAAATTGACATCATTGTTCCAATACATTTGAAGGACACTGTATGTTTCAAGTAATAAAGTTTGTAGTCCTATAAAACATATGAAAATCAAGGGATTATTGTATCACACCAGTACATTCCTAAAGATATCATTCTGATGTATTTGAGCTATATATTTTAAAATATATTTCTGTAGCAATCTGGTGTAATGGAAGTTCAAACCTAGGAAAAATGTCTATTCAGTTTTGCATAAATCATATTTTTGGAGTCCTATAAAACCAGCAAATCAAACTGTTATTAAATGACCACATTGCATTCTTGAAGAAGCCTTTCTATACTATTATTGATAAAAGTATTAAGTTATATTACTGGAGCGTTTCGGAGTAATGGGGCCCTGTTTTAAGCATTAAATAAAAAAAAACATTTACAGTCCATAAAGAAAAGTGGTATAACGTGACAAAAAAGTGCTTCACTTTTTTATTTTTAGAATTGTCCGAATTATATCATATAGATCAAAATTAAGAAATATATCTTGATATAAATTTTGGCAATATCGTCAAGCTCTACATCCACCCTCCCTCCACTGAAACGGAAAAAAACGGCAGAAAATTTAGGACAACTGCTTTATAAAGACCCAGAGTGTTATGAGCCCTATCCAGACCACCACCACCAACACCGCAGACACACACACACACACACACTTACAAAGAAGGGAGGGAGGGAAAAAAAAAAAAAAAAGCAGACGCACTTAAAACACACTTCAGGCAGTGTAGTCATTCTTTCTGGGCCGGCACTTCCAGCAGGAAGCTGACAGTATTATGTGACGGTGTGGAATGCTCTGGAGGTTCAGGCTGGCAAAGCTGACTTACATCCACTAACAATGCTGCCTTTTGTTTAGCACTTCGCTAAAATTTAGCCTACATTGTGCAGTTCACATAGTCCAGTCCAGGAAATCCATCGACAGAAACTAAATTACATTACCTCAGAATATTCAAGCAGAAAATGCACTTTCCAACTCCATTTATACACCATTTCCACTTAAAACTCAATTTAAAGGATTTAAAACTCTTCATTACAAGGAAATTCACTGCAAACTCAACAAAATGCGTCTGATTGGTTAGAAATGTCTGGGGCGGAGCTAAAAAGTAAATACAGGAAGAAGGTTCTCTGTTCAGAATGAGTCGTTTAAGGGCTTTGTCACTTTTATGCAAATAAGCTGTTGCCATGTTTTTACACTGAGAATTTACCACACGTTAAACATGAGCAAGCTAGTTTATGGGAGAGAAGTTTTTAAGATACAAGTACAAAACTCTTATTATTTGAAAGTTCTTACACCTCCCTCATCCCCTGCTGCCTTGCCTCTGACAGTAGGTACAGATCCCTCCCTCAGAAGAAGAGTTTTTTAAAACTCTTCATTTATTACAATGAAAAAAGCAAACTCCAAGAAATGCGTCTGATTGGTTAGAATTGTCTGGGGCGGAGCTAGAAACTAAATACAGGAAGAAGGTTCTGCGTTCCTAGACTAGCACAGATTTACCTGTATTTTTGCATCAGAGCAGAGCAGCAGGTATAAGCAGTTAATATTTGATAGCTGTAGTGGTTGTGTGGGTAATAAATCAGGTTAAACTGTACCTGAACAGCCAATTAGCTCTAACATGAGGAATATACAGTATACAATATATCGTCACTGTCCAATGAAAAACACTTATCTTCAAAACAGCAACTTTACAGAAGAGAGAAAAAACCTTGTAAACTTTCAATGGAAGTCAATGTAAAAAGGGTTTATTTCAGGTCATTTTGAAGAGTTTCTATTGGTTGGTTCATTAAGAAATGTTGGCACAGTGTAAGAGACAGTTTGTCTGTTTAAATTATGTGGTAAACTAAAAATCTACAAAAATGAAGATAAGTGTTTTTCATGGGACAGCGACGTTTATACAAAGGTGTGACAAGTATCTATAGAAGTATAGATGTATAGAAGTAGAAGTATAGATACTAGGGTTTAAAATACTTTTGTAGAAGGATCAACTCAAGCTTTTTACTCTATAAGTAAAAGTACTGGTTTCAAGTAATCAATTACTTAAAGTATAAAAGTAAAAGCAATGTAAGGGGAAAAAATAAAGCCATTAAGTACAGTCATATAGTGCATAAAATATTTGCACTTTACTACTTGACACTTCTGAATTCAATGTAAGTTATCTTTTTTTTTCAATACAAGAAATAAAACGTAGAGAATTACCCAGAAGTCTCAGCAACTAAATATATAATATTAAAGTGGACATATTCTACCTCTTTTTGCATGTTAGAATAGGTTTACGGGCTATATCAAACATGTTCAAGGTTTTTACACAAAAACACATTTCAGTTTCATTCAGAAAGAGCCGTTTAAGGGCTCTGTCACTTTTATGCAAATAAGCTGTTGCCATGTTTTTACACTGAGCATTTACCACACGTTAAACACAAACAAGCTAGTTCCTGAGATGGAAGTTAATGAGACAGAAGCACAAAACTCATTATTTGAAAGTTCTTGCATCTTTCTCATCTGTTGACTTGCCACGGACTGTAGGTAAAGATCCCTCCCTCAGAAGAAGTCTCCTGGCTAATCCTGCTTTGTACTGTCTGAGCTTCTCAACCAGCAGACCTAAATGGTGGATCTTGAACTGACCTAGTGGGTGGTGTTCTATTTATTTAATAAACAAGAAAACTTTTAAAGAAACCAGAATATGTTTTATATTTTAGATGATCAGCTTTATGAGGAAGAGTCTCCTGGAATTCAGGCTTTCAGTTAACAGCTGTGCTGAACTCATCAAGAGTTAATTACTTGAATTTCGTGTCTCTTAATAAAGTGTTTGAGAGCATCAGTTAAAGTAAAGTAGTGAAGAGGTAGAGTTACAGGTATACAGTGAATAGTGAATATTTATAGAGTAATGTTCAAATCCAGATTATGGCGAGAACTTTTACAAACCATTACAATGATAAAACAGAAACTAACCAGGACTGTGCCAGGAAATGAGAGCAAGAGTTACCAGAGTATTTTGGTTTGTTTAACACTTTTAAGTAACTACATGATTCCTTATGTGCTCATTTGTTGTCTGTTAGATCTGGTTGCTTTTAACTTACAATGTAGGAAATAAAAAATAAAGAAAAAAGGAAATTTAATATATTGTTTAATATATTGTACTGTATTAGTACATTAAAAAAATCTAAATGTCTTACGTGCATTTTCTGCATGAGATAAAGAAATTTGCACAAGACAAAAATTAAAATAAATACAAAAAAAACAAAACATTTTTTTCAGTAAAATTCAGAAAATATTATTGAATTTTCAGCGTTTTTTATCTTATAATTAGACCACACTCACAAAAAATTACCTCACTTCTCCCTTTTGTGTTTTCAGGCCAACAAGCTGCTGCTGCTGCCGCTACTGTATTTCCCCCATTTACCCATAATTCTGCACTCACCTCCTAAAGATGTGCTAATGACTGATACGTAATGAATACCATATGCAGCAGATTTAAGCTGGAAATGCTCTGAATTAAACATAAATGAATGTAAAGGACAGCAGATAAACAGTGGAATCAATAGGAAGATTGATTTAAACTGAATTAAAGCAAAAATAATAATAATAATAACTAAATACAGTAAATAAATTCAGCATAAATAACTCATACGCACTACTTTCCAGGCCTGGTCTATGCTGGATGTACAGTATGTACACACTGAACAAAGTAAATGAAAACGTCGAAAAACCACATATTATGATAGCTGGCAATTCCGAAAAAATAACAGCCAATGCGCAGTAAAATGAGAATTATTGCTCTCAGTAGGACGCTGATTGAAGTTCACCCTCTATATACATGTCAGTAGGCTTTAAGTTAAGTGATCTGGAAGCTCAGAAAGAGAAACTCGGGTCACCTGCCAAGATTTCATTAGATTTGAGGGACAATTTTCATTCTTTGGGCGCCTCGGTCGCACCGCTCTATTCCAAACGCGCTTTTATCGCCCGCCACACAATGGCCGGGACTGTCGTACAGCTTCTCCCAGCGCCGTGGCAGCATCTTGAAGTTCGGAGTAAATCATGATAAAGTATTTTCTTTAGAAATTACCCAAACACGGCCAAAACCCACACGTCTCACAGCAGTATTAATAAGCTCTGAAATATAAAAGGCCTGTATTTCATCTCTGTGACTGCGTCTGTGTTTTAGAGTGCGGTTACCAAATCCTCAAATATTACAAAAATCTGTTATCACAGCATTTACAAAAAAACAAACACAAAAACCCTTAAAATGCTCATCTGTTGAGGCAGGCAGATGTGTTGGTTTTGATATAAATGCAGGAGTGTCCAAACTACGGCCCGCGGGCCATTTGCGGCCCGTTTCCTTTTTTGGAGCGTCCCGCGAGGTATTTTAGAAATAGAATGAAAGTTGGCCCGCTGTTAAGCAGGTTTTTATAATGTGAGATTCAAAGTTTGAACTCTAGGTGTCAGAAACGGGCCAAAGAGTCTAAAAGCGAAGAGAGTGTTCAGTTGTAGCACAGAAAAACGGACCAAAGAGTCTAAAAGCGGAGAGGGTGCTCAGTTGTAGAGCAGAAAATGGGACAAAGAGTCTAAAAGCGGAGAGGCTGTGCAGTTTTAGTGCAGAAAAACGGGCCAAAGAGTCTAAAAGTTGCCGTAATTAAGGAGTTTAATATTAAGAGACATCATGATATTAAACATCAATTTGAAAAATCTTAGTTTACACAACACTGTCAAAGATAAAGATAGTAAATCAAGTAAAATGGTGTGTAAATGAAATAATCAGAAAAAAAGTTTTATTTAAAGTGGTATATTTCATTATTTGTTTTATTACAGAGTCTGTGGCCCGTGACTTCAAATATATTTCTCCTTCTGGCCCCCAACAAAAAAAAGTTTGGACACCCCTGATATAAATGGCTGATAAATGAAAAGCATAGGAAATAGACAATACACAATAATAGCGCCAACATTATCACATCAGGGTTCTACTTTTTTACTGTTTTTAACAAAAGAAAAATTCACACTGTTCTCATTATTTCCCATTATATATTATCTACTAGAGACAGATTATATCTGTGCAGTATCATTTATTTAACTTTAATCCTGGATATATGGAGAAATATGAGGAATGCATTATAAGTATTATTGACATTCTGGATCATTGACTTCTGATCTGAATCTGATCAAGTTCTTGTATTTTTTAATATCTCAGTTATTAGGGGTGTGCCATATCATATCATACGCTATAATAAAATATATTTTTTTTGTTTTTGTTTTTAATTTAGTGTTGTTCAGTGCAAAAATACCATAAAATATCATGATATTATTTTGGGGCCATATCGCCCACCCCTAATATGAAGATAAAAAATGTGTAAAACTCAGGAACACTTTAGGCTGTAGGTGAATGATGTCAAGACTGTAAGTCTTGGTAAAGCCCTGTGCCATGAAAACAAATATATATATATAAATAAATAAATAAAACCTTCCTATTTTTTTTTTTTTTTGCTTTTTTATAGTTTGCCCTCGTTAGTAATATAAAGTAATATATTTATATATTTATTATATAACGTACTAACAGTGTACCTGAACTGTATGTAGAATAATTAAAGTATTCTTTTTCTCCTTTTACTTTTTTTTTTTTTAACTAATTAATCAGTATTTCAGAGTAATTTGAAAAAAGTATACTTTTGTTGGCTGTGCTATTATCATAATGTTTCTATATAATATACATTCTTTACTTTTAATGTGTTAATTTTTAGGGCCATTTTATTTAGATTTTTCTATTTTGTATCTATATATATACCGCTTTGGTGAAAAAAAAGAGACCACTTTAAAATGACGAGTTACTTTGATTTTACCAAATTGATAATCTCTGGAATATAATCAAGAGGAACAACTGAACTGCTTGAATTTTTGCACCAGGAGTAAAACAGCATAAAGTTATCCAAAAGCAGTGTGTAAGACTGGTGAAGGAGGAGAACATGATGCCAAGATGCATGAAAAAAAACTGTGATTAAAAAAAAACAGGGTTATTCCACCAAATATTGATTATTTCTGAATTCTTAAAACTTTATGAATATGAACTTGTTTTTTTATTTGCATTATTTGAGGTCTGAAAGCTCTGCATCTTTTTTTTTTGGTTATTTCAGCCATTTCTCATTTTCTGCTAAAAATAAATGCTCTAAATGACAAAAAAATGTATTTGGAATTTGGAAGAAATTTTGTCTGTAGTTTAATTTTACTCAAATATAAACCTATAAATAGCAAAATCAGGTCACCCCAGTGTATTCTTGAGCGAAAATTAAGGTTGATTAATTGATGATCTCTTGGTTTTTCTAGCATAGATCTTGCTTTAAAAAATGAAATAAAAGTCTACATCTTACCACAGCAGCATCCACCCCTCCCCCCGTATCCCTCTGTATCCCCCCCCCCCCATCCCCCCAACATTTCCAGTTTCTTTCAGCAGAACACAGTAAAGAGGAAGGATTAATGATTAAGTTGTCTTTTCGAACTTGGCCTAATATGAGGGATTTGAGACGTGTTTTGGCTGCTCTGAGTCTCGACTACACAGCAGGACAGAGATAAGAAAAGAAGAGCTTTGAGGAGAAGAGGAGGAGAGAAAAAAAAATCACAGCGCATTAAAATCAAATCTACCGAGGGAGCCGCCGGCTTAGGAGCGCCGACACGATTAAAGGGTCAACGGTCCTCCGACAGGTGGGCTACCTTATGCCTCTCACCTTGATTCCAAGGAAACTCGCGTGCTGTTGGAGGAATTGGCGCTCTTGATGGTGAAGGGCAGCGAACACTGCAATAACGACAATCAGCGGCCGCATTAAGCAGATCTGCGCCGCGTCTCCAGCACATCTCAAATACCCTCTGACACTTCAAATCGGTTTACACAAGGCATTTCCGCAAAGTGTATTACCGACTCACAACAGATTGACGGTGGCGGCGGAATTGAATATTGTGCCCTGCGACTCGGAGGCTCCGAGAAAAAACAGGGGCAGGGAGTTAAGTGTGCGAAACAAGCGGAGAAAATGAGGACGACCGCCTCCGACATCCAATATAAAATAGCGGCCGGGAGAAAAAGAAAATAAGCTAAAACAGTCAAACACCGACAATTTCCTATAGATAGCTGCTGCTGCTGCTCGGCCGATTAGAGCCCTGTGATTTAGGAAACGCGCAGAATAGGATGGATGGAATCATGGAATTGAGGTATAGACGCGTTTATATGATGGATAATCCCTGATTTGCTCCGATTTTTTCAAATTGTTTGTACACCACCCCCCTATGGTTTGCAATTGCACGAATTGAATTACAGACTCATAGCTAAAAGTTTTACAGTAGCATTGTGGACCACAGTACTGGACACATCACTAACTGCAAGACTCAAGACTGCAATTTCATTCTTTCTGAGCTTATTTCCCATCATGCTTCCAGTGGAGTTTACATACAATACATATTACATATATTGTGATTTATTTATCAGAGAATCTTAACTTCTGTCCCCATCAACAGTTTATTTTTTTCTGCCACACTGTAATTAGCTCTTGATATATATTTTTATAGAATACATGTTGTGTTTAACTTTCCTCCTTTCCTCCTTCAATCCTCTATCCCATTATTTCCCTTTGATCTCCTTTTGGCCCTATCTAAAGATGTTTTTTACCTTTAACTTCTATTACTCTATGTACATCACTATTGTAAGTCGCTTTGGACAAAAGCAATTGCCAAATGTAATGTAATGTAATGTAACTTGTAAATAATCGCAGTTTCACTGCTAAACATTTGCCCTTGTTTTAAATAGAAATAATAAAGCAATAAAAAGCAAAATTCTTGCAAAATGTGTATTTAATAAACTTGTTCAACAAAAATAACAATAACAGGGGCGCCGAGTGGTCCAGTCGTCTAAAGCGCTGCCACTACGAGCAGGAGGTCACAGATTCGAACCCCCACTCATGCAGCTTTACCCTCAAGCTGCCAGCGCTCAGAGGGAGCACAATTGGTCCTGCTCCCTCTGGGTGGGTACAGTAGATGGCGCTCTCCCCCCACATCACTCCTAAAGTGATGTCTGCAGCACAGGGCGTCTGTGAGCTGATGTATCAGAACCGAGTCACTGCGCTTTTCCTCTGAGCGTTCACATGTATCGGAGCAAGCAATCCACCAAAGTCAGAGCTCACCTGACTCTTACAGAGAATGATAAGCAAGTGACACACCCAAAATTAACCACACCCATGATTAATTAAGATAACTAGTACATGACTTTTGGGCGTTGCAAGCCGCGCAAGTTGTACTTTCCCCATCGTTATAATAGCAAAGACACACCAACACGCATATAGATCAATAAAATAGGACCCTAAGACAACCATTCGCACATCGGCAGTAGTAACTGTAGCAGTACTATACAACTTGTTATACTGCACTTATATCTATTAGTGTCCGGTTTACCCTTTTTTTTCCTAAATTATTTTCAAGTAAAGGAAACAACGCTGTTTTTCCTTGCCATTGCATTAGAAGCCTGTATTTACGATTGAAAAGTCTCTTACGGTTTTTCATACAAAAATAATGCCTAAACCATAAAATTAATAAAAATGGTACAACATTTTTAGTGGCTTTTAAATGTACTGTAAACCTATTCTGATGGACAACAGAATCACAATCAGTGTTATATGCAACAAAAAGAAGAAAAAACACAATGTCCATTGTAATGCTAATGCAGGGTCAGAAAGGGTTCATATACATTTTACCAAATTGAAAACCTCTGGAATATAATCAAGAGGAAGATGGATGATCACAAACCATCAAACCACCAAACTGAACTGCTTGAATTTTTGCACCAGGAGTAAAGCAGCATAAAGTTATCCAAAAGCAGTGTGTAAGACTGGTGGAGGAGAACATGATGCCAAGATGCATGAAAACTGTGATTAAAAAAACAGGTTTATTCCACCAAATATTGATTTCTGAACTCCTAAAACTTTATGAATATGAACTTGTTTTCTTTGCATTATTTGAGGTCTGAAAGCTCTGCATCTTTTTTATTTCAGACATTTCTCGTTTTCTGTAAATAAATGCTCTAAATGATAATATTTTTATTTAGAATTTGGGAGAAATGTTGTCTGTAGTTTATAGAATAAAACAACAATGTTCATTTTAAAAAAACATAAACCTATAAATAGCAAAATCAGATTCAGAAACTGAAGTGCTCTCTTCATTTTTTCCATAGCTGTATATATTTTTACATGGGACAGTGCTAACATGGGACAAACTGAGACATACAGTATGTCTCAAAAGTGGGATATATTTTTGTTAGATTTACCATAAAACACTAGTTTAGTCTTTAGTCTTTAACTTCAGAAAAATGTACACACTACTAGCATTTAAAATGAAATAAAAGCAACATTAAAACAGTAAAAAAAAGCAAAAGTTTCAGAACAGTACAGTGAAATGTTACTCTTTCTCTCTGTGTAAATATCGTAATATTGCAGATTATAATCTGTTATCTTCTGTTACAGCCTGTGAAAAACATTAAGTACCATCAGCTCACCTGTAACATCATTCCCAACTCCTACATCCCACTTCTGCAGCTGATGAAAAAACACACGACTCCTGATTATAATCCTGAATTTTCATCAAAGAGCTGCAGTGAAAACATACAGACTGAGCAGCTGTTCTTCACAGACACAGCGCAAAACACTCTAATACAAACACACAGGCCATGACAAGATAAAAGTCCCTATTACACACAGGCCAAGATAAAATAAAAGTCACTTATACAAACCAACAGACCATGACAAAATAAAAGTCACTTATAAAAAAAGACCAAGCCAAAATAAAAGTAACTAATACAAACCAACAGACCATGACAAAATAAAAGTCTCTAATACAAACAAACAGGCCAATTTACAATAGAACAGACCAAGCCAAAGTAAAAGTCCCTAATACAAACCAACAGACCAAGCCAAAATAAAAGTCTCTGATACAAACAAAAAGGACAAATAAAAATAAAGCAGACCCAGTCAAAATAAAAGTCACTAATTCAAATAAACAGACCAATTAATAATAAAACAAAGCCAAAATAAAAGTCACTAATACAAACTGACAGACCAAGCCAAAATAAAAGTCCCTTATACAAAAGAACAGGCCAATAAAAAATAAAACAGATCAAGTCAAAATAAAAGTCACTAATACAAACAAACAAACCAAGCTAAAATAAAAGTCCCTAATCTAAACAAAAAGGCCAATTAAAAATAAAACAGACCAAGTCAAAATAAAAGTCACTAATTCAAATAAACAGACCAATTAATAGGCTTGTTCGAGATGCGGCTGCGCCTCGCCTTGCTGGTCAGCGAGAGCAGCCGCGTGCAGGTGGGCGGGGTGGAGGAGCGGAGAAGTCAGGTCGGACAGTCTCCACCTGCAGCCCACGTGAACAACACAGGATCTCGCGATGAATGCGCTGTTTGTTTACTTCTGGTGTGAATAAAATCGCAAAAGTGAAACAGAGATAACATGAGTGTTATTAAATTGAGATAAAAACTTGTTATAAATATTCACAAAACATACTGTCATGTTACAGATGTATTGTGTAGCACTAAATTAATAATGGGATTAAATTTTTATTTGCAGACCAGCTTTTCTGTCCTTTGTTCTTGGAAATAAATACATCATGCTCATTTACACAGCTTTAATTGTTTAGCGCATTTCACAACACAAAAACAATAGAAGAAAAGAAAAGTAGATCTCAGTATAATAGTTATGTAGGTTTAAAGATAATTAATAAGAGCAGTTCAGGGCGCTTTATAAAACAGTAAAAATGATAGCAGTTGAGCTTTATTATGATATAAAATGCACATTATGAACAAATAAATATTTTTGAATACTGCATGAAAATGAACTGTCTTGCTACTAGATATGACAGTGTAAATACTGTGTTTTTTAAGGGGTTTTAGAGGAGATATATATTTTAAAATAAAAAGATTCACACGTGATAGGTGTCGGTGGATCTTCTAACCAATAGGGATTAAGCTCTGTCGTCATCAGGGCGGCTCTAGGCTCCCGCAGTTGGTGGGAAGCAACTGCAGCGCCTGGGTCAGACGGCTGCAGGCAGATTTCACTCGCGGGACTATAACCCCGGAAGTCATCGTCACGTGATGAAGTCGCAGACGCAAGTCGGACAAAAAAACTAACCAGCATGCACCATACCGAGCCAGGCAGCGATCGGACTGCGCAGCGCCGGGTTAAGTCGAACAAGCCTAATGACAGACCAAGCCAAAATAAAAGTCCCTTATACAAAAGAACAGGCCAATAAAAAATAAAACAGATCAAGTCAAAATAAAAGTCACTAATACAAACAAACAAACCAAGCTAAAATAAAAGTCCCTAATCTAAACAAAAAGGCCAATTAAAAATAAAACAGACCAAGTCAAAATAAAAGTCACTAATTCAAATAAACAGACCAATTAATAATAAAACAAAGCCAAAATAAAAGTCACTAATACAAACGAAGAAACCAAGCTAAAACAAAATACCCTAATCTAAACAAAAAGGTCAATTAAAATAAAACAGACCAAGTCAAAATAAAAGTCACTAATTCAAATAAACAGACCAATTAATAGTAAAACAGACAAAGCCAAAATAAAAGTAACTAATACAAACTGACAGAACAAGCCAAAATAAAAGTAACTAATACAAACTGGCAGAACAAGCCAAAATAAAAGTTCCTAATCTAAACAAAAAGGCCAATTAAAAATAAAACAGATCAAGTCTAAATAAAAGTCACTAATACAAATGAAGAAACCACGCTAAAATAAAAGTCCCTAATCTAAACAAAAAGGCCAATTAAAAATAAAACAGACCAAATCAAAATACAAGTAACTAATACAAAGGAAAAGATCAATTCAGAAAAGTAATTAAACAAACGAATAGACCAAGCCAAAATAAAAGTCATTAATACAAACAAAGCAAAGCCACAAAATATTCTCAAAAACTTTTAAAAGCTAAAATTACGGTAGTAGCAACTGTATAACTGAAATAAATCTTAATTTTAACGCTATAAAGACGTGACATGGTGAACTGCAAGGACACAAACAATAAGTTTCCATATAATCACATTAAAACGCTGAAAGGGAGGAACATCTGGTAGATTCACGCAAATTAAATCAAACGGTGAAATTTTACAAAGTTAAAAATAATTGCTTTGCTGTTGTAGCATGTCATTGTTTTTGTTTTGTTTTTTGCTGTTTTTTGTCATTCCTTGGCTTTAAATGATTAAATCGTGTGTTGTTTTGGTCTGGATATTTTCAGGTGGCAGCGTGGCGTGCTGTTCTGATTAAAACCGAACAGTAGAAGGTCACAGCAATTTAAGAGCAGCCCAGACGCCCCAAGCAGGTCTTACTCTGCACTGCTTTTTCTTTCTTTTTTTCTTGTACATCTAAATAAAATGGGAAAAATCTGGAATGTTGCTGCTGACTGCTGTCTAAATATGTAGATTAAGCATAACATTATGACCACCTACTTGTTTCTATAACTATTATTATTTATTCAAATCCACTGATCATATAGGACACTTTGTAGTTCACACGTCACGCCTATAATGCAGCAAGAACATAGCAGACATATTTAGTCTAGTATGAAGATGATGAGACTCAATAGACTCAAGAGAACTCCAGAAAAAACTACTACTAAGTCCAACTAAGCATCTTTGCTCAGTTTAATGTCTATCAGTTCAATTTTCTGACCATTTCAGGCTAAATTTGAACACAGAAAACTGGGGGTTTTTTCCGATCTTTTTTTTTTTTTTTTTTAAGATTTTTCCATTTTTGCATCATGTTCCAAAAATCAGATGGTAAAATGCAGCTTACTTTTGTTACAAGCTCAAAAAATTTTAGAATTGAGATTAGATTTAGGTTTTCACTTTTTCGAAATTCTAAAAATGTAAAATTTGAAAAATGGCTGAAAACCCATTTATTTTTTACTACACCAAAAGGTAAGAGTTAAGTACTAAAAAAATATGTTTTACTCTCTATTTTCTATTTTCGAAATTAACTTTAAACTGTCAGACAACTAAATTGATAAACATTACACTGACCTTCTTTAATATATTTACATTCTAGTAAATAAAATACATTCATTTCCAATGGGAATATATAATTTATAAATTATATAATTTATATAATAATTGATCAACATTAACATTTTAATAGAACATTATAGTCATTATGGCTTTTAGAAAAATGTGTTTTAATGAGGAGGGGTAGTGCACTATAGACTCTGTAGCACTTTTTGCCATTTTTTCCCCCCTTACATTACTTTTACTTTTATACTTTAAGAATGTTTGAAACCAATACAATACTTTTACACTTTTACTTAAAAAGCAAAAAGCCTAATTTCTTTAATTCAACTTCTACACAAGTAATTTAAACCCCAGTGTCTACAGCCCTGGAAATAAATAAGATAACACTTAAAAATTAAAAATGAGTTTCTTTGATTTTACCAAATTAAATCAAACCAAACTGAACTGCTTGAATTTTATTTATTTTTTTTTTGCACCAGGAGAAAAGGCATAATAAAGTTATCCAAAAGCAGTGTGTAAGACTGGTGGAGGAGAACATGATGCCAAGATGCATATAGAAAAAAAAAACTGTGATTAAAAACCACCAGGGTTATTCCACCAAATATTAATTTCTGAACTTTTAAAACTCTTTATGAATATGAACTTTTTGTTTTCTTTGCATTATTTGAGGTCTGAAAGCTCTGCATCTTTTTTTTGTTATTTCAGCAATTTCTAAATTTTCTGTAAATAAATGCTCTAAATGACAATATTTTTATTTGGAATTTGGGACAAATGTTGTCCGTAGTTTATAGAATAAAACAATATTTTACTCTCAGACAACGGCCCATATAATCAAGTATGCAGAGAAATATTTTCTATAATTTTAAAATGTTTAATGGGTTTAGAAACAAGGAGGTGGTCATAATGTTCTGCTTGATGGGTGCATCTCACTGTCACAGGTCCCCAGGCCCAGAGCAATCGCTCAGGCCGAGGTCTTGCTTTATCTACCAGTGGACTTAACAAGACAGCTCTTTTCATGCTCATTGGCTCCTCGAGCGGTAATGGATTTTCTCAATGAGTCTCTCTTTTCTTTCCTACATGTTTCACACTTTTTCACAGGGCCCCTGGGCTCCTCTCCAGGCCAGATCCTCTACCGTAGACTTTGATTTCCAGCGGTAAGTGATACGTCGCTCCAGGGCCGATGTAGTACGTCTGCTGAAATCTGGCCTCACTTTGGCTCGCCGCGGCTGATATTGTACACTCTAATGCAAAGTGAAGCAGCACGTCTAAATAGCCTGTCAATTTCCCCCCTTCCCCCCCTCCCAGAAAATACCCCTGCCCCCCCGAATCTCTCCAGCCTTCCAAAAACCTCCAGATGGGACTGATTTCCAGCTCAGGAACGTAAACCATACACAGATATTAAGGGGCATTAAACTACTTGATGACATTTTGGTCACGCTGATGAAGACTGGCACTCGGTTAAAGAGGAAGGTATCCAGGCCAGCAGATGGAGGTGTGACGTGACGTGACCCCACCCTTTTAACTTTTCTTTTTAAACTTTATCCAATAAAAGAAAAACACTGCAAAAAAAAAAAAATCCACTTGCAAAAACATTTTTTATCAGTAAGATTTCTTTAAGTGTAACTAAACCCCCTGATTTTAGATGACTCAAACTAAAAAAATGCAGAAATATGGGAAGTAGTTTGGGAGGGGCACTGGGTGATATGGGTTTAGGGGCGTGGTCAAAAGGAGAGCTTATTGAGCTCAGATAGTTGGACGTCAGGGGGGGGGGGGGGCTAAAAAACTAGACAAAATATAAGTAAATTGAGATGTTTGTATTGTTAATATTTCTTAAAGGGGCATTAAACCCCTGATTTTTGCTGACTCCACCCTCAGCTCAAAATTAAAAATAAAAAAATTGGTAAACTTTTGAAACTTTAACCAATAAAATAACAACACTGCAAAAAAAATCCATTGGCAAAAAATAGACTAAATATACGTATTAAGGGGCATTAAACTACTTGATGAAATTTTGGATGCGCTGATGAAGACTGGCACTCAGGTGAAGAGGAAGGAGTACAGGCCAGCAGATGGAGGTGTGACGTGACGTGACCCCCACAAAACCCATTTTTTTTTACTTTTTAAAATTTTAACCAATAAAATAACAACAATGGAAAAAATCCATCGGCAAAAAAACTAGACAAAATATAAGTAAATTGGGATGTTTTTATTAGTAACATTTCTTAAGGTTTAGCTAAATCCCTAGTTTTAGCTGACTCCACCCTCAGCTCAAATTTCAAAAATGCAAAATAATTGGTAACTTGAAACTTTAACCAACAAAATAACAACACTGCAAAAAAACAAATCAATCCATTCGCAAATTAACTAGACAAAATATAAGTAAATTGAGATGTTTGTATTAGTAATTTTTAGACCCTGATTTTAGATGACTCAAGTTTGAAAAATGCAAAAATATGGGAGGGGTAGTTTGGGAGGGGCACTGGGTGATGTAAGGGTTTAGGGGCGGGATCAAAAGGAGAGCTGAATGAAAAAAATCGATTGGCAAAAAACTATACAAAATCTAAGTGAACTAAGATGTTTTTATTAGTAAAATTCCTTAAAGGGGCACTACATCCCTGATTTTTGCTGAAAAAAAATCATTTAGCATTTTAAAAAATGCTAAAAAAAAAAAAATGGGAGGAGTAGTTTGGGGGGTGCACTGGTGATGTATGGGTTTAGGGGTGTTGCCAATTAAATTTGTTATTTAACGTTTTTAAACTTTCTGGTAACATAGCTGCAACGTCACTATTTTTGGTAATGTTACATTTTTTACTTTCTTACTTTAAGGTGAGAATGATTTATGCGAAGATTCTAATAGAACTTTCCTGGAACATTAATTCTGTAACGTTACAGGCTAACTCTTCTAGAACTTTTCTCAAAAACACTATCAAATGTTCTTATAATGTTCTATGTTAGCAGGGAATGTTCCTTATACCTTTGTTATGAGTGCAGCATGTGGTTTATCACTGTCCTGTTGAAAAATGCAGCGGCATCCCTGGAAAACTAGACAACGTTCTTAGAATGTTCAATCTGTTAAGTTTTGTAGGTGTTTTTGGAACGTTTTTATTTAACGTTTTTAAACTGTAATGTCACTTTTGTCTGCGTCTGAATTGTTAGTTTTGGAAAAGTCACTTTTTAATCATTCCATAATATAAGAAACTCTGTAATAACGTTGTGATGCAAACCATTGTTATTTCACACATTTTCAGAACATTGCCCCAGGCCTTTGTTATTCCTGGAAAACTAGACAACGTTCTTAGAAAGATCAATCTGTCAAGTTATTATTTAACGTTTTTAAACTGCAATGTAATTTTTTGTTATTTTTGTCATTTTTTGTATTTTTTAGTTTTGGGAATGTTAAACGTTAATGCTAAATGCTAAACGTTTTTATAATGTTGTCTGTTAGCTGGGAATGTTCCTTATACCTTTGTTATGAGTGCAGCATGTGGTTTATCACTGTCCTGTTGAAAAATGCAGCGGCATCCCTGGAAAACTAGACAACGTTCTTAGAATGTTCAATTTGTCAAGTTTTGTGGATGTTTTTAGACCGTTTTCAAATTGCAATGTCACTTTCTCATTTTCTAGTTTTTTAGAATGTTACTTTTTAAATCTTGCCTAGTTGGAAACGTTGTTGCCTTTGTTATGTGTGCAGCATGTGGTTTAGCACTGTCCTGTTGAACAATGTAGGGGCATTCCTGGAAAACTTGACAACGTTCTTAGAAAGATCAATCTGTTAACTTTTTGTTTAATGTTTTTAAGCTGCAATGTCATTTTTTGTTAATGTTTCAATTTTTAGTTTTGGGAAAGTTTAATGTTAATGCTAAATGCTAAACGTTCTTATAATGTTGTCTGTTAGCTGCGATTGTCCCACATGACTTTGTTAAGAGTGCACTATGTGGTTTATCACTGTCCTGTTAAAAAATGCATGGGTATCTGTCTAAAACTAAAACAAATAACTTCTAACTCAACTTTTAAAATGACTAACTCTTTCCTCAGCCTGATCCGTCCAGCAGATCCCGTGGTGGAAAGTTCAGCTCATTGATTTGAGCCCGTTTTCCTTTTCCACTCCGGGTAAAGCTGTGTCCCCGGGTCCCTCGCTTCTGTCCTGTTGTGGACAAAAGCACATTCCTGGAAAACTAAACAACATTTTTGGAATGTTCAATCTGTCAAGTTTTGTGGATGTTTTTAGAATGTTTTATGTAACAGTTTTAAACTGCAACGTCACTTTTTTTCACTGTTTCAGTTTTTAGTTTTGGGAATGTTACTTTTAACATTTTGTCTAGCTGGGAACGTTATGTTAGAACATTATTCGATTCGTTTTCCGAACATTCCTGGAACATTTTTAAAACAGTGCTAAATGTTCTTATAACGTTCTCTGTTCTACATGCCTTTGTTATGTGTGCAGCATGTGGTTTATCACTGTCCTGTTAAAAAATGCAGGGGCATCCCTCTGAAACTAAAACAAATAACTTTTAACTCAACTTTTAAAATGACTAACTCTTTCCTCAGCCTGATCCGTGCAGCAGATCCCATGGTGGAAAGTTCAGCTCATTGATTTGATCCTGTTTTTGTTTAGTTTTCTTTTTCCGCGTGTCCCCGGGTCCCTCGCTTCTGTCCTGGGTCTGCGCCACGCCGAAACTCCAGCAGCTGATCCCGGCCATGGTGTTTATATTAACTGTTAATGACGAAGGCAACCTTCGCGCTGTGTGGTTTCCTGCCTGCAGTCTGGATCGATTACAGAGCCGGCCTCCTCCGCCGATCAGAAGCGCAACCCGAGACGTGTGAAAACAGAGAGCGTATTGTTGGCGTCGCCGCTGCTCATCCCCTGTACCGGCGCGTGCTGCAGGGGTGTCTGTTCCACAACAGGAAAGAATAAACCCGGCCTCAAATCTTAGGAAATTCATCAAATCTGCTCCTCGGAGTAGTGTCTTTCAAGCCCTGTTTCCCTGCCATAAGATCCCTATAAACCAAATCACTGCTGGCTTCCTCACAGGCAGGCAGGCGCCTGGGGCGAATACTTAATCAGAGCCAAATGCAGACGACAATAGAAGCAGCGCAGAGAAAAAAACAGCAGAGGAAAAAACTCTTCCACTTTCCCTCCCTCCCTCTCCTGAGCTCAGATGAGATATCTAGAGCAGATTTCTGACAGAGGGAAATAGGCCAAGAGGAAGATAGAGCTGGACGATATGCTTAAAAATATTATATTACATCTTAAAACTACTTTATTTAAAGAAATCTTCACAGTACACATCATGTATCATGATATTTACTCTGATATTTATTGTGATATTTATTGTGATATTTATTGTGATAATTATTGTGATATTTTGACACAAAGACAAAATGCACAAGTAAACCCTAGTAGAAACTTTTTCTGATTTGAGATTGAAGATAACAGTAACTTAAGTTCAGGAACTGGATGGAAATTTATCATTTCTATGGTTAAATTAAAAATGAAAAAAATCTAAAATTTATTATGAAATTTTGATGTTGATTAATGCGGATTTTAATGCGGATTTTAGTTACTGTTAGCCACTATATATATATATATATATATATATATATATATATATATATATATATATATATATATATATATATATATATATATAGTACTATTCAAAAGTTTAAACACATCTCCTCTCATTCAACGTTTTTCTTTATTTAATTTATTTTTTTCTTTGTAGATTAATGCTAATGTAAAAAAAATATATATGGAATTATGTAATGAACAGTAAAAAAAAGTGTTTGTCCTTCACAATCCCCTGATCTAAACCATATCAACGGATAGCCTAACTGATTTTTAGTAATGTTCTAATCCATATTATGGCAGGAACTACTCAACTAAATAAAGAAAAAAATAGGTTAAGAAAAAATGAAAAAAAATGAAGAAAAAAATCAGTTAATTCGAAAATAAGAATTTCAATAACTTTAAAAGTATCCCTGGGGGTGCCGAGTGGTCCAGCATTCAGAAGTGCTGCCACTATGATCGGGAGATTGCTGTCCTGTTCAAATCCCAGTCATGCAGCTTGACATCAGCTGCCAGAGCCCCGAGAGAGCACAATTGGCCTTGCTCTCTCTGGGTGGGTACAGTACAGTAGATGGCCCTCTTCTTTCCCCTCATCACTCCTAGGGTGATGTGGATCAGCACAAGGCTGCGTCTGTGAGCTGATGTATCAGAATCGAGTCGCTGCGTTTTTCTTCCGAGCGTTAGCGCTGTTATGCTACTCAGCAATGCCAAAGCATCAGCAGCAGCAGTTCAAAAAGAGGCGGAGTCTTACTTCACATGTATCGGAGGAGGCGTGTGCTAGTCTTCTTCACCCTCCTTGTGTTGGGGCATTATTAGTGATAGGGGGATATACAGCTAAATGTGTGGGACAATTGGCCTCACCAAATTGGGAGAAAATGGATTAAAAATTATAGTCACCACAAAGACCATCAAAGATGTTATAATGATGAAACTGGCACTCATCAGGGCAGCACCAGGATAAGTTAATCAGAGTTACCAGCCTCAGAATCTAGCTCCCAGTTTACAGCTCCCCAGATAAGAGCACCTAAATGCTTCTTCACTATTTTTTTAACACTTTTAAGTTACTACCTGATTCCTTATGTTTATATATATATATATATATATATATATATATATATATATATATATATATATATATATATATATATATATATAATAAAAATTGCTAGTGTTGCTTTTAAATAGTTTTTCAGTCTAAAATTGAAGAAGAAGAAACACTGATGCCTAAAAAGCGAGCAGCTTTTCTTTTAGCGATGTTAAAAAGGACATCAGAACTCCACAGAGACAATGCATCAAACACTCGGCCGCATGCTCAGTGTGTGTGTGTGTGTGTGTGGAGTGTGTTGGAGTGTATTGTTAGCTACAGATTAAATGGCAGTTTAAACTGCAGGCTGATTGATTCCCTCGCTGTGACTGAAGAGCGGCTCTCGGGCTTTTCTGCTCCCGGTTGGTTTGTCCTGCTTTCCTGAGATGAAAGGCGAGCGAGAGCAGATCCTCTGATTCTCAGGGCTTTTAAAAAGGTTGTAAGTATGATGATGTGGAGCATCTTCAGCTCGGCTCTTCTGCCCGTGTGTCATCCCCGATCGAGCGACAGCTAAAAAAAAAACAAAAAAAAAAACGACTAGATAAAAACACAAGCAGCAGAGCCTGGGTCATACTATTGTGTTGGAAAGTGTTTATACATTCTAAAGCATTTTAAGCAGCAATTTAAGATTTCACTCAGTAGGTGGCGCACTAGAGCACCAGCATTTTACAATAAAATAAATGCTTTAAATGCTTCAAACTTAGCCACGCCTCCCTTCCTTCCATTCGCCCAATCCAAGCTTGCTGAGCCTGAATGCTTTAGCTGTTAGCATCAAGGCTCATATCCAAATCATTTGTAGCCTAGCTGTTAGCATCATGGGTAGCCTGCTCCTACTTTAAGCCTGGCTGCTGTGTCTGTTAGCATAGTAGCTAAGTAGCTCTAGCCATTTCAACATAGCTTCTGTGACTGTTAGAATAGTGGCAAACTCACTCCAGCCCTTTCAAGCCTTTTTAGCATAGCTTCTGTATCTGTTAGAATAGTTGCTAATTTACTCCATGCCTTTTTAACCTTTTGAGCCTAGCTGTTGTGTCTGTTAGCATAGTGGCTAACTCACTCCAGCACTTTCAAGCCTAACTGCTGTGTCTGTTAGCATAGTGGCTAACTCACTCCAGCCCTTTCAAGCCTAACTGCTGTGTCTGTTAGCATAGTGGCTAACTCACTCCAGCCCTTTTGAGCCTTTTGAGCCTAGCTGCTGTGTCTGTTAGTATAGTGGCTAATTTACCCCAGGCCTTTTTAGCCTTTTGAGCCTAGATGCTGTGCCTGTTAGCATAGTGGCTAACTTGCTCCAGCCCCTTTAAGCCTAGCTGCTGTGTCTGTTAGCATAGTGGCTAACTCACACCAGCCCTTTCAAGTCTAGCTGCTGTGTTTGTTAGCATCATGGCTTCAATCTTTTCAAGCCCAGCTATTAGCATCATGGCTAACAGCTATGAACACACAAAGAGAGAGATGAAAACACACAAACAGAGGGGGCGTGGCTTCATTCTCTGCTCACGATGTCTTTCCTCCACTACATCTTTACGGATTTATCCCTATTAAAAAAGCATCTCTTTCATTTATGGATAACTAAGTTGAAAGGATTACTCGTTCAGTCCTTCATTTTTATATATCTATAGTCAGAGCTTTTCATGTGTCATTAATCAGACAAATTATTAATAATGGTTATTATGGGATGAGCACCTCCCTCGCCCTCTCGGAGTGCCGGGGTGTCATGGCGGCGCGGCGCGTCAGCGTTAATGAATGTCTTTTTAAATCAAAGTCTTCTGGTCGGGTTCACAGGAAGAGGGATTTTGAAGGCGCTCCTGCCTCAGGCTTAAAAGAGTCTCAGTCATTTAGTTGTAATAGTTGCTATCTCTGCTGACACGGCACACAGGTGAGTCGCCCCTGATCACCGCCACTGACGGCAAACTTCAAATACTCCAAATCCACTACTTTACTCATCTGCATGCAAATATATGGGCGAGAACGACGTCTGACTGGTTAATACCGGCGAGGCTGAATAAATTTACTGACTGACTGTCTTTTGATACGCTGGATGAGGAGTGGGTTCTGTAGATCGCTGTATACTGCCACAATAAAGGGGGGCATCAGTGGCAGACTCTGTTTGAAGGGCAAGTATAAAAAATATATATTTATTTTTACATTTTCATAACAACACCTACTGTATTTGCAGTACTGGATGTGGCCTCCATTCACTGAAACTGTCACTGTCGGTGTGTAGTCACTCCCCCCAAGCTGTTTAAAGGGCAAGGACAAAAAAAAAAAAAACTTTTTTCCTTTTTTCCAAATTTTCATAGCAACACTCATACACTGTAAACCCCAAATGTGTCTAAACTCAAATAAATGAAGTCTGTTATATGTAAAACTGAATATTTCCAAACAATACTCAACGTTACCTTGAGTTACATGAATGTTTGAATCAACTTAAATCTGACTTAAAACTGGCTTCTGACGCCTTTTATTTGCAGTACTGTATGTGTCATCAAGTCACTGAAACAGTCACTGTCAGTGTGTAGTCACTCCCCCCAAGCTGTTTTAAAAGGCAATGACGAAAAAATAAATATATTTTTTCTAAATTTTCATAACAGCACTCATACACTGTAATTCCCAAACTTGTCTGAACTCAAATAAATGAAGTCTGTTATATGTAAAACTGAATATTTCCAAACACTACTCAACATTAGCTTGAATTACGTGAACGTTTGTGGTCTCTTTATACATTCAAATGAAATTTGGCTGCTGATGAAGTCTATTTGCAGTACTGGATGTGCCCTCCAGTCACTGAAACTGGAACTCCTTCAAGACATTTCAGGTGGCCACCTCTTGAAGCTCATTGAGAGAATGATGCCAAGAGTGTGCAAAGCAGTAATCAGAGCAAAGGGTGGCTGTTTTGAAGAAACTAGCATACAATTTTTTTTGTTGTTATTTCACCTTTTTTTGTTAAGTACATAAAACTCCACATGTGTTCATTCATAGTTTTGGTGCTTCAGTGAGAATCTACAATGTAAACAGTCATGAAAATAAAGAAAACGCACTGAAAAAGAGAAGGTGTGTCCAAACTTTTGGCCTGTACTGTATAGTTAACGTTTCATTGCGTTAAGTGAGTGCTTGTGATCGCTTTATACATTCAAATATGCCCAAAAGTCAATGAAACTCACACTGTCAGTGTGTAGTCATTCCCCCAGGCTACATTAGATACACTTCTAAGTCATATAAAATGAAGTTACCATTTTTTGAGAAGCTAAATTTAATATATAGCTACAATTAATCCATTAAAAATTTGTAAAAAAAGAAATAAATGATAATGCTAAAATAGAATCAATACACAAAACAAGTGGTCGTAAGTAATCATATTTCAATAAATATTGCTCACATTTTTTATTGTATGAGCTTTTTACGTATCCAGGCTTATAGTTTTTTTTCTAGATCTAGAGGCCACATCATCATATGTATTGTATTGTAAAAAATTAAAAAATAACACTTTTTTCACAAAACAACAGCCAAAAAGGTACACTGTCTCTGTAGTCACTTTTGGGCACTTTATGATGCAGTTTAATCATAGATAGGTTTGCCACCTTTCAGAAATAAAAATAAAGAACGCCCACCAAATAAAAAGATAATTACAAATATATGTACATATATACATATATTTATTATTTCTATGGACATTTTGGGAAATGATGAACACTTCACTTTAATACATTTAAAAAAGGACACAATATTTAATTATCAAATAATGGATGTTCTGTATTTTACAGGAAGGGTTGCAACCCTACTTATAGATGCACTGGTGGAAGGGGCGCTTGCCCCCTCTGCCACCCCCCTTAAGTTAGACAGTACATCGCTTAAACTCTACACATTATTCCCACACTCACAAACTGCCACATTCACCAAGAATAAATAAGGTATACTAAGTTTCATATTAATCACTCTCACATTTCCTCCCTATGGACACATTTAGCATATTAGCATGCAATGAAAACAATCAGCCGAGACCGGTGAGACGCATAATGCCAGCTGACAGGAGTGTGTATTGATTAAACAAAAAATAAAAAAACAATTCTACAGCAAACATTGTTTAGAATAGGAATTTTAATTCGATTTGGAGACCAATTTAGCTCAATAATGAGGAAACCACCGTTTAATGAGCATAACAGCCTCCAGGTTTCTCAGTAATCTGAATGTAATGCTAGAGATAATAAACTTCATAATACTCCAGCGATCATACGTTTCTGATTAATGAATTGGCAAAAGCCTGCGAATGTTTTCAGCCACAATGAAGATCAGGGTAAATCTATTTGGCAAATTGAAGGGATTCCCAGGCCAGCATCCTGTAATTGTTTCCTTATTTGACCAGGCAGCTTAGAGCCACAATAATAAAGAGCTATAATAAAACCCCAGCAAGGTTATTTTCAGGCGAACGCAGTTTTAAACTGGCCAGATGAGTCCGGAGGCCTGATCTGACACGATCTGAAAATCATCAACCCCATTAACAAGACTGTCAAACAGTTTAATCAGCATTTGTACAGTGTGATACTGTTTAAGGTTTAATCTGATAAAAAAAAAAAAAAACAAATTAAAGCATTAGTGCTGGGCGAGTTGACCTCAAATCAATATCACGTTTCATTAAAGCAGCAGTGCATAAGATTTTCTTTAAAATTTTTTTAAAACAGTATTTAGGAGGTGACAAAATAATGTAATAATTAAGGATATCAGTGTCCCTGCAATGTTTAAATGAGTATTCATTTAAAACCCTGTTTTTCTGTAGTGGTCTGGTAGGTTTGTTGGATGTAATTGCTTTCTATTAGAGGTGGGCGATACTGGGAATTTTGGTATCGATCCGTTACCAAGTAAATGCAGGGCCAGTACTGCCGATATCGATATCAATACCGATACTTTTTAATATTTTAAGCTTCATAGATCCAAGGAATCCAAAAGACCCTGGATAAAAAACAAAATACTTAATTATCACAATCAACATTTTTGTTTAGAAACAATGGAACAGTAACAAAACCAAGTTTGCCTTAACATTAAGAAAATATATATATTTTTTAAGGTCGAAAATAAGCAGCCACTATACACAAAAATTAAATAAATTCTCCCCTCACTAGACATCTTTTCTAGATCTTTGTTTCTTTGTTTCTTTTTTCAAATAGAATTGTTCTAAGGAAAAACAATAAAAAATTAGAAATGTTCTTTTTTTTTGTGCAATTTTATTTTTCTTAAATAAACAGAGTGTTTAGAAATATCCAAACAAAGAAAAAATACTCAGGTGGTGTGAGTATCGAACTTTTTATGCAAGTATTGCTCAATACCAATATTCATAAATACTGATATTAACGATATTTGGATCGATTCGCCCAACTCTACTTTCTACAGTATTTTTTTCTACAGTAAGCGACCTTTAGTCACAACACGAAGGCTGAAGTTCCTTATTTACAGATGTTTAATACAAACACTAAGGCCTGTAGAACTAAATATTAAGAAGTGAATAACACAGAGGCGCGTCATGATGCTCATTGCTATCTTACATCCCGTTGTTAAAATAGCAATAAGAGTTTAGGAAAATATCTACACTGATGGGCGTGGTGGTCTGGAATTGAGGTGATATGTTCAGGTAAATTTCTGCCGTGTTTCTATCTGTGTACAGGTGCGCCACTGTCTGATTAAAACCCTGACAACAGTCACCTGTCAGCCGCCCAATCCTATCTCAGCCATGCAGGGGTAATAGACCTTAGACAAACACAGTCTGCTTAAACTAATACCACACAAAAAATGATATTATATTATGTTTGCATGTTGTGTTCAATAAAACCATGCAAACATATCAGGCCTTATATAATATTCTAATTTTTTGAGACATTTCCCATACCGTATTTAACACTGTGGGCACTATTTTATAGATCTGTAGGTAAGCGGCCAACTGTACACCATGCAGCTTAGCTTAGATTTAGGGCGTGTCAGTATGATAGTGTCTTTGCTATCATAACGACGGGAAAAGTACACCTTGCGCGGCTTTAATGCAAAAGTTGCAAAAGGCATGTACTAATTCTCTTAATTAATCAGGGGTGTGATTTGTTGTAATGTGAAATAAATCAATCAATCAGTGGGTCACCTGCTGTTCTTTTTAAGAGTCAGATGAGCACTGACTTTGGCGGATTGCTATTTTAACGGCGCAGCTACATGGACGTGCCCAAAAAACGCTATTCAGCAGAGGAAACTGAGCTGTTCATTCATGCTGTTCATTTGTTTATTGTTGATGTACTATTTATCCTGATTATTTAATTTGTAAACCATTACGATGCAGTGTAAATATACGAGACAGGAAAAAACAGAAAAAATACTGGTGGAAAACAGCGCTGTAACTCCATATCTCCAACACTTTAAACTTATAATAATTGTGTGTACGCTTAAAGATGGGAAACTGCATCAGAATAAGCTGTGATGATGAGTGGTCCGATGGAGTGCTATCATAAACGACGTCCTCGGCACAGAGAGAGCCCTGAAGAGGGAGGCACTGGAAAAATCACATTACTATTTAGTGGACTACTTGAAAGCTTTTAAAACCAGGAGCCTTAATACGAAACAGATTGCAGAGCTGCATTTACGCCGGAGACGGCGGAGCAGAAAGCCCGTCTGAGATCTGTCTGAATAACCCACACCTCAGAAATTCACAGCTCCAATTTCACTAATCCGCCCGACGCGCTGAAATACTCACAAACGCACTGAAATACTCAACTTTTTATGTTGTTTTCCTGTAGTGTGGTCATTTATACAGGAAGCATCAGACGGATTTTCAGACACACAGAAGCTCGAATCGCTATTCATCCAGAAAAGCCACAATGAAGAGCTGCAGATTTTATAGTGAATGGTGCTGAACTCAAACTAAACACCAATAAAATTGCAAATAAATGTTTCCAATGTAAACTAAAAAAAAGGGTTTTAAAGTGGATCTCCATGTGTTTTCTTATATACCACTACATTTCAAGAGAATAAAAAAAAGTATTTGACCCCTACATATTTCTTCTTTTACAGTTTTTGCTATTATGTCATACTTAACAAACTTTAATATCAGACAAAGGTAATCTGAGTAAAAAGCACTTTTAAAAAAATAATAATTTAATTTTTGATGATTTTTTTTATAAAGTGTTTGCCCTGGCAACGAGTCTTTCACATCTCTGTGGAGGGATTTTGTGTCATTCTTCTTTACAGAATTGTTTTAATTCAGACACATTAAAGGATTTTCCAGCATAAACGTCCTGTTTAAGATAATTTACATTTTAAATTTTACATTTTGATTCTGATTTACAGGTATATGTTTGAGCAAAACGAGTATTGTTTTTTTTTATTCGGTACCACTTTAAAATAAGACTACCTTTATAAAGGGTTTATAAATGGTTTACAATTAGTTTATTAATGATTACTAATTAGGTTGTAAATGCCTTAAAAAGCATTAACAATCAGTTATAACACATCCATACAAATAGTGAACCCACAGCCATCTTTATTGTTGCACTTTCTCTGTATGTGTTATAACATAACAATAATGATTATTAATGATTTTTAAGGCATTTACAACCTAGTTATTAACCATTAATAAACCAATTGTAAACCATTTATAAACCTTTTATAAAGGTAGTCTTATTTTAAAGTGGTACCTTTTATTCTATAAACTACAGACAACATTTATCCCAAATTCCAAATAAAAATATTGTCATTAAGAGCAGAAATGAATTTATTTGCAGAAAAAAAAGAGAAATAGCTGAAATAATAAAAAAGGTCAAATAATGACAGTAAAATAAATGCAAGAAAGTTCATATTCACAAAGTTCAGAAATCAATTTTTGGTGAAATAACGCTGGTTGGTTTTTAATCACAGTGTTTTTTTTATGCATCTTGGCATCATCATGTTCTCCTCAACCAGTCTTACACACTGCTTTTGGATAACTTTATGCCTTTACTCCTGCTGCTTGATTATATTATCTGACTATATTGGATCTGATCTATCTGCTATTCTTGGTAATTATTCTTCTATTTAGATCATTTCAATTCAGTAATATCTTCTTGACTCGATAAACGGTCAGAATCTAAATGGATAAAGAAACTATGGTGTGAGGACTCTTTGAGAATTTGAGGACGCACTCATCTCTTCACAGGATGCATTTCTAAAGGCTGTTCACAGATAACTAATATCTAATAATCTAATACTTCTTTAATGTTGGAAACCAATTACCGCATCCGGCAGAACACCTAACGGACTTAACCGGCGACACTTAATAGCCTTAATTAATTAAAAGACGTTTGATGATCGGCACAGATACCATCGTGTACTGGTCCTTGTCACTTTATACTATTTTATTATATATTTATTTCCTGGCGTTTTCCATTCACTCTATAGGTTTAGGTTATTCCGTCACCGCTCCAGGGTCATTACTATTATCATCAGCAGTATGCGGCTTTATGTTATATCATCTGCGGGAAATTAATCAGTATGGTGGCGGGTGCGACATTAATGAGATGTATTAGAATGGCGCTGGATATTCAAGAAGGCAAATCAAAAGCCCTGACACGCTGGGTAGAGGGCAATTAAGCTGCCTGGCTCTTTTTCCTTTTCATCTCGCTGGCTGACCACATTAATTGATGCTGAGACGTGTTTTGTTCTGTTGGGTTTG